>NC_079290.1:41163735-41800402 GCF_023638135.1 Falco biarmicus | reverse complement strand
GCCTTGTTTCAGACACCCAACAGATAAGCTGCTGGTGTGACCCACTCACCTGGACTCCCTGAATGGCCAGTGGAGACAGAAGAGGCACCTGACAGAGATATTCCTCCCACCTCAAGAAGGTATGTAAACCAGGTGGGACAAGAGGATGTCCTCAGTGACTATCTGCAAGAAGGACATACAGGATTAACTCATCCCAGGCACTTAGCTTTCAATGATTAAAGTTTAGATGAATGTTTGCACAAGGTGTTGTCATGGTTTAACCCCAGCCAGCAGCTAAGTACCATGCAGCTGCTTGTTCACTTCTCCCCAAAATCCCACGCTGGAATGGTAAGAATCAGAAAAAGGCAAAACCTGTGGATTGAGGTAAGAACAGTTTAATAATTGAAATAAAGTAATAATAATGATAACCATAATAATTGTACTGAAGAGGAGAGGGAGAGGGAATAAAACTCAAGGGAGAAGGCTCAGCGGTGCCCAGTACAATTGCTCACCACCCGCTGACTGGTGCCCAGCCAGTCCCTGAGCAGCAATCAGCGGGCACCCCAGCCATCTGCCCACGGTTTATATACTGAGCATGACGTTCTGTGGCATGGAATATCCCTTTGGCTAGTTTGGATCAGCTGTCCTGGCTGTGTTCCCTCCCAGCTTCTTGTGCACCTCCTCACTGGCAGAGCCTGGGAAGCTTGAAAAGTCCTTGAGTTAGTGTAAGCATTACTTGCATCAACTAAAACATCAGTGTGTTATCAGCATTATTCTCATACTAAATCTAAAACACAGCACTGTGCCAGCTACTGAGAAGAAAATTAACCCCATGGCAGTCGAAGCCAGGAGAGGTGTCTAGCACAGTCCAGAGGTCAGTAGAATGGTGTGCCTGTCTTCAGTGGAAGGATCTGCCCCTCATGGCTAGGGGTCAGGCCACCCACACAGATCCCTCATCCTTCCACTTCAGCTACACATGCAGAAAATCCTCTCGGCCTTCAGATCCAGTAGGACCAGAGTTTTCTTCTGCAGTTATACCCAAACCTCCCTGCACACACGGGTAACTCCTGAGCCATTTGCTTATTCCACTTCGTTCCTTACTGATCATAAGTCAGATGTCTCAAATCTCTGCCTATGCATACATTTCACCAATAACAGAACACATAAATGACATTTTGTATGGTTTCTACGTTAAGATAAATAATGTTCCATTATTTTATGACATAAGAGACCAGAAAAAAGTGACAATAAAATAATCTCCCAAAGGCAAGCTCTCAACAATGAAAAAGTATCATCGTTCTGGTTGTTTGGGTAGTAGCATAATTTTGAGGCTTTTTGCTACACAAGTAACCTCACTCTAAGTTTTGTTTCCATTTTATTTTTTTTTAATAGGAGGTAGAGGCCTATGGCTATTTAGAATGTTAATTAAAAAACCGTCAAATTAACACCTTTTCCCTTGCCATGGGGAGCAAACAGCCAGAGGATAATTAGTTTTATCAGCTCTCATAATGTCAGTGTTGTTTGCAACCAAATATTGGATCCATTATTTGTCAGTCCCCAAAGAACCACCTAGAGAAGCAAATGGGTCAAGGATTGATTGATCAGTGCAAGGTTCTCCCCTTCCAGACACAGTTTTGCTACTGTGCTATTTTTATGTGCAGGACAGGAGAGACAAGGTGTTTTGAGACCAGGTTACTTCTGCACAGCACCTACCAGTGTATCACACTCCTTTTGCCTGGCTTCTGGAGTTGCTGCTGTATAGTGGGTGACGTTTACTGCAGCCTTTCAGCAGCTGCCAAATACTGTTACAAAAAGAGCTGGTGGGAACTGCTGAGGAATTTTCTAACAAAAGTTTTGGATTTTTTGCTTTGCTTTGTTTTTTAAACTTCATGCTAATTTGTGGAGATGGAGACATTACCTGAGAATGTACACCCCCTCCAGGAAATTCTCACCAGGAAAGGACTCCTCAGCCCAGGAATTTCGAGACACATCTCCAGCCCAGACTAAGGAATACATCAGTGATTGGGACACTTGGCTGGTATGGTGAAGACCTATTCTTCCTCCACCTCAGCTTTGCATTAGCCCTGGGCTACTGCAAGAGGAAGAGAATTTTCATCAGTCTCCAAGGGCTTTCCACTTTGGATAAATAAACCATTGTTTGCTGGGTAACAAAAAATGTGTTATTTTGTAATCCAGATACATTTATCAAACATCTGGTTGCTATTCAAATAGCTCCTAGGCAGACTTTTCCACAAATTCCCTCTTGCCTGCACCATCAGTGAAATTTGTCTAGCTCCATGTTCATGGGTGAGACAAGCAGAATACAGAAAGAGGGGGAAAAAATATTTCTGCTCCTTAAGTTGCCTCTTTGTGGGGGATCCAAAAACCATCAGTAGCAGCATAAAGGATGCAGGGTGCAACCAGGAATGAAGGAATAACACTGCTGTGTTTGGTAGCAGGTAGCCATCAGTTCATGTGCATTAAGTGATCAAGTCGCATCTTCAGATCTTTCCCACCCTTGTTTGCTTCTTTTTTGAGGGGAAAAGTATTGGATTATGATTTCTTTTATTCTTTTAAAAATACTTGGCTCCATCTCACCAAGGAAAAGAAGTCTGGGAAGAAACGTTGCTTAGCAGTTTTCCAGACAAGAGATTTTTGGGGGATTTTTTCTAGTGTTTGTTACAGACAGCCCTGAGCTGGAAAGCAAAGTGGCAAATCCCCATGAAGATCCCATTGGTTTGGTGTCAGAGATATTTTCTAGTCTGTAAAGAGTAGACAACCCTGCAAAGACTAAAGTTGCCACAAGTTTAAAGGGAGCAGGTAAAAGCAATTGTTTCCACTATACATTTCTGTCAGATGCGGGTGAATTTTCAGGCATTTGCCTCATTCCCCACATCAGTCCCAACCGTCTCTCTGTTGTTTGCATGCCTACTCACCCTTTGACTCTACTCTGTGGTAAGGCAGCCAGCTCCATGTAGGTTTGTGGAAGGTCTGTCTCACCTTTTTGGAATTAAAGAGAAATGCAGTATTTCTCATCCCTTAAACTGTCCATAAAGTGGATTGTGTTTTTATTTTAGCTCATGTTCAAAGGAAATTTGAGAAGCAGAACTGGTTGGAAAAAAATATATGTTTAGATAGTATTTTTCAATTGCAAGCTCTCTTATCAGTCAGCATTTCCTAGCTCTTTAATAGAACACTGGTAGATATAATGTTGAAGCAGTTTGACACTTAGCTATGAAGAACTGAAATGCTCAATTTCAAAATACACCACGACACTAAAAATCCGTAGTGAAATATATGAGTATAAAAATATATTTTTACAAATTATGCACAAAATTCTTCGAAGTTAAATACAAGGAGCACCAGAAGTTATAGCACTTTGCACTGTGTTCCAGCAAAATTAAAGTCTCAACTCCTGCAAAACTCTGGCAACAGAGATAGACACAGGTTTTCAAGAAATAGGTCTGCTAGTTGTACATCTTTCCATGCTACTAAGAACTGAACAATGTGATTATAAAGTTCCTGAAGTATCTTAAATGCAAATCATTTAGGACCTCATTTCCAAATGTGATTTTGCCATTTCCACAAACAACTACAATGATTTGCACAAGCGTTCACGGCTCCACAGCACTGAAAGGTACGTGATGTGTCAGTATAAGACAGTCCCCTCTTCTCCATTCATTCCAATACCTACTCAGTGGTATGCTGCTCCCTTAGTTCATCTAACGCAGCTGCTCATGGGCACATCCTCTGCACCACACTGGAAAACTGACCTGATTCTTTAAAAAATAAACAATTGAAAAGATGTTTTAAAAATCAATCAAAAAGCATCCATAAACCAGCACCATGACTTATATTGGCAACAGGAACACTGCAGAAGGCAAGACAAAGGGGTTTAATGCAGTCAGTGTAACAAACTTTCTGCTTGCTTATTCTCAAGAGGCCCAGCAAAGCTTCCACTTAATACAGCAAGCCAACCTCTCCTTAAAATAGGTGACATTGCTGGATATTAACACTCTAAGCCATCTGCAGCTTGGGAAGCTGCATGTATTTTAGACCAGGCAAATCCTCCAGGGTAGCCTTGTTTTGTTCAAATGGATAGAGAAGGAGGTTAAAGGGTCTGAAGATAAATAATAAATGAGTGACAGCTCAAGACCACAATTAGGCCGATGTTAATAAGCATCAATTCCAAAGGATAAGGGATTTATCTTTAGAAGTAACCACCACATAATAGATGTTCTACTACAGGCTTAATGGGTAAACCCACGTGGTGTTACAGTTGATTACAAAACAGGAAAAAAGTTATACATAGGAAAAGCATAAGTAAAAGTCAGACGACTAGCTTAACCTTTCAGAAAGTTAGGTGGTGGGTTTGTTTACCTTCTTCACTGTATGCTCTTCCAGGGCACCCAGAGAATGCTACAAGCAAATAGAAGACACATCTGCAAAGATTTTTCTGCCTTCCTTTTTCCCTTGCACTGGCTAAGCAACAGTCTTGCAGTCATACCCTGGGAGGAAAAATATGGGAGCATTTGTCTGTCCTCCTGTCACACAATCCTAACCTTCAAGAAGTGGATCTTCCAGGCATAACTGGCTTTGCTCTGTCTACCACTGGCACTTCTTTCTCAACCCAGAGGGGAACCCCTTTCTGTGACAATTTTAAATTTCCTAACTAATAAGAACTATACTAAATTCTCTTCCAAGTAGACTGGTAGGTTTTCTCATGGCAGCTGAAGCAACCTGTAAGAAAAAATAAGATAAAATTCCAAAGCAAAAATGGTGAGTTAAATTAGATCTTGTTTGTTTGTTTGTTTCCCTTCCTCTCTTCTATTCTTACTGTTTATTTGATCAAACTGTAATGAATGGCAAAACATCCCTCTGATATATCTGGCTTCCGTTGAGCATATTATCTTATCTGTCTCTTAATCCCATCTTTTACAAAATTGAATGCTGTGACAAATCACCGCATTTCATACTGTTTTAAGTTCCTCAGCTCTAAACAACTTACCGTTATTTTACCTTTCTTAAAGAACACAAGTCTTAGAGACCAAGATAGTGACAATGTCTAAATTTATTCCATGAGATCAAGATGGGATAAATAATGACTGGTAAGAAACAAAACTTTAATGCATGATTATAAGACAATGAAAACACAATGTCAAGAGAGACTTTCAGAAATGAGGATGTAAATTACATAATTAGTCGTCACTGACTATGCTTTGTCGAGCCTACAGCAGTGGAACTGTAACTTACTTCTAATGCTTTAAAGCAATTCAGACGAGATTTTCATTATGCTGACTCCAAAAAAGCCAGTTCCACGGTCCTGCCACAATCCTGGTTTACTGTAAATCAGCAGAGTTCAAACTCACACTCTGGGTCAGGTCTAGCAGGTATCAAGCCAATTTTTCTACATGAAGCATTGAAGTTGGAAAGAATGGCCCATAAGGGACAACACAGAATCATTTGGAATCCAGCAGTGTAAGTACCTTCTTTTACTGATGGAAAACAGCACTGCTTAATGACATAGATGTTCTTTTCTCTATCAGACAGCCAGGAAAAGAATTGGTCTCTAACCATGAAGTTGTCTTTGCCTAAAACATTTAGAACAATGAGAATAAATAAGACTATGTCTTATGTTAGGAGTAATAGATACATGTGATACATTCTGCGCTATGGGAGTGGTGAGCCACCGGAACATGTTGCCCAGAGAAGCTGTGGGTGCCCCATCCCTGGAGGTGTTCAAGGCCAGGCTGGATGGGGCTTTGAGCAACCTGGTCTAGTGGAAGCTGTCCCTGCCCATGGCAGGGCGGTTGGAACTAGATGATCTTTAGGGTTCCTTCCAACCCAAAACATTCTATGATTCTATTATCAGGCACTTTAACAGAAGGATATCCTCCAGCTATCAAGAATATGAGATGAACATTTTTCTTATTAAAAAAAGTGACTTTGCAAAACTGCAAGCTCCACATCAGCCTCAGGGTATAATACTAACACTAATGTTAATAACAACTACTGCTACTACTTTTCTGAAGGTCATTCAGGCAACCCCTGCAGCCATGGCTTCTGTTGCTGAAGCAAGGGAAGGGTTAGTGGAGCACACCTCTTTGAGTGAAAACAGTCTTCAAGTCTCCTGCCACCTGCATTTTAAGGATTTCGCAAGCTGAGTTTGCAGTCAGCTTTTTTTCTTGACACAGTCCTTGGAGGAACACTTTTACCGTGAATTTATCAAGTCGCTTGTTGAGCAACTTTTACTGCTGTCACCCCAATAAAACCCCATGGCAATGAGTGTAAGTGTACCCTGTGGGAAGGGTTCTTCTTCTGACTGCTTTTTAAATCTGCTCCTTAACATGTAATTTTAAAAGAAACAGAAGGACCCAGCACAAGGCTGTTATGATACTGGCACCTCCAGAGAAATACCAGGTGGTATCAGCTCAGGTAACCAACACATCTCAGCTGAGTGAATAAATGGATTATGGCCTCATTTCACAAACAAGAGGAACATTTACCCAACACTCAGTGACTGAAAGATTTTAGCTTCCATTCTGTTAGAAGCCCGGTGATTCTAAAATACAAATTAACACTGGAGTTAATACAACTATTTTCTTCTATATTTGAATGTAAGAGTCTTCCCAAGGCAATAGATAATTACAGCGTTCCAACTGCCCTTTTAAAACTGGGTTTCACATACCACTTAAATGACAGCTCACTCTGTGCAGAAAACTGGGAAGAAGAAGCAGATACCATCACTAAACTAGGCATGAACGCAGACAAAAAACATTAACTGCATGCTATGAACACTGTATATTTCCAAAGCAACAGAGGTGGTAGTAACAGGATATAATTTTGAAACGCTAACTCTCAAACTACTTTGGCAGTGGACGATTGACATGGGCTATTAAAAGCCTGCTTGATGTCAGACAGCTCTGCTTCTCACTGTTCCACATTTCCCATTTCCCTAGCTCACACTACTGTGCCCTGTCTGCCTGAGACAGAAGACGGCAGTAATTATTGGTGATTACCATGATAAACTCAACATTAATGATGTAGGGTGGTGTCAGCACTTATGTTCCTGTATGACCTGCCTATAGACCCTGCACACATCCAACAATAGTGATTATGCTCATGACTGATACATTCACTTTTTATCCTTTTAGATCAGTTCAAAAGGCAAACACCTGTTGGTCACCTTTATTGTAAACCTGCCTTATGAAAACCTTGCTGGTGTTCTCAAAGTTTAATATTTCCTCATGCTGTTTTTATTTTCTCCACGTCTTTGAGCAATTATTTTGCATTAAGCCATATATCCTACATACCAGGAAGAATGAATGTATGGATGTTACTGCCTCTAGATATTAACAGAAGGCTGAAATTCAGAATTCTTTTGTTCAGTCTCTGGTCAGTTTTTATACTGTTGAAATTCTCATTAAAATAATTTTACCTCAGTGAGGACACGAGAACACATGCAAGGATGATTTGGCCCCCTTGAGAGGTCATTTGGGTGAAGATTGTGTACATTAGCGTCACTCACCAATGGGTGAAATAACTGGATAGTTCAGGGACCACAAATGTTTTTTTAAGGCTTTCAGTTCTGGATTACTGCTGTCCAGAATATAGCTCATGGTGGCACCAGGTGACACCTGTTCAGTGACCTATAAAAAATGAGCTGGTAGTAGATGCCAAGCCCTTAAGGGACTGGACATCTAAGCAGGAAAGGTGAGTGGTGACTGTAGCAAACCCATCAGAGTCCTGCTGAGTAAATGCTGAGCGTGAACAACCGAAGTGACCGCTTCACAAGGCCAGGAGGGCCCTCGCACATGGCAATGTAATTGCTCTACTTGCAGTTATGACTTTTTATTTTCCAGTACTGGTGGAAACCCATGCTATTAATTAATCTATTAATTAATTATTTATAGCTGATGAAAAGGCTCCTTTGTTGCTGTGGGGACATAGACATGGGCACACTCTCCCCCTTCCTGATGTGAAACCTGATGAAGTGAAGCCAGCCACATAAACCCTGGTGTCACCTCCCTGTAGCATGCATGAACCAAAGTAGATACTTCTGTTTCTTTTAAAATTACATGTTAAGGAGCAGATTTAAAAAGCAGTCAGAAGAAGAACCCTTCCCACAGGGTACACTTACACTCATTGCCATGGGGTTTTATTGGGGTGACAGCAGTAAAAGTTGCTCAACAAGCGACTTGATAAATTCACAGTAAAAGTGTTCCTCCAAGGACTGTGTCAAGAAAAAAAAGCTGACTGCAAACTCAGCTGGCGAAATCCTTAAAATACAGGTGGCAGGAGGCTTGAAGAGTGTATCAGGAATAGTAGTTTTCTATACTTGTCTTCTGTTCATATTTTCACTAAACATGGGGAAATGACCACTCAGATATACTTTCTTTAACCTTAGATCTGAACTGGTACTTATATTTCTTTCTTACATTACCTTGCAAGAAAGAAAAAAAATGGTCTTATGCCCTCTTTCTGCTTATGTGTAAAGAAGACCTGAATTATTTCGGGACATTGCGTTTGTTTGAACTTTGAGATCTTAGAAAAATATAGGTATTTTTCTTGCTTTGCTTTTCCTACCTTTGGAGGGTATCAAGGATGCTTCATGAAAGGTGTAGCATTTCACATGGAAGAGATATTGATCTATTTCCTACATTTCCTCCAAAATATTAGCCAGTAGACTTGAGGTATTTGTTATGGACTTATCCCAAAACCTTGACCAGCAAAACTGATGTATTTTTACAGACTTTCTCTCAAGTGCTAGCCAGCAGAGCTATGTAGGAGTTCACAAACATAAGCAAATGCATGTAAAGATATGTTCAGTTTTAGTCTTATTTTTCAGTATCTATCTCTCTGAAGCTACTGTTACTCTGGTTCATACTGTGGTTTTCCTAGGCAAATAGAATCGAAATGTGTATGAGCATACATGTGTGCAACAGAAAGGGAGCCTTTAAAGACAGTATCTTCTTAACAGACAGTAAGGATGACCAGATTGTCCTTTTTTATTTCAGTGACATTCTATTCTTAATTTCAGCAATTGTGCATTAAGAGGCTCATTTTCATTTTACAAGCAGCAAATATTAGAAAGGCAAGTTTCAATATCATCCTGATAAAGCCCCTCCAAATACCATTTAGTTTAGGTTACCAGTCCAGATGTGAAACACTGTGCACTGTTAGCCAGGATTTTTGCTGGTATCTTGAAGTCATTGGTCATCATTGAGCGATGGGACAAGACACAACCAGACTTGGGTATGGGACATATGACAGGTTTCGGCATAAGTAGAGTGCTTGCTTTCAAATCTGTGCTCACAGCTGTCAACTGCTCATCAAAATACAAAGCTTAAGTTAAGAACTTGACACGTGCACCAGAGGTCTAGCATTTCCCCCTTTCAGTTCCATCTGAAAACATAGGCAAGATTACCTGAACACTTTTCTTAATACATGTAATACTCACTGCAGGCTAAATTTATAAATGTGTATCATTTAAACACATGGATTTAATCCCCTGCTACAGAACTAGGTACAGTCTGATTTTGTCTCTCTCCAAAGATGAAAAAAATAAGACAAAAAATTTAACATCTAAAACCCATATGTCAGGCCCTAGGGATAGTTATAATTTAAATATATATATATATGAACAGAATTTAATGTCTCAAATTGTAAAAATACAAAATATGTATTTAAAGATCATTATTGCATTATTGAAGCACACTTAATCTCAACTTACTTTCTAGCTAACTAATCTTCCTTATTTTTCTTTGATATAAATGTTTCATTACATTGTTTAGGTTTGGTTTGAGGATATTTTTTTTGCTAGGCACTTGCAAAATCAAAATCCCCTCAGGTAAGGACATAGGATTAGAATATCAGCTCATGAAAATTCAGGTGCTTCACCTACTCGTTTTCTACTCTGATTTCTTCAGGGTCAGTTTCTTTAAATACTTATCTGAATTTTCCTCCAAAAGATTATTTTATTTCTTTTTATAATAAAAAGATTTCAAAGGTAAGGATTTTAGTTTTGAAAACAAAGTTAATCTAGATATAAATTACTGAAAGAAAATCTTTCTTTTTTTTCTGACATTTCCAGTAAAATAATACATAGATTGACACTGGATGTTATTAAGCTTCTACTTCAGCTCACTGTGGGTAGCTGGAATCAAATATTAGATCCATCAGTGACTATAAATGTGGAAGACATATTAATTGCTATTTTTAGGCCATTAGTGGTTATTTCTTTTATGCTTTTCACCAAAAAATACCCCACCTCATCTGCATTATTGTTAACCTGACAGCAATGACCTGCAAAAAACAGTCAGAAAGGCTATAAAACCTGGTTCTTAATGAAACTAAGGTTTTTTGTAGGAGTTAGATTACTTTCAGCAAAGAAATTGAGTAAAGTTTGAGATTCAGCCTTCTGTAGTGAGGACTCAATAGACCACAAAATACTGCCTTCGCATTAATCAATTCTGCCTTAACAAATGGGTTTTTTTAAAAATTAGGTTTGTAAGTTATCTTGCTTCATTCCATATTCAGCAACCTTGGGATAACTCTCCCAGGCAGTAAAAGATTCTGCTGTAGGCCTGGATATTGCTAAAAAACCTCAGCCTCTAAGAGAAAACATTTCTTGGCAATTAGACTAGGTGGACCAAATTCCTCTCTGACATGATTTATAAATTCATCCAACTTAATTTGCTGATAGGAAGCTGAGCACTATACCTGGGTCATTTGGTCTGATTTATATCAGAAAGGTGTACAAAAGAAAATGGAGCTTCTCTATCTTGCTCTTGTCCTCTCCTAGATTCCTGTTACTATATAACAGGCATCCTTTTCCTTTAATTACCTTCTTCACTGCTTGAGAGCTTTGATGACTTGATTAAGCCTTGCAGTGCAGTTCCAGTCCCTACCCATCTGATTAATTAGCCCAAACCTTATTAACTTCCTAATTCTAATCAATAATGCACTGATGCTGAACTGTGCAAGAGCAAACTAAGGATAGCAATTTTATCTGAAGACACAGAGCCATGTACCATTTGTTCTTTTACCTATGCTTACTCATAGCTGCAAAATTAAAACTACCCATCAGGAATACATTTTTACACGGATGCATTTTGTCACCACCTGTTGTACCTTAACTGCATCTGCAAGAAAACTTACAGCAACAGAAGCATATTGGTGGCACCTCGGGGCTGAGGTGCCTTTTTCCAAATATTCAGCTGTTGCTGGTGGAGAATGGTACCCAGCATGCAGGCGTTCTCATCTCCTGCACAAGATGCTGATGGCACTGGGAAGGCACAGCAGACCTCTGTCCTCTCCTGCACACTCAGGCCTGTCTGAAGTCAGGGAGAGCCGCTGGTGTATTTTACTTTATTTTAATAATGCCAGTGGAGATATTTCAATGCTGAAGGGTTATTTCAGCAACTGCCAGCAGAGCCAAAACAACACCCAACTAAGTCAATGCAAGTTTAACTACAGGTGGCTAAGATGGAGCTGGGAGTTGGTGGCACTTCTCCCATGGCACTCAGTCCCTCTGCCCCTAACATTTGGCAAAAAGGAATCGGGTTTTTTTTTCTTCCCTGGCATCATCTGAATGTGCTAGCAGAGAATTCAGCATGTCCTGAGGAGCTGTGAAACATGTCAGGCAGCTGTCTCTCAGGCTGCTGCTTTCCCACTCAATGATTGACCATTGCCATAATTTCAACGAATTTTCATTATGAGTGTATGTTAGACTTAACTTTCACAGTCAATAGTTGTGGGGTTTCTTTTTTATTTTCTCACAGCAGCATCGACAGTGAAAATGGCATTCAAAGGTCTCCAGAAGTCTGGTTCAGCAGAGACTGCACATTAAACTAGCTGTACCTGTTGTTCTGAAAAGCACTGCTGTTGTCTTCCTTCAGTTTGTTTGAGTTGGCCTAGCTCTCTTCAGCTACTAGGAGGGGAAAGAAGCACCTCTTTACATTCTTCCACCTGTAGATATTCATGGCAATAGCAAAGACAGTAAAAGGTACAGCTTACAGCACACTTATCAATGCAAACTACTTCTGGCTTGCTTGCATCGTTGGAATTTAGGGTAAGAGACAGCACCTAAGATTTATGCTTGCTGTTAACTATCCACCATTTATTCTCCAAATAGAAACACACAACTTCCAGACCAAATGCATCTGATAACAGACCTTACAAGCACTGTATTGTCCTAAGAATGTCTGCAAGAGGGGAACTGCACAGGTAGGATAGCCAGTGGGAGAGCACAACCAAGGGCTTGTCATTAAATGCCATTGTTATTGTTATTTTCACTGGGGGTTTTTTTGTTTTCTGATCATGAGCAGCTTTTTTCTTCTCATTAATGTCTGCCTTTCAAAACAATCTATAGTACCAAGTACCTCCATTATGCTTTCCACAGGCGGCTGACAACAAACCACAAATCTCTGTACAATACATTGTCTTGGAGGTAGTGGGTATCAAGGACTCTTAATAGCGCTATGGTGAGGATCAATTGTTCAGCTTTATAGTGCAGGAGTGTCTCCTGAGCCTTTCAGTGCCCATCTTGCCTGCCTTTGTGTACAGTATCACTGATGGGGAGTGACATTTCTTTCTTAGGGAACCTTCCATTAGAGAAGCTGCTTCCAGGCAAATCCAGTGATGGAGTGTTTGGGAAACAAAGCATGGGCAGAAGTGGGCTTTCATCACGTTTGGTCATGTGGTTGATAAGGAATCAGACGCTTTT
Organism: Falco biarmicus; assembly: GCF_023638135.1. Taxonomy (NCBI): domain Eukaryota; kingdom Metazoa; phylum Chordata; class Aves; order Falconiformes; family Falconidae; genus Falco; species Falco biarmicus. The sequence goes on along the minus strand of NC_079290.1, from coordinate 41,787,696 downwards.
CCTGGTACTCAATAGGAAACTCTACAAAAGCATTTTCATTCCTGAAGTACACTATTTCCCTGAAATGTTAAATATAAACACCTGGCATCTCACTATCAGGGTAAATTTCCTAATACAGGATTAAAGAAAAATTCCAAAAATTCCTTCATGTCTCTGCATTTGATAGGTTTACATTAGCAACTAGTATTTGAGTATCAATGGCTTCAAGCTACCTCCTGCAGTTTCCTAAAGGTTTGAAATCATGTTTTTCATGTCTCATGCTGACATTTATACAGTAGGCAGCATTAAGCCAGGGTAGTAATTGTGTAAGGGTTATCCTGGAAACAAAGCTGTAGACAAAGTTTCAACCCCATGAAAATCTGCAGCAGATCTGGTTTTGAACAACTCCTCCTATCGTACCTATGCAAAATCCTTCTGCATGTGTGCTTGTGAGTTCTGAGACCAGCATCATGCTAGGGGTGTGAAGCAAATCATGAAGATGTCATCTTTACTGATGATGGTTTTTACTGAAGAAGCAGAATGTGGGTTTTTTTCTTGCATTATCACAGCTCTCCAAAGCCATCCCACAAATCCCTGGTTCCTAGCCTCTCTTAGGATATTAGGAGAAATCAAGCTGTAGCAGGGGACAGCAATGGATATGTGAGATACAGAACTGCTCATTCGTTAGTATATTGAGTCACATTGCCCTGGAAGGAACTTGAGAGAAGCTGAACATCATAGTCTTGGTGGCCAAGCACCAGGAGTTAGGAGGAGGCCATCCAGCCCCGCTGTGCCTGAGATTTCCATCTGCAAGCTCGAGAGAAGCAGTATGCTGATACCTAACAGAGGACTTTGAACTCCAAGAAGGAGGTGAGCAACACAACCTGGCTTTACTGGCCAGAGGTTCTGCATAGCTAGAGAAGGTGTGAGGGAATTGTATGGCTGCAGAGCTAAGGTGTAAGTGGAACTCCACATTAGGCCAGGCTGTGAACATTTTATCCATCCTGCTAAGGTTCATGAGTACATGGCCCCAAGAAGGAAGATTCTAAGCCAGTTCTGCTACTGACACCCAAGCTCTGTAGGGGAGTCTTGTGCCCCGCCACCACCAGCACAAGACCCTGAGGATGTGCCAGGCTGGATCCTGTATGCAACCTGGCCACTGTCCCAGGGCCGGCACAGGACAGGAGCAGGCCAGCTTCACTGGCCAAGATAAGCATTTAAGCAGCTTTCAATAATCCTTTCATTCATTAAACCACACTAAGCAGATTTACATGCTCTTTAAAATGAAGTTAAACATGAGGAGAAAGGAAAGTGCACCTAGACTAATGGCCCTAAGGCAGCACGGGCTGTCGGCCACCCCGTGCACCATGGGTCTCTGCCCCGGCACACACTGAGGCATGAGGCTGGCTGCAGCCGGCAGCATGTCCACGCCTGAACAGGTCACCCAGGCTTAAGAAACGTCCTTTCCCCCCATTACCAAGGGGTGTTGAGAAGCAATGTGGCTGCAGGGGTCTTGCTACTCAGCTTACAGAAGTGCGCAGCTCTCCAGACACTTCTGGCTTGTTGCATTTCTACTGTGCTCAGGGTCAGTCAAGAACTTCAGGCAGCCAAGGACCAACAGCTACCAAGTTTCCAGCCCACCTCACCTGATTATTCCCACCACCCTGTCTCCCTTCTGTTCTCTGAAACACGCTCTTCATCTTGCCTCTTCCCTCCTCCTCTCCTCTCCTCTCCTCACATTGTCTTCTGTTTCCTCCCCACCCTCCATTAGTTCCTTGACCTTGACCTTGCTCTGATAAGTTGCCTAGAAAGCCCAGCCTCATTGTCACAGATATTCAGGTAGCAAATGATACCTTCCACCTGTCCTTTTTTTTCACTACCTGTCCTTCTTCCTTTCCCATACCCCTCACCCCACTCAGAAACATGCAAGCCAGATAACCATCACAGGGCACCAAGCCCTTACATGGGCCACAAAGCGCTGTGGAGCTGAGCACAACCAGCTGGAGCAAGAGGAGAGGACAGCATGGGTTTAACCAGGCATCCAGAGACTGCCATTCCTTCCCCAGAGCCGCTCAAGTGAGAGGCTGTTTCATCATCTCCCCTCTTTTCTGTGAAGGCAACAGTTTGCAGGGATGCTCTTTTTGTCCCAGTACTGCCACAAGCCTGGTGGCTACCGCTTCTGACACTGGGCCATATTGCTCCTTACAGGACCCATGCCCTCAGGGAGCCATGCCCTTAAGGACTATAGGGTGGGGTGAGGCTCTTCCTAATCCTTCTCTGGGCATGTGCTCCTGACACCATGAATGGCATTATCTGATCTGGTATGCATTTCCCTGCAATGCAGCCAGACCTGCCAGCACCAAGTGATCATAGGAGAGATTGTCATGTGAGGTCATGTGGCAGATTTCTATCTAGTATAATGAGGGAAGGAACAGCTCAGAAGGAACTACAACATGGGGCTCACTCTGCCATCCTAGACCTTCCTCTAGGCACCCCTGGACTGTACCACGATCTACCAATAGTCATTAATCAGTAGTTACTCAGCAAAATGTGATATTACTATATTACATTTTTTTTTCTTAATACTCTTATCCCAATCGATATATTCCATTCCAATCCATGACATCCTGTTTCAATAACAGCTGCTGAAATTCTTTCCTCACGTTCCTTGGGACTGCAACAACAGGCTAGTTAAAACCTGCCTGGATCTCTCTTATTAAAGCTTCTCCTCAAATTATACATTCTCTTATCAGGTGGCTCAGTACCTGCCAGAGCATTCGTGGCTTACACGGGGTGAACCTGCTTATCAAGTATGGTAGCTCCACCACCTGTTAAAATCTTTTTCATTCTTCAGGTATGCCTAAGGGAAAAAAAAAATACCCAACACAAAAAAATCCAGAAAAAGTAGGAAAACAGCTGGTTATATATAAAAGAAAGGAAAAAAAAGTCTTCTATTTATTTTCCCTATATTCTTTCCTTCAGGTATGTGGAAATGTTATTCTAAAACATATATAAGGCATAAAATCTAAAAAGAAAATATTTTGCGATAAGAAAAGATCTGGTGAGCGTGGTATCACTAAAAAAAAAAATATTTCAGGTTAGGATTCCTCTCACTCAGTATATATTTTAACAAATGGATTACAGTGTGCACAGGACAATGAAATTCCCCTGATCCTGATATCCCAGGGGCCCAAGCTATCATTCTAGGACATTAATGGAAGATTCCTAACCAGGCTGAGTTTACAAAAACAAAAACAACTCAAGGTCACACTTCTTAGGATGAGAACACGTTCAATAGAATCACTGAAAAGGGCACATATGTTCCATGCAGATGTACTTACAGATGTCAATCATGTATGTTCTTACTTTTTGAAACCTGAAGTGTAATGGGGGTATATTTATGTTAAAAGGCATTAAAAATATCAGGAAATCAATTTCTGGTAAGAAGCCTTCATATGAGGAAGAACAAATGTTCTTTCCAGCTCTTTGGGTCCCTTTTATTTTTCTTTTTTTCTTTTTTTTTTTTTTTCTTTTTGGCTTACAGATATTGTAGTAAAGTATAGCAGGGGCTTTGTAACAGTTTATTGATGGGGAGTAGCCAAGGACATCTGTGGTCTTGAAAACCTGCTACCAAGGCAAAAAACCACACCCTACCTCAAAACCATGAAGTGAATTTTAAGAAGACCGCAAAAAGCTCTGGTTAACTCCTCCTGCTGGGGTCTCTCATGGGAATTCTTTGAAAAGTTGCCCTGTTTTTTTCTGTTGGGATTTCCTGTATCAGTAAGAAACCAGCTGATCCTCTGGAGCCCAGAAGAATTCAGCCTGTTCCTCAGGTAAAACATGCCATGATTGGAGGAAGCAAAAAAGCTCAAGTGCTGTATACCTGGAGCATAATACTTTTTCATAAGAAGAAGAGTAAAATTTTTCCGATAATAAAGATGCTGGTCTCTCAGCTCTCTGCTGATCCATGAAACTCCCAAGGCAAACTTCACAGACTTTGGGAAGTCTGGTCATGAGGGACCAGTTCTAGGATTTATCCCTCAAAGTTGTCTTTTTCTCCAAAAGAAATCTGCGCTGTTGTGACTAGCGTTGGAAAAAGAGACACAGTTTTCTTGACTTTCTGACAGAAAAAAGATTCAGGAACTGCGATGATCAGTTAAAAAAACAAAGATTAACAAAGGTCAGAATGGCAGTCTGAGCTCTGGCTAAAACGTAACAGACTTTGATCTCCAATGCTAATGAAAGAATGATTTTTCAAAAAAATAAAAATTGCATGTGCATACACACAGCCACACCCCTCCAGTCTTGTAACTACAGATTCATTATAATGGTGTCACAACAGCTTAAAAAAGCACTGGTATCACAGTTTTATTAGACTTTATTTTCTGCTTCATTAGAAATATAAAATTACTGAGAATTAATGTTTTGACATTATCATTAGTACTGTGAATTCACATATATCACATATTTACTAAAAGCTCTCAATGTATCTGTTTAATAAGGTAAATCCTGTGTACTGCAAAATATGAAGGAAAGCATGATGTCCATCTCACATCAGGTTTTACTTCAGACTTCAGGCATGTGATTTGTTATTCTGTTATTGCAAGTTTAGACTTTTAAATCAGATAAAGTGTTGGGTATTTTGTGCAGTTCTTGTGAACTTTAAATCTGAAGATATATAATATTCCCATTGTAGCTTATACGTTTTTACTGTCCTTGCTTCAACATGCCTTTCTAAATACACACTCCTACATTTACACACAAGGGAACTGAGAATCAAAACGGTCAGGAGCAATAACGAAAACAGTAATTTTAGAGTTTAGGTTCTAGTGTGACAAGTATTTAATACAGAAATAAAGTGATGAGTAATTAAGCTTTCTTATTTTAAGGAATGCTATCTATGTACCGTATGCCACTGTTCTCAGGTGGGAAAGGTTGTTGTCTCCCATTGCCCCATCCCTAGTTATCATTTTAATTCAATCTCATATATAAAATAAGGCTAAAACTTTAATGATTCAGTGGACTGAGAATTATTTGTTTAATTCTACTCTTTAATCTCTTTGGTTTCTTACAGTACATCCGCTGTGATACAATCTGAGCATCCTCTAATACAATTTTTTGTTCTATAGGATCCTCCCCACACACCTGTGGAAATTACTCATCAAGCGCATGTGTTCAGCAGTAAATATTGTAGTAAGAATGTTGAAATGAAGGCCAAATGTTAACTGAAATACCTTCATTCACCTTTGGTTTTCAGGCTTGTGTTGAATTTGTTTGTTGTTCGTAGAAAGCCCCCACCCTTATCTCACATGACTCATGTTCTACTTGTCATGTTTTTACATCTGCAATATATAAAGCAATATGTATAAAGTAACAGCAACGAATGATTATGCTGCATGCTGAAGCTAAATACGGTAATATCAGCACTCAGAGAAAAGTCTGAGCCCCTCTGCATCAGGCTATTCACCTTGACATGGCTGAGGTGCAGAGAACACTTGTCCCTCAAGCAAGTGGTTTTGCAGTGGATGTTGTTCATCTGTCTGCCTTTCCATCAGGCCACTGCGAGTGGCATACGAAGGGAGTAGCTACTGAGTATTATTGAGGAAATAGGAGGTGTAACAAGCCTAAGTATTTCAAGACAAATATTAGGGTTATGGTTTTTTTTTCTTTTTTAAGAACTGGCTAATAAAGAAGCAAATTCTAGGCCGTGCAATTGGTGTAGCAGCCAGTAGTGTTTTAATCAAGCAATCCAGGCCTCAGTCCCTCTTCTAAAGACTCTTAGATCTTTTCCCATATATGTGCTAATTATAATCTTGAAAGTTTAAGTAGGTACAAAGTCGTGTCAATTTGCTCACTATTTAAAATAACAAAAGGGCTTCATCTCCAAGGAGAAAGTCTGCACAAAGGGAAATTTAACAATGCAGGAGAAGGAAATTCCAAGTATACCTAAAAGCCTATAACAAATAACTTCATTAACAGGGGGAGAAGTGCAACTGAAAGCAACCTGCCTGGGATATTCTGAACACATACTAGAGCCCCAGCTGCAAGGGAGATAGATGCCCTCCACTGACCAATTCCAGTGAAGGGAGAGTTCCTACCTTATCAGACTATGAGGTGGGTTCCTGAGCGTGGTTACAGAGGCACATATACAGTAATCCAGCAAAGGGCATCATCAGGCATGGAAATGCAAGCTCTGCCCTTGGAAAGAAAATGGGATTAGGAAGACACATGCAACAGGACGAAGACAAGGACCCGGCAGAGACTAGCACACCAAAATGTTCAAGAAGGAAACTTCTCTTGCTTCAGGGACTGAGACAACGAAGAAATAGTGAACAGTGGTTACAAATGCGTTGATCTGCTGCTTACAACACCGACATTTAGAATAGCTCACCTGCACTATGGTGTTCCTTTATTGCTCTTTTTCCCCCCATACGCTGGGAGGAGCAATGTGTTGTAGAACACATAAAACAAAGACTGGTCCCAAGCGACCTATAGAGCTGATATGCTGCAGGTCTCCCCCAGGCCATGCACTGAGGCTCCTTCCCTTGGGGAATATGCCATAACTGGAGAAGGAGTCAAAGCAGGCTGTGGGAAACACATGTTTGTGCCTCACTTCTGTATAGTAATTTTTTTTGAGGTTCATTAACCTGGATTTGGTCTCTACTTTTTGCATCAGTCTCTGCAGGACAAGGAAAATAATTTAGCTGCTCTGTGGCTCTTTTTTTTCCATTTTGAAAATTAAGAATTAGTATTGTTCTCTGTCTTTATAAAAGCCTCTGAAGATCTAAGAACAAAAAGTGTGAATTGATGCCACATTGGGACATTAAAATATACTTATTCTAGGTCTCCCAAGTTTCTGACTGTGTCCATCAGCCCTGCTCCCACTTTGAGAAGGCCCTGTTTCAGCAGATAAATCACTGAGTAACAGGTCACCAAAATAGCTCCAGCACCTCCCTCTGTTGCAGCCTTCCACCCTGTCCTGGCTGCTGTAACAGGGCCTTGGAGAAGGTGGCAGTCAGAAGTCAGCAAGGAGGAGGCTTGGAAGAGACCAGCCTGCCCCAGAGCCTGCTCCACACAGCTAGGAGCCAGAGGTGCTGCCAGCACCAGCACAGCCCGGGCTGAAACTCCGGCACTGGTGTCATTGTGCTGCAAAGGAGCCATTGTAGTGAAATCAATAGCGATGTTTTAAAAAACCTTTACATGTCAATTCTAGTGCCAGAACAGAGCAGGCCACAGAGGGCTGATCCTCATAGCAGGTTAAACTCCTGAGGGAGGAGATAATCTCACAGCAGGAAGGGAGGAAAGTGCTGTGCCAGCCTGGGCCAGGATGCTTTCACACTCCCCCTAGCCAGCTTTAGGCTACAGAGCCGGCCATTATCAGAGTCATTGTCATTAATATCTTAAAGTCTGCTGCCTGGCATTCAGGCATCTATCAGAAAAAGACCCTAGACCCTATTAGTGCAGGCAATAAGCCCCCAGAACGAGGGGAGAAAACTCCTTCATAGCTAAATTAACGTTCCTGCTGGTTACATTCCTATCAGCTTTGTTAATTCCGAAGTGACATTTATCGGTAAATCGGATTTTACCATCCTTTCCCATCAATCAGCTGGACAAGTCTCCTACCAGAGGTTTTTTTTGTTGCCACACACACATTAATTTGCCAGGCAGAAACACGACCTGCTGGCCTGGGGGAAGCTGAGCATCAGCCCTCTGCTCCTGTATGAAACCCCTGTGCCCTAAAGGCACCACTGCTGATGTGTCCTGGCTGGGTCTGTGGTATCTGCCTTCCTGCTCCCATGCTGAAGTTCAGGAAATCGGCACTTTTCTATCAAACATATTAATCATTTGTGAAAGAATATCACGCCCTCCCCAAATGATGCTTCTGAAGAACAGGATGCCTAAATAATAGAAAAATCCTTTCCCTTGAAGAGAAGCTTCCATTGCAAATGCACGTTGGAGATTTGAATGCAGTGGTCAGAAAAACCTGTGTATTTTATTCATATAAAAACATGTTAGAAAAGCTATGAGAGTTCATCCCTCGCTTCAGCGAGTCCCATTGAGAATCAAATTCCTCCTCAAGCTGATTCAAAACTGTTTTGTCCTGGTCTAGATGGCCAGTTACAAAAGATAATGGTCTTTTGTAAGATCTAATAAATATCTGAAAGGTTCTCATTTGCAGTTTTAAGTCAATTGAATATTTTACCAGCAACTGCATAAAATACAAAAAGAAGTAATAGACTTCTTTTTGCCCCTCATCTATTCTTTTGGGGAAAGGAAATATTTGATTGTGATGAAATCTTTAAAGATCCAGGTATAAAAAACCATTAACTTCTTGATATATTGCTATCCTAGGGAATGGAAAGGGGTGAAAACTTACAATTGTCCTATAGATGTTTGGGGGGAGGGATCTCTAAATTAGATGCAGGTTTAAGTAAAATAATCCAGGCTCACGAAATTGAGTGTGAACACCACCTTCTTTAAGGTGATGAATAGGACCAAAAAACCTCTTTACCCCTGTGAAGGTAGTTAACTGCTGACTGCCTCAAGATTTGACACCTTTAAATGCCATGTTTAGCCAGGGAAAGATGGATTGAATTAGTAAAATCTTTGCCCTTCTTCTCCAGCCATACATTAATCCACCAAACCACGTAATTCTTTAATTGTCTTTTATTTTGTACCCTGCAAGTGATAACAAAAAGACAGCAGTGAGGAGCCTGAGGCTGAAGTAAAGTAAATTTAATTCTGTTCCCTGGCAGGTGGGAAGGTGGGCAGGGGGTGGCTGGGTGGCAGCATTGAATCAGAATAGTTACAATAGTGGGATAAAAGCTCTTTCTTACAGCCCCCCAGGGAGTAGTATGTATACAGCAACATACAATGCTGCTGAATCCTGCTGAAATGCTGGCTGAGGAAGGGACTTGCCCAAAACCAAGTAGACAATGGCATTGCATTGAAAAGTACACGTGGAAAGGTTGAGGAGAGGCAGAGCTGGTGGCCTCCTCTTGTCCAAGGCTATGCTGACCCCACTGCAGTGCCCGGGCTCTCATGGGGCCACCTGGCAGGGCTGGACTGTGCCGCAGCTAAGGCACCTCTGATTAAACCCCGGCACGTTAAACTTCTGATGAGTTTCTAATGACTGTAAAAACTCCTCTTTGGCCTTGGTGTTATAACTAATCATGAGGTTGACCTTTAATTACTCCCTCATGTAGAAATCTTTGATAATATGTCTTTGAAAGCTTGACAAATATGGACCTACACTGCACAGATCAATACCAATATAGTAACAGTACAAAGTAGAGCAGCTTCCACAAATGCAGACGCTAAAATGTATTACCAGCAAAGCTGCTTCAAAGGACTTACCCCTTCAGCTTGACACCGTCGGCTCTCTCGTATTACAAAACGGTCTAGGGAATGTAAAAAAAATAATGCAAGGGATGCCAAATATCAGTGCAACTTAAAGACGGGAAAGGGTATGAACCACTATCCCACTGGGGCCCAAGGGAACCATGGCTGTCAGCAGCAGTAAGGCAAGAAGAGTGGTTGCCATCTGCCACTGCTGTAAAGTCTTCTGCTCATCCTTCGTTCAGGCAGGGCTGGGAATAAATTCATGGTATGGAGTACCTAGTTTGAAAGTCACAGCATTTCTTGAAGTGAAGATCTAGCAAATTCATTATCTTTTGCAACATGAATGCCATCCAAAGAAGTAATGAAACTGAGAGTGGATAGCTATCAATTCTGTATTCAGTTACTTGAATATTCAGTATTTCTTGATTTTTCAAAAGAATGTTTTTAATAAAAATCGTAAATATGCATGGGCATACCTACATGTACACAGATGCACATCTGTGTGCATATATGTGCAAACAAATACAAAACAAAGAGTCAGTAGTACTCTGTTAAGAATGGTAAATACTCTTGGAAAGTACCTGCACAGTGTAGAGGAAGGGTTATCAGTACAACCAAACTGTTATATAAACCAGAAGCAAATAGGAGTCTTATAATCCAAAATATTTAATTTTGATTTTAACTCACCTAGTGCAACTCTATTATTATAATGCAAGTTCAATACCTTGTGGCGTAAGTATTACAGAAATAAGTGTTTTTTTCCCCATGACAACTATTAAAAGCACAAACCTGTGTAAACACAATATGCATCATCTTCAGCCATTGCTATACATTATAGAGAATTGTTCTAAGTTAATGAAATTCTGCTGCCAGGAGGATGAGTCCCAAAGACATAGACTGAAGAAAAAGTAAAGATAAAACTTAAAAGATTGTATAATCATTTTGATTTCATCATTGCTGCTAGAAAAAGAGATGATCCACCTACCAGACAGATATAATCAAAGTGTCACAGACTAAAAGTTTCCATGGATTTTGGGGAGGTTTTAAATGCTGCCAGTCACTTTAGTTTTCCTTCTCTTCTGAATTTACCCAAAATTAAATTATTTTCTCTTACTCAGAAGAACAACGGTTCTACCTTAGCCCTCCCATAGAACCTTTTTGTTTTAACATCCTGGCCAAAACAACTCCCATGAGACAAAATCAATCAAAGCCATAAAAGAAGAATGTTTTTGTCATGCCAGACCCTTACTGCTCATGTCTTACAGATACACAATCAACAGCAGCTAAAGTGGGTTAGACAGACAATCTGAATAGATCTGGCCCATTACTCTAACCAAAATCAACATACTTTTAAAATTTGAATATTATACAGCTAAAAAACTCCTAACATATAGAAATAAGTTATGTTAACACACAGTGATAACAGTGTCATAACGGCGTGGAAACAGAAAAGGAACCTAAAAGCCTTAAAACCAGGCACCTTCCCCACAAAGAGTTAAGCTCAGAGTCATTTTCTTTGAGGCTGCCTCCCTGTCTGCGTATGCACCTAAACTCTCTCCCTGATGGAAAGAAACAAAAACAAAAACAAAAATATATCTTAAAAGCTCCCTCTCCATCCCTCCTTTCCCAAACCTCCAAAATATTAGGCTGAATGCACCCTTGGCAACGTGTCTGTGGGGACAGGTAAAGAACTCAGATGCTTGGGCAAATAACCAAATGACCCCTTTCCAGGAATTTTCCCTTTTGCTGGCATTTTTTTTTCATGCTGAATGTCCTTTTATGTATACTAAAGTAAGTGTGTGTGTGATCCCTTTAGTTCTGAAACTAAGGGGAAAAGACTTAGAAGAGGCATGGGTTAAACAGAAACCTACTTTGATAAGAGTTAAAATACAGTAATATCTAAAGAAGGTTTCACACCACCCTTGACCGTAGGTCCATTAAAATGAAAAAAACTCATTTTGACCAGCAAAAGTCTGGACCAGCCTCGTTACATTGAGTGAAGCAATGACACCCAGCAGAAGCCTGTCTCAGCTCCCCTGGTTCACAGCCCTGGTGTGAAGCTTTCTTTTACTGCCAGCATGGGGAGGGAAGCCTTAGAGAGGACAGCTGTAGACACACCAGGAGAGTGTCTGGAGACACCAGCCATTGCTGCTCTCCAGGGTAGGGCTGTCTCTCTTTCAGCACTGCATATGGCTTACGAGGGGAAAGCCTCCAGCCCCACCGGCGTCCTTCAGCACTGCCATCTCCAGCACTTGCTGTTCCTGTCTTGCCTGTCCTCAGTAGCAGCAAGAGCAGGATGCTGCCAGCCTGCGCTCCCACTTGCTCCTGGCTGGGTGGGTTGGTGGGAAACAGCCACACCTCAGGCTGCAGGGGGAGGTTCAAGAAAGGAATGGATTAATGGATTCCCCTTAGGTTATTTCCTTGGGGTTTGCACATCCTGGAAAAAAATATTTTTTTGGGGAAAAAAAATTCCACTTTTCATTAAGAGTCGTTTGAGTCTGTTGGTGAAACTGATACCGCAGAAATATATATGTTCCTGTGTGCTGTCTTCCTGCTCTGTAATAGCACTTGCATGGGGGGGGGAGGGGGAGGCTGCTGCTGTCCATTTACTTTAGTAAAGATTGCTATTGAATGAAACCTTTAATGGGGCGTTTATGCTTCCACTCAGCTAAGAGCTCCGAGCTTGTGGCAGAGTAGTCTTTCCCTCCACCTTGACAGCTATTAAAGAATCAATACAGGTAATCCCTCAGCTGGCCGTCAGCACCCGCCGGCTGTGGGGCTGCCCTGGCCACTGTGGTGGGGTCACTTGTGGGAAAGCGAGACTTCTCCAGGGAATGGCCTGCCACGGCAATCCCACCGCCACTGCACCAGGCCAGCATCCTCCAAACCACGCAGAGCTCTGTGGCCCTGGAGGGAATGCCACTGACTTCACTTGGATTAAGCCGAAGGGTGGACTCAGCCCTTTCTCCCTAGGGAGAAGGGGCTCTGCAGCTTGATTTCACATCACAGATTGTCTGTGAATTGCATTTTTGGCCAGTATAACCCAAGAATTCATCCCTTTCTCTTTCCTTGATAGACAGAGGACATTTTCTCTGCTACTGCATTTCTGTTTATGACCAAGGTGGCTTCTACTGGCTCTGTTCAAGTCACTGCATTTTTTCACTGCTACTCTGCAGATTAAGAATACCCCAGTTTGCAGGACTGTGTGGCATTCTCACACTATAGCATGCAACAGTACCCTCTACGCTGCTAAACTGCTGGGCTACCCAGAGGTTAGCCATGTGAGTTTAAGCCTGGTTTGCCACTGCTGCAATGCAGCTAAGTGGGGGTTTCCAGAACAGTCCCTACAGCAAGAGCTGGGAATGGAGGTGGAGTAGAGCCGCCTGGGTCCCACTGTAGGACAGGCAGAGGTGCTGTGATACTCTCCTCTGGTGCTCCCACATACCCCCAGTTGCCAACAACAAGCCCCAGGGACCTTCAAGGGTCTGGCTTTTCAGCAAAGGCATTCGCTGGTGGAGATTAAGTATTTTTAAGGCTTGAGTCAAACACCATAAAAACAGGCAGTTGTGGGTCCCACTGAAAATCTGGAGATGTTTTACACGAGATCAAAAAAGGAAAGCAGCGAGTGAGCAAAGCCCAAGTCTCCCAACCCTCTGTGTGCCCAAGGCCCTGCACTATGAGCATTAAGGAGAAGCCAGAAGGGAGAAGGTACAAGGGGATGTGCATCTGTGAGGTGAGAAAGAGAAATAAAGGTGATGGTGACTGTGTCCATAGGGGTGAAACAAACACCAGCACTTGCTGCGGAAGCACGTAGGATGGAGGGGACAGCCACTCAGGGCTCCCCTGGTGAATGGTCTCTCCTGTTTAATGGACAGTTTGGCACTAATCAATATTTGTTTGTGACATTATCTTCAATTCACTAAGCTACTTGCTTCTTGCCCCTTTTCACCCTCCCTCAGTGGTTAACCACCTCCCTCTTCCCCCAGTCCCCCGGGGGGCACAGCGGGACAGGGTCTGGGGCAGCAGAGGGATGTGGACCAGGTGTTTAAAGAGCAGAGAGATGCAGGAGATGTCGGAGGCAGCAGATGTCGATGGCCGGGCCTTTTGTTCCCTCACACTCGCCAGCCTGAGCTCTGGGACTATCTTTTTGGTTTTGTCTCACCATTGTCATTCACCAGGGAGAGGCTTTTCAGGAGTCAGCCTCACAAGCTCATTTCTCTCCCCACTGGACCAACAAAACAGCCAAGATTGTCCTCATCCTCTGGTTTCTATTTAGATCACTTTCCATTTTAACATTTTAAAAACCCTGACACAGTTAATGCAAACCACTTAAAATCAGCTAGTGTCTTACAGGGCTGATTTGTCCCAACAACTTGACTTGTTGCTCTCCTTGGCAGGGCAATTTTTAATCCTAGTTAGAAGAAAGAAGGGTGAGGTAAATTTCTGTAATCCTTTGCCTGGGGGAATGCAGTGAGAATGAGCCTCCAGCCAGGGAAGCCTCGCTACAGCCAGCTTAAGCCAGAGTGAGAAATGTGGGTACCTATTGCACATAGTGTATCACTATAGTCACTGTCAGGGAAAATGATGCTGCTGTACCCTATTTGATGCCAAGAAACGGGAGAGGTGGATCTAGTGAAGCATGCAAAGCCACAACCTGGTCCCCCAGCAAGTGGCAGGGACAGCCTGCTTTCTGCAGCCCCAGCTTGGCTCAGCAGTGGCCAGCAGGAGCATGGGGCGCTGCGGTGTGTGCTCAGGAGGGACCTAGCAGCTGGGGCTAACCAGCAAAAGGATCGAGCCTTTAAGGTTGGCTTCATCACAAATATTCTCCCTTCATTTGAACTTGCAGCATAGCCTCCTTCATGTGCATGGCTTTCTGTGCCATACCGTCATCCTGGGAACCTGCCAGACGAAAAAGAGCAGAGCACATATGTTCCCTCCCTCTCCCCCTTATCTGTGTGTATAAATACACCGTGTATAAACCCCACTCCCGGCTGAGCTAGGCAGAGCTGCTTTCACGGGGCTGAGGGCAGCATGGCCACAGAAGGTTCAAGCAAACGTGCAAATCTCCGGGAAGGAAAATCTCAGCTCAGCGGACGCACACAGGGTACATGTACACTACAGGAACATTCCCTAATCTAAATCTAATCTCTCCTAAACCCTGTCCAGCAAGGACAGCAATATGTTTGCACTGACAATCACTGCATTTTCCTTGCAGGAAACCAAAATCTGGCACAAGCTGCCCTCCCGCCTGCTCCCTGCTTCTTAATTTCTCCCCACCCTGCTGTAAAGTGTGCTGCTGGCCAAGCGCCACCCCCACTGCCCCCCAGCCTCAGCACAGCTGGGACTGCTATTCAGAAGGGAGAAGACAAGGATACAGGGCAGTTAAATGCTATAGGGCAATTAAATGCGTTTTTTAGGGCTCAATCCAGATCAATCATCTTGCTTGCAAATGGGAGTGAACTCAATCCAGAGCTGAATCGCCTTAGCTTCCATGAACTATTGGGACACTTAAAGCCCAATCCATCAATACATTGGGTGCCTTTGACTTCTAATGCAGTCAGGTGCTACCCAGCAGGACAAGGACTAGAACGCCCAGTAAGAGTTTGACTCTGTAATGACTTGCAAATGACACAGAAAATACCCTTCATCCATTTGCTAGTACCTCAAATATTAAACTCCAATGCACTGGCAGAAAACAACCTATAACCCATTAGTGTACATTATAGCCTCCAATAATTTGTCATCCTTTGCATGAATATCATTGTAATAATCTTAATTAGCGTCAAAATTTACATATACAGGTTTAATGTGCAAGACAACCAGTACCTTCAATCACAAGTACAAGCAAAACTCTTCATGTACTTTTACAGACAACTCATCAAATACTGTAGAAGGGTGCTAATATTTTAGTACAAGATACTTGAGGGCTCTTCAAGAAGAAAATGCATACAACTGAAAAGTGAAGGTGCACCCTTAAATAAACTTTATTCACAAGAAACAAGGTTACCTGCATGGGAAGCTAACCATGCATTTCGTAACACTTTGAATCCATTCCTAGTCATAACATTTATTTCATCCTTAAGTAGTTGATTTCATCAAATCCCGAGTTATTTATGAGACCAAACCAGCAAAGCTTTCACACACAGAATTCACATTTCTGTTGGCCGGGGTTCTGTACACTTAGGGGAAAACACCTCCATATGGGCAGACAGCTGGAAGATTCAGTTCCTCCACCTCTACTTCAGCATGGTTTGTAGACAGTAGACACAAATGCTGTGATGTTCTTAGGAGTGAATCTTAGCTATTTAGAGCACACTGGTTCAGCCCTCAATATGTACAAAATTCAGCCTGCTGTGTTACAGTAAAATTTGCTATTAAAGTAAGAAAAAAAATATAATCAGAATATTATCTTTATTCTATCCTAAAAGCTACATGTATGTACAATATTAAATGTCTCACTTATTTCAGATACTATCTAGTGCTGGGCCTCAATATTTTACTTACAAGTGGTTCTATAAATATTTTAAATTTTGCCATGAAAGCAATTAAAACAGAGCAATTTAAGGTACAATAATCCATATAAAATTTAGTGCAAATCAATGTATTTTTAGATACAGTATCTGCATGACATAATTAAATGTGCAGGTAATATTTTTTTCTAGTTCTGCACTGTATTTATAAAGAGATTGTTAAGGTTGGCACAAAATAAAAACTTTTAAGTTATGTGCAAAGTCCTTTTAATATCCTAGATTGCCTCGGATTAACAAGAGAATCTCATCATCCCAGTAACATGGAACTACCAGAGTTAATCAACCAACTCTAGCAAGGGCTTCCATTATCCCTCCTGTATGCAACACATGGTCCCAACTGACACAGGGAGCCAGCCCCCTCACAGATGCACAGCCCCCTGCCTATTGTGCTGGCCATTCAGTGATTAAAGAGGCTTCTGCACCAATTACAGCACTTCCTACACCCAGTGGTCCTTCAGCACCGGCTTTTTTCTGAGCCCCATCAAGTTGAGATTTCACACATTGCCAGGGAATGCCGTTTTCTTAAGGATTCTTAACAATTCTGAAAATACTTGGTAAAAATCAGGGTCTAATCATATAGGATTTTACACTGAAATCCCTTTAACCATTGCAATATGCACTTGCGACAATATTTGAATAACTTGATGTTTGCTCCACAGCTGTGAGGAGGGAGAGACAACCTCCACTACCTCTGCTAGCTGGCACAAGAGGCTTGCAGCTATCTCATCACACCCTGCTCCTCTCCACCTGGATGCTAACCAGAATCCAGCATCCTCTGGAAGAGTTGGTCTCACCGCCCTGGAGCTCCCTGTGTCCAGCCAGCTGAATGAAGGAACAATACCTACATTGGTCCAGCAGTCAGTATCTGTCTCTGAGGCAGTTCACATTTAAATAGAGCATCACTAAAAGACTTGCAGGTTAAGGGGTAGAGACTCCTATCTGGTCATGCATCCAAACAAAACAAACAGGTTAAATAGGCTTTGGGAAATGCACTTGATAAAACATCCCTCACAGAAACCTTGGTACAGACCACACCAGCCCACGTATAGATGTGGTGCATTAGAGACATGGAAACACTCTCAAAATGATACTTCTGCACAAAAGGTTTATGGAAGGTAAAATTACCTCCTGCCTGTGTTTCCCCTTTTGTGGAAATTAGGGTATGGGAGAAGAAAGGAAAGCTGGGGTAGTGCATGTTGGACTTTACTCCAGCATGGCATCAGGGTACCCAAGCAAGAAACTTCCATCCACTGCACTCAGAAACATTCCCAGGGTCCAGATACTGGACATACCTGAAGAGTCACTGTGAGGCTAAATGTCATCTCCTGCATTGTGCACACAAACACACACAAAAACACGTGCACATAGACATACATAAGCTGGTCCAGGACGCATCTACAGGGTTCTTGACTAATGAGCAGCATGAATCTTCATGTGGAAGTGGCAATCTTCCTGCTCTCGGAAGTGCTGGCCACACACTGAGCAAGTGCAGCCCTTCTCGCTGTTGTGCGTGCGCCGCACGTGGCTGTCGTGGGCTGCATGTGAGGCGAAGGCTTTGCCACAGTGCTTGCACTTGAAGGGCTTCTCCCCAGAGTGCTGGCGGATGTGCGTGCGCAGGATGCTGGATGCCGTGAACGCCTGAAAGGGCAGGGATCAGAAAGCGGGGAGGAGTTGAAAGTAATCTATTTTCATATATATAATCCCCAGGTTCAGCTAACCCAGACCCCATCAAAAGTACTGTACCCTGAAAATAAGTCCTCAAATAGCTCAAAATCCTCAAGATAATTGGGAAAAAAAAACCAAAACCACAAAAACCAAGGAACCAGACGTCAACACATCACTATACAGATGTGGATGAGTCCATGGAGTTAGATGAAGCTCAGAGAAAGATTTCTCACCAGAGACACCAGTAAATCTCTCCTACTTGTCAAAGGGTAAGAAGGCAATACTGTCCTAATTAGATTTGCAGCTTCCTTATCACCTATACAGTCCTGCATCCATCTTTTGGGGTTTCATTTTCCCTGCTCCATAATACTTTGCTCTTTCTTCAGTCAGGCCTTCCAGCCTGTTTCCCCCCTCCCCGCCACATCCACACACCAAAAGGTACACTCAGCCACACTCCGTCTCCCTCGTAAAAGGTCCTTCTTCCTTTGTGGAGAAAACCCTCTCACCAAGACTTAAGCAGGAATATTGAAAAGTTGTTCATGTGTTCCCCATTTTCTCTTTTCCAGAGAAAGACGCTTCCAGGCCTTTCAATGTTTGCAGACCACGGAAAATAAATTATCTTTAGTACCAATATGGTGCTGAACCATCACAAGGAAGTTTTTACAGCAAAAAGCAATACATCTCAGATACCTTTTCACTAGGAACCTTAGAGCACAAGCCGATCTGAGGTTCCTGTAGAAAAGTTCCTGGCAGTATATATCAAGGTCAAAGTGTGTTTGAGGGCCAGAATGGTGACCTTAGCCCAACACTTTTTCTTTAATCTCACAGTGTCACCAAGATAGTGAGCAAAGGGGGCAGGAAAGCAAAGCTGCCCAGAGCACAGATATCATTAGAGGCAGAAGAGGCAAAAAGGAATCATGACTGTGTAGGAGGAACAGGCGAGGATACTTTAAAATAGCCTGTTTTCCCAGCCACAGAAATGCTGGCTATGTCCCAGGATAGCTGCAGCCTGAAGACCAATGGTTTAATCTGATCCAATCTGTACCAGTCCTACCAGACTGGCTGGGGGGTGGCCAAGGGTCCCACGCATCCTAGAGATCCATTCACAGAGCGACCTGTAAAGCTCTGCCATCTCTTCCTGTGATAGGAAGATTAAAGGATGACATTTCATCCTGAAGTCTGCATCTGCCTACAAGTGTTCAGGATGTCTGGGAGCGAAAAAATATAATAGGCAAAAAGATCTAAGGTTCTTTAATACAGGACACTTCAGATCTGTGTTAGTCCAGCCAGTCATAAACAAAACTCTCCCAAAACCAGAAGCACCTTACTACATATGCTGACGGTGCTTCTGCATTGCATGGACACTCTGTAGCACCTGCAGCCCCTATGATATTCATCCAGCAGCGGCCTGTACATCCATCCTCCGTCTGCTGGGAGAGCCATCACTGCTTTCCCAGGGAGAGCTCACCTGAATCACCCCTCCTGTGAAGGGCAGTAAGTAACAGCCGAGCACATTTTGATCAGTGCTGCGTGTTCTTTTTCAAATGAAACCTCCATGCCCAGTTGCACAATGGCCCCGTTACTTCAAGGCAAGCATGCGCGCTATGTCATGTCTTGCAGATTCAGCTTATCGGCCAAATCTGGGTGCTGCACTCCAGAAGCAGTGTCACTAATATAAAAAAATACCTATTTGATGAAAAAGAGGAATATTGGATCTAGCTACATGCTTCAGATGGCACTTGAAATGCTCTAAATCTTTTCTAGACCTTATCCCCACTGCAGGTCTCTGAGCTAGGACAAAACACAGATTCCACATCAGCTGGAGACCAGATCTTGTTTCTTCAGTCTCTGCAACCCTGTTATTTCAACTGACAACTGTGCCCAGAATATATACTCACTTATCTGGTTATCAACTTAGATGACATTTTCTTGAAAGAAAACAGCAAAGAAACAGAAAAAATTGATAAAAGGAAACAGAGCATGAAAGAGCTGCCTCCTGGGTGATACTGAGCACGACAGGGATGGGACAGGGCTTTGCGTTACCTTGTTGCAATAGACACATTTGTAGGGGCGCTCCCCGGAGTGAACCCTCATGTGTTTGTTCAGGCTGGAGGACTGAGAAAAGGTCTTCCCACACACTGAGCACTGTGAAAAAAAATAAAAGGGATAAAGTTAAAAGGAAGCACAAAACAGCATTGCTGAAACAACAAATTAGGTATGTGGATGATGTGTGCATGTATTTTCCTACGTATATTTATGTATATATTTATCTATATACATATGTGTATTTATATGTATACAAACAGCAGTAATTTAAGCAGTAACAATTTAAATACAGTCAAAATGTTATTTACTCTGGTTTTAAGAACAGATTTTTTTTTAAAAAAGGAAACATGCAAAATTTCAAAGCTTTTTTTGTGTTGTTAAAATTGTTTTATTAAAAATCATCCTCCAGAACATTAAGACTATTGATTTTCAGTAATCAAAATCTGAAAATTTCTGTCAATCTTCAAACTGTAAATCAAGCTGCAGTTGCTATTTTAAATTTTTGTTCAAAAGATACAACTTCCTAAAAAAATTTTAAGGGGATCTCTTAACATAATAACCATTTTTTCAGAACCAGTACTTAGCCTACAGCTTGATCTGTCAGCAGTGACTCTCCTTAAGAGTGAAGCAAGCAGCATTCTTCTGCCCAAGGAGCTGCCACCTTCATGGTGTGGTGTGCGCTCTGTGGGCAGCAGCTACACGGCAAAACAATTCAGAGGGGGCTGAAGTCACTTGAGAGACCTGCACTGATTCAGTGATTTGTATGAGCCACAAAATTATTTCCCCCATAGAATTAATTTGAAACAAATTCATAAATTCAAAATAAGCTAAGCTATTACTCATCTTCAAAGAAGGTAATTTTTCTTACTGACATTTTCTCTCTGCTTTTTGAGTCGATCTGTTCTCATATAAATGCAATTTATTCAGAACAAGTTTATCTTCCTGCTGTTCTAAAGTACTTCCTTCATATGCATTCCAAAATAAATGGAAAGGGTGAACAATTACATAGCATTCATTACCTCATATTTGATATAATAGTATTTTTTATCTGTCACTAGATCAGTGCTACATTCTGTCATTGTAATATTGCAGATTCAGTGATAAAAGCTTTTCCTGAAAAATACACATTATTGCAGGACCATCTATGAAATCCGTATTTGGAGGATTTTAGGACCAATTTAACTGGCATTTCAAACACCGGAACTTGCCCTTCCCAAACCTTTAGGAAAAGTCTTGATTTTCAGTGTTCCTAGAGAAAACTGATGCTACAAAGAGGTGTTTGGTGGAAATGAGGAAAAGTATCTCAGCAAAGATTTGCTTCCA
The DNA here is from genome assembly GCF_023638135.1 of Falco biarmicus. Taxonomy (NCBI): domain Eukaryota; kingdom Metazoa; phylum Chordata; class Aves; order Falconiformes; family Falconidae; genus Falco; species Falco biarmicus. Next base: position 41,766,811 of record NC_079290.1, on the reverse strand, counting down.
TCAAACGAAAACCTGCTCCATGTTGAATCTAAAACTTTTTCAACTCCCATTTTGTCCAACAGATTTGTCGGCTCTTAGGCTTAAAAGGAAGGGTGAGGAACATCAGACATTGTCTTTCCTGATCCTGGACAAGTGGAGCGCCTTCAAACACAAGTTACCCCCCACACTGTAAGAAAAGTAGCAAAACCCACAGGCAAACATTTAAAAAGCCCAGTTGAAATACTGTTTCTTTTTGAACTCTTACTGAGACTGTGGAGGTTTTTTTCCCCCCAATATAAATCCATTGAATTTCTTCAACTAAATTCAGCTGCACAAGACAAACTCTTCCTGTACAGGCAGAGCAGTCCCACCAGGGAACTACCAGGGAAACTGGAGGAGGGAAAACAATATCAGCATCTTTCCTCGGCCAAAAGGACTCCTTAAGTAGTTCCCCCCCAGAAGAGCCGGTAATCGTGGAGAGACCCGGGAGCAGGCTCACCTTGTGAGGTCTGTGTTTTTCGTGAACGTGGAGAATATGGATCCTCAGCCTGTCCTTTTTTTCAAAGGATCGGTTACAAAGGTGACAAGGAAATTTGCGGTCCCCCTGGTCCACGCAACGAGTGTACTTGAGGTGCTTGTCCCGGTAGTACTTGTAGGCAAACACCTTGCCGCAGCGCTCACACTTAAAGCTCTCTCCGGCTTCTGTACAGCAGAAGGGAAAGTGCCACCTCCCCGTTACACCACAGCCAAAGGGGGTGTCATTTCAAATCTGCTTCCTTGTCAGAGCTGGTACCTGACGGGGAATTAAGTCTCCGGGAGGGCAATAACGACAAATGGATTCTGGAAACATCAGTAACAAAATACATGTCGGATCTCCTAAGCTTCGCACAGCCCCACTGCTAACGGAGGGAAGCAAACTAGAGCCCATAGCCTGGTAAAATTATTGGGCTTAGCTACCGACTTCAGCGTTTTCATCCTTTAACCTCCATAAACAGCGAGCGAATGTGAAAACTCAGCGTGGAGTCCCACTTCAAAGCGCCTCCCCACAAGGAAACATTGCCAGGTACTTCTTGACAATATCGTCCGTAAATTTTATTTCTCGCCCCCAAAAGAAAAATAAATTTGCACGTCTTTTCTATCATTTTCAAAACACTATCGAACAAAACCACGTTTCTTTGGTTTTCTTTTGTATTTCAAACTGTTCTTAACGCTCAATTTAACAACACAGGAAAATTTTTCAAACGTTTACACAACCTTTTCTTCAACAAAACTTCGTCTTAAGCCTTAAAATGAACTGAACAATTTACCAGCTGTCTGGACCAGGCACACCTTAAGATAACAGAGCTACAAAAATTGCCATGCCAAATTTTCGTGCCAATTTTCGTTTCTCTCTGACTGCTGCACCCGGCTGACCCACCATCCCCCAGCCGCTCCAGCTTTCCTTGCATCGGCACAATGAAACTGGTTTTCTACACAACATAAGTTTTGCTTATAAGAACGCTATATTTTCTACACGTTATAAGCAGAATTACTCCCGGACTAAACGCATTTGGCATTTATTCTGCAAGCGATATCAGCATTATCGGATCGGAACGACCTTGGCCTGCCCCGTTTACCGAGACTGTTACTTGCACAAAAAGTCATCACCTCAGGTACGTGCAGTCATTAAGATAAAACAGAACCAAAACAGGAATGCCCCCCAAAAGCCCCTCTCCTCCAAAAAGGGACTCTCCCTTCGAACAACGGCACTGGGAGGCCGAGGCAAGCTCAGCCCAGCAGCGCCAGTTGCCTTACAATAGCCAGATGCACACTTTTAACTCCCCGTGGAAAGGCGAACTAGGAGCAAGCTGCCGGGGCAAAAAGGGGTGCCCCTCGCTCCGAGCCGGCAGCAGCTCTCGGTGCAATCCCCGGACTCCCCGCTGTCGAGGGCAGCTGCTGCTTTGGGGGTGCTGGAGGCTGCAAGGGAAGGGGACGGCGAGCGGACCGGGACTGCGGGGCCACCGTCACCCCGAGCATCCCCGCGGCAGGGCTGGTCACCCGCCACCGACTCACCGCAGGGACTGGGATGCGTTTGAAGTAAAACACAGCTGGGAAAAAGGTGATGCCCGAGTTTCTTTACCTCCCTTCATGCGAATCTAATCCTGGCCAGCCACAGGTCCATGGGAAGAAGGGGCAGTGCCCCTCCAGGGGTCGGTCGCTGGCAGGCTCACCTTCCGGGTGCTGCAGGGATCTCTTCCCCTCCGGCATGCCCTTCAGGCTGATGGGGATGCCCAGGAACTGCACGTAGCAATCGCCGTACCACACCAGCAGCTCCTGCTTCGGCAAGATTTGCTTGCAGGTCTCGTAGAAGATTTGCCCCTGGCACTGGATAGCTGTCAAATTCTGCTCCTCGGGGAACCTGGCACAGTTCACCAGGGACATCCAGTTGCCAGAGGTGCCCTTCCCGTCGATGAAGTGGCTCAGGCGACCGTATTCAAAGATCTGGAGAGCGGGGAGAAGCGGATCAGCTTCGCCGGACCCTTCCCGCTCACACCAGCCCCACCACCCACACTGGGCCGAGCCGGTCTTGCCGGCTGCGGGAGAGGGGCGGCCGAACGCCGCGCCCCGGCCCCGCGCAGGGGGTGCAGGGGGAGCCCGGCAGCGCCTCCGCTACCTCCCACATCAGCGAATTGTCGTCGTAAGTCTTGATCTCGCTGGTGTTGACCACTTTGCCTTGGAAAGGGCCGAAGCGGACTCCTTTGGGGATGGGGTCCGTGCAGAAGACTCCGAGCTGAGACACGTCCCCGTAGGCCACCCGCAGCACCGAGAGCCCTGCGGGGGACAGGGCGGGCTGAGCGCGGCCCGGGCGCGGCGCGGGGCGCGGGCAGCGCCGGGTCCCTACCTTCAGGCAGCTGCAGAGAGTCCCTGTCGGGCAGCGGGGCGGAGGAGGAGGAGGCGGCCGAAGCACCTGCAGAGAGGGAAACCCCTTCTTCAGCCCGGCCTCAGCCGTGCAGGTGCCGTAAGGCGGAGGGAGAGCGTCCCACCGCCCCTGGCAGCGGCCGCCCCCCGCATCGCCCCCCGGCTTTCCCCCGGTGTGGGCTCGTAACACGAGAAAACCACAGGAAAAGGCGGCCCGACGCGCCCCTGGCCATGCCCCGTGAGCCTGGCTGCGGCGGGACCGCCTGCCCCCCTCGGGGGACTGCCCAAACCACACGGCCGGCCACAAGGAGCGACCCGGTTTCCTTCCCGCCGTCGCCGGCAGCGCCTTGCGCACACGCCGGAGACCCCCTTACCTGGGCTGGCGGGGGGCACCCGGAGCCCCGAGATGGCGTGGAGGCTCCCGGCCAGCTGGCTGCTCTGGAGCGCCCCGTACAGCACCGCGTTGAGCTGCTCCTCGGTGAAGTGGTACCTGCAGCTCTGCCCCGCCGCCCCGCCGCCCCCCGGGCTGCGGGCACCCGTGCGCGGGGAGCCCGGGCAGAGCGGCGGGGGCGAGCCTGCGGCCCCCACCTGGCGGGGCGAGCCCTCCCCGGGAAGGACGGGGGCCGGCGGCGTGCCGTAGAGGAGGAAGGGGAAGCCGGGTAAGGGCTCGGGGGGCAGGAGGGGCGGCTGGCTCAGGGAAGAGGGGACCCTGCTGAAGCTTAAGGGGGGCAGAGGCGGGGAGGCGGGGACCAGCCCGTCCAGGGATTTCAGGGCCTGGGAAAAGTCGGGGGCCTCCTCGACGTACTGGCCAGGAGGGCAGAAAGGGGGGTAGTAGGCAGCGAGGCTGGCGGGGTCCATCCCGAGCGCGTCTCCGCCGAGTCTGGGAACATACTCGCCGGCCCAGGACAGAGCCATGTCGGAGCGGGAAGGGGGGGAGGGGGCGGGGGGAGTTGCCGGGAAGCGCAGGGGCTGACACCCGGGTGCTGCCGGCGCGGGGTCCCGCTGCGGGGCGGGGGCAGGACGGAGGAGCGGGAGCTGCCGCCCGCTGCCCTCCGTCGCCCGGCGCCGTCGAGGCGAGCGGGCCGGCCACCGCCGCCCCCTGCGGCTATATGTGCCCGGGGAGGGGAGGGAGGGAGGAGGACAGGCGGGGGCGGCCCGCTCCGGGGGTCGCGCAGCCCCGGGGGCGGGCGGGGAGTCTGCCCCGACCCGCGCCCCTGCCCGGGGCAGAGCCGCGGCTACTCCCGGGCAGGCCGAGCCGCCTCTCTCCCCACCGAGGCCGGCGGTGTCGGAGTGGGCGCTGGGCGGGGGGGGCGCAGCCTCCCGGACCCACCTCCCCCGCCGCCGCCTCTGCCCTGCGCCTCCCCAAGGCCCGGCCGACGGGCCCGGCCGCGGCGCGGGTGGGCTCTGCCTCTCCCCGGAGCAGGAGGCCGGGCCGCGGGACCGGTGCGCCCCACGGGCGGGCGGGTGCTCCCCACGGATGGGCAGGAGCTCCCCACGGGCGGGCGGGTGTGCCCCACGGGTGGGCACCTACTGCAGTAGGTGAGCGCCGGCCCGCGGGCCTCCGTGCTCCCCAGCCCCCGCCAGTGTCTGGGGGGTCGCAGCCGTGGGTTTTGGATACGGAAAGTAAAAAACCGACTCTGAAACGCGGGTGGCCTGAACGCACAACAGCGCGCTCCCAGCCGCTGCAGCGACGGGCATTGCCGAGGCGATTTGACTTTAACGTGGGGTTGCCGGCTGGGTGCCTGGCAGGACACGGGCTCCTCCTGGGGTTTCCCAGGCTCCAGGACCTGCCCAGAAAGGGACCAGGGGAAGGCATCTGGCCCATGCCCTCTGCCGTGGTGCTGGGCGATAATCCCCTTCTGAAGGCTTTCATCCTGGTTTTTGTGGGGTTTCTCCTTCTAATCTCCCCTTCCTCCCAGATGGCTACGTGCTGCAATCGCTATAAAAAGGGGACCTGGGAGGGGCTGCAGGATCCCAGGGGCCCAGGCGTGCACCTTGCCAATGCAGGATGTCACCCCTGCTGGTGCAGGGAGATGGAGAAATTTTTAGTCTGGGGCAAAATTCCATGCAGAGTGCTGCCCACCTTGGGGAGCTTATTGTCTGCCACTGTCCAGCCTGGGTGACACTGCTCTGCAGGTGTGGGGGGAAGGGATGGGGTAGGCTGTGCTACACTGCAGAGAGCCTGGGGACTTGCACCCAGAGCAAGGCAGCGTAAGGCGTCCTGGGGCACGCACAGCATAAGCCAGACTGCACACAGACACAGCCAGAGTGGGGAACAAACACAGCCAGGCCTGACTCCCAGAGGCTGAGATGCCATTTGAGTGGTTATGGTGTGCTATAAAAATTAATTACCATAGCTCCCTGTGAGCCTCTGTAAAATAATGCCCTCATCCAGAAGAAGGGATGTGTTAGGAATCACTTGAAGTAGCCTCAGAGAGACTGTGGCTCCAACATTCACTGACTGCACTTGACCGGAGGTGAAGCCATCCTTATAGTCCTCATTTCTTATCTGGCCTGAGTGAAGTGCTCTGAAATAGACAGTTGAGAGAGAATCACCAGCTGCCTGGGACAATGAGGGTGTTCAGAACACAGGACCTCAGGCACTGTAATTCCTACCTACCAAAAGCTTGGATTTGGACCCTCCTCTTAATTTTTTCACTCAGGACATAAACACTGAGACAGAAAACACAAGCAAACAACACTACCAAGGCAGACCCGGAACTGATCCAGGCTTTCCCAGCTCCCAAGACACCTTCCATAGTCAGCCCAGCACAGCTTTGCTCCCAAACTTGTTTGAACATTTATGTACTGATGATATGCCAGTGGGCTGCGCTGCCATTCAGCGTGACCTGGGCAGGCTGGGGGGTTGGGCAGAGAGGAACCTGATGAAGTTCAACAAAATGAAGTGTAGGGTCCTGCACCTGGGGAGGAACAGCCCCACGCACCACCACAGGCTGGGGGCTGACCTGGACCTGCTGGAAGGCAGCTCTGTGGGGAAGGGCCTGGGAGTGCTGGGGGACAGCAGGCTGGCCATGAGCCAGCAGGGTGCCCTGGTGGCCAAGGAGGCCGGTGGTACCCTGGGGTGTGTTAGGAGGAGTGTGCCCAGCAGGTGGAGGGAGGCGATCCTCCCTGTCTACTCTGCCCTGGTGAGGCCACTTCTGGAGTGCTGTGTCCAGTGCTGGGCTCCCCAGTTCAAGAGAGACAGGGCACTACTGGAGAGGGTCCAACAGAGGGTTGACTAGGGGACTGGAGCATCTCGTTTATGAGGAAAGGCTGAGATTTTATGGTTATCTGTCTTTTTTTTTTTTTTTTTTTACTTTCTCTGTGTTGTTGCAAATCTCTGTTATTTGTAAGACAGAATTGGTTCTGTATTGCTTTAGGAAACAGTTGCAGGCAGGCAGTTTGATCTAGTTTTATTGATGCAGCATCAGTAGCATAAATGTAGTACCAGCATTAATCAGATTTACAGGAATAAGCCTTTGAGCTCTGATTGCACAGAAAAGTTTGAGTTACCCTTAGAAATTAGGTGTTGCCAGATAGTATGGAATCCTTTGGCTACCCTATGTCCACCTATCACAGCACAGGAGAAGGTCCTTGTGGAGGAGACATGCTCGCATTGGAAATTCAGGAGAAATGAAGACAAACACAATGTGAGATTTTAAAATTCTCATCACTAGTTAAATTGTAAACATGCCCAGAAATAAAAATACTCATTTTTTCTAGAAGCTTGATGACACAGGGCCCCGGAGAAGAAAAGGTCTTGAGGCACTGTTGCCGCTATATTGTAGAAAAACTTGAGAGGCTTCTGTCCCCTAAGAGGTTAAAGGCATTTATTGCACTAAAGAAGTCCGGAGCTCGTGGGGGGGAGGATGCGGGGAGAGAAGAGCAGCCGCGCAGAGCCACCCCCCGCCGGCAGGCGAGCCCGCGGCCAGCCCGGTCCCTGCCGCCCCGCTCGGCGGGGCTGTCCCGGGGCTGCCGGACGGGGTGGGGGTTGAGGGGGCGTCCAGCGCCCCGGGGGGTGGGATGCTCCTGTCCTTTCTCGGGAACGGCTGGGAATTCGGCCGCCAGAACGAGCCGGGGGCTGGTATTGCTCACCGTGGCAGGGGAGCTGTTCTGTAGAAATAAAACCAATTTCGAAGTGCTAGTCCCGACGTGTGTTTTCAGCCTGGCCAGGGAAACAGCTTGCCTCTTCTGCCAGTGAAAAAGGGGCAAACAGAAACGCCGATTCAACTCGAGGGGAAAACCCCAGCTCACACACACTTGGTCCAGCCAGGCGCTCCTTCTTGCAGAGCATCCATACTGCCAGCAGTGGGGACAGGTGGACAGACCGACGGGACGGATGTGGACATCATGTGAAGGGAAAATTCACCCTGAAGTTCTGGCTACAAAAAGAAAAGCCTCAAAACGAGCCCTGGGGACTCCCTCACTCCCCAGCAGCCCCCAGCTGCTGCACCAGGAGCGGCTCCCACAGCTGCTGGTATTTAGGCATCTTACAGATGTCCCCAGGCCAGAGCCACCCACCCCAGCACACTGTGCTTGGCAGCCTCCCACCTTCGCCCCGCGGGTCCCTGCTCAGGCTGGCCGATGCGGCTTTCCTGTTTGCAGATTCACCCAGTAGGGAAGCTGAGCACAAATCCCAGAGACACACACACAGGACACACACACAGAGGACGCTGACATGGCCAGTCACCCAGACTGCCACAGGCAAGGTGCTGCCCTCAACAGCACCCACACACAGGAGCCATGTAAGACATAAACACAGGCAGCCAAGTCCCCTCCTTCTCTCTGGCTGGTAGAGGTGTACGTTCACTGGTGAATGTGCACACACTCTATGTTCACAAGCACTGACACGTTCATGGATTCTGAGAGTATGGGCACAGCCCTTCTGCCTACCTGGAGCCTCCGCCCACATCCCAACCCTTGCATCTTCTTCAAGGGTCCTTCACTCGCTGGCTGGTGCAGCTGAATGCACGGAACGAGCACTCACACGCTCATCCTTTGGGCACTCCACGTTCCACCTGTACTCCAATGTACACTTGTACAAGATTTCACCCTTCCAGGCAGGAGGTAAGCCGTGTTCTGTTTCAGCCACTATCAAGTGTTTCTCACTGTTCCTTAATATGGTCTACGTGACCTTTCTTTTCTTTTTTGTCCTGAGAGTCTCTCAGATTTCTGGTTTGGAATACTGTTTTTCTTTTGGTTGCCTCCTCATACCGATCAAAATATACATCCCACTGAAACTGCGGTGCCTTAGGCCCTCTGGTCTCCTAAGGCGCTTAATCCTTTCAATGCAATCAGCCATGGTTTTTTTCCACCCCCCAAGGTAAGTATCCAGAACCGGACACTGAAGGGAAGGAGAAGAGACATGCAAGAGGTCCCTCCTGGTCACAACACCTAGTGTGAGCTCACCATGCTGGCCAAGGTTGGGGTCATTAGCAGCAGTACTAAAGGACACTCAGACTGGAACCAAAGACGGGGAAGGGTTAATGGGGTCCATCATTCCACCGGAGTCTAACTGCTAGGGCAATTTCTTTTGCAGCTGAGAGATGTCCCAAGAGTCTGCCCCTGAGTGGCACAGACCTCCATGCCCAGCTCTGAAGGGCCACCATTCGTACAGGTTCATTCATGCTGGGAACTTTTAGTTAGTGGGCCTCTGGACTGTGTTAAAAATCAATGTATTAAAAAGCTGTATTAAAAGCAGGGTTTCAGCAGCCCCCGCATGCTGCAGGAGTCCACAGACCATCGTGGGCTGAAGCAAGCCTCAGTAGTAGGGATTCCAGAAAGGTAAGAGGACACAAGTCTTATGTACCCATTACATACATAAGGCCACAGAACTACTTAAAGCTCCTCTGGGTTCTCCTTTCTTCAGCGCAAGAACTACTTTATCATGAAGGTCAACAGCCCCCTGGCTTGTGTCAGAAACCGTGTGGCCAGCAGGACCAGGGCAGTGACCATCCCCCTGCACTGGGCACTGGTGAGGCCGCCCCTCGAATGCCGTGTTCAGGTTTGGGCCCCTCACTGCAGGAGGGACACTGAGGGGCTGGAGCGTGTCCAGAGACGGGCAGCGAAGCTGGTGGAGGGGCTGGAGCACAAGGCTTATGAGGGGCGGCTGGGGGAACTGGGGGTGTTTGGCCTGGAGAAAAGGAGGCTCGGGGGGGACCTTATTGCTCTCTACAGCTGCAAGAAAGGAGGTCGTAGTGAGGCAGGTGTCAGACTCTTCTCCCAAGTAACAAGCAATAGGACAAGAGGAAACAGTCTCAAGTCACGCCAGCAGAGATTTAGATTGGATATTAGGAAAAATTTCTTCACCTAAAGGGTTTTCAAGCACTGGAACAGGCTGCCCAGAGAAGTAGTTGCATCACCGTCCCTGGAGGTATTTAAAAAGACGTGTAGATGTGGCGCTTAGGGACATGGTTCAGTGGTGGACTTGGCAGTGCTAGGTTAACGACTGGACTCAATATTCTTAAAGGTATTTTCCAATCTTGACGATTCTATGGTTTCACTGTGATTATTGTTTCAGGGGACAGGGTATAAGTTCAGTCAGGATGCCCACTCAGGCTGTACTTGGCATCTCTACCTCTACATTTCATAGCCCACAAGCCAAGGCAGAGGGCAGACACCCCCTGCTGCTCTCTTCCCTTGGCATAGCTGGAGCCCAAGCACAGTGTGAGGTGCAGCCCTCCTCCCGTACTGGATACAACACGTCAAGAACCAGCAACAAGCTGGGGAATAATTCAAGGAACACTGGGCATCCCTGTTCTGCCCCTGTGAAAAGTCTGGTCTGCAAAACATACGGATTTTGCAGCATCACCTTTTGTCTCTTTTGTCATGATGTCAGGTTAGAAGAACTTGTTTGTATGTCACATGCGTTGGTCTCTGTGAACAAAGCCTATCCTGAAAGTGAAAGGCAGCACCTCTCTTTCATAAAGTCAGTTACACCAGAGGTCATCGTTAGGTATTTCAAATGGTACCAGGAGTTTTAGCTAAAACTGTCATCTAGAATTTTCATTTCTTTTAATATTAATAAATTCTACGGGGATAATTTTTGCCTAAAGGCAAATTTCTGATAGGAAACATTTTGTTTCCTCTACTTGTTTCTGACCTTACATTAGGAAGAAACATCTTCTTTCCTTGCTTTCCTTAATGTGGCAGTATTTTCCTCATATCCAAGGATCACCATCATTTTGCTGAAGCCAACAGACCTGCAGGATAAGCCTTGTTTTGGTAGGAATGGTGAAGGGTTAACATTGGAACATCTTTAAAACAACTTTAGCTTCTCATATTTTTAATATAAATAGCTTTTCTCCCTCTTCCATCTCTCAAAGAGAACAGAAGATTTCTCTTCATAAACAAGCACTCTTGTAGCTGCTTTTCTTTATTTATGTTTTAAATTGACCAGTCAAACTTTTCTGACTGCCTTAAATTAACCATTTTGGCATAGCAAGGAGAGCCAGCCCTTAACTCCACTCAGTCCCACTTCACACCACTTGAGGTCTGCCTCTGCTGAAACTGTCATGAAAGACACCCCTTTCATCCTGGCTGTGATATAAACAAGTACTCATAATGAACTGTTTTCACATTAAGCCACCTGATAAACATTTTCTGTTACTATAGCGTTACAAAGATAAAAGGATTTGAAAGTAACACCTAGTTGGAATACATAAATGTCTTCCACATAGAAAGCCTGCTATCTTTTTAAGAGCTGCCGACTCATCTACCCTCTACTATTTACGCCCTTCCAAGAATAAATGAAGACACAACAGAAACACGTTGAAATCTCTGAAGCCATGTAAAACCCGAAGGCATTAAAATTTATTAAATGATGCAATAACAACAGAATTCTTTATTTACAATAGCATTATTTAACATCAAATAAGCAAATAGCATCAGCAAAGCAATATTAACTTGCATAAATGTATTTAAAATTTCTCTGAATATATCTACCTTTGCATAAACTGCTCACACTAGAAATACAAACATCAATGCAGGTGAACAAAGTGATGTTCAGAGTCAACTCCGTTTTGAAAATAAATCACAACCTGAAACACTGTAAGCTTTCTCCTGAAGAACCATAGTTTATATATTGCTTAATTTTACCCTTGTATAATCTTTTCATATACACACATCTCAGATGCAACTTCATGATGAACTGTACAAATAAAACCCACAAATGACATAAAGGGAAAAAATTAAATGACAGTAAATGCTTGAAGAAATGTGTCCATCATCTCTATTGAACAACATAAAGATTAAGTGATGATGCACTTATTCCAAAATTGTACACAATTCACTATACAAATATAATACATCAGACAGCTATGTAGGAATATACAAGACTTAAAAACAGATCTAAGGCATTATGCTAGATTTTAGCATTTTGAGGTTCTTGCACATAGCTTTTACCTGTAGTAAGAAACTTAAAAGATTTTGTTTTAGTCTACAAAGAAACACCAGGGAGAAAATTCTAATTAAAATCAAAGCCACTACAGTAAATTTTCTTTTGTGCAGAGAATGCTTTTGCTCTTAGGCAGCATACTACCATACAAATACTAGAAAACTTTTAAATTCACACCAACAATTAATGGCTTAAGTTGCATTTCAAAACTGATTGTGTATCTTTGGGTTCTGCAAGTGGAGCTGTGCCACCCATTTCATCTGTTAAGCCCATATGAATTCTGCTTTTAAACAAAGATTAAAAAATGTATTGTATAAACTGCAAAAACATTGCTTTTAATTAATACAGGCCCAAAGGGATACCGGTGTGGGACGATATTTTAAAGATTGAATACAAATTAATTCATTGTAGCAAAACAGCTCACTTCACTTTTTAAACTTACCACATTACATGAACACTTAAAACAGGTCGTATGACCATATATATGCTTATTTTTCACATTATGCGCCTTTCACATTTAGTAATGTAAGTAGAACACTGATTAATTGTTCTGTTAAACAAACCCCAAGTACTTTCTCCAACAAATTTACTGTATACAGGATGAAAAATACTGATAATGAAGGGAATTGATTTGGCTTATTTGTTTCTATAGTGATCAATATGATCAGAAGATTCCTTCACTCACTTTTCTCTTTCATTAGTTAGAAGACGACTAAAGTCACGATGAACCCAAACAGAGCCAAAGTGATAGGTACAATCTCCTTTCTTTCAAAATGGCAATGGATGAGGAAGTATCATAATCACTACAGATGATAAGGGTTTGCAGGTCTGTCGTGAAACAGGACAAATTTAACTATTTTGTCCACTGTGAAAGAGAATAATCTGCAGCGGTTACAGTTAAGAACTGAAAAACAAATGGAACAGAAACAAAACTATTTTAAAACTAATTTTACACTTTGCGGTGCATGAAGTTAATTCCTTCAAATTTATACATTTCTTATATAAGTATTTTTTTGTCAGATATATAATACAAGTTTAACACAAATGTCGTTGTAGTAATGAGGCTGTGGAGCTCAGGGCTGACAGTTACTTTGGTTTCCCATCAGCAGGTAGAAGCGATGACTCAGCTGACTAAATATTCTGTTTCACTTTGGTAACAGAACAGTGACAGCTGAAAAATGTTCTTTCTCCAAAACGGTGGCACTGCCCTCCTTAGGGGCAAACACAAGTGCACATTTTCTGGGCTTTCATCAAAAGCCTTCTACAGAAACAGCCCGTTTTGAACCACCTTTTATCATTATTTTCCTCAGCCCTGATATAGAACGGCTGCTATTTTATTTGGACTCCCACCTGAAAACCAGAAGAAACTGAAAGGCGACAGAATAAACCTTTCGCTCCCAAAAGGCATGGCTGATGAGATATTATAAAATGCATTGCATTTTACATGACATCAAAACATTTCATTCACGTTAGAAAGTTTGTGGATTAAGGGTCAGCAGAAAGAAAACAAGTCAAACCCATCAATTTCTTAATATTTCAAGTCCTCAGAAACTGATGTCAGGTTAGTAAAAGATTATTCCAACCACAGTGGGCAAGAAAAAACCCCAAACCCCCTAACAGTGGCCTGCTTAGTAACAGTTTTTCTAAGATTTGTTACGAAAGGATATAAACATACAAAAATCAAGAATTGGTTCCTACAGTGGCTGCATATAATATAGGTTAGTTAAATGACATTATGAGCAGAATCACAAGGTTTAGAAAATGAGAAGTCTCAAGCCTACAAATTAGGTCTAATCAAGGCATTGTGATCCTTTACAAAACACTTTTCCAGGAGACACACACGGCTAAGAAGATATCTAATTTAATACTGAAGTACCTCATTTGGAATCAACTTCACAACATGTATATCTCACAAAAATTATACAAGTAAAACACTTAGGTTTTCAACTTAAATTATTGCTTGTTTACATATAAACTGGATTTTATGTACCTTACAAAACGTCCTTGTAGTCCACACTGCTTTAAAATAATCAGAAACACACGATAGTGGTGAAGTCTGTAGTGATATCTGCTACAGGTATTACAAGAATTGTTATTTTCCCAGCTAAGGGGATGGGAACCAGAAATTATGATGCTTTAAAGCAGGTATCTTGAGCTCTTTGATATTATGCACCAATTCTGCCACTACCATAATCAGTACATGCATTACCATCAAAATTTGCTGTTCAGCATCCAGTAACTGGCTGTCCAGATTGCTGGAAACACACCCAGGGAAATAAAGGAGTAACCTGTTCTTTTATTCTATTAGAAAAAAGAGGAAGATAACAGAGGTCAGGAGAGCCAGGTAAAAAAAAAATAAATCAGGATTTGCTGTTTGTTAGGAATTTAATTAAATAAGAATGTAACCAACTCGTATTTTTGGATTCATGACTTGCATTATAAACATCACCACAAAACCCAAACAAAATGCCCCTTATAAACAGCCCCCTCACAGAGTATTTTTCATCTGTTTTACAACTTTAACCCCATTCAGAATTGGTCTGTATAGTTTTCTGCATTGGTTCGTCTTCTCTGACTTGTTGTCAGTGGAACGTGCTCGTTGAAGATCTCTATATGTACCAGACGTTGCTTCTACACCCTCCTCCATGCCTCCTCTCTGCCCCAAAATGCAGGCCTTAGTCTAAAACACCAGTTTTCAGACAGAACTGAATCCTTTGCACCAGACTGAGTAAGCCAGGGAAAACAAAGCAAAAAAAAAAAAACAAAACCAACCCCAAGGTCTAGAACTAAACAGAAACAGAACAAGAGCATGGTTGTTTTTCTTTAAATACATACATTTAAATACATTCAATCTGACATGGTTTATGAAAATTGCCTGTCAACATTTACTTCGCAGGAGAGATCTAAGTTGCACTAAGGTGAATGCAGTGAACAGACTGAGCAACTGTCTGTACGCTAGCTTCAGACTGTCAAAGAAGAGGCTGCTCTTCGGCAACGACCACCCGGCTCCCCTCGGGAAGGCAGGGCTGAGTCCTGTCGGCAGCAGGCAGCCACCCCTGGCCTGGCAGCTCAGCTGGGTCACGACAAACAGACGCAGCTCTTCAAATCGGTAAGGATTTGGGGCTGTAAGCCCCGTCAGCTGAAGGAAGGAGCAACCAAACCACCCTCAGGGTCAGCAATATTTCTGCAAAAAAGAGAAATTGGAGAAAAACAATTAATTCTTCCTTCTACGACAGTGAAGATGGATAGGTCAATGAGAGTGGGAAGCTGGACCACAGCATCCACTGTCAACCATACATTGGTGGATTACTTTCAACCTGAAATATAACTGGAATTTATAAAGCTAGACTATTCTTTTGCGTACACTGGTACAACTGACCTGTGATTTACCTCCAGTAGTATCGGTGGAGGTTTAATTTCACTGCATTCTTAGGTCCTTAATTCATTACAATTATCATGGACATTATAACAATTCAGGACCATCTATCCCTTGTAGACTCCAGCTAAAGGCACAGCAATATGGTTTAAGAGAAGTCTCCTTCTTGGGAGTATGTGCAAAATCTTGCTGTGTTAGCGTCACCCTCAAAGGAAACAACTGCTTGGTTCACTTTCCCCTCTAAGAATCATAACAAAGAAGGGAATAAAGAAGTAAAAAAAAGTTTCAGCTACTGATCCCTAGAGATGTTCTTCACATCATACTTACTACTCTTGCAGTGACTTTACACAAACAGAGTAGAAACTGGTTTCAGCTGAGTGGATTATCTTGTACTTTCTATTTAAAACCCGCTCAGGATGTGGTTTTCACAGTTGTTTTAAGACTGTCCCTTCCACTGACTGCAATCTGTGCCTCTCTGCTTTCCTCCCCTTGCAAACTCGTGCTCCCATGGTGCACTGTGGTCAGTCAGGTCAGAGAGCCAATAAAGCCAAACCCATTTTTTTCCTCCCCTGGGGTTGTTTTTCACTCGCATCCCATGGCTCCAGCAGCAGAGCAGCTCTTTGCTCACAGACTCCTGCCGCCGCCGTCTGGAAGCTGTCTACACCATGCTTTGGACTTCACCATGCTTCCCTCTGCAATCACATGAGGCCTGGAAATGTATCTTTATGGACAAAGGAAGTCGGTGCCAGGTACCATCCTGCAATTTGGGAGAGCAAGGTCCTACGTTTTGTACATTCGCTATTCTTGGCCCAGAGTTGGAGCTCTTTGAGGGTGAACAGCCACAAGCACAGTCTGGAGGCCCACACAGCGAGTCCTGCTCCTGCTCCTTGTCGCTTTGTCACAGCACAGAGACACCACACGCACATCCCTCATGCCCTGACTAATATGGACAAGCTAAATGTTGGCTCCTCTTCCTAACACGTTGAGAGGCAGTTTGGGGAATGTGTTAGTGCTTTTGATCATGAAGTGCACAACAGAAGCAAAAGTCCTTATTTTCAGAGTAGACATTTAGCAAACAGTATCTCTACAGAGATGCTGAATAAATGCTCCCACTATACCAGTGACTTAAAAAAAATAATAATGTACTGGAGAAGTTTTTTTTAATAATTTAAGAAAGATTTGAGTCACAGGGTGATAAATTATATAAAGGAGTGAGCAAGACAAAGAAGGCACAAGTGTACCTCCAGAAAAAACACTCCCCCACCCCTTTTTACTTACATATAACCAAGGGCTTTAAATAACTATGTCAAATTATTATTTCCAGGCTGCTAGTGAATGTGAGAAAAATTGTTCAGAATAACTTCCACGGCTGATGTACACAACTTCAGAGCACAGAAGTAATTTGGGAAGTCCAAAGATCATTGACTATAAGATTATTGCTATGCTGTTTTAAAGTTAAACTGGATGCCCGCCCCCTCAAAAACCTCAGCTACAACAGTATTCTTCAGACATTTACTTTATGAGGTAGGTTCAAAGTTTTCTTTTACCGTATGAAATTAGTTAATACACATCTGCTCCAATAATGGCAAAATAGTATATTAAACTGTTCCAGTTGCAACTATTTTCAGCTCTGCAAATGAAGGATACTTTGTGCCTTGAGAGAGGCAGAAATTTCCCTGTCCTCTAGTTACTTTAAAAACAGCTTCTCTGTTAAACATCAGTATCATCCTTGCAAGTCTTAAGCTGTAGAAGTTTCATCCTTAACGTGTTAAAATAATGTGAAACAGTATTAAGCAAACAAATTAAAACAGTAAATGTAGAGATCTGACATCCACAGCTGTACAGATTTCAGCAATAGCATGTTATTTCCTGGTTACTCAACTCTAAACAGAACCGATCCTTTTAAATGATAGCTATTGACATCAACTTTGTGAAACACTGAAGAAAACCTTGGATTTGTCAGAGGAGTTTCTTATTTGTCAGATGAACTTCTCAGCTTTCATATGTTAAAGCCACAACATCAATTCCATCCTTAGCTTTCTAATCACACAGCTTGAGCTTTAAAAAAAAGTTATGCAGGGGTAGCTTATTGCACAGGCGCATGAACTTAGTAGTTACTGAACCTCTATCACAGTCCAAAGTTCAGTAAAAGGTATTTACAGTGCATATAAACCATCTAGATTTTCCTTGACAGTCAGAGATGCATTAATAGAATAAAAGTAAAATCAGAGAGTGCTGTCTGACGTACCCTTCCAAAATAATTCAAGAGGCTGTAAGAAGTTACTTTTCTCCAGGTGAGCCAAAACCGCTCTCAGGCATGGCCGCCACCAGTCTCAGTGTCATGGCACCAGCTCCATTATTTTAATTTTAGACCCCACAGGCTCTGTCAAAGCCCTGCCGCTCGTTTCCTCCACTTGTACCCTTCTTCCCTGACTTCTCTCCACCCTCTCCTACCTTTTTCTGTCACACCCACTCCTTTCCTTCTCTCTCCAACCATTCCTTAAAACCTACCTCCTCCTTCCTTATCCTTAGTCTGCTTCCCCCTCAGCATCCTTACTCCCTCTCCTCCCTCAGTGCTACCTGGCATTTTGTTCTCTTGACAGCCTTGGCTTCTCTTAGCAGCGAAAATGTAAGGGGTGAGGGAAAAACATAAGGCGTGAGGGAACACCAGTCAGAAGGTCAGGTCTGGGTATGTGATAGCTTCTGCTGAAGCAGAACAGGCTGCTCCGTTAACCCTACAAGTGGCCATGGAATGGTGGCAGAAGAGCCCCAGCACAGCTCCCCCACTGCCGGCAGGCCGGCACCCATATTTCCATACGAACCAGGATGGTCTGCAGAGACCTGGCCCCCAGGAAGTTTTAAGTGCATATGCATGCAAAAAAAAAAAAAGGGTATAATAAAATATACGTATGTATGGGCTACTCCTTCCTTAGTACCTCCACATTCTTAATTTTCACTAATCCTGACACCTTTGCAGTCACGTTTTCTGAATTCCCCTTACTATTCACATTTAATAATACAAAACTTCAGTTTTTGCTATAAGATGCAGCGTCAGAGGAAAATTTTATTTAATTCCACCTTTCTGGTTTTGACACCGCATACAAGGAGATGACGGGAAACCACGGTGCAGGAGACGGGCCTGAAGGAGGTTACACAAGGACTCCTGCGGGAGTGAGGGGCGAGACCTGCCTGTTTGGATTACGGCGAGGAGCTCGGGACACGGGCAATTTAAAGCTTTCCCGCGCCAGCCTGCCGAGGGGGGCTGCGGAGGGGCGGCGGCAGCCGCTAGGTGGCGCTTCCCGCGCGCCGCTCAGCGCCGCGCCCCACCCCGCCCCGCCCCGCCCCAGGCGCGCAGAGCCGGGCGGGCGGGGCGGCGGGCGGGGCTGGGGTCCCGCGCGGGGAAAATGCCGCGCTCGAGCCTCAGATCACGGCAGGCCTCGGGGAGCGGTGCGTTTGCTGTGGTGAACTGGTCTGAAATTAAGATTATTTCCATTAAAAAACCTCAACCCTTTCCATTGGGGGGGGACGGGGACGGGACGGGACGTCAAAACCACCTCGTTTGCTTGGCCACACGCCAAGAACTCCACAATGTCTTTCCTTCAGTACCGTTACAGCCTGGAATACAAATCGGTTTTGACCTAAGCAACCGCTAATTACCCTGTCAGTCAGAAATTTGTGCAAAGATCAGTTCAGTTGTGCCAGCCACCCTTCTCAGCAGCAGCGCTGCACGGAAAGTAATAAAGTAAATAATTAATGAGATTTTCACCGTAAGTGTAACGCAATGAAAAATGGAAAAACTTTTAGGCAGGATGAAACATGAAGTGGGTTAAGCATGTAGTCATGCAATTGCGCTGTAAAGAGCAAATACAACTGCACGTTAAGTCTGCTGAACGCGACTGTTTGTTAATTCAATAATGTATTCTGTTAATGTAAACGCGTTCTGTATTATTCACTTCAGAAATGCTAGTGGTACCTGAACAAGGAACTTAATGTCACAAAACGTGGAATTACAAAAATCAGTGGTGAAAACTCAATTCCCTATTACCCTGGCTACTTGTTACTTTGTAAGTAAAAAGATACCATATCCATTCCAGACCACAGTATATTCACGGTTCCGTTGCCTCTGTATGCCTACGTTTGCCATTTCTTACCCGCGTTGCATCTCCATCCTGCTTAATCATATCCATTCCAGGCAGCTGGTTTGGAAAAAGATTGCCTCCCCTCATAGCAGGATCATTAACCTATTGGTAACAAGACATTAAGGAGAATGAATTAAAAAATATGTTGGGAAGAAGGCTGGGGATTAAAAAGAAGCATTATAAACCACTGTGCTGCCTGCACATACCAACAAGCACTTCAGAGATAAGGTTGCGGTCAGGGAAGTGACTCCATAGCCGAGCACCCTTCTGGCGCAGCATGTGTTTGACTCATGTTATTCTGCTTCACAGCCAACAAGAAAGATTTCATTCCTGATACTATGACCCTTGTTGAATATTTTACAAAGCAGGCTCCATAAATTAGGTCAGTATTATTTGAAGAGGACATACCTGCTACGAAAGTCCTGAAAGCAGAAACGTGTAACTGCTTTCCCAGCCTCAGTAACACACAGCTTTTCTATTTGCAAACCACCATGCTATTTTTTCAAAGCCTGATGAGGTAACAGCCAGGCTGAATTATACCAACTATTGACTTGGTTTTCACAACACTCACTTTTCTGCTGGTAAGCAATGGGAGAAAGATAGTATTAAATAAGGGAACGTGCAGCGGCATGCTTTCCTAAAGGGATGGTCTCGACAATTTTCTGAACACAGCCATGGAAAAGTAATGAAGCTGTGTACTTATGCACAACCAAAAGGTCTGTCATGCTTAGTTATGTGGAAAGAATGGTTTGCCAAATCTACAGCCTTGCTTTCTTAATCAAAGGATAAATCTCGCTGTGAGGAAGTGGTATAAAACACAGAACACAGTCATTCAGCAAGGTTCTGAAATACAAGAAAATCCAGCTTTCCTTAGATTTTTTACAGGGAAAGAAACCTCTCCCTAGGGAATCTTTGTTGACTCTGTTCTCTCTGTTACTTCCCTCAGACTAGATGTCTGATAGATGTCACCATATGGTGAAAATATGCCCCTCCAGATTTGCTGTAAGGAAAAAGATGTTTTCTGTGTCACCTGTCCTTTAAGGGACTTGTGGTGCCAAGGAGAGGAGATTCTGCCACTGCACTACCTCACGTCACCTACAGCAACCTACTGCAGCAAGGCAGGGAAGACTCTCTGGAATGTACCACACCAAAGACTTCTCATTTCAGGTCATCCTGACTCATTTCTGTTGCTCTTCACCGACTTTGCAAAATGTCACAAAGCTAAACGCACTCACATGCCACCACCTAAAGAGGTGGTTTCAAACGCTGCCAGAGACGAGACTGCAGTTCAATAGGAAAGGCTAAAACATGGTAATATTTTTGCCATAGGAATTTCAACTCTGAATAAATTGATTGTTTAAGTGCTGCAAGCCTCCTAGCGATGCTTTCTGCTTCTTAATACAAATGGGCAGGTTTCTAACCCTGAATGTGAAAATTTAAATCAGAAGGGAAGAAAGCCACACTATTTTGTATGAAAAGAAAGAAAGTAGGCAGCTTTGCAGCTTTATCTACATGCATTTGACTAAGCAACAGAATCACGTTTGAAAAGTGTTTTCTGTTATTATTGATCAATATTCATCAGAATGCATAGGCACAAATGCTTTTTCTGTTTGTTTAGTAGACAGAGGAAGGAAAAAAAAAAGCAGAAATAAAAAAGTTGTATAGTGCATCAACAGCAGTTTTGGAACAAAAAGGCTACTGCATGATTTGCATCATGGCAGTTAGAACATATATGGAAAAGGAAGATGATTCCAGGCTGCATGCCATAAAAGCAGCAAAAGCATCAGTGAAGTTCCTATCACAGAATCCCTTTGCCAGTGATGATGCAAGAACCCTGATTGGCATGGTATCAGATACAAAAAAGGTCTACAATTTTGCTATAGGAATACATTTGCTTCAGCAGTACTTGAAACAAAGCACCCCACATTCACACTTTAACTTTTCTGACTACAGTAACAATTCAATCAGAAAATTATGGAGAAGGACAAAGAAATGGAAAGGTTTTTATAATTTTCTGAAGACAGGTCAAGTGGTGTTATCAGACACAAAATCTGACTAAAACAAGACAGAAGATGCTTTACAACTCCTTTGCAATGAAGCACATTAATACAGCTCCTGCTAATAAAGCAGAATTACAAACAAGGTGTCTAATAAGAAAAGTTTCCTACCACTCCGGAGCTCCTTTATCCAGTATGCTGAATAAAATCAAAATGCTGTTTCAAGATAACCGTACATGCCATGATGGTTTTGGCCTGGGGAGTACTGCTCTGTGCAGATTAATAAACATCTACTCTGAGAGGACATCTAGACAGGGGTTTATTTCATATACTGAAAAGCCTCTTCTCCTCCATAGGTTTCAAATTGCGTCTCCGATAGCTCAGTCAATAACATGGATTCATGATGCAAAATAGGTAACAGGCAAAAACATGGCAACAGTCCATTGGGCAAACAAGATGAGGACAAGGACACAGTAAGTTTTGTGAACGGTATGACACCAGGAACCCACAGACCTGACAGCTAGCATTTCAGCATCCCTGGTAGCAGCCTCCAAGAAGACACACTAGTAAGAGCAGCCTGAAAAGCTTTAATGTGATTGTAAGGGAGAAGATGGTAACGAGACAACGTTTAATCCCTCAAGTACATAAAAAAGTCTCTAGCCCATTTGGGCATAATCTTAGTTTTTTGCTTGGTGATGCTGGTGGCCTACGTAGTAAACAAGAGAAGTTGAAGATACATGAGTTTGAGCAGATAAACATCAAACTCAGTATTTCTGAGCTCTGGGTATACTGTATGATACAGCCACAATGTATGATATGCCACAAAGAGACAGGAGACAGCCAAACCAACCTGTTTGGTACCAAAGGTAATACACCTGTGCTTCTCACCAGGTAACAGCTTTTTTACCACCTAACAGCTTTTTTTTTTTTTCCCCACCCACGCACAGCTTTTTACTAACACATAATACATGTTATTTCCAAAACTGTCCAATAACATGTGAAGTGGTAAGGTTTTTTTCGAAAGCTGGAGTGCATTTGTGGCATAACCACTGTTATTCACTGTGATTAGAAAGAGATGAGCATGTGAAGTTAAAATTATGTATTATGGAAAAAAACATGGCATTGAATAAGTAAGTAAAAGTGTTGGTGACAGTGTAAGAAACCCCAAAAGAATAAATGAAATGGCAACAGTCAGCAGAATTAAAGAAAACATAGTAATTTTGAAAACTACCAGTTACAAGAAAAAGTTCAGCACAGCCTAGGTCAATTGCTAAATAAAGATGCCAAATCGCAAAACACTGTGCCCTGAAAACAGAAAAAAAGTATCAATTTTAGTATTCAAATATACATTTTTATTTATTAATGTTTCTCAGAAAAGAAAATGTGAAGCAGCACAGAAAACATTCCTGAGGACTAAAAAGTACTGTCTTGTGGCCCAGAAATGGCCCCTCAGCTGTCAGTTGGCCACCTCTGACCTAGATGAAGCATAAAACATTTGCTTGCAGAGTTTGCAGATGACACAGTGCTGGGGTAGTAAATCAGGAGGAAAACAGTTTACTGTTACTGAATATGCCACAGCACTTTATTATTAAACTGACTCTGTCTAAGAAATGCAATTTGATGTAGACAAAAGGGAGGCAATATATTTGGGAACAAAGAATGCAGGTTTCTTCTATGTAGAATGTGCTGAGGAGGATCTGGGGATCATCGTAAGGGTTTCAGTACGTGCTCTCCAGTGTGATATTGTCACCAACAGAGCCAAAGCAACTCATTGATTGAAAAAGAAATTACAAGATGAACTTGACTACAGAGCTTTGGTGCAGTCACTGTTAAATCACCGTGTCCAGTTACTCTGTTCGTACTTCTAGGAGGAGATTGCCACAATGGAGTTTAAAGTAGATCCACAAAAAGGACTGATGGGCTTGAAAAACAAATGTTGAGATGGATAAAGAACCTCAGCCTATTCAACTTACTGGAAGTTAGATAAATGCTATCTTGAAACAAGATCTTGTAGTCTAACAGGAAGGAAAAGCAGTGCAACAACTGTGCCAGTGTTAACAGTAGTCTGCATGGCAATCTTTGAAATAAAACCAGATCTCTTTCTACAATGTGTACTTCTCAGTTCAGGTTCCTGGGGAAAATTACGTAGCATGGGCATGCTGAGAAATCACACTGAGCTGTCACCTTCAAATCCCCACTCTTTTTCGGTTTTACTATTGCTTTACTACACTAAACGTGTGCAACAGTATGCACTTGGGAACTAATAATAATAGTAAAGTCTGCTATAATTGGGCTTAGCAACTGGGAATATCAGAGAAGGTGACAGATTTAGGAGTATCAAAATTACTTCAGGTCACCAGTATGTGGCAGCTGTGGAAGACAAATGTGATCTGGGGCTATATCTGTCAGAGTATTCCAAGAGAAATGGGGAAGAACTAGTGTTATGCACATGGCTCTGGTGCTTAGGAAATACTGATTCAAACTGGAACAGGTGCAGAAAAGGAAAGGGAATTTAAAACCTACAAGAAGAGACTGAAACACTGTGGCTTGTTTTAACTTACAGGAAAAAGCCCAAGAAACCCCAAACAAAACAATCCAACAATCTCAAAACAACAAAAAAATCATGTTGACAGAAAGGCTTTTTCTAAAATACAAGATGGCAAAAGATCTATTTAAGCTAAAGGACAGTATTGGAAAAGTAAATACTCCGTTATCAAATTTAGGCTGGAAAAAGAACACACATTAACAAGCCACTAATATAACCAGCTTTAAACTGAAATGTTATGGTCTCAGAAAAAAAGTTTACGATATTGTCCACCATAGCAGGAGATGCTGCCTGAAGACACAACAGGTACTTTCCTGCCAGTATTTCTATGAAAAATCCAAAATTTCAAGCCTCTGTTTTGAACAAAAGGGAGTTCAGCTCTGAAACAAACATATGAACCTCTTAATTAGGAAGACTTGTTTGTCAAATACTTATTAATGTGTTATGTGAGTTTAATTGCAGGTTGACAAATGGAAATGTTATTTTCCTTATTTCAGATACCACAAGTAGCAGTCTCAAATAAAATCAAGTGTGTAAACATCCTCTCAGCAGAAAAGAACAGGTTACTTACCTACTTATTCAGCAACCTGTTTTATACGCATCGCATTACAAAAAGTGTGGGTTCTGCGCTCGTGAAGGTGCCAGATTGATAGTTCTTGGAGTTGACTGCCTATTGTCAGGTAGTACAACACAGAGGCAGTAGAAGCATCTTCCACACACTGCCCGCACCAACATCTTTCACTCTTATCTCCAGGAAACGGCTGCCTGCCATTCAGTCCTAGCCTCCACTGCTGAGAAACTGGTGACCTGCAACTGCGCTACAGAAACTTACCTACTGAGCACAGGAGCTAGATCAGCACACACTTTCCATAGAAGTCCAGCAGCAACTACACGTGCTACCTACAGCAGTGCTAGGTCAAAATGGGAAATTTAGATACAAAAAGTGCTCTCTACTTCATCAGTCACCTGGTTATCTGAGTGCAGAGCTAAAACCAAAGCCTTTTTAACATCATAATTTCTCAAGAAAACTAGTAGAAAACTCTAACGGCTTACAGCAGTTACAGCCCAACACAGCCGACCTGAAAAAACTACTGAAAGTCAAAGCAAATCCTCTAGCTGTCATCTCATGTCCTTAAATTCTCACCTGCTCAGGACCCATGGAGGACAACCCTGATGTAGGCACAGAGGTCGCTGAGGTCATGCTGATCTGCCCTGTCATCTGGTTCATGTTGTTCATACCACTTGTGTTGGTTGCCATGGATACACTGATGTTCATGTTATTGTTGTACATGCTGGTGCTTGCTTGCTGCCCAAAATGTGGTGGGGACTGTTGTGAAAACATGCTACAGCAAGGAATGGAAAAAGCAATGTGTCAGAACGCTGAAGCCACTAAGAAACTACTTGCTTTTTAATATATCTTAAGCTAGAATTTGTATATACTGTCATTTATTCCAGCTTCAAAGGGAAAACTACAGCTTTCAGCTACATTAGTGTCTAAGGAATAGATTTTCAAAATTTAAGGTCCCATGTCTGTGCACAAAAATGCATGCCTTTGCGTGTGAAACTATGGCAGAGTACAAATCTGTTATGCATGTGCAATAGCAGCCAATTAGCCAACTAAACGGGTTGTGTTTGCTTTAAATATGTTTGGGAAAACAAATTTTGGAGGGAAAGGAAAAAGCCTTTTTCTCCTTCCAGTGTTAGTACAATACAGGACTGGAGCTGAAATTGGATCTGGCCTAATAAGCTTTCTTTTTGCAGAAGAGGCTATCTGCACACATGAATATCAGATCTGCACATACAATTATGGCAAGTGGGCTCACAAATATAGACATGCAATTGTGCAAAAATTCATTTACTAATTCTTAGCATCAGGTTTTGAAAATGTGGCACTGCAAGAAACGACATAAAGTCTAAGATAATTACCCTCTATGTTTCTTTAAGGCCATTTCAGAACAACTTAAGGAACTGTGGAAGCGCTCATCCTAGATTTTATCCAAAGCAGGTGCTTTCTGGATGCTTCCCATTATGTCGGAAGTCATAAAGGAACTGCATTAGACTGAAATACTGTGGAAGGGCTGCTGTGTGTTGCATGGCATGCAGTAACCACCTTCGTATCAATGGCTGACTTTTACTTTCCTGTGAAGCACTGCTCCCACAGCTGAGGAAATCTTTCAGGGTTAACGCTCAGCCTTGCACTTGGGCACTCCATTAGGCTGTTGCTGTGTACTGTGAGACTTGGTGGAGTGCAATGGCATTCTGGGCACAGGACCAAACTCAAAAAATACCACCATTCTCTTCCTTCCAATTCCATGTCTTTTCAGGCCACCTAACCCCATTTTTAAGTTGTTATCTGGATGGCTGAAACAGCACACTACAGATCATTGTGAATACTCAGTGGCTTGTGTAAACACATTTGACACATCTCCACTGTAGAGCTGCAGTTTAGCAAGCCAACCATTAGTCTTATCGAGCTACCCCTGCTGCCGTTTCAGCAGAAGCCACGACGGCAGTAGCTATGCCTCCTGCTGATGCTTCAGGAAGACCGTGAGGAAGAGGCACGGACAAGGATGTGCATAAGAGATAAATCGGTTGCTTTAAGGGAAACTTTACTTTGATCGGCCTCATCACTGAAATACTGGTGTCTTGGGTTTATTAAATCTTTGTCAACTAGCAGGAAAAAGATTTGTGGCTGGGCTGGGATGGTAAGAGCAGCCTGACAACTTCAGGATGACAAAAGCGGTGTGCTAGAGACAACTGTGCACACCCCACTGTCAAGCGATACAGGCTGTACACCAACCTGATAGCTCCTCCTGTCTTCCACTGAAAAGCACAGACCATTGCCATCCATAAGCTCACTGCTGCCTACTGATAGCATTCAACACCCAACCCACTCAACGTGGACAGAACGAGTATTAGAGCTATACCAACCGGGGCATGGGCCTCAGCCGAAAAGGTGACTGCATGCATGAGGCATGCCACAATGCCCTCAGAGAATGACAGTTTATGCTGACCTCCAGTATGTGCCAGCGCTAACAGATTGAACCTGGTTGCGCTCCAGCATCTAAAGTGGGAGGTGATATTCAGTCACCGCAATTCCAGAGCGGTATGGAATGCTTAGGCTCCGGCTCAGCTGATCCAGCCATGTGGAAAGCAGTGTGGGAGCGCGACATGAAAACTGTACGCAGAAGAAATGCATCCACACAAACATTAGGGGCTGGAGTTCACTGTGCAGCAGAGGTGCTTCTGAAGGACACACGGTGTTTTATCAGCTAGGACAGACAAAGCAGTGCATTGTGTGGATGCAGGTCTTTCAGCTATGCACTCACTTTGCCTTGTCTGAAGACAGAATTTAAACCAACTCGTCAAGCCAAGTTGAAAAGAAATCTCTTTTAGGATAGATAGTTAACAAACAAACAAGCAAACAATTACATACAACAACCCCATAAATAAGTGCAGACCATAAATGACCCCATTACTCTGTGTGTTCATTTTGGTTTTGTTCTGGATTTACCTGTTTCCAGCCATATTCCCTTGTGCCCACCCATTCATCTCCGTAGAGGACTGATAGGCAGGATTAGCCTGAGACTGCTGAATCATGGGGCTCTGAGTATGAGCCAGTCTTGGGGACATCAGTGGACTCTGAGGAGTGGTGGCCCCTGTGAAGCCTGGATCGGGCTGCTGACTAATACCTGAAGAAGAAAACGAGAAATGTAGCCACTTAAAGTTAAGCTGAGAGCTTATACCTGCTGGTATGTCTTTACACAGTCAATACTTATGTCATCAGGAACCTATAACCCTGACTCTTAATGTGGGATATCTAGATCAAGAGCAAGACATCATCAACTGATACAATACCTATAACCTTAAAAAAAATATTTGCCTAAGTATGCTGGCTACCTGTGTGTCCTAATCATACAAGTGGCTTCTCCACTCTACAGACCAAAAGAAAAACACTGCTAAGTGATTTCCCCACCCGCCCCCCCCCAAAAACCCCCAACAAAAACCCAACAAGCACCCACAAACCAACCCTGCATTCAAAACAACAAAGAAAACATATTGCTTCAAATCCATTTTGGTGAAAGTTATGCATGACCCATTTACTGCATGGCACCACCTTTTAACATTTAGGCAATAATTTTCAATTTCTTCTAAAGTTACTAGAACCTTAGCACCTCTATTTCTGTGTCCCTGCAAAAACACTCAATGCTACTTTGTGCAAGCATTTAATGAAAAATAGAAAAAATATCTGGATACAAAGAAAACCTAATTTAAGCTGTAAAATGTCAATTGCGTGCAGAAATTTTGTTTTAAACCAAGCCACTTCGGTATTGTTCAAGTTCATCACAAACAGCATAACAAAAACAAGCCACCCTTAATGCTGGGGTCAGAATCAGGTGATATGAAATCTATTCTTACATTCACTGTCTGTGTGACTTAGCTTCTCTATACTTCCTCTATATCATAAAATGCGAGTAACATAATGTCGCTTCATTTTCATAAAGCAATTACAAATACATGAAGGGAAAGCATTATTATGATTTAGAAACTGGTGTAAAGAATAACAGATCAGTAAGAGTAGATAGCAAATTTAGAATTGGATGGACATAATTTGTAATATCTGCAGAACTCACACATAAATTATGTAATACAGTAATATATTGTATATAATTGTATATAATATAATAAATTATGTAATACATAATAATGCAATTGTAATATAACTTATACAATACTTATAAATAAATAAGCTGTATAACAATAACTGTATGGAGTAATTGCCCCATGCACCTTCAGAACAAAGTGGTGTGCAGCTTTGTAAAACGTACAAACAAAATGGTATAAATTACTGTATTACACACAGGTTTTAAGGACAGGGAAGGGAATGACTTATCTGAAACTAATTTATATTATTTAAGTTCAATAGTTAGCTGTTAATTTTACATTATTATACATATATAAATTTACATTATAATGTACACATGAATTACCTTTCTTGGGGAAGAATCTGTCTGACATTTAAGCAATATCTCATCAAAATTTAAAAAAATGATGTACAGCTTTGCTTGTAGTCACTTTATGCTGTTTGCCAACATCAATTCACATGTTTTTCTTCATTTGCACTTTATCATATATATTGGTTTGTTTAGTTCAGTCAAAATTCAGAGTCCATCAAGCCAATATATACACATGTATGTGTTCACGTGTGCATACACACTTTTACCTGCATGTATCTATATATATAAACAAACACACACACTGCGTTTCTGCTATCGCTCAAAAGAATAGCAGCACTTGGAGAATATGTGGTACTAGAGCCAGGAAAATGCAAAGGCACTATGTTGCATCTAAGGACTTCCAAGGGGCCCAAATCTCCATGTTTCCCATCGCTCCCAGGGAGCCAGGAAGAGGGCTGTGGGAGGGGGGCTTGGACCCTGCAGTGGGGGGGGACACGGGGGAATAAGGACTGTCAAAATGCACTGAGGGGATGGAATCAGTACCGTAGTTTGGAGGAAACGGAAACTGCTGTGCATTTGCCTGCGGGATCCGTGGATTGCTCATGGTTGCTGGTATGCCACCGGCAGCCACCATGCTGGGGGTCATGCTCAAGCCCTGCCCTCGCATCATCAGTGTCCGCTGCTGCACCTGCTGCTGCTGCTGCTGCATCTGCCGCTGCCGCAGGTGCTGGCTCAGGATCTCCCGCTGCCTCTGCGCCAGCATCTGCGCGTTGATAGGGCCCTGCAGGGGAAACCACCACCACCTATCAATAACCGCTCTTCTAAGGCAACCTGACCAGTTGGAGGAATCTCCGCTAAAGCAATCTGGAAGATTCCAGTTCTTTCTCCCCCCTGCCCCGCCCAATTAACAATAATATAAAATGGGAGAAAATAACCCTATTAATACTTCTGCTGGGAAAGACTTCCAACAGTGCAAGAGTCACTAACTGAAATAATACCAGTGTTTAATGTTGCAGCAATTTGTAATTGCAAATAGAGTAGCTCATTAAAAAAATGCATCTATAGGAAATGAGAAGCTTGGTTAAGAATGCAGTTATATCTGTAGTAAACAACCATCCACCCCATGTAAATATGGGAAAGACTCTTAGATGTATAACAGTAAAATACTTATCATACAGACAGTATTATTTGTATTCAAGCTTTAGAACTTATTGATGTATTTACCACACAGCATTACTACTGTATTTAACTGGGGGGAGAAAGAAGAAAACAAAGTAATTTTTTTATTGAAAAAATACTGTTTCTCTCACCTGCGTTGGCACTCCAGGTCTCAAAGACAGATTCATATTGGAGACACTGCTGATCTGATTTATCAGTGGCTGCCGATTCTAAAGAAAAAACAATAAACCAACACCAAAACTCAAAAGTTTTTAGAAGGAAAAGGGAAATTTTATATACAGAGATATATGCATCTACCTTCCAATCAGTTGGTTTGAGGACCTAGTTTTTCATACTCAAGCAGGGACTAGTTTTTCCGCTCAAGTGCTGTTATCATTCACAGAACACACCATATAAACAACAACACAGGCACTAAGCTGTTTACCAAACATGCTCCCTTTACAGTTCCTGTCCTTTTTGAGTTTGGGACTGGACTTGAGGTTTGCTCTGAATTAGACTCTATTGTGATGACTGAAGGCAGAAATGCTCTTTCCTCCTCCACTAGAAAAGCACTGATACCTTATGTACAGTACTATGAACCTATATATTTAAAAAGGAAATAAGAAACAACAATTTAAAAGTGATCTTAAGTAGATCAAAGCCAAGGAAAAAGAGAAAAAAAAAAAAAGCATGAGGTAACACACAAGAATAAAAGCATTTAGATTGCTGGAAGAGTCAAGATATAATAGAAAGAAAAAGACTTGTATAACAAAAAGCACCACTGCAACCACGCTCAGAGAATTAGTGAGACCTCAGCTTAAATACTAGGCACATTCTTGCACAGTATTACGGAAAGATGCAAAAAAAGATCCAAAACGCATGTGCACCATACCGTCTTGGCAAAAATACCATCACTAGGGCTAGCGTTTTTAGTTTAAAAGCAGAATTAGGTTATAATAAAACAGGGTACACACTGAAGACCTGGTCTATCTGGAGTAAGCCGACAGTATGCACCGCCTAGGAGAGGCACCTGCACTGGTGGGGCAGCGGGCAAGGAAGGGGGTGTACCTGCTGTGCCTGCAGCCTGTGCTGCAGCTGGAGCCGCAGCTGGTTGGGCTGGTTCTGCACGATGCCGGTGGGCCTGAGGCCGGTGCGGGGCTGCATGCGCAGGGCTGCGTACCCTGGGCGCTGCCCCATGGGGTGGAAGCTGGGGTCCTGCATGGGCGCGTAGCTGCCCTGTGCCATTTGAGCCTGTGCCGCGTACTGCTGGGAGAAC
The DNA here is from genome assembly GCF_023638135.1 of Falco biarmicus. Taxonomy (NCBI): domain Eukaryota; kingdom Metazoa; phylum Chordata; class Aves; order Falconiformes; family Falconidae; genus Falco; species Falco biarmicus. The sequence goes on along the minus strand of NC_079290.1, from coordinate 41,736,090 downwards.
ACCGGAGCCTTCTGCTCTATCAGGATGCTGGAATCCTGGCTGGGGAAGGTCTCTGGGTCCACAGCTTGGCTCTGTAGAAATAAGTGAACAACAGAAACAGCTGTTGGGACTTGGCTTTTCACAGGACTATACGAGACGAATACAGCCACCCTGCAAAACCAAGCTTCTAGGATGTGAATGTTTTTAAACAGAAAATCACACAAATTTTCTTCACTTAAATATAAAGCTTAAGAATAGATATAATCGTACTTTCAAGTGTCAAAACATAATCATGGAGACAAATTCCTCTTCTTCCTTTTTCTTTTTTTTAAAACAAAGACCCACAATCTTTGTCCTGTTCTTAACACAGCCATCGTATCACTCTGCTAATGAATAAAAACCAAGATGACAAACGCTGTATCAAAACCTGTAAATTAAGTGACGCCAGCATATTTTTCCCACTGATTCAGAAATAAATTCGAAGACATTACAAATGAGTAAGTAGATTTTTATCAGTATCTTTAAACAAAATAATGACTTCAAATAAAGATGCCTGAAACTATTATAGAAGCTAACGTGAACAGAGTGCCTAATTCTTTCAGGGCACTTTCACACAAACTGATTATCCATTAGCATAAAAAAGCTAACACAATTCTAAACTCTACTCTAGATACTCCCCTAATATTTGCTCTAGCTAGAATAATTTTATAGCTTATTCCACATTGACCTTGGAAATCAAGTTAATCTAAATTTCACTGCCTTCATAAAAGAAAGACTTTAAGCTCCTATAAAATGTTTGATGGATAATTTAGAAAACATGTTCTAAAATGTGACAGTTCTCTTACCTGCAAAACTCCTTAACTGCTTCTACTGACATAATTATTAAATAGCAATATGTTTACCACTTAGTTTGAAATAAACCATTATTCATATCTTTTTGTGGTGGTACTCCAAAAGGTATGTAACATTGTATTAAAGTTTCACACTGCAAAATTGAAGTTCACCAATAAATCATATCTCCAGCTCAACACCTCATGGAGTTCTGTGTTGTACCAAATAGGCTTGGAGATAATTTTCTCATATGCAAAGCAGGATTTTATTGGTCCTATTTCATCTCTAAAATGCAGAGCTACTTCAGAAGTTATGCTCAGGATGCTGATGAGTGCTGGGAAATGAAAAGGGTATTCTAGGCTTCTCTAGGGATATTAAATCATCATAGAGACACAACTGCTGGTTTTGGAAATACAATTTTGATGCCAGAAACATCAAGAACTAGCTTTTCCCCAAAATCTTTTCTTTTTACCACATTTTTTTTGCACCATGTAAGACTGAAATGGACAAGAAACAACTGGAAGCCAACAAAAACAACTGGGGGAAAAAAAAACTGCTTAAAAAGAATAGAACAATTTCATGCTCTAAAGTTCAGAAAGCATGTTCAACAATTTAAAAAAATATAGTTTTTAGTGCTTGGGATGAAATCAACTGCTTGAGGTGAAACTGGTCCCTTAACACACATCCTTGAACTAACGGGAAAAACTATGGTCAAAATTGCATGTTTGCTCATCAGAAAGCTTGTTGCCCCCATCACACAAAGGTGTAGATTTTACTCCTCTGCTCCTAGTACTTTAGTACTTCATATTATTTTTTCTTTCTTTCATGTACCCTGTTGCTGACTGTGATCTTATCTTTCTCCCATACGGTTTGTTTCTCTGACCACCAGATAAGTAGAAGCTTGTTAATTTTTTGGGTTTGGTCAGGTTAGTTGCATAAAGCAAAGTGGCTCAGCACAGGTCAGAAGGAGAGCTAGGTGAGGGTGGCAAGGGAGAGGATGGAAGACTAAACCTGGAGCTGAAGGAAGCTTTGCAGGTGACACTGAGCCATTAGATGGGCTTCCACCAAAACACATAACTCCATCTTAACTTGCAAGAAGTATTTTATAACTCTGTTCTTCAACACACATTTTACCTTCACCTTGACAAGATGTCTTTTAAATGCAATACCTACTACAAGCAATGCAAAGTCCAGTATACCTGGCTAACTAGTTCTGGTATTCCCAGAGCCCTGTCGATTTCTTCTAAACCATCAAAATTCCTTAATGCCATGTAAAGCTGATCCAGGAGAGCGCCCTCATCACTTGGTGACTCTGATGAAGGATGATTACACAAGAGATCATCTGGTGAGCTGCCAAACGGTTGCCTGTGAAAACATGAACACAGCATTGGTAAACAGCTGCTGAAAAGCAAGAAATAATATCATAGGATTAGTACTCAAATTGAACTAACTAGTGGAGAGAGAAATCATTTTAATCACTGACAATTTTGTTTAAAATATAGTCACTGAACACAGAACTTAAATAGTTTTTTTACAACCAATTACAACTTTGAATTTCAGATGTTAGATTAAGTATACTGTCACAAGTAGAAGCACTCATTTCCATAGACACTCTTCTTAACTGGTTTTCTATCAGACTAAGAAAGCCAAAGAGGTCACAGAGGGGTCTGAGGATTGTCTGAGCTCGCATAAACCAAACAACTGGAAGAGCTGGCCAGAAGCATGAGGGAGCAGGGAGAAAAGGACATTCCCCCTTTTTGTTTCCAGCAAAACACTGCATCAGCTCAACCCATCTTATGGAACTGCACACTTGGGTACCAGCTTATGCACTTGGTTGTGTGCCTCAGAAGGGTGTCAGCAAGAATTTGGATACTGTCAGGCAGAGTCTGCTGGCTCTACAAATCCTGCTTACGTCACCCCTGAATTTGTATGCAGAGCACACTCACAGTTACAAAGGCAGAATAAAGGTTTATTCCAAACCCAAAGGACAAAACTTACTGCGAAACAAACTAAATCTGAAATAACACCTTATCTGCAGCCAAATGACATATTTTTGATTTGTAGTTCAACACACAAGCCCTACTTCATGCACAATGCTACAAGATGACAACAGAAAATATAAAGAGCAAAGCATTCTGCAAGCAGGGGCAGCCTACTATATGCATATCATGGAAGAATCTCATCCCAGGTAATTACTCAGAGACAACAAAAGCTGTCACACATGGAGGGAGGAAACAGCACTATATGTGAACCCTTTTTACATGTCTGTTTGGAAAAAACAAAGAAACATGTTTGTGTATTTAGTTTCCATAATGAGATATATGGTTGCCATGGAAGTCTAATCTCTATGTCAAAGCTAAGCAGAAGGAAAGAGCTGCATCATCAGGCTATATACCTAAAAAAATAAAGGATGGCAGGCAGGAAAACTACCACCACCATAGCCTTTTTAATCAGATCCTGGAGTGTAAAAAATAAACATAAGGAGATATATATATATAAAAGATACCTTTAAAACACTGAAAAGTATTAATTGATCTCTATAAGAGCATTTATAAGTATTCTGGAATATGCATACATTTCACGAGCATATAATACTACAAGCATTAAACTGATGTACATTTGGTGAATATTTTATGTAGAACTTTGTTTCTATGAGGTGTATAAAATACAAGCCTGTAAAATCTCTCCATGTTTTGGTTTAACGCTAAGACTGACCTGTTCTGATTACTGAAAGTTGCCTGATCTATAGGCAAGATGCTGTCCGGCCATGGTGCAGTCTGATTTGGAGGCGCCTGTTGTTGGCTATACTGAGGTCCTCCTATGTTCATTTCCAATTCCGATGGCCCTAATCAAGGAAAAATAACCACATCAATTTTGTGAAAAGAATCTACTTTCATGTTAATTCTTTCCATTCAATTATCTATGTTACAGTAAAAGCAAGCAAAAACATTAAGACTTCAGCAACATTACACTTAAAGGCATCATGATTTTTTGTAAAAATTGCATTTAAAATTTGAGAAAATAACACGGGTGCTCTGAAAGTGGTTCAAAACTATAAAATAGCAGATATGACATCGTGGATGTAAAAATTAGTAAGATAGGCATAAAAAAAAGACAGTATATAAAGCCAGTATCATAATGCACTTGCTTTAAAAGTGACCAAGAACAATGATGACATTCACAGCATTTCTTCTTGAAAAAATCCCTAGTCTTTAATGAACAAGAGCAACTTCATATCCTCTTTCTTTGGCCACACCACTGTGGAGCTACAGAGTAGCAGGAATTGTTGTCAATACACATGTTAAAAATTAGTGGTTTACACCTTTTCCTTCCCACTTCCATGGGAAACTTTCACTGTGGAATACAGTTCTCATCCCATCTATAACTGAAGTAAGTCTCTTTTTTTCATTTTTTGGGTTTTTTTCTGCTTCATCTTTGACAGTCCAGCATATAAGGAACAACCCCACACATGCCCTGACTTACCCATATTCATGACCTGAGATGGAAGCATCTGCCTTGGGCCAGGCTGGTTGCTGGGTCTCAAGGGGATGCTGGCCGTGGGGTTGCGGATCATGCCTGCTTGCACCGGCCTGTTCATGGCACTAGCTGTGGGCGCGCAGGTCACCCTCACCGCAGGAGCCTGGCTGCCCCAATCTCCAGATGTCATGGCAGGCCGAGAGGCATTGCCACCGATCATTCCTGCACAAAAGCCAAACAGACTTAGGTGCCAGCACAGGATTCAGAACAGCTTTAGCATCACCCCTGACTGATAAGCTGCATCTTTAGCGATGAAAATGCAGTAGTTTCACTCAAAGCACATTGTACCACAACTGCCCATCTAGATGTGCAAAGCTAAAGAATGATGCCTTACACTGCTTAGTCAAGGGACTGGAGATTATTACACATTTTACAAGAGGAAGATCCTTTTATCATTTCCGAAATGCTGTTCAGAGTAAGTGCTCCCACATGTAGTCTGCAACAGGTGCTGAGGGCGTGTGGATAGCCCTAACTTCCTTCCTCAGGAAATGAATCACGTTTGCTGATGTGCGTGTTAGTGCTTTACTTTCCAAGTGCAAAGTGAGAATGAGTTGAGTAACAACGTGTTATCACTACACACGTTTACAAATTAGAAGGATTGAATTTAAATTCACATTCTGCAAACATCTTTTGGCAAGTCCTTTCATTCAGAACCTAGAGCCTTCTTAGCTTCAAGGCTCACCCAAATAATCTTGAACTAATATACGGTGCAGGGAAATTACTCACAGGAACTTTCCGATAGATGAAGTTCATTACCGTTATTCTAGGGGAAGTCCTCCTACATCTACTGTAAACAGCTGATACAGTTTATTTACACTTGGAATATATAGAGTACTACACTCTGACAGTAGACAAAAACCCCCAACCAAACCCCAACACAAAAACCCCCAAATCCAAAGACGTGCATTCACAGCATTTATACATTTCAGTTTTACACAGTCAAGACAGCGGCTAAAACACTGATTTCAGACTGGATTACTGGTCTCTCCAGCTGCATTTTGCAACATCCTCAAACGAATACTAAAAGCCACACGAATAATTATTACTCATCAGTTCAATTATTTGGTGATATATAGGCAAGAAGAAAAACCCTCTGAAAAGGGTAATTGATTCAGCTGCTGTACAAAATTTGCTTCAGTGTCTCATCCTCAGGTTTGTTCTATTTTTGTACATATTCTATCAGCCGAAATATGTGGTGTGCTAGAGCAAATGGCAGGAACACAGATAATACTCTCTAACTTGTATACATAAGATGAATAACATCCTCTAATACGTATACAAAACATGAAAGTAATAGGACACTTGAAAGACTACAAGTTGACCTCTAAACTGCTTAAATAGGATATTTTGGTGTCTGGCAGCATGCCTTTTTTAATACTGATGCAAACTAAATATAAAACTTTGTCAGTGAATAGCCAGCTGAAAGGACTTGGAGTATCCATTTATTTACTCAGAGTTCTTAGTGCCAGTTGCACACTTGGACAGTCTAAGACTATGTCCTAGTTGAAATAAGTCAATCAACCAGACTTTTCTTGAGGAATCCCCTATGGTATCTTGGCACAATATTAGGGCAACATGAAGAAACCAATGCATCACAGATCAGGCATAATCCATGACAAGTGGTAATACCACTCCAACGTCTGATGGTTCCCAAGAAGTTTGTGTTTCAGAAAAAGATGAAAATATTAGCATTTATTTAATACAAAATCAAAACTAAGGCTAATAAATAAAGGATAACTGAGGGCAAAACCAAGGTCTGTAGAGGAATGCATCGTAAGGGCAACAGTGTAGCCCACAATTTTGTTTTGAAAGAACTACCTCTACAGACAAGTGGTTCATTTGTTTGCTTTTTTGAGGCAGAAAGACTGGATTTTTAGCCATCTAAGCCTCAGCTGGATTTGGATGTGAACAGTCTCTAATTACCAATACACTGTGTTCATCTAGAAGTTTTCAGGTAGGTGAAAAGCAGTGAATAAAGATCAGGACTAAAAACATGCAGAAACAGAAATTCAAACTAAATATACCAATACGTAACAGCCCATGAAACATGATTTTTTTTCCAGACTTTTTGGAAAGTGCTTATAATAAACTGCACTTGTAATAATCCCAGCATTATGTTACACATACTATAGTCTGTTACTGAAGTATATTTTAAAAAATGGAAAGTCATCTTACCTGTGCTACTGTTGCCTAAAGTTCCTTGACTTCCGATCATCCCTTCATTCCTGCCCATCAGTCCTGGCTGAGGTATCACTGAATAGGGGCTACTCGTTCTTATGGGTGGGAAAGTTCCTGCACCTGTTGGGTTCTGCAGTGTGATGTCAAGTGGTAAATTCTGGTTTGGTAGTAACCTGCCCAGTTGCCCTGCTCGTGGGTTATTAAAAGCTAGACAGGAGGAGCAAAGAAAAAAGCAAAGTTACAAGAATGGAAACTTTACTTGTTAAAAAAAACCCAACAATAAACAACCCAAACACACTTTAAGCTCTTGGGCTGAGCTATTTAATGCTGCATAAATTACCACTCCATGTCTGTCTGAGAAACATCCCTTCTTGACATTTTTATGTAAATTTCAAAATGGAACATTCTGACACTAAAACAGATATGACGTATATTTTTAAAACTTTAAATGATGCAATTTAACTGACAGAAGAGCCACTACAGCAAAATATACCACTATGTGATGTGCCTACTACTGCAAATTAATCATATACCTAGTAGGACTTTAATTGCATGCAGATGTCATCCTGAGGCAGACTGTTAGGAATTATCTCAGTTTTGAAAGTTTTCCAGCATAAGCTAAGCTCCTGAAGAAGTCACCAAAATTAAGGACAGACTGAGCCTATATTAGATCCTGTAGCCCCATTTCTACATCTCCCTCTTAAATTCTTTGTTAAATTTTTTGTCATTATTAAAAATAAATACTTCCATGATTCAGCAACAATAAATAAGTGGTCCAGAATTAGAGCCGTGCCACCATAATGTTCTGGTAAACAGAACCATGCTTGATAGTGACTGTCACCTTTATAGAACTGTTTTCTTCTTTTGAGGTGTTTTGTACTCTTAAAAAATCAGCCTGTGCAAAGAAAATTGCAGACTCAAGTCTCTAAGTGAGCTTCATATCATGACTGGCAAGCATCTGGCTCAGCTGGTCTTTAGGCTATGTTCCAATGCACGAAAGCTTCCCCTTATGTGCACAACTAGTACTCCAACACAAATCAAACACCCACCTTGTGCCTATGATTCCATTTCCAATCACACCAACAGAGTACATACAAATAAATTAACCATTTTTGTGAAATTATTATTTACAATACATCCTGATAGCTTCCCCAGGACAGTCTCTGATATGATGGCTTCCTTAAAGCAACTTCTGCATTTTTATATTCACCACATTACAAAGAAGTTAGATAACTTCTTACTTTAGATCAAGGTAGTGATACTTTGAATTTGAGAACTTAGGTCTATTAAGATTGGTTAAAAGTATGGAAACATCTTATTACAAAAGTCTCTGTCTTCTCCTCTACTTTTATAAAACCAGACTACAGGAACTCATTGTATTTATTTATTTTTTAATATAAATTCTTTGCTAGGTGAATTTGCTTATATGCGTGTACAGGAATTAGATCACATCACATACACCTAATTCCTAACCATGTGATCAAAATTTTATCATGACTGTCTGTTCAACCAAGCAAACAAAACTCACTTATAAGGCAAAAATGATCTTCCTAAGCTTAGGGGCATCATAAAGTCTAAGGACTGAACCAAAACTGAACTACAGCTTCATATTCTACTCTTGGTCAGGACGGGACTGAAGGAGGCTCCCTGTCCCCCATGCAACAAACCCCAGCAATCTGATGAATCTGGCAGCTTTCAAGTCTTGTGAAGTATTTTAAGTATTTTCATGTAAAACCTGTAAAATGAAAGCTGGCTATTTCTCCAGAAAAAAAAATTTAAATCCCAAACCTCTTCTGGAATTGTATATGATTTTACATTCATTCTACACTGGTTTTCTGCGAGCGTATTAAAAGCCACTCACTATTTCTGTGCACCCGTTTTCTGTATGCTCTTCAACTGAAAACAAGGCAGAAGTTCCCTAGGGGAGTAGGGCACAGACACAAGACTGAGCTGGGGGAAAAAGTTTTAGGGTTTTATTTTACATGGGAAACAGGATGTGCTTTTACAGAACTGCTGCTAATCACCAAGACACTCTCATTTACAATCATACTGTTACTGTTCTGCCAGTAGCTTTGCAAACAGATTTAAAGCTAGGTTAACTCTGGAAAGCCAAAAGGCTACAGTGGAAGGAACCAGCAGACCCTACTTCAGAAAGAATACGCTGAAGATTTCAGATGCACAGAGATTTCCTTCTGACTTGTGTGCTGCTGCTGTTAGTATCCCCATACTTACAAAACCAAGTACATGAAATCCAAGCATCCTTCTCTGAGCAACATTGACAACAAATTATAATTTAAGCATCTGTGGTAGGTTTAATATGAATATACACATTCATTATTAATAGCAATATTAATGTTTATGTAAAAATTTCCAAGTAATAATTTGATTTCATTTGAAAGTGGCATGGTGTGATTTTAATATCATCAGAACGGCTTAAAAATATTATCTAAGCCCTACGTTTTATAAAAAAAGCACCAGTGTACATTTAAAGATAGATGCTGCCACCCTAGCCAACAGGAGAAAGAAATGAAGCAGTGGCTTTTTATGCTATTTTCTTCAACATTCATAGCTGATAAGACTCCTGTCTGGCCCGCTTTCCATTACTCTATGGTGGTAGACCAACATTTCATACTGATTTGTAAGTTAATTAATAAAGTTAAGGAACACTGTCGGCTGGAAGTGACTCAATTAAAAGCCGCAATTTGAAATTAAACTTGGGCATTCCTCTTAATCATACGTCTTTCTATTAATCTTGTGGTTTTAGAGGAAGACTCCCCTTCACACTAAGAAAAGCCTCTCTTGTCCCTTTCGCTGGAAGAGCTGCTGGAAAGCAGCAATCTGCACCACACCGAAATGCACGTGCTCTCCGTGCCAAAGCCCTCGCAACTGCAGCATCACCTATAACCGCAGCAGGAGTGGTTTCATTTATTATAAAACTCCTCCCAGGGCACGGACTTCCAAGGGTGCTGTGTGATTAAGCCAGAACCTCCACGAGAGTTTCGAGACGGGACGACCGCAGATGGCGCTATGTCATCATGCAAGACCAGACCAGGACACGGAGCTGCCCAGCTCCTGCCCGGCCGACCCAGGGGCACCATGACCGCTGCTCTGGGAGTTCTCGAGCTGGGCATACACGCGTGCGGAAGGTGGACTCACTGCTCTGTGAAATCCTCATTGCTGGTTTCTGGGTGGCCACAGCCGCACCGGGGCTGCTGTCACTGGTGAGCTGCATGAGGTCATTGATGATGGCTTGCTTGTCGACGGAGCCTGCTGGCGCGCCTGGGCGGCTATCTGGGAAAAGCTGCGGTAACTGGCTGTTCTGCAGGTCATCCAGAATCTCCTCCAAGTTATCCAATTCACTGCCTGGCTGCAATTAGAAAGAAAACACACAAACCCACAGTACACGTCGCTGCTCCCCTGCAGCTGGCGCATATCCTGCTCGTGCCAAGCCAGGCAGCCGGCAAGCATTGCAGCAACACCGCTTCGGATGCTTCCTGCAAGAAGCCCGATGTGGAGGAAGCTCACAAAGTTGTCAAAAGGGGAGTGTGCAGGTTCCCAGGGTTCATCTGCCTTGCATTTGGAGAGCCTGGTGTAGCACTGGCACCCCTTCAAAACCCCGGCGTTGGGACATACAGATCCACGTGATCCATACCTTGGGCAAAGGGGAGATTCTCCCTGTGCACTCTGTGATCGGTGCAGACAGCAGAGATGATTTGGCAGGGGAAGAGATCCAACAGTGATGAAGAAGGGGTTTATGTAGGTATAACCAATATTCCTTTCAGCACAGTCATATTTCTAGTCTCTTTATGACTTGATTAAAAGCATACGATGGAAAAGTTGCTTCATGGCTAAAACAATTCCCCATACGCATTTTCTTTGTTAAATCCAAAACCTTAACACTGAATAACTCTATATAACTTTATATATAAAGTTAACTGGCAAGAAATATACATTTCAATGAAGTTCTATAAATTAAAACCTGTCAACTAGTTACTAGATGTAGGAATTTATCTTGCTCACAGCTTCCCAAATAATTGAAAATAACTTCTCTATAGTAAGACCAAAAAAAAAAAAAAGAAAAAAGAAAAAAAGAAAAAGAGAAATCTAGTTACGTTCAATTCAGTAGAAAATCATCATCAAATAAAGATGGGAAAAGAATTAAGTTCATCCTAGACTAACATAAATACTGACCTGCACGTTTTTCTTAAAAATGCTGATTTTCACAAGATTTGTTTTTTTTTTTTTTTTTTTTTTTTTTGTCAGTTTCTCTGTCTATAAACCCTCGAATTAAAATCTTTCTGACTGAAATTTGGAAATTACTACAAGTATATTCTCCAATCCTAAACCTTTGAACAGGGTAGAGCTAAAAGAGTTTTAGGGTTGTAATTACCAACAGGGAGTCAAGTCTCAGTTACCACCAAGGTACACAGGAAACATTTCATGACAGTATTATAACAGAAACCTACTCAAAATCAGTGCCTTCATTAGGAAATGTTTGATGACAGAAGAGAGGCAGAGTGAGCAGCCAGCCATGAAGGATGGGGAACTCAGAAATAACACCACAAACATACACACAACTGAAATACAATTCTTCCTGGGGTTTTTTTTTGCCCTACTGCCACATCATCAACTTGTTACTTATTGAGATAAACCTTATGCCGCAGATCACAGGATAATGTAGAAATAGCTGAGATGGCTTTGAACTACCTCCCGTGGCTCATAGCCTAGCTAGGAAGCACTGCACATTAGTCTGTACTGAATTCCTGTTGCCACAGCTAACCTGCTCCTGGGAAGCCCAGTTATTTTATTCTAAGGTAGCTAAGATGCCTCAAGATTACATCTCTCCATGCCTTTTCTGGGTGACTGACTCCAGATAAACATGGTATTACTCTTTACTCCTTCCACATCATCTCCTAGTCTTACAGATCGGAATATATGGTGCAAAAGAGGAAGAAGTTTACTCTGTAAAAGGCAGCATGTGGGTGATATAGAGGCTGGTGTTACTGGCAAAATGGTATGAAATCACAGAATCAGAGGACTAGAAGAAATATAAAGCCTTAAGGCAAAATCAGTGTATGCCATTCCCTACAGAAGTTCATATAGCCGCTTGTTAAAGACATCCAGTGACAGAAAATCCACAGCTTCCCCGGGGAACTGGTTTCAGCACTCTGCCGTCCTTACAATTTGAGTTTCTCTCCTCAGTGTCAATGCAAAATCTCCCTCACTGAAATTTAGGCCCTTCCTTCCTGTTGAATGTTGAACTTGGAGAACAAATTGTTCCTCTTTCTTTTTCTAACCTTTTTTGTGTTTGAAAACATGTGCCTTTTTGGGTTTTAAGCTGAAGTTAATATACAACCTCAACTTCTTGAATTTTCTTCACCATATAAACTGTTTTCTCATTACTCTTATTAGACCTCTCATTACTCTTGCTGCTCCTGTGGACCATCTTCAGTTGATCCACACTTTCGCTGAAGTGCCATGTCCAGAACAGGACTTAAGATGAAGCCTTACAACTGCTAAGTAAAGCAGAATATTTACTCTACACATAGTATACTCCAATGACATATTCCAGAAAAGCCTGTGATTTTTTTAATTACATGACATTATACTCGCTCATCTTGTGCTCACTATGATCCCTAGACACAGCTCTGAAAATGTCCTCTCTAGCCAGTTATTCCCTCCTCTTTTTTTTTTTTTTTTTTTTAAATCTGTGACATTATTTCAGACTAATTAAAATAAATAGCATAAATTGTTCATCCTGAATGTTCTCCTAAGATTTGTGCTCCGTATCTCCTGGCTGCAGCTGAATTTGAATTCTGTCCTCCAGTGTATTTACAGACATTCAAGTATCACACACAGCTTTACCGAGCATACACTCTGTTCTCCCATCGGGTCATTTAGGTTAACTAAACCACCGAGCAGCTCTAGAAGCTGCACCAGCTCCTGCAGCATCTCCATTTGACAGTGAATCCTTCAACAACTACTTTGTGTGTAAGGATTTCCAAACAGCTTCCTACCCACTCACAGCAGTTTCATCTTGACCATGCATGTCTAATCTGCTTATGAGAATGCCATGTGCAAGAGGGCCAGAGAGCCTTACTCAAACCAAGACACATGGCATATGCTGCTTCTCTAACGCCAAAATGCCTGCTACCCTCTGCTGAAGGAGAACAGGTTGGTCCGACATAACTTGCTCTTGACAAATCCCCCTGCTGACTTGCTGCCTTCCACGCATTTACAAGCAGCTGGCTGGGCACAGCACACCAACAGAAGAGGCAGAGCCCGGACAAATCAAATGTGACTATAAGAAGCCTAAATCATTGTGCGGACAGGTGATAAGCAGATTCAAAAAGGCGCTCCGAGAGACAGTGGCAAGCGATGTTTATGGGAGCTGCACTTTAAGCACTGGGAGTTCTGGAACAAGAACACAGCAAGAGCCAGTAGGAGACTGATGTAGAGTATCATAAATTATAGAAGTATAATTCAGTAGTCTTTGGGGGAATTAAGACATACAGCCTTCATTAAACATATTTGAGAAAACAGTGAAGGGATGTTTAATATGTTGCAGGGTTGGTTTTTTTTGGTTTTGTGCCAGGACTTTATGTCTTTTTTTCTGCCCTTGCTGCCGCTGCTCCGCTTCCCCCCCCCCCCCCCCCCCAGCTTAATATTCTAGCTCCTACAATTCTTTGTTGAAACATTACATGTAAAAAAACCCACCCCAACAACTCCAAAACAAAGTCAGAGAAGACCATATTGATCCAAATGTGTCAGAAAACTGCACTCCCTAACATGCTTTTAATTCCTCTCAGGAAGTGGCAAAGAAAGGCCAAATACAACAGATTATTATAACAACACAAACATATAACCTTCCCTTTTTTAGCTTAACATTATCATTATCAAATATTTCATCCTTATTTTTTGATGAGGGTTTTCAACTGCTGCAAAAACTCCAAGACAGATTTAGAATTAACACCAAGCTATGATGTTAGCCTAAGCCTTTCCAGACTCACCCTCAAAAGGCACCTTATGCACAGAAACTAGCATTAAAATATTTACGTGGTTAGTTTAATGGGATTTTTCTTTTATTTATATTCTGTATTTATTTTGTCAATGGTCTAAATTGTACTTTATGTAAACAGAAGGCACACCCTAACCTCCCTGTGAAATAATTATTTGTCAGGAATTAAAAAGTAGTATGCCTGATAAAGTGCCAAGCATCACAGGAAAGCTCTCTTGCACATATTTTCACTATCTCTAAGCAAAGCAGTTACAACAATCTCCGTAGAACTTGGACACTAAGTGCCAGAAAACTTAAGACAAATCATGCTTAGAAATAGTTTTGCATGTAAGAAGCATCTACTTTCAAAGTACTTATCACTGTCATGTAGAGAAAGTCAGATTACAGTGTTAATTGTTTACAGAATTTTTTCAGCTCTACTGAAAGGCAGTTATATACCTCAACATGAAGTTTGGTTTATAAAAGATGCTATGTCCAAAGTCTAACTTCCAGGGATTGCGAAGGATTAGATAAATTCCTAAACTCTCTGGAGATCTCTTTTCCACCACGGGCAATGTTCATGGCTTGCACTGAGACCCTATGATTCCAAACTTCATACGTGTATACATTTCCTTTACAACCACATATGTATGACAGAGGCACCTGGGACTTTTTCCTTACAACAGGGTGTCTTCTGGTGAGGACACAACTTGAAACTATACTTGCCTTATATAAACCCCAAGTTAGCTCATTAGCTACCTCTGTAGCACGGGCTGAGCATCTGACCATAAAAGGTAAATAAAAACAAATCCCTGCTCCAAACTGGCAATAAATTAAAGGATTCTAAAAAGGAGGAAAGGATTATAAAAAGAAGGAAAAAGTAAATCAGAACTGGAATCAATAGTCTTTTTCCTTCTCCCTGGTAACTGCAATAAACATACAATTGGCTAGAAATTATATTATCAGGCTAATTATTACCAGGCTAATCTACCACTAATGTTTGAAAACAGACCTCTAACTGAAAGATATTCAGAAAATGGAATCCCCATTCTAAGGTTTTGATAGAATTTCAAGATGAAACCAATGTTCTTCATGAATTTAATGGACTCTGGACGTGAAGAAATAGGTTTGGGGAGGATGAGTGGCATGTGTACAGAAAATGTGTTAGTACTGTGAAGATACTGCTTTCGACATAAAGCAAGAGGACAACAGAGTTGATAAAAGTGTGTGAGGAACATCAGAACAGTTTCTGACTTTTAGGACAAAAAGTTATATGCTTAATTTGATTTCTGGACCAGCACTGGTGGAGGCTGTGGCATTGCAAATCCCCATCCGACAAACAGGCTGTCTATGTTGTCTAGTGGCAAAAAAAGAGGAGAGTACACTGACAGAGATAAGGATTCTATTCCACACTATGCCAAGTGCTTTCTCTGAGAATAAGCTACTTCAAATTTCTACTTCTTGGTTTCTTCATCTGTAATATTAATATAATAATACACACACAATTTTACAGAAGAGTTTTGCAGTGCAAAACAACATGGCTAAACAAAACCTGACATTGCTCAGCGCATGACGTTCCTCTGACGTCCCCGTGCACTTTCACTCTCCTTCCCCCAAGCTCTTAGCCAGTCTTTGTCAGATAGTGGTCAGATCTGCTGACCACTACACAGGCTGCTCCTGACCAGCCCCGCGTGCTGGCTGCGGCCACAAGCACGATGAGAGGTTTTTCGAGGGACAGCACAAGCAGCGGTGCACAGGGAAGGAAGGTGCAGGATGGAGTCCCACCACGCAGCCCCGCAGTAGCCAGTGGACCATCAGGGAGAGCGGGAGAAGGAAGGCTTACTGCTGAGAGACACCCTATAAACCAGTTCTGTAGTGAATCAGGACTCATGTTTCCACTGCCTTCCCGTTTTAATAGTGGAGAACGGTATGAGCACTCATGGTGCTTGACAGCAGTCCTACTTCTGTTGGTGCTGTAGGAAAAGCTGTGCTGAGCCTCCCCAGCAGGTCTGTTTCATCCTCTCCCCCACAGCTGCTTTAACTGGAATAGCCATCAGCCTAATAGAGCTCGAAAACCATCATCCCACCAAGGAAGGGAAAAAGGTACGGTGGTGCTGGAAATATTCTCTGCCATTTGAGAAAGGCTTCCTGTCAGTTGCTGCTCTCTGCAGAAGTGTATGTTTAAACACACTACCTAGAATACTGCTATTTTTAGTACAGTGGTGCACTTCAAAGCATTTCCTGCTCAGAAAGTCACACCAAAAGTAAAAGGAGAAAACATAATGGCTCCGCCGCCTCCCAGCACCCTGATCCCCCTTGCAGAGGCCATCCCACTGCCGCTCCGCTGCAGTTTCCAGAGAAACTGCACACTCCAGTGACTAATTACTTAAAAATACAACATTCCTTGGGGAGGAGAAGTTTTAAATAAACCTGCAAAATAGGTAACACAAGCACACGGCTAATTTTTACGTACGGGAGGAAGAAGGGTGGGGGGGAAGGACGCAGGAGGGTGGAAGAATTTAGCACAAGAATCTGTGTTCTAGTCTTGTACTAAATAGTTCCAGCTTTGATCTAAATTTAGGCAATGAGCACTTCCTGTGGGAGACCATCTTCCAAAGCTGAAGAGTTTTTGATGCTAAATATTTTCAGTGATTTTATAATTGGGGTAAAGTGGTTATTTGTTTAAAGGCCTGGCCTTCAGCTAGATAAACGCTTACATTATTTTATATTCCCCACCATTTCCTCTCCTACTCCACGCTGAACTTGTCCTGTTTATTCAGCTCCAGGTTTCACTGCATTTTAAGTAGGTTTTAAAATGCTATTTACAAGCAACGGGAGGAGCAACAAAAGCCCTTCTGTCATTATCCAGCAGCCTTCCATCACAGCTTTGGGACTGGCTTCTTACCTTGGTGCTGAGGAAGCCTGAGCACTTCAGCCCTTACCACTTTATCACAACTCCTGCACTGCTTCATGGTTTTCTCAACAGCCCCAGCTCCTGGACCTTCCTGTACCCCCAGTTCCCTCTCTCCTGGGAGACAATCTCCGTCTTCAAATTTCAAGAAAAGGCAACGCATCCATAGCCCATACTCCAACACCCTCAAATCCCTCCCCTGACCTCCGAAAGACAGAGCCTAAAAATAAAAAATGAATAGACTATTCACTTTACAAAGTTCATAATACTCGGGACCTGATTTTCAAATGCTTGAGATTGGCAATGCTTGTAGACACTGAAGTCTGTGAAGTTATTCTTATAGTTACATGTTTACATTTAGGGTGAGACGCCACCTGCCTATCTTTAGTCATGAAAAAGTAAGGCAGCTAGTTTAAGCTAGCTGTCTAGGCTACTACTAGTCAATGGGAACATCACTAGACAGCAGCTTACCTTCGCTATTTTAGACACACTTTATCTAGGATAAGATAAAAAAAAATCCTGGAGTCTTTTTCTATTTTTCCATCAACGATAAAAGGAACTTGTACAACTACCTCAGACTAGACAGATAACTTCTAGAGGGGACAAAACTTGCTCTTCGCAAAAAGGGTTCACAAACTAAGCCATTTTTTGTCTACTCCACAGAGATCATGAAAGAGGAAATTTTAATTCTTTTAGAAATTTAATTCTTGGGGAATAAACCATCTAAAGGCCAAGATCCTGATCTTTTTGGTGATTACCAAATTCTGCATCCTCGCTCAGTATCAAATACTGAGGGCTGAAGGATCTCTGCCCTCAGTCTGGTACTGACTTCAATGTGCGAGATCTGAACTAGGAATTGAAATCTGTTAGATATTTTAAAAATACTTTATTCTTGCCAGGTTAGCTGTGAATTTCTTGATACCTGTGTTTTGCTAGCCTAACAAAGCATAAGTTCTCATGGAGAACCTAAGCCCTCCCTCTACAGGCACTACAACACAGCAGCTGTATTGAGAGCTAAACTAACATCCAGGCTTGAGGTTAAATCCCTGTAGAAATCAGTGCAATTTGGCACAGTTTCCCCCTAAAACATGGGAAAAATTGAAAAACCACAATTGCTCCTACATAATGTTAATAGCTGTCAAATTCTGTTGAAATAAAAGTGAAGTAACCTTAGGAGACGCCCGGATAACTGAGATTTTAACAATGCTGTGCCCACACTGTAGTGGCATGTTTGGCCTCTATGTTTTGTGGTTACAACCACTGTTGAAAGAACTGTCTACTGGTTAGAGACTGCTGAAAGGGCAAAAGAACAAAAAAGATCCAGTGCTGTGACTTAGGGCAAGGAAAATGTTGTCTATCCTTCCTCAGTCTCAAAATACAATATAGGAAATGATGTATTTATAGACATACAATAATTAAAATACAATAGATTTACAAAAACAAACAAGCTCAAACCCAGTCTGCATACTAGAAATATACAGTATTTTTAAAAAGTGAAGGATATGGCTGTGAATTAAAGAGTCATGAACATTTGCACAGTGTATGATCTGATCATGATTTACAAGCTAAGGCTTCATGCACAGGGCACTGCCTAGGGATTAATGACCAGCTGTGAGAGTTGATAGTGTAGGACAAAGCTAAGGATCATTAACTCCAGCTAGTTATAAACTCCCCAGAAAATGCCTTATACTAAAACTGATACTGTAATTACCCATTTTATAAATAAAATAAACAGTAATATTGAAGTAGCAAATTGCTTTTTCTGCATCCCTTTTTCTTGCAAAGCCCTGAAAACTGGAGCAATCAGGGTGATGTGAACCCGGCGCTTTTTGCAAGTAAATTCTGCATGAAAGCCAGTAAAAGAACACTTCTTAGCATAGGTCCTAACAACATACAGTTTATTAGTATGTTGGGCAGCAGAGCAACAATCAACCTTGCACAGAACGCAAAGAAATTCTGAATGAAAAATTCAATGCAGATAACCTTGCACAGGGAGACATGATGTCTGCACTGAACAATTAATCATCCATGGGAATTTGGGGTTGAATATAAAAATTTTTAAGTAAAAAACAGAAAGTCAAAACCACCACCACCACCACCCCCTAATTAGCACAGAAATAAGGGAAGTCTGTTTCCCTTGATTGTAATTTGCGGATCAAGTATAGCACAAAGACTAGTAATGCAAAGCTGGGATCAATCCTTTCAAACAACCGCTGTCCTCGAGCACGAACCAGCTTTACATGGGGGAAGTGTAGCTGCTGTGCTGGGCTAGGTCAAAAGCCCATCTAGCCCACAGCAGTTCAACAACAGCCTGTGGGAAAAGCTGTCAATAACTTAGCATTAACCAACAGTTACAAGTATTTTCTCTTTGTCTGACTACCATCTGGGAATGGTTCCCCAGTGTTCAGTCCCTGTGCCATCCACCTCCTCCCAGGCAGAGTCTGTTCTTTTAGACAGAGTGATGATCACAACTTAAGAACACCAACTGGAAAACTGAGTGAAAACTGAGTTTCAAAGAACAGGTAACAGCCTCTTGAAGCGTTAAGAAATTATTCTCAAAGGAAGTCAGATGGAAAGGAATGCAGGCCTGGAACATCTCATTCACACGTAATGCAAAGATCTGCTTACCTGTTCATTAGGCTCAAAGCTTATCTCTTCTTTTTCCGTCCTCATAGCTATTAACTTTGTGCTACCGGAAGGGTCTGTCTTACTGTCCAACCGCTCCAGTTTTGGGGGCATGTCTGGTAAACCAATATCTTTAGTATCATCTTTATCTAGCAAGTAGCGAAGTAGTGCATTATTATTCTTCTTAGGACTCGCTGGCTCCTGTTTAACAGTCACCTCTGAACTAGGAGCTGTGCTACTGGACTCCTGGTTCAGTTCTTTGCCTGTGGCCTCTGCTGTGAGCTTGGCCAAATCTACAGGAGAACTACTGTCCTGCAATAGTCTGTGCAAAATTTTATGCTTCTCCTTGAGCGAGGTTCCGTGTGCCGAACCAGACCCAGGCAACCCTCCCGTGGAGTCCTTGCTAACATCTCCCATGGTGCTGGACAAAGGCGAAGGCTCCATCTGATCTGATTTGGTGGTCAGCAATTGTAAGAGTTTTGTCTGGCTTTTTCCGTCATGCAGTTTATTCTGTCCATCAGGTCTCTCGCCACCGACAACGGGTGGCATGTTGCTATCGCTATTCTCTTTCTGTTCTCCTGAATGGCAGCTGCTCTCTGCTTGTCCAGTTGTACCTTCTGATTGCTCCCCATATAGTCCAAAGCAGTCTTTAGAGTCCAGGCTTCCCATCTTGCTTAGCTGGGGAGGATTCATATTCACAGGGGAATTTTGTAAATTTCCCATTTTTAGGTCAGGTGAAGCCAACGACGATCCTAGAGAAACGCCGTGGCCCTCGCTGAGGGCCTGAAGCGCGTTCAGGGAACTGTTGGTGTAGTTATGGCTATTTCCTGTGCTGCTGCAGACTCCCACGGGTGAATGTAAGCTTCCTGCAGGGGAGAACTGACTGGGTGGGATGCGAGGACTTCCTGCCACTCCAGGGCTCACACGATGCCTTGGGGAAAGCATAGAGTTTGGCTGCCCTGGGTTCATGCCGGGGCTGCTTTGTGAGGGGCTATTCATTTTTAGTGCATAGTTACTACCCTGAGGAGTGGATGCTTGTATGCTTGACACATGGTTCATTCCCCCTGAACCACCAAACCTGCCTGCTGGCATGCCCATTTGTTCCTTTGGGCCATTTATGGCAAAATTTATATTGCTACTGATGGTCATATCCTGACCTGGGTTTCCACTGCACATGGCCTGATGGGCAGGGCTGCTGGAGCTGATTGGGTTCAGTATCTTCCCCATTCCTTGTCCAGTCAAATCCTGATTCATTCCACAGACATTCTGCTCTCTGTGTGGCAAGGGGAAGAAAAACAACCTGTTAGCTAAAATGACAGCGGCCAGCTTGCAATTACAATAAAGAAAAACAAGCAAACCCCCAAATCTCACTTTAAAATAACACAACAAACCTACAATTGACAACAAATCAACAACTTGACAAAAGCGATATGTAACTTTCGACACGGCTGCATATTAACAGCATGGTTTTTCAGTACCTCATTAACAAATCAGTGGAAGAGAGGAAAAACAGAATTATACCTCATTTCAATGACAGTCATTAGAAATGCAGATAGGTTACAATTCCAGGCTCTCTCCCTTTAATGTGTATCTCTGCTCTACAACTTGGCAAGAGCTAACTTCTAGTAATGACAGAAATCTCATCTGAAACACACGGCCCAAACAAATACATGTTTTACAAGACAGCTGCAGACAGCTGTTTGCTGGAGTTTTCAATTCTGTGAGTTAGCCCCACCACAAGGCTGGAGTGGGCTATTTGCCCACCAAGTTCATAGTGAAAAGAAAGCTGAAGAAGTTGTATTTCTACACTGCCAGAGTATTTCAATCCTGTTCCAAAACAGCACGTGAGCCAAGAGAACTACTGGATACTGCTTCAGAATGGGAACAGTCTGTTAGCAATCCAGTCCTGCACAGGCACTTAGGAAAAGAGAAGAAAGAAAAAAAATACACACACTGGAGCTGAAACTCCTATTTTAGAGATGCAGGCTGTAAGATGGAGCGAATAGAAGAGAAACACACTCACACATGCTAAAGTGTGAGAAGAAATGAAGCACACTACACTGAAGAATACTGAATCTTGTTACTCTATTTGTTACCTTAGGTATAAAAGCAAAGGTGAGTAACGTTAACTATAAAAAGAGGTGGATTTTTAAAACCTTATTACAAATACAATAGTACCAGTCTTCTGCCAAAAAAAGCAAGAATAGTTGCTAGTACCATTTTCAACTTAATGGTGCTTTTTTAAATTGAAAATTTAGCACTTCATGAAATACCAAGTATATTCAGCAATCCAAAGAAAACAAACTTCAGACAACTTTTTGTCAGGTCAGTTTCCAAATCTACAATCTGTCTAAAATGGTTTCAGTTTTAACTACATTTAGACCTGTTTTCTTCCTTTCAAAAAAGTGCTAAGTGATACTGTGGATACAGGGAAACAGCACTGTTAATTATCATCAGCAAATAAAGCCTGAAACAAAATCTGCCACAAATATACCAGGACATGCAATGACTTCATTCAGATTTTACGTTGGAAGTTCTGAGGTCAGTGATTATCTACCCTTCAATTTAACATGTTATTGCCTGTGTCTTCTTTTAAAAAAAAGCTAATAGTGGTGGCATTTCTTAGGGTTAGACATGTGAAAGCCACTACTCCAAGCACCAGAAGACAAGGAATGGAGACAAGGAGTTAAAATATCCAGTTTGTCTCAAATGCAGTTCTAGTAATCATAACACATTCTTTAAAGAAGAACAAAGCCCAACATATCACGGACTACGAACTACAGGAATTTAATCCTTCAAAGGTTTCCAGATGTAATTAAATTTGGAAGGTTTCTTGTGTCTATTATGCAAAATACAGGAAATTAAAATACTGAAATTAAGAACATGAGATTAAAGTGAATTTTGTATGTTTAATGGAAGATCTTGACCTGACAAACCAGAACGCAATTTATAAATCCTGAAATAATCTTAAATCTCTTCCTGCTGTAAGCATTGATTTTAAAAACTTATTTGTTTTCACACTATCAGTTCTAGGTCAACTGAGCATCTAGCAGCCTTAAACCATATATTTACTTTGGCAACTTCATACTTTCTCTGTCTTTCTGCAGAGTGTGCATGTAATAAACCAGTCAGGATTACCTGTGAAGCATATGCAAGGAGATTACAAGCTGAGGTTCACTAGTCGTCTGAGAACGGATGAGCTTGCTCTTTGTTTGGGCAGAAACGATGGTGCCATCAGACAAGGAAAACCGATAAACAGGACTAAATGCTAGTCCCTGCCTCAGCACTGCAAGCAAGCAAAATAACAGAAATAAATTAATGATATACTATAGTACAGGTAGCTTAGCTGCTCAACATCTGATGATGTTGTAAATCCATCAGCACTGATACCACAGACACTGTGTTAATTAAAAGAAAAAAAGGCAGAAGAAAAACTGAAAATCAATAGATGGGATGCATATAAAATAAAGGTTCCCACATGAAATAAAGGGTGATCAAAAGAAAACCTGTAAGGAGTGGCAGCAATAACAGGACAGATACTATGAAATACAGAGCACTTCAGGAGTGGACAAAGAAGTCCTTGATGTCCATTTCACTTTTCATCAAATACAAGTCTAACTCCTTTTGTTCCTCAAATTTTTTCCATTTGTATCATCTACATCATGATGATTAATATAAATGCCTTTAGTTTCTGTATCATCAGTTTCCATTAGCCTATATCTTTTCCTCCTTACTGCCTGCTTAAATTATCTTGTAATGGTTATTCTCACTACTTCTTTAATTTAAAAAGTCAATAAATCTCTTACATAGAAACAATTAGAAATAAGAACTGGAACAAGGAATTACTAAAAAATACACATCTCAAACAAATTAGAAATACATTTACCTAAGCCAAAACTGGGGCTGTGCTATTCTTCCCCAGCATTAGATATGACTGCATTTCAGGTTTGGGGTTTACTTCACTGCACATGTTCTGCAGCCCTTAAGCTTTCAGTGTAAATCTGGATTTCAACAAATTCAGTGCTCTTAACTTCTGTAGACCCCTATGACATTGCTTTAATTAAAAATTAGCATAATGCTATGGAAAAGCAAATCTGCAAGTATTTATTCTACTGTTCACTCTTTGCCATCAATGAAACAACTCTGATAATTTTCCATTCCTAGTCCAAAAGCATTACATTAGGACTGCAGATATGGCAGGAGGGAAATACTTAACTTCAGAATTTTCACATGATTGTTTTGGGAAAAAATAGGAACAAAGCACTACAAATATTTTTAATTTCCTATTTTTACATACATACACATTTTCTGTTGCTTTGGGTTTGTGGTTTTTTTTTTTAATTAACAGTATCATCTGATCTGCATTTCACTGCTTGTCTTTTAATATTTCCTGTTGTAATGAAATGACACGGTTTTACAAGTGTGGCTTTATTAAATAGTCTCTGCTACAGAGTTACCAGATTTTCAGCCTTACAGGATTGGTTATGATTGCTTTCCTTCCCTGTCCACCCCCCGCCTCCGTTATATATTGTTCTGCAAGGTTTTAAAGTATTATTTAGGCAGTGAGAAAACAGGAAGCACAATTTAAACAACCAGAAGGTTTTTTTCAGAGTAAAAATGTAAAGAAAAACAAAAACCTACAACTGTGAAACAATACAAAGCAAAATTTCACTGCTAGGTATGTCATTGTTTCAGTTTAACCTTTGGGCACCAGAAGGTCCAAAGCTCTTAACTTTAACATATACTACATCAGGAAATTCCAGTACTCAATGCCAACAGGATACAAGTGAAATCTCTACTTAAATCATTTTCCAAACTAATTCTTTAAGCAAACAAGAATGTTTCCGTATTCCTCTTGAGGAAATGCTATTTTTCTGACTGTGGCCAATAAAAACTTACCATATATTTTGCACTTTATACTGAGAGTTAATTTAAAAGCTTTGTGGTTTTCATATTTTCTCAAGCTAATGCTTCCCCCCCCAAACACACACTGTAACACTGATTTACATGTAGAAGACCACTGCTTTCTTTGCTCTTATTCTCAACCCATAATGACTTAAAAAATGCAAGGCATTCCTCAGTCAAATGCAAAGATGTTACAGCCCAAGATACATCTTGTTTTTCTCCTCCATGCTGCAGGGCAAGGGAAAGAAACATTTCAGCCACTATTCCTCTGTAGTGCTGGATCCTTTGCAGCAAAGCAGTTCTAGAGGTTTTTCCTCCTCCTCTTATCACTCTCTTCACAACCAGGAGAAGCAAAAAGCCCCCTCATTTAGACTAATTCTACAGTTTATATGACGAACCTAAGCCTCTCCTGCAAAATGGTCAGTGTAAACTCCAAAACACACCTATTTTTATCCCTTCACAGATAGCTTAGAGAGGACCCACTCAAGCCTCAGCACTGGATGTAGGATCTGCTAATTTGGTCAAGAATAATTTGAAGAGGACTGAAGTGACAAGTGGCTGGATGGCATAACAAAAACTAACCTGACCCACCTTTGGCACAGACAGGTCCTTACCTGAAACTGCTCTCTAACTCCCCTGCTGTAACTTTTAATTGCATACTACCTTCTTCAGTTCTGTTTGAAATCACAGCATAAGGCTTCATGAAAGCAGAACATATGAAAGAATATTTAACTAATGTCGCATGACTAAAGCTTTTTTTTTTCTGTATGTGTGTATTTGATGGAATAATTTGAGATTCCAGTTACAATTTAGTTTCCAAGACAGCACGCCTGTGGTTTAATTGACCATGGCAACTATTTGTTACAGGCCAGCTGTAAACCCTGTTCTACAAACATGAACCCAAAGAATGATGCTTCTCCACTGGAAATGTTTGTTATTCCCCATTGGCTCAGAAAAGACTTTCCTGTGGACTGTAAAGGGTTATTTGTTTTTTGTAATTTGGATCTGTGCTACTAGAACTATCATGGTTTTATGAAAAGAAAATCCCTCATCCAGTCACTACCATGGAAACCTCATGGGGAACCTTTCACAGTGCAGTACCCTCCCTACACCTTACCTACCATAATCCTGACTGAGTATATGTGCTTCTGGTGTATCCTATAACACTTACCAGCTAGATACAGTACAATAATGTAGGCTTCCAGACAGCATGAGTGCTGCATCTTTGACAATTCACACCGAGTGTTTCTCACG
Organism: Falco biarmicus; assembly: GCF_023638135.1. Taxonomy (NCBI): domain Eukaryota; kingdom Metazoa; phylum Chordata; class Aves; order Falconiformes; family Falconidae; genus Falco; species Falco biarmicus. Next base: position 41,710,873 of record NC_079290.1, on the reverse strand, counting down.
GGAAATGTGACAGTAAAAGTCCATTTTTGTAGAGAAAAGGAATACAGGTCAATGAACTGCAATGTGTGAGCTGAGGTTCTGAAGAGTAACGCGTAGTGAATGTTTTCATGGGCAAGACACAAGGGTCTGTCTTTCTAAAATAATTGTGATAATTTGAAGATTTAAAGCACCCTTCAATATGGCACAGTTATAACACACAGGCTAAAACAAACTGGAGAAAGATGCAAAACCTCTCTAGAGAGACATCAGTTAGGCAAATCAGCTTTAAAAAGAGACTGTCAGTAGCCTTTGATTGTTCCATGTAAACATAACAAAGAGAACACAACCAAGATACACACATAACAAACAGTTTAAATATAGAAAGTGCTAAAAATATGAAACCGACCTTCCTGGTGATGCCTCTTGGCAAAAGATATTTCTCCCTCGTGCTGTGAATGGAACCTCTGAATGCATCTTCTCACCAAGTCCTCCCAGCCAGGTTTCATAGCTGCTCGCATGGTACTTGTGTCCAGTGAAGTTATTTTGCCTGATATTAGATAAAACATTTGTTACAGCAATTTCCCATTTGGGGGTGTGTGTGTGAAAGATAAATTTAAACCTCTTATTTTACAATACCTTGTAGATCCTGGCGTGTAGTAAAGCTCTCTGATGAAGGAAGAAGTGGCCTTTCCTTCATCGGAGCTCTTCTTGCAACACAAATCAAGCAAGACTGCAAATCTTAAAGAAAAATGTTACTTCAGTAATTTGTGTAGAAGAAGAAGTTTTCATTTCCATAGGTAATTCAGAAATATTTTTTAAAAGTTCTTTGGGACCAAAAGAATAGATTTTGTACCACTAAAAGAATAGACAGAACTCAGTGATTTTACATCTTCATTATTTCTTACAACATTAAACACAGGAGAGGTGGGTTTGGTTTCTTTTTTGGATGAAAAATTATCAAAGACTCCACCACCGCCCATAATTATTGGCACGTGTTTATGCATACACCTGTGGCAGCTCAACCACTCAGGAGATAAGTAATAAAAAGAATATACTGCATGCACAGAGAGCACATTTCTGCAACGCTCACCATTTTGTAGCTTCTAAGCCACATTTTTTAAAAAAGCCGCAAATGCTTGCTGCCCCTGAGCAAGCAGCTTTGTAATAGGCCATTTTTACTTATCTGAAACCTTAAAATACAATCTGAGGAAATTTACCTGCTGAAGTAGTAAGTGGTAAAGGAAACTGTAGAACGACTGTCTTCAAATTCTAAGAACTCAAAAAATTGCCCATTAAACTTTCCTCTCAGTCAGCTGCACTCTCTTACAATTACCATGATATAAAACCAGGATCTCTTCAAGGTAAACAGGGTTTCCTCTCAATTTCAATGACATCGGTTTAACACACAGGTGCATGCAAGTGTATACACTCATAACCCAAGATGAAAGTACACTTCTACAGTTAAATGAAAAAGGAGAAAACTTAGAACTTTTCCATTTTTCAGGAATTAGAAGTAACTTTATCAACTTTGCCTTCTTTTCAACTGCACCAAAACTGCTGACCCACAGCAGCATGGAAAGACAAAATACTAACACAAACTGAAAGTGGTAATTACCTTCACCGTCCTCCTTGAAGGAATTTGGTTGAGAAACAGCAAAGCACTGCATAGTTTCATATTTCTGATGTGCTTCCTGGTTATCATGGCCTTCTTCAGAATCAGCAAGAGGTTTTACCAGCATCCGACAATTAAAGGTATGGCTATTACGCCTAGGAGTATCACCAGACCAAGATCCCCCGTTCACTGAGCAAAGCAAAGATCGTATAGTGAGATAAATCTGGTAGCAGTCATTTCTGCTGCTTATCCACAGGAAATTAATCAAGGTGCTTTGCTTTGGTTGGGAAACCAGCTCATTGAACAACAACAATCTATTTTTAATATTAGAGCCCAAACCAGCACACAGCAAGGTAATTTATAAAATTCTCAGATTTTAAGAGGACTGCTAATTTGTTCAGCTATCAGGGTTTTTTTGAAGTGACTTATAATGACATAGTAGAAAAGCAAGATAAGTGTCTAAATATTGGTGCATGTAAAAGTTACACAGTCCAGTGAAAAGCCTACTGGGTAGATCAAGTTATTTTATGTGCCCAGAAGAAATAAGGCAGTATGTAGGATCTGTTCAGTGAATTTAAAAGTGATTAATACAAAAGAGATGACAGCATTGTATAAAAATCTGTGTCCAGATTGGAAACAGAAAGAAAAGAAACCAATATGCATGTATAAAAACAGGAAGCAATACAGTCGGGAATATATTGAAACACATAGTCTCAGCTACAATGGGAAACGACTGAAGGCATGAGAATGACCTGGGTGCAGTGATGGATAAAACTAAAGCCTAACACAGTGCTTAAGACAAGTAAAAAAGGAAACAAAATCCTGAGATGCACAAATATAGGTACTGGGCACCCGTCAGAGCAAATTTATGTAACACCACATAAGGAAATAGCAGGGTTGTATTTCAAATACTCTTTACTTGCCCTCTTCAGTCATAAAATGCAATAAAGGCAGTAATTTGTGGGGTTTAGCCATTTACATATTTGATTCTTCAGGGTTTGTAAGTACAGTCATAACATGCTGAAGTGAATTGCATAATATATTTTAAACTGCTGTGAGTAAATGAGGCACCCAGTATTGACTTTCTCTTTCTGTTCACCTCCTTCAAAAACCAATGACATTAAACCCAAAATTAATATGAATCTAAAAGTGGCTGCAACTCACAGGTTTTGAAAGATAAGGGTAAATACTGGTGAGACTAAAGACACTGACATAAAAATTCTAGCATAAGGAGTTTTCTGATTTTTCTTTTATATTCTCCCTCTTTTGGGCCATTCTTACAATAACCAGCATAGGAGAATTAACAGAGAGTTCACATAGCTAACGCTGTCTTTTCAGTGATTCACTCTGGAGATCCATTAAAAATATCAGCTAACATGAGTTACTAAGAGTAATTTTAACAAAGGAGAATCTGAAAAGTGGAAGATGCTTTTGAGAATAATATTAATCATTCATACAGTCTATATATACATTAAAAATAAATAGTATATATGATGAAACTGTAAGTAGTGCAAGGACATTAACTGAAGTTATTGAAATGCTGATTTATGAAACCAAAGTTAAATGAGTAATGTATGATATGATGAAAAGATATATACCTAAAGATTTTGGCAGCAGGATTTTGACAAATTCATTGTGGTCCCCTACATGCAGGATGCTATATATGCTTGTGTTCATCAGCTCTTCTTGGTTGTACCTTAGATACTGTGTCACATTCTCAGAAACAAACACAACATTACCTTCTGGGTTCACTACAAAGAAGAACCCATCTAGGGCCTAAAGGGGAAAAAAACAAAAAAAAGGCAGAGAGAGAGAAAGAGAAAAAGAGAGAGGAAGAGAGAGAAACACAATACCAAACAATCAGATTAATAAGATACCCAGAAAATAAATATTCACTTCAGAAGGCATAGCTGAATCTTTCTGCCTCCATCCCACTTCTTATAATCTTGTCAAAGGACACATCAGATTGAGCACCTAATCTTACTTATATCAAACCTGTGTAAAAGCACAGAAAGGTGCACACCTTGCAAAATAATGAAACCCAGATATGAAAACAAATGAAAACCCCCATCCCAAACAAACAAATCATGGAAGAGGTTGCAACCTATCTGCCTGCCTATGAAGTAAGAAACCTGAATCAGAAGCTGGTTCTGCTACACCTAGAGCCTGTTCAGTCCTCTATGCAGCACAGGGAGACTGATCCCAGGGAAACATCACAAGATGTGCTGGCACAAGGCAAGGAAAACACTCGCAGAAAGAAGGAGAAACACTCTACCCCCACCCGCAGCAGTGCACCTGTGAATATATATTCACGTAGAAGTGAGGCTCCATGCAGCCAGGAACATGAGGCATTAAAAGCAGAGAAGGGCAAAGGGAGCTGAGGGCAGGCAGTGAGCAGCAAGATGGAGCAGCTTTAGTCCCTACTCCCAGGACTGATTTCATTTTCTTTATTTGACACCAGTTTAATCCAGTCCACACACGATCCAGGGAACAGGAACCAGACTTTCACCTCTTCAACTTAGCTCCATGGTATTCCAAAGGACTTAAAGTTTGTGTGAGGAAGTGTCTAAATTAGTAATTTCTGCTGATTAGTTTCCCCCTTATCTCTTGTGATAGTGACAACCTAGCTGCTGCATTCTTTCCAAGATATCTGCTGTATGTTATCTGAAGCCTAAGCCAAATACTACATCACTTTTACCTGATGAGGATAAAGTAAAAATCTGAGTATCAGTAAGAACTTCTCATCCAAACTTTCTTTTCCTTAGACGCAAACATGGTTGTGAATGGTAAAAATATTTCAGAATACATCCCTCTAACTTTATGTCATGAGCAGATGAAGGGGGATACATTTAAACGTAAAGCACCAAAGCCTTTGGTCTAAACATTCATTATCAATTAACCCACACAGACTTCTGCAGCTTTGCCTGATTTATTCACCTCTCTGATGACTGGTGGGAAATCACTAGAACAGTTGTCAGTTACTGCTCCTCCAGGGACAGAAGCAAGTCAGAAAGACAGGCAACCCATGATTCATTCAGGGTTAATTAAACCCAAATGGATCCATACTAAACCTGAACTCAGCTCAGTCTAACAAGGAGCAGTTGCCATAGCAAACATACACAGGCATGTGGCATTTTTGATACGACCAAACTTGTACACTTGTGCATTGGTCTTAGCTGGCAGTTCTCAAGTTCTCAGGCTACAGATACGTATTACAAATATTGTACACTGCTGAGCATGTAGCAAATCCAGACAGTACAAAAAAGAAGGCTAAGGAGGGATCTTACGTCTGTCTTCAGACACCTAGCAGAAGGCTAAAGAGAAGACAGAGCCAGGCTCTATTCAGAAGTTCACAAGGGAAGGACGAGATGCAACAGGCACAGTTTGCAAGACAGGAAGCTTCATGGAGATACAAAAATAAAAAAAATCACCATGAGGGTTGGTCAGATATAGGAAAAGGCTGCTCAAAGAGGCTATGAAATCTCCTTCCCCAGAGATATGCAAACCTTGGCTGGACTAGGACCTGAGCCACCTGCTCTAGTCAGACCTGCTTACAGTGGGAGGTGGAACTAAACATGCTCCAGAGGTCCTTCCCCAAGTGCGTTAATGATTCTGCCAAAGCGGAGGGACAGTGAAAGCACAATGCATAAGCAGAGTGGCTGAGCCAATCATTGCCAAATGCTTTGTTTGTTCTATTTTTAAGTTACAAAATAATAAACCTCAAAAATAAACGTACAAGTATATACTCTTCCTGACTGCCTCTAAATTAGGATAAAATATGTCTTTTTTTCTCCTGATAAATTCTAATCTCTGACTTCATTTTTTATTATTGCCATCTTCTTGTTTCTGATCATTCTTGGTTCCTCCTGTCACTTCACTTTCTTTGCAGAGCCCCTTCCTTTCCATGTGCTTTCATAACATTCATGACATTTTTATGCTGACTAGTATTTAGTTTAACTAACAATGATTTAGAAGATTTAATTAATTGAGGCTCTAATACAATTTCCTATCAGCACCTCTGCAATGCATTAGTGTCTTAGACTGCATTTCACTACTGCTTGAAGCCAATGTAAACATGATGTCTTTGGTTTAGTCCTTTCTACATCATGACAGCTCCCTGTACTGAGGATATGAGAAGCTGGACCTGAGAACTGAATTGGCTGAAAACGAATACAAAAAAAAAAAAAAGTTAGCCACATCAGTCCCTGAACTGGCCCATCATGAAACCACATGGCATTTAGAGCTGGCAGATGGGTGTGGGTTTGGCTGAACCATTCTGCTTGGCAGCAGTTACACAAACTCAAAGGGACTGCAAAACCAAAGCCATAGCAGATGTTTATCACAGTCCTAAGGAGAGATGGCAAGCAAAAGATTATAAGCATTACTGGCATCCCACAATAATCTCCAGTTTTCCCTACTATTTCCTACTCTGGCAACTTCTTTGGCAAGGAAGTGCTCTGTGCTGTTTCCTCACAGCTGCTTCTTGGGTTGACCACAGAAGTGGTCATCTGAGCCTAGAGGGCTTTATATGCCATTTCTTTCTATTCTAATAATAAAATAACGTTACGGGTAAGCAGCAACAGGCTTTTGAGCAAGTTAATGCACCAAGCCACTTAAATCTTTTAGAAGCTTCCACTTTTGCAATAATTTCTTAATTCCTTCCCCAGATACATGCCACCACAACAAAAAATCTCTTTTCAGAGCTACTGGGACAATGGGGGAACAAATAATGGACAACATGCTGGAAGAGAAAACAAGAAAACAGGTATTATTTTAGATGATATACTAGAACAGAAAATACATTTGTGTTCTTTGCTACGTTGTCAGCTCTCTTTATTATTTTTCACCCTCCCTTCTTATCTACTTTATGCTTTAACCAAGAAGCATGTTCAAATATCCCTCAGAGGCAGCTGCATGATTAATTTTACTCACTTTCTTCAGCTGGAAACAGTCACTATTTTGAGGATCCTTCATTTTATTCTTTAATAAAAACAGATAATCATATTTCTAAACCAAATCAACTAATAAACTGTTCATCACCATTGCCATTTTTATTATTATTTGGCAATGGAAAAGGGTAGTTTTTTGAAGAGCTTATATAAAGGGGTTCTGTAAGATGAAATAACTTAATTTCATTTCCTTAAGGAGATAAAGACACAAAGAAAGTATCTGTAGTCTTTTCACAGCAAAAGTATAACAACTTTCAGTCCTTTTAAGTTTCTTGGTGCAAAAGGACCACAGTTTATTAATTTAGTTCCACAATATTTCATTGTTAATATGCAATGGTTTTACTGCAAATGAAAACTAAATTAAATGGAATAACGGATCAGATGGGTGATTTTACATGTCAGGTTTGCTGCAATAGCCAATCATGCAAGATAAGCCAGGAAAAAAAAGTCATCTTATCCTTATTTTTCCTGTAATTAAAACAGGTCCTTACAATTAAATTAATAGGAAATTGAAGACAAATTTTAACAGAGCAATGCAAAAGATGAATGTTTAACCTTGTCTGACAGCAAAACCAACAACAATCAATTCAGTGAGCATGTACAATAAATCTTAAATTAAATCAAACCAATTAATTTGTTACCTCCACTTTTGAAAGAAAAATGTTTTCACTCCAACCTGCCTAATCTTCCTTATGTTTAGTACTGTGACCTTGGAGCCTTTTTTTCATACGTAGTACAGAAAACTGTGTTTTCATCTAACAAATCATGAAAAATAATGCAAATACTTAAAGCTGTTATAACATGCATCTTGTTGCTGCAACATTCAGAAATCACAGAATAATTATGCTTCTACCAAAGTTGGTTCCTTTAGCTTGACTCAGAGTTTGTGTTTTTGTTTTATCTAAAGTAACATTTATTCTTCCTTGCAGATAAAGTCCACAGTCAGAACAGGAATAAACAGTTTGCAAGTGAGCTTGAGCAGATAAAGCAGTAGTGCCAAAGGACAGTAGCACATGACATTAGGTTCCCAGATAACATACCTACCCAACATTACTATTAATAGATTTTGAAACTAGGTTTTAACCATGCAGCCTTCTGGGATATCAAATTAATAGCTAGAATCAGACAGAAATCTTAACTGAACAAACTGAAATAGGTGTGTTGAAAAGCTCTCCTAGATTACTTTCATATTCTAGAGGGAAGGGTCATGCTGAAATGATAAAACATTAAAACAGTATAGTAATGACATGCAATTTTAGAGGAAATATTCACATGTATAATACTGTATATGTAAGTCAATGCTTAGGTACAACAGGTCTCCCAAATCTGTTGTGGTTTAGAACAAACAAAACATGCACACGCAGAAACCCAGGACTTGCTACCAACTGAAGCCCCTCAAGCTGTCTGCATCACAAAGCAGTAGAATCCCCACCCCAAGTTAAAGAGAGTTTCATCACTGAATCCAATAGAAATATGCTGCCTGCTTTTAATGACATAACCCTTGAGCAGCCAGGATGGCTTGTCTCTCTTGACCATTCTTTTACAGCAACCTCTCCACTTTTTCATTTCATTACACTGCTCTTCATCCTAGGGGGAGCAGAGCTGGCTTAAATAAAGAAATTTTTTGCTCTTCACCTCAAGCATCATTGGTCCAAGTGCATCCTTGTCGATGACACTCTGACCCGTAGATGATACATCTGCTTTTTGCACTTCATCTTCATTAGCTGCTGCTGCTTTTTCTGCAAGAAAGAAAACTATGTGTTAAATGACAGTGCAGTGCTCTTTAAGTGATATAGTAAGAGCCCAGAGAGTATTGGGACTAGCTATGAAACAGTTACAACACAACAATTCTGAAAATGAGATTAAATAGTCTCCCATAATGATCAACAGAAGCATAACTAGCATATTTGCTTCTCAGTTTTGACGTTTTATGGCACAAATGAAATAATTTTTGCTATTTCTCTGCTAGACATTTTACTGAACTACAAAACAACAATGGGCAAAGACAAGGGCTTCTTATGAAGGTGCAATCAGCAAAAGCCAGGATCAAGGTGTAGTAGAAGACTGATCTAAAAGAGCATGCAAAGCTTACAGCTGCACAACTTTTCCACGATCGCTATGTTTAGAAGGAAAAACTTAAAGTCCGCAATCTACTGTTTCAGTACTGAGAAACAGCAATCTCATTTCTGTTCCCATGCCTCCACCCACATTTTTACGATCACATAATTTTCATACTGCCTTATTTACCGATCTATTATTGAAACTACATACAATTTCAAGTGCTGTATTTGAAAACTACAGGCAAGAAAATAATGATTTAAGGTTTATGGATCATAATGCCACATATTACAATGTTACATACAGTATCACAGATCACAGCCAACTCCAAATGTAAGGGATACTCATACATATTAGAACTTTCAAATCAACAGGGTTTATAATTCCTATCAAGTAATGGACTGTATTAATTTTTCTATTCCAAGAATGATACTGGTGTTTAAGGAAGAAGTAATAAAAGTAATGAAAATACCATACGAATACATATTCTACATTGTAAGTTAATGAAACTAGGTTTTTTTGTTTCTAATTCTATACTCAAAACATTCTTTTATTATTTTTCAAGCAACTGTGTAAAAGCTAGGGCTATGCTGCAACCTACAATATTAAAAATAATTAAAGATTTCTTATTTGTAATATTGTGCAAAAGATTATTTTAATAAACATGAAAGCACATGAAATTATGATAACAAGAATTTATGCCTTCTACAAAAATAAACCAGAAGATTCATTGTAGGAATTACTGAAAGTGCCATGTGCAGATGGAGCAAAGGGCCTTCAGAAAATCACCCTTAGTGAAAATTAAAGCATCAGTCATACAGATTGAAATGTACCCAAATGTACAGTATTTTCCACAATCTGTAGGTCTGCAATACTGCAGCCAAAGTTCCTCTGAACTCTTTCCTTGGCAGAGGTTACAAGGTCAGTGTGAATATATGCTGCTCAGGCATACAGTAAAGGAACTGCTTCTGAGAACCCCTGGGTGTTCTCCTATCAGTGATCGCCCGCTGGCAATAAGGCTTTGGTCACTTGGGCTGTCTCATCCTAGATTTGTATGTTTCTGGCTTTCATGAAAAAAGAACCAGAAAAATCTTAGCGGTCTTCTCAGGGTATGTTCATACACAATGTAACACCACTGTGAATAATGATGAAATAAAATTGTTCTGAAGAAGGACTGTTTCAACTAATGGAAGAATTTAAATCACTCTGATTAGCATAATCTCAGAGAAATAAATACACTAGAAGTAACTACTAACCCTTCCTCTTCCACTTAAGCTTACCAGGACACAAAATTAGTATTTCTGGTTTGGACTGAGGACTACAGTGAGATTTTCTTTTTTTTCTTTTCCTTTCTCCTTTTGGCAAAAAGCAGAAATTAGATGTAACTGAAAAAAATAGAACAATCCTTCCCATACTACAATATAGCAGAGTTGGCACCATATGATGACACAATACTGAAAACATGTTCTAAGAATTCTAAAAGATTCTAAAGATAGGGTTGATCTTTTAATAAAGTCAGCATTGATATTTGTTTAACATCTGTTCCTGGTAGCATAAAGTGATCCCCGGTTTCACACTGCAAAATATTATAATGGCTACAGATATCAGCTTCCTGCTTTCATCCCCTCACTGCTTCAGCCACTGGTACCACCTTGAGTATCAGAGAACACGGGATTATTCTCCGTGTGCTAGAAATGGAGAGGGGGCTGCAGATGTGGTCCGGCAACGGTGTGCAAGCACATTCATTATATGGTCTTTCCTCATTTCACCAATTTACAAAGACTACTTTTACCACCTGTTTTTCACATAATACAAACTATTTGCTGAATTTTTTTTTTCACTCTTAAAACCATGGAGTTCATACAAACCACCAATAGCATATCCATAAAAGCAGCTGTTCTCTTTTATGCCGATTGGTGAGGTTTTATACAAAGGAAAAGGAGAATGTATTCAATTACTAGAATGGTAATCAACACAGAAGCTGCAATACCAGGTCAGACCAAGGATCTCTCTAGCCTCACGACCCGTCACTGACAGGGGCTGCTTTCCCCTCTGGTTCCCCCTTTCTCTGTTTCAACCCTTTGATCCCTGACCACTTCTGTTCCATCATCAGCTGTCTCTCACAACCATTCAATCTCTCCACTTTCTTTTCCCTTAGACACCCTTTTCCACAGAGGGCCCAATACCTTTGCGAGATCAATAAACACAGCGCTTCCTCAAGGAAAATGCAATGAACTCAGAAAATAGGAAAATACTATTTAGACACAAACACTGCCTACCTGCCTCTGCCAGTGAAGGTGACAACGTACACTACGCTACTCATGATGGTTGGTTAGGTATTCTGAAAAGCTTTATAAATCACAAGTACTCCAAAATTATGGACTTCATAATTGGATCTGTAACTGAACTGTGTAAAGTTAAGTGGCCAGAGAGCTTAGAAGAGGCTATACCTTCAGGCCACAGGTCCCTATACATTTAAGTGGCATTGTATAGGAAACCATAGCCACAGACAGCCTCTGAGTAGGACCAGCAGTAACTTTTGCCAATGTTATAAACTGCAGCTACTGATCATGTTCAACTATTCAATAAATTATCTATTTCTGACTGAACTACAGAGCCTCTCATGAAGAATCTATCAGCACACAGAGGAAAAGTAAGTGCAAACCCTGTCAGCAGTGTCGTCCTGACAGCCAGACGTGGGGAACGTCTTGAAATGAAAATCTTTTCTTCAGTGACACAGCACGTGGGGCTAATTGAGAAAAAAAAATTGTTGAAGAAGGTTGGAAAAAACCAACAACTGATACATGAATTTCTAGTGCCGGCAACACTCATGCATTTATCACGAGTCAGTATTTTTTTGTTTTTCTTAACAGTTCCAGCTTCTGGCATTAAGCAGCAGCGCAAAAATGTAAAGTTTACTTTTCCTTTTTTCACTTCTATCTTTTTTAGGTTCACTGGGGGCCCTACAAACAAATCAGAAGCACAGAGAGTTTATTATTTCTACAGTAGATTAATGATTTTTGAATGTTAGGGGTTAGGAAAATAGCTGCAGAGGCCCAACCTTGCAAATCCTCTCGGAAGCCTTTTTTCCAGCCCCACGGGAGTTGCTGGTATTACCCTGTGACTAACCACAGACCCTAGGTTTTTCCATAGCAAACAGGAGCCAGTTCCCTGATCTCGCACCTTCCAGCGATGCCACCTCCTAGAACAGCAATGCCCCTGTTCAAATGGAAAACGCCAGGAAAGCTTACACAGCTAGCCGAGTGAGATTTAGTAAGGAATGAGAAACGCAGCCTTGTGCCCGCAGAGGAGGTAAGCGGGGTGGAAAGGGGCTTCCCGTGGCCTCGCCTCCACACAGGGAAATCTCCACTGGAGAGGGAGTATTAGATTAGAAACTGGTCCCATACTTACGAATATGGTTACCAGGGATCAAGCGCATTTTAGCTAAATTATAGTGGAATAAACCTCACGCACATGAAATAATTATCAGCTCTGCTCAATTAAGACTTTAGCCTAGAGAGAGAAAAAAATTTAAATAAAATACAAGTACTCCTGAGAGAGATACTACAAAGAATATATACATCCAATTATGTAGCGCTTTAGTGATGTGTGTAATTTAAACTTTAAACTGTGGGTACGTTTACAATTGTATAAGTAGTAATATACTAAAATACATATTAATATTTTCAATTGGGCATCTTCCTAGTGATCACAAACTGTATTTACTTTTCTACGTTAATATACAGAAGAGAGAAGGAAAAAAAAAACCCCTTATAAATATTTTCTGACAAATTCATCAGTGGGAAAGCCTCAAGCTTTATTTGAAGCTCATTACAGATTCTGAAAGCAAACCTTTGTGAAATCACATTAGTTTAACAGAATTTCCTAAGTCAGAGAAAGAGAAGCCAAAAGCAATAGTTTGAAGTCTCCTGCTACATTTTAACTTCGGAAGCCTTCCTAGTTTTCCATCCTCTCAACTCAAGCTACGTTGGTTCTCTCTGGGTTTCTGACAGCAGACTCAGAAGTGCTACTGATGGGCATCACCTTCTCTTAGTTGTGTTTCAAACCCTCCCCTCCCTACAGGTGGGCAGACAGGACCAGCTGAACCACCCCAAAAGCTCTCTGTCTGTATTCAAGCTCTACTCCAAATTCCTTAATGAACCCAGCCACATAAATATTTCCATCTTGATGCTCTCTACAAAACCAAAATGACTTTTTAAAGTAAAGAACAAAAACATAGCCTCTGCAGGGATTGCAGAAAGACGAAGCATAATCTGAAAGACAAAATTTGCGTCAACACACATGTAGTTTATTTTGCATTGGCGAAATACTTCAGGTTCTTCACAGAACAAGAGAAGCAAAAAAGAGATGCTGGTGAAACCCTGGACAGGGCAGCACCCGTGCTCTACAAACTGCTGAGAAAAGAGATTAAAAGAAAAAAACCTGTAACAGGCAGAATCAAATTTATTATCCAATATTGTTTAAAACAGGTTTTATCAGGTGTCCTGTATAATTGCCGTTCTTCATAATTTTCTATTGGATTGCGATTGAAATGCCACACCCATCTCAAATCATATACCCTCATTTACATAATAAGTAAAAATATAAACAAAGAGATTTATCATAAGGGATACTAGAAAGCTCAACTCTGCACATTAGGAGAATCACACTAATGAAGAAAGATCCCCGTAACAGTGACAGCAACAGTATACCGTTACAATCATGGGAAAGCGATTGTAAATGCTATATAATGTTTAAAAATGCAATTAAATTTTACACTTTAACTGTCTTAAAAACAACTTAATCTTCTCAATTTTTTTGTATGTTTTAGCCAACTACTTTTGTCTTGCCTCATGCATATTTGTGAGTAAGTTTACCCTGGGTGGTTTCTGGTCTCTCCTGAATTGGTGTGCAAAAACAGAACCCAAACAATCAAGGAAACAGTATGTAATTGGCCCAAGATAAGGGTAGATACAGTATTAAAAAAATACACATTAAAACACATAATAGAAAGTAAACTTAGCAAACTACTAAACTGTAGTTGACATTACAGTTTTAAGTGTTAGATTTAATAACATTTAAAATAGTAGATGTAATAAAAAAATCTGAGTAGGACTATTGCTAAGTAATGATACTGGCTATGGTAACAGACAGGAGATTTTTAACATGAATAGGCCTATACAAAAAGTACCTTCAAAGGTACTGACTTGAATAAAAACCAGAAAAAAAAACCCCAACAAAAAAAGAAAGCTTGTATTTGGTAACATGAGTTTTGGATCACTATACATGATGAAGCAAAGCAGTGAAGAATGTGTAAGTTATTCTGATGCTTGGTTAACCACAGGGAAAGCACCTCTGCCTTGTAACTGCTTAATTCAAAGCACTACAATCCATGGCTCACATGGAACTTGATATCGACATGCATGTTTCTTACCCAGTTTCCATTGCCTTGACACAAGTTGGTTTTTCTCCCTGAAAGCAAGCAATTTTTCAAAAGACCGGTGCCTAAGAAACAGCAACTATTTCAGCAATCAATTTTTAGACCAGCTTATCCCATCCCTGTGAATAAAGTTAGCTACTATTTTAGGGAAGTGATTATGTAGTGAGGTTGCTCTTTCATCATACAGCATACATCTGTCCAGAAGCTATTAGACTCTTGAATACATTCCCACCCCCCCAAAACTATAGATCAAGTCTTACAAGAAAAACTATGCAACATCTCAGGAAGGTTTTAGGAGGTAAAACAAGGGAGAATTATGCATCTGCACTGAACTAAAATTAGAAAAGCTGCCATATGGCTCTGTGAAGCCAGCAGCACGTTCTTATTCATTAGGAAGCATTCTGCTAACATAAAAACACAAGGCCTTCCTGTGCTCTCCAAATGTGTTTATCTTTTCAACATTAATGCACGATATATCATCAGGCTGCTGAAATCTCCTGCAGTGCATATTAAAAAAGCACAGCTGCACTTTTTCTCAGCACATTTATTCACAGTGAGCAATCTAAGAGCACAGCTTTGCCCACCTCCCCAACACACAGCCCCCTTGTTAGCATGGCTCGGCTCCCCTTCGGTTGGGAAGGGCTGCGTGCCCACCCACCTGCTTGTCTGCCCAGGGCTGCCCAGCAGTGCCCTGTGCCTCCCCATGCCTGCTCCACTCATCACACACACACGGTTTAGCTTTGTATTTACTACTGTTGGTGGAAACACACTTAAATGGTAAATGACCCCAGGGCTTAAGCTAAAAGCCCTAGGAAAGCTGTAAGCTCAATTACTTGCTCAGGAGTAACAGCACTTGCAACGCTGTAACTTCTTCTCTGCCATGTTTTCAACTTCTAATTGGTACAGGTGATCTCCCAGCCCACACATAACCTGCCCCACTGTAAAGACGCATCAGTAAGACACTGGCTCTATGAAAAGCTTTGCATTCTCACAAAAACACCAAATCCAGCTAAACTTTCAGGGAGCTTTTCAAGCTTTTATTGATGTCTGGTCTTAGAAAATTCAGTAACAATAGCCAGTGTATAAAATTTTCATGGACGCTGGAAGTAAGAAAAGAATTGAAAACCCACAAAGGATTTAGGAATCGCAACAAACAGAAGTAATAACACATAAAATTAATACCAGTTTCATTTCTCTTAATAATATTGACATTTCTCCATCACTCCTCTTTTGTACAAGTCAGCATTTTTGTCACCCAATACAACTTCTGTAAGAAGTAGTACCTGAGAAATAATTGCACCCATTCAGTTAAACTGGAACAAGGACAAAAATAATGAAATTCAGCTCACCAAGAATAATATTTAACTGCTGGACAGAAAGGAGCCTAGTATCTCTGTATGTATTTTTTGCTAAATAATTTAATAGGCATTTTATTACCTTTTCCTTGGTCTCTTCTCCATTCTCATTTTGCTTGTCTTTTCTGTCATCACAAGCATGATCCTTATTTTTCTCTCATTATTACAAAACTCAACGGTCTACTTCTGGGAAGTGAGGAAGAAGACAGGCAGCAGCAGTGGAAGTGCTCCCTCCTTCCTCCCCTCGCCCCAGGGGCCAGCTGGCTCCAAGCCCTGTGAGCTGGGGTATTGCAGTGTCAGTGCTCCCGGCACACGGCTCCATTCGGAGCACTGCGGCTGAGTCTCACCCTCTAAATACACTTAAATAGCTTCTCTGAAGATTGCTAACTCTTGGATTTAACAGCGGCAACTAAAAGTGACAACATTATTTACAGATATAGCATTATTTGCAGAAATATGTACCTACTATTCTCAGATTTATCTGCTTAATGCAGTGGCCGAGGTTATTCACACCTGCGATTACCTCAGAAGGTCACTAGTTCCTGGTAAATTAAGGACTGGGGACTGAAGTAAACCCCAGAGTTACAACCCACTTGTTCCTGCTCAACGGAAGAATGAAGTGTCCTATCTGGGACCCCAAATCTTCAACGGCTCAATCTGTCCGCAGCATGCAATAAAAATACAAAACAACACAGCAAGTGAAATAATTCCCCCAACAAGATTATTTCTAGTATTTTTATTTATCAGTAAAGACACAGAAGGACAACTGCCATCCTACAATTTAAGTGAAATATAAACCAAGACTAAAAGCAACCCTGGATCCAGAAACTACTTCTAACCCCATGATTCATTTTAAACTGTGAGGCTACATCAAACTACCACATTGTGAATGGAAAGCTGGTTTTAATCTCTTGAACATGGAATTAAGCTTCCATCACGCCCATCAGCTGTTGAACCCATGGAGATGCTGCCACACGGACCTTTTCCACTAAGTTTTAAAAAAAAAAAAAGGAAAGTAATAAACTGGATGTAGTTTTACTCCTGCAGAATTTTTAGAGAGCTCTTAGCTTATTAAAATATTTGAGTACATTCAACATATGCTTTTATATGAAACGAAAGGGTGTGCTTAGCTTGCAAACTGACAAATCCAATGTGTGTATGAATATTCCTATGTTTTTAAGTGATATTCTCTTTTCTCCAAAATGACCGCTAACACTATCCTTCCAGTGTACGCTGACTGGCTAGAGAAAAAGCATAAATAAATTAATCAAAGGTGTTGTCTGCCCAGGAGAATTCCTTATCAAAAGGCTAAAATACAGGATGGTGCTGAGAATTTATAATTTTCACTGTTTTAATTTTTTTTTTTAAATGCTGGGGTTTCGGGCCTTTTTTTGCATATGCACTTCCTAGGACTGTGTAGTAACTAGTACAATCTCCAATCTCTGATGGGTTGTGGTGTACTTCAGAATATTTTGCAAGTGCCTAAAATACAGTACTTAGACAACAAAGGAGTACACATTGTAGATTAAGTACACTGGCTATCGATGCTTTACTCAAAAATACCCTCAGTTTAATCAGTCACTTATTCTATTCTGGAATCAGATAAGCAGATTCAAAATACATGTGTCTGTAGCTGTATACACAAACACATACTCAGGAAACAGTTCTGCCTCTGTTGGTACTTAGATGACTTCAAAACACTCACATAAACTACTCAAGTGTACATGATAACAAATGCCATGCATCTATCTGCACTGAGTTAGAATCTATTACATTAATATGGCTACACTTCAAAAAGAAGAGCCAAGCTAACTGACCTCTGCACTGAAATAGTAGATAGAAATATTTGGCATCACTCAGTTTAACTGAGTAATTATTTTCTTTGGTATGTACTGAATTAGGACAGAAAATTTTACCGTATGTTTTGGCATTTACAGTTTTGTAAGTGTTAGATATTTACTTAATGAGTAACCTCATCTTGTTTTGATAATTCATCTCTAAAAACAGTATTAATATGAATGTCTAAATGGTGGGAGCCTGATGTTCTTCAACATTTTGGCTGAGCTGATGTTTTCCAAGACAAGAAATAGGGCAGAATCTGATAATTTAGTCCGAAACAGGGCTCCATCACTGTCTCAGAAATAATATAATGCTTTCACAAAAGTTAACAGCTCTCCAGTTGGTTCTCTGACATGTAAAAACACAGGGAAAATTTTGAAAATAAAGATACAAGAGTTAACACTCTTTAGAGTAGAATCTGCAGATGCAGTTGCCAAGCTAATTAAACCTACAGGTTTCAAAACTTAGGGCAAAATAACATACTGGAAAGCAATATTAATCTAGCCAGACTCTGTTTCTTCAAGCCTTACTCCTATATACTGAACCAACTGTTAAAAGGAAACAGATGACTCCCTTTCTTCGCATGCCACATTGCCATGATTACAAAATATCATCTTTATTTTAGGATGCTGATGATAAATCTTTGTGACACACCAGATCATTCGCAACAGGCAAAGATCTTTTTGCTTTTAGAAATTGCCATTGACGACTGCAAAAAGTTTTCAAGAGACCTAATATGGCACACCAGAAAGAAATATGATGGATCATTGGCTCCCTGTGAGCCCACGAAAGAAAAAAAAGTTTCCATAATAAAGCATAGACCAAAATGGAGCACAGATAATTGAAGACAGCTAAGGAAGAACTGAAACAAGTTTAATTTAATGTGTCCATGCTAACATGGATAACAGGGCTCCTACTGCTTCTAATAGTCCAGATTACAGTAGATAAATCTTGTACAAAAAAGCTCTAAATCATTAAGGACAAGTAAAGTTTTCTCCCTGTAATAGCCCAGTGCTCAGAAATAGAAGCTGGGGCCCCTCTTCCTGCCAGCCTAACCCAACACCACAGGCCTCGGCCAAACATTTAAATCAATTTAGAAACAGAAATGTTCTTATTACTGCAAGGAAAGCATAAGGAAAAACAAGAGCTTCCTAAAAGAACCTGTTTATTTCTGCATGTTAGCTACTTGAAGGATTTTTTATATCCAAACCTTGCGTTTAAGATTAATTTCATATATTTCAATAGTGGCTACATTACTTCAGGTACATTATGAATACAGCATGGCTGCTGGAAGGATGGCAATGACTATTAACACGTATCATTTAGGATATTCTCTAAAATTAAAAGTTCTTTTTTCATTACCCTAGAAAAGCTTGGCTTATCTTGTTGCTAAGATTTACATCCAAAGTCACTTTTAACCTCAATTACATTAATTTGTTCTGTCACATTTTAAAATGCCTGCTAATAGAACTGATAGGTACAAATGGGCTCCTTTCAATAGACTGAACCATACTTACAACTTAATTAATTAGGGGTTATCATTTCTTGTTCTCTATTTCAAAGTCACGAAGTAGGGATCAGCACCTGGTCTCATGTAAGTCAGTATAATCCATAACCAGGAAAATAATTCAACACAAACAGTATTGCTTTCTGTATTTTCTCAATGAGCTTCATCAGTTCTCCTCTGAGAAGAAACTTTGACCGGCCTTAAAAGCAGTTCCCTTAACGGTGTACAACTAGCAGCTCACTGGAAAGGATGCTCCACCTGTGGTGGTGGGTGCTGCCGCAGCCAGCTCCACAACCTCGCTGCTCTTCCCCAGTCCCAGGCTCCTGACGCCGCACAGGCTGGGAGCGAGGTGGCCCTGTTTGACAGGTGCCACGTTGGATATGCTGGACAAATGTGGCTTTAACCAGGAAATGCTGAAGAATAAGGTCTGCCTCCAGTCATGTCCCTGCTTGACATGAAGGCTGGTAATGCAGCTCAGCTGCCCTGCCTGTGCATCAGGTCAGAAGTGACAATCCAGAACCTTTGCCTCCAGTCTGCAATTTACTTACTTGCTTGCAAAAAGGAACGTGGGTGTCTACTCCTCGCTTCACCCATTAAAGCACCAACAGGTGAGACCTTTTAAATAATAGTTGTCATTTCCACAGGATTATGGGTCCACCTCAGCCTAAACATTTAAGGATACTGAGGTTTGAGGTAAGTATCTAAATTCTAAGCCATTTAGATCTGGACTGAAGTCTTCATTAAGAAAAAAAAAACCCAAACAACCAAACAAACCACCAGCACGCCCCCCGCCCCCCCCCCCCCCCCAAAACAAACCACAAACAACAAAAACAACAAAAGAAACCAAACCCCCACCTTTGGAAAGGGTTTGCGCTGTCAAGATAAAGGATATACCCCTTGCCTGAGCTTCAAAGAAAGAACTAATGACAATGGCCACTACCATCACAGAGCTCAGGGAAAGGAAGAGTATTCTTGCACCATAACTCACAACGGACCCTGAGAAAGCCAGTATCCTCCCACAGTTGTATTTAACAAAGGTTTTATGGACTGGCTTCTCTGCCTGTATCACTGAGAAAAAAAAAAACATGGGGAAAAAAAAAAGCTTACTGGGCATCTTTACATTTTAGATTGCCAACTGAAAACACATAATTATATTTTGAACATTAAGTACAATGGCCTGACAAGCTATATTATAATGTTCAGTTAAAATCAGCATCTCTAGCAGCTAGACAGATGGTGACTCAAGTTTCAAGCTTAATAGTAATCACAATAATCCTTGATATCGATCAGTGTAACACTCAACGATTCATTAGTAAGTTTTGTCACATTCCCTAAGACTATTCCATGATTCCCTACCATAGCTCTAAGAGAAAAAACAGTATCAGAGAGACAACACTGAATGAAATAAAACTGCCACAAGTATGGTGATGCTGGTCCTAAAATTATGGCTAAAGCCACACTAGAAGGCAAGAGAGAGCATAACTGGGGAAGAAGTGAAAAACAAAATGCAGGACAATCATTAAAAAGGAGAGGAAAGAAAACAGCAAAGGTTGAAACAAAAATAAAGCCTTTCAAGGGAAAAGGGAGAAAGGAATAGGGAAATACAAAGAAAATCCATTCTACATAAAATGTTACTTTTGACAGCTAGTGACAGGGATCACTGTGTTCAGAAAAGTCGAGAGGGATACTAAGAAATAACTAAAGATAGAAAAATAAACTCAAACATTCAAATATTTCCTCCAAGCTAAGGAGGTGAAAAGTTTTATACAAAAGAAGGAAGACAGGAGCAATTTAATGTTATTAGCACAAAATATTTCAATATTTTTCCAGCAAACACCAAAACAAACAAACCAAGAAAAGCCTAAATGAGGGACCCCTGAGTCTTCCGATCTATATTTAGAATTTACAACCTTGATACCTCTTCCTCTCCTTTTTTTACATTTCCAAGTGAATCAATTGTTATATTTAAACACACTTCCTCTTCAATGTTGAACATAGGCCCAGACCTAATCTGACATAGAATAACCCGTCTCTGGAAGACATCTCCCTCAGAAGGATCATGGGAACTGCAGGTTGTTCCAAGTCTTTCTAGGAAATTGTGCCTCAGAAGAAAAAGTGCCAGTAACAGGCTAGTGCTCTTCATGCTCACACGTCTTAAGACAACAAGGGACCACTCTAACTGTCTAGCTGGATCTCTGTAATGCATGCCAAGACGTTTCACCAAGCCCCGCATCACGCCAAGAACCTCCACTGAATTACAATATAAGTTTTGAAGGACATTCAAATCTGTTCGGGAAGACTGATGGAACCTACTGATTTCTTTACTAAGTTGCTTCAAATTTCAGTTAACTTTCCACTAAGAATCTGCACCTTACACATGAGCTGGCTTTGGGCACAGATTCCAGCTGTTAGGCTGTATCCCACCTCTGTGTGTTAGAAGCCCGCTGTGGCAGGCATGCTGCATAGCTTCATTTCAAGCTGCATCAGTAAGCAAAGCAAGGTTTGCAGGGACACGCCTTTCGGCTTCAAGATGCACAGAGCCTCTGTGAATAGAGGTACCACACTGCTGCTTCTTCCAAAGGGGCACACGGATACTATTTCAGATAAGATAGCAATATCTGGAGCATCTCCAGTTATGGAGTATCTACTTTGGAAGTTTTCTACTTAATGTTACATACTTTTCTGTCTCCATCTTCTGACATTTGCTCTGATCTTTTGCAAGCTAAAGAAGAGTGGTTTGCTTTCAGAGGGAAGAGGGAGAGCCTGTGCAGACAGCAGAGTACCCATTGGCTTGTAAAATACATGTAGATGAGATGATAAAATACTTGTATATGAGACTAATGAAAGGAAAGAGAAGGCATATTTTTCTTGGCTCTCCAACCATCTGTCTGAGAACATTCACTAGGAGCTCAACAGTGTACATGACAGAGCAAGTACATATCATCTGCCACATCATTCTTCAAACTCCAGTCTATGTTTTTTTCCCCAGCTGCACACTGTGGGTTTTCATAAGAAAAACCTGAAAGCTTAAGTAATAATTGTTTTCATATCCTCAGTCATTTCATGTTCAAGGACTCCTATTTCTAACTAACTGTCCACAAGCAGAATCTTTTACAGAAGTAACAAAATGCATGACTTGGAACAGATGCAGTTATCTTGGTCCTAGTCTGAATACAGAGGAGCCTTTGATCAATACCCCTTTAATGTGCTGTGAATCCACAGGTTATCAGGATTCAAACATGGTATGAAAGGTATTGCGCTCTATAGTGACTCAACATCATACTATCACTTTTCAGGATGCAGTCTTTAAACAGAAAAGATAAAAGCTGCGTGAAAAAAGCTAGGTTCCTTATAATAGATGATCTTATTTTGACTGAAGTATCATCACCACTTTCAGTAAATTAATTTGCTATTCCATAAACTAGGCTGCACAGAGACAGTCAAGGTAATATGAAGTCTCCTTCATTTACTTGCTTTACATGCTGCTGAGATTAGTACATTTCATTCACTAATCTAAAGCACACAGCAAGCCCTGATGTTCTACATTAAGCACCTCTTACATTGCACATCTTCCAGCAGTAAGAGACTACAAACACAAACATTAAGACCTGGGTCAGCAGCCCCCAATTTTTCTTTTGCACCTCAACTCAGTATTTGCTATTGACCAGACACCTCTGAAGAACAGAGCAGCTGCTAAGAAACACCAGTCTCAAGAGCTTCGTTCATATTGTGGAGGGCTGGATGACAGCCTGTACTTCTGTATTTCCAATCTCCCCCCAAATTTAAAATGCCAAATGCATTCATGATGTTTACAGTTCATAAGAGATTACATGATAAAATACGAAAGAAACTCTGTAAAGCTTTGAAGTTTAAAGTGCTCAGTGACAGTTTAAACACAGCCTGAGAACAATACACTATCTGCAAGGAGGTAGCCTCCAAAATCCTAAATTTCAGGAAGAGATGTCTCTATCTTTCTTATACAAGACATTTCTACTACAATCCCAGAAGTACACAGACCATTCTATGGTCATTAAATACTGAAGTAACAAACCCAAAACTTCAATGAAAATATTCTTGCAAAGGATGAAGAGGGAACACTTGAGACACCCCCTAAAGCATGGTAAATACAGGAGAAGCATCTCAATCCTTTACAGCATCCCCCAACACTAGTATTATAGACCTCTTAGATCTCAACCATCTGCGCAGCTACAGAACATATAATAAACAACCATGCTCCACTAGTTTGAATTATTTTCTCTCTTGGTCATTTAGAATTTATGAAAGAAAACAAAATAAAGATCAAAGAAAAGCAAAATACAAGGAGGATGCAAAACAAGCAAGCAAGTTTTCCCATAACACCTGCCAAAAATAACTATTTCTACCTGAAAAAGACCACAGTCTTAACAGGAGTGAACACTTAGTTTCATTTCAACTTTGATCCACAACTTGGTGTCAAAGCTTTGATTTCTGGTCTAAAACTTCAAGCAAATTATCCCTAGAACTGAAGTAATCAAAGACTTCAAGCAAATTATCTCAACTGAAGTCACCCATAATTGACAGAGTTGAAGGCCACAGACAAGAGACGTGTCTTCTTATGTGACAGTCATCATTCGACACCCTGCAATGGCCAACAGTGCCAAGACAGCTGTGGGTGTTAGCCCACGGCTCAGTCATTGCTGGCACACTTGGACCTGTGTTGGAGGGAGCTCCACCAAGGATCTGTGGGGAGACAGATCCTCCCCTCCCAGTCAAATAAAAAATACTGCTCAGGCTCACCACACAACTGTACACTGTCAGGGTAAGGGAGGGCATGGAAACTCATGCCCAAGAGGAGGGAAGCAATGGTGGAACCAAGGCTTTTCAGCATCTGCCTCATTTCCCACAGGTTAGTCTGCAGCCTGCACATCCTCAGGACAACTCTACTATTGCTGTTCTTCAAAATAAATAATAAAAAAATTGACCTAAATCTCCTAATCAGATGATGAGTAAACAGTCTCATTAACTTTGGGGAACAAGGTTATATTTATTCTAAAACAGCAGACAGGGCTTTAACCATGATTAGGAAGCAAGAAGTGACACCAATCCACTAAATCCTATTAAGTGCATAGATTTTCCACCAGTTTCACAATTTTGATTACCAGTTTGATGATTATTTTTGTCTGTTTTCTTGAAGCAAGAGAATCACAGAATCACAGACAGTTTGAGTTGGAAAGGAGCTTTAAAGATCATCCAGTTCCAACCCCCCTGCCATGGGCAGGGACACCTTCCACTAGACCAGGTTGCTCAAAGCCCCATCCAGCCTGGCCTTGAACACCTCCAGGGATGGGGCATCCACAGCTTCTCTGGGAAACATGTTCCAGTGTCTCACCACCATCACCATAAAAACATTCTTCCTTATGTCCAATCTAAATCTGCCTTCTTTCAGCTTAAAACCACTGCCTCTTGTCCTGTCACTGTAGGCCTCAGTAAAGTCTCCTCTGTTTTTCTTATAAGCCCCCTTTACATACTGAAAGGCTGCTGCAATAAGGTCTCCCTGGAGCCTTCTCCTCTCCAGGCTGAACAATCCCAACTCTTTCAACAGTTTAAGCCCATATGTCATAAAGGCATCTTCAGCTACTCCTCTCATAAGTCATATTAAGAAAAGTCTAACACTGCTTCCACAGAAAACTATTAACATAGCTAAAATGCCATAACTTATGTGTAGGTAAGGCCTAAGCCAACTATTCTGCATGATACACAACTCCATTAAAATAAGCAAACCCCAGGAAATTTCCCACTTGATGGGTCTGCTGGCTAATGGACTACTTTTCTTCAGAGACAGAAAAGAAACTGATGGTATGCATTACCAGTTTAAATTAAACCAGTTTAAATTCTTCAGCAAATCAGTAGTTCTCTGGAGGCATGCAAGTAGCGAAGTCAACATAACTGGATATTTAGCCAAAAAGCTTTACAATGTACAGAGGAAGATCAAAGTCATTTTCAGTGCATCACTCTCAGCTGCAGGTAAAGGAGACAGCAAAGCAAATTCAGTAATAGATTTTTTGTAAATGTGCTGCATAAATTGCTTGACTTCACAGCACAAATTCCTCTGACACTTAATTCAGTCTTAAAATCCTATCAGGCTGAAAGTACAGCACATACAAATAATAACAGCCATACAGAACTCCTTCAAGAAAAAGGATTCAAAAATTGGCATAAATTTTAAATCTCCTGCCACCTCAAGTACAATCAACATAAAAAAAAATAATTACAGTAAAACTGACCAACTACAATATTTGCAAAACAAAACCCAACAAATAAAAACCAGCTCTGCATACGCTCTCGTCTTAATATCCTGATTTGGTAAGATATTTATGCACATAACTTTAAACCCTTAAGTAGTTCCACTGACTTAACAGGGATTACTCATCTGCTTAAAGTTAGGCAGTTGCTTAAATACCTTGTGAAATGTGAATCTAAATTCAGATCTGATAAATTCAAAGTAGCAGCAAAGTTACCCCTTGTCACAGCTTTAAGGCCACACTCTTTTCCTTTAGCAAGCAACTTTACTTACATACTGACACTGGAGGCAACAATAGACTTATCTGCTGGAGTGACTCTGATTACGAAGTAGCACTGCTACGGGGAAGCAAAACCTGGTTTTGCTATCAAATATGGAACCAGAAAAAGATACACATGATTAACAACAAGTCTTTTTAAACTCATACAGGTTCCATAGCTCTTGCATGTTTCCCTTTCCCAAGCACGTCCCCTTCTCCCAATGCTGGTTAGCTTTCACATGGCGATTCGCTCTGTCCAAGGTCTGTCTTCTTGTAAGGCTATTACGAAAACACAATTTGACAACTCCGAAGTGTACATTAATAGCTAGACTGATAATCACCACCCTGATACCCCTTCCCTGTATTACTGAAAAGCTGTTCTACAGAACACCGCACCTCTTCAGAATCCAGTGACACATGAAAGCTGGACTCTGCAGGAAAATGGAACTGAGACCTAAAATCGCATTTGGGGATCCTTTGGCACAGTACATTATATCCCTCTGGATGCCATCCTGAAAAAAAGCTACAGAAAACAGAAAGGCATGGAGACCAGGAGAGAAACAAGAGATGCAGACCTGAAGCTTAATAAAAGGTACACAGGGGACTTGAGGAAAAAAACCCCACTTCTTGTACTTGATGTCAGGACACATTCTTCAGCACTCCTACTGAAGGGGTCAGAGGTGACTGCTTAGCTAGAGAAACTGCTGAAGAAGCTTAAGGTGATCTTCAGCATCCTCTGTACCTACTGCATTACTGATATCCAGAAGAGAGTAAAAGCACAACTAGATAATGAAGAAAAGGTTTCAAAGCCTGAACCAGGAGGTGTTCAAGCAGTGAAAAGTAACAAATAGTGTCTGTTTTACAGTGTGAGTTATTTACCTGCTGAGACTTATGTTAGTATGATGAATAAAAAGAGCTTTAAACTAAAGGCAAAGGTTTAATTTTAAAATCCTGCTTAATACCAAGAAGGGCGGGTGGTGGTGGTGGGGGGGGAATCAGCTCAAGAGGGACGAAGCAGCCAAAAATAATAATGAGAAAGAAAAAAGCAAAATGCACACAGTGAGTGAGAGGAGTCAGGCAAATGACATGATTCAAGGAAAAGGACTACTGTAGCTATGAAATCAAATGAGATTGATCTGAAACAGTTCAGCTGATTGTAAGCTAGGGAAGAAGAGAATGCAGACTCCTCTCATTTGCTCTCAGAATTCTGCTGTCTTCAGATATGCAAAAACATTTGCAGCAGTACTTGCACAACTGAAATTAATCTGCCTTAAGTGCTGAAGTTGTAGTTGCAAAGGTAGGATCCTGGCATCAATCAGACACTATTTTACTAAATATATTTCTTAAGTACAATCAAATGGCTTTATAGCTTCTTGGCTGTCTGGCATACAAAAGAACATTTATCCCCAGTGGTCTTTACACTTGCTTAAAAGAAGCTTTTTTAATTAAGCATGTGTAAACTGGAACTTACTGTGCTTGTACACATTTGTGTATATTATGAACACATCTGCAACATATATGACTCCTACTCTTTCAAAGTAACTTAACACAGACTGAGAATAACAGGAGAGCTTACACTTCCATGACCATGTAACACAACCATAAGCCCACCATTTCATATCACTTTTACGTTATAAATAAAAAACTGAATGACTCTTTTCCCCAAGTGCTTGAAACACAAGTTTCAAATCCCCAGTAGAAATACCCATGTAAGATTTACATGAATACAGCTTCTATTTCATCTTCATATTAAAAATCACAATTTTTTATCTCCTCTGGACATCCACAAATCTCTATCCAATCACTGTAAGATAATATGGTAAAAATCCTCAGTAGAAACTTAAGCTTCTGTAAAGCCACTTGTCTTCCATTTTCCCAAGTACTAAAAACATTCAAACCCCAGATTAAAACTACATGCAATGGTTACATCTTCCAAGTATCTTTAATTCTTCTAATGAATTCAGTTATATGCAAGTTCTTGCAACTTGCTTTGCAAATTGTAATAAACTGAATCTCAAACATACCACAACTAAAGAATCTTGGAAGTATATACTGTGAAAAATGATATAAAGATAACAAATACAATATTGCAAATCTGTATTTGCATATAAAATAGATCAGGATAACATTATACTAACTTACATGATGGTATTGCTACAGCAATAAATCTATTACTTTTTCAGCTACCAGCCCAGCAAGCTTGACATGGGAAATGAATATCAATCTGTATTTCTTCCTTCTTCATTTTCATTCCTAGAACCTAAAATAAAGTCTCCTTGTCAAATCTCAGCAGCAGCTATAAAACTTTTTGCTTTCAGTGGCTTTAAAAGGTATTTATAACTGACCGCGTTTTTGAAAGTAATGAGACCTTAATGTGCAATTCTATTTAGAGATGAATGTTTGTGAAGAGTTTTTAGTATTTATTTCGAAAATCCAACCTCTTTACTAAAGCTTCAAAATAATAAAACTGTAAAATAAGTCTTCACTAATTTAATCTGATCTGTCTTTGAAGAAATGTAGAGCTGGCTCAGCTTGTAAAAACTGAGCCATCTTGATTTGTCCATGTTAGTGTAGAATCACTCAAGAATTTCAGGGTGTTCATTTAGTTCTCTCCTACAGGTATTTAGTGTAATGCTAAATAATCAACAAAACATCTTAAACGTAAGAAAATATGATTTTTAACCTGAGTCTCATGGCAATTTATTAAAGTATAGTATTATTCTCATGACTTTATTTTAGAAATAGATATTCTTAAGACAACGGAAGTGTTTCACCATTATGAAGGTCTTCTAACATGTCTTGCCAATGGAAAAGCAATCAAAGATTTAGAACAACCTAAAAGTTAATGCATTTAAATGATGAATATATAGAAGTGCAGGATTCCCAATCTGAGGTGATAAACTACCTGAAAAAGATGAGACTGCAATAGTAATAGCCTCATTAGGTCTTCAATGTGTTTGCCTTGCTTAGGCCAGGTTTTTTGTGGCACTCAACAGAGGTACAGGTGTATTGTACCCTTCCTGCAGTTTGAATGTTTACTGCATGTGAGACCTATTTGTTAACGAAATGCCTATTACAAAACAACACTGCATTTCAGAGTGTGCTGTCACTTGAATTTTTCTTAAAAAGAAAAGCCTTTTAAATTTACTATTACAACAAACACATGTAGCTTCTACGCAGAAATCAGTATCAAACTTTTAATTGGTTTAAAGGAATAATTTCAAGTATTCTAATCTTTGCTTCTAGATCCTGAGGTACCATCAATGCCCACCTTGAGGGTCTCATTGTTTTGCAATGGCCCCTAGAGAGTCTTAAAGTCTAGTCGGTACCAGCTATGCGTTTCATGCAAAGACCCAGACAGTTAACAGACAATCAAATTGTCCTCAGCTGAAGAACCTTATGCAACAAATCAACATTATAAAGAGTAATTTAGTATCTTTATTGCTCAAGGGTTGCAAACCACTGCTACTTGTTGAAATAAATAGTATTCATAGCATTTTAGTCTGTCTTTAGAAATGTATATTCAGTTGTTTTTGCAATAAAACTTTATGAGCTTAAAAAATTAAGTGCACATTCAGCTTTCATACACTTCTGGCCCATAAAGAACTAATAATTTATATGTAACCTGGTTTGATGAGCGTGAACATTTTATAACAATATGAAAACTGTTTTTATGATATTGGTCCTGAACAACAAAACTGTGGATTTGCCAAAGTTGCCTTAGTTAGAGCCAGATTTTCAGACTATATCTTCTCAGCCACTGAGAGAATTACCAAGTGGACTAACAGATTTTTCTCTGTGCATCCACTTCCCAGGAAAACATATTTTTTTTGGTCTTTATCCCTTCTCAGGTAAGGATAAAGAGAATGCATCTCTTGGTGTCAGCAAAACAAAAATCCAAAACTGAAAGTGAGAGAAGGAAGAAGAAAAGAAAATAAAGAAAAAAACATATCTGAAAAGCCAGCAAGGTGCAAAATGATGATGGACACTGTGCCAGGTTAAAAGGTATACTTCTAACATGGGGCACGGCAACTTCACTAGAATAGCCACTTTAAAAATTATGGCAACTTAATAGCAATAAGAAGAGAACAAGCTGAGAAATAGGTACATTCCTGAAGATTAATCAACTAGAGCCACTGTGGAGGCAGTTGACACAATTTGACACTTTCCACTTTCCATTTAGCTTTGAATAGGCTGAACTTTGAAACTGCAGATGTATTTATCCACTGGTTTTAGAAATAAAGCTGTATCTATATTATGCAACATGTAATCTCTACTTTTATAACTTCACACATATAATATGCAAAAGGAAGAATTATTTTCCCACAGAAATCACAGAATACGAAAAAAGTGAAAGATGTTAGTGTTTGAAAACCAAAGGAATCACTCTAATATAAAGAGATTGATATCCTCTCTATAAAAATAAAACTAATACTACTTGTAAGAATCTGAATCTTCCCTGAACACCTGCAGTGCTATTCATACCTGCCCAGATAGACTTGTGCTACAAAACCCACTTCCAAAAATCTAAAGTTTCTAAAAGATTTTGTTTTTTTTCTTTAAATAGGAAATAGTTCAAAAGAAAAGAAATACAAAACTAATCTTCTAGACAAAGAACAGGAAGAAAACTGTCACGTTCTCTGGTTTACATTTATAACAGGACCCTATCTAGAGATTAGAATAGTTTCAAATCTATTGTAGTTGAGGATATGATGTCATCATTTAAGAGACGTAGATAATTTAGTCCACAATATCTATTCATACCAACAAAAGCAAGCAAATGGGGGGATGCAGAATACTTTCATACCCCACTCTCCTGGATTATTCCTATTTTGCATGGATTCATCATCCATGTAAAAGTACGTAAGTAGCCTTGCCCCCCCCCCCTACCCCCCACCCCAGCCTCAAAGCCATCTGCTAGTTTAACTTTTGTAAAAGCACAAGAAATTCCAATTCCATTAGATGCACGCATCGGACTGACTGTTTTTCTCTCCCTCTTGGCAATTTCCAAATTCTCTGTGAAGCTTATTTCTAAAATATTGAACATGATACTTAACACACTCTGTTTATATACCATTACAACATTTGTCATTACTGATTAATGAAAAACCTAGGAATCTGCTAAAGAAAAGCTGAAGAGACTACTGGGTTTGCCAAAAATATAGGAATAATCAACACAGAAAATATTCAGTCGATTTATTAGTCCTCTTACCTTGTTCTTTTATCTGACGAATTTGCTTCACAGTTTCTTTCAAGATTGCACATTTGTCAGGTTTAAAGTTAAAGTTGTCAATATCATTAAAATTTGCAAAAATCAGCTCTGCGAGTTCTTCTATGTATTTATTCTCTTGCTCACGATTGCGTTTCTCAGTGCTTCTTTTAGGGCTGAAAGAGGAGATTATAAAAACATTGTATTTAATGTCAGTTTGCTTGCCTTCTGGCCAGCTCAAAGATGATGCCAAATGGTTTAAGAGTAGTTTAACAAAATGAGAGAGAACTGCCTTCTCTCACAACAAAAATATAACTTACAAGTTTTTCAGGTAGAAAGGTTTCCTTTGGAACAAGGAAAGTAGATTAAAAAAGATGTTACATATTTTTTCCCAGAAGTGTGTTTTTGTTTCAAAAGAGGTTTGGGATTTGAAATTCAAAACAGAAGATTAATTGGGGTGGGTGGGTTTTGAACATTTACAAGTATCCTTCCACATGGCATTGAGAATCCAAGGAGCATCATATAGCGACAGTGTATGAGAAAATAAAACAGCTTAAAAAGTTAAACCTAACAATCCATACTCCCTGCCTCACTGTGAAATGAGGACAGTTGTAATAAAAAATGGTGAATAAGTGGCAAATCTAAAATTTATGTTGATAATGCAACTGCTATAAAACTGAAAAATATTTTTCAAGTCCCTGATTATGATGTACAAGAGGTGGCAAAAAATCGTAGATTGCCAGAATAAGTGACTGAGGACACCTTGCAACGATTAGCCAAAAAAGATTTTTACATAGCTCCTAAATATTCACCAAAATTCTGTATATTGACACTATATTGGATTCAAAACAAACAAATAATAATATAAGAGAATAGCCCCCACCCCCCACCCCAAACCCACGACACAGAATTACTGCAGAGTAGTTTGGTACTGACTTCTCTTCACAAGAATGGTAAGTTTGTCATTTTCTACCTGCAAGAAATGTGCATGGTACATTTTTTTAAAGTCTTTCAATGCCTTCAGACATAAATGGGCTAACCTGGGTCCAAGCTGATCAGGATCCTTGCGCTTTCTTGACTCTGCTCTGGATGGGTCAGAGGTATTTTCTCCTATCCCACTCATCTTGAACACATATCAGCAACTAAAAGGAAAAAAGTGCAAGAAAGGTTTATGGCGGAGAAGTCATGAGTTCTCTGTTCATGTTTCCAAGTTTCTTGTTCCATGCTCAACTCAGTTTTTACTTGGCAAATCTATCTGAAATAAAAGTTTGTTTGAAAGGTACCAATAAAACCACTGTGTTTATGACTCGACAAATGCCTTCAGAAGAAAATTTGTGGTGGACAAGCAAAGCGCTGCCATCTCTTTGATTGTTACCAGTTATGTAAGAACAGATAAGTATGTTTTGTGCCTGGGTTGCTGAATTTTCATGGCAATTTTGCAAGGCTGAATGAGGAAAGACAAAGGAAAAGCCATAGTGTCACACAACAAGAAAAACCTAACAAAACTGAAATACATGAAACCAAACATATCCCAGCTACATGAAAAGGCAGCACATGCAGCTTTAGTGAAAATATATGCTTGCTCAAGTACATGTATAATATTGTAGAAAGTGAACATCCGTCAACACCAGAGATCACGGAGGAACTGGTAAATATTTTGTACATATCATCTAACTCGTAAGGAAAATAACTTGTCAAGCTATCATGTGTTAAAACAACACAAGCTTATTATAATTTTTGCAATGAACAGCCCATGGAAATCCTGCCCCACTCCTGGCCGTCTGTTGTCCTACGCACCGTAGGACCACATGAAACTCACCTGTCCCAGTTTACATACTCCTCAATAAGTACCAATATTCTGGAGGCAGAAATCATTATTACAAAGGGCATAGGGAGGTGATGTAAATGATCAAAAAGTTCATACAAGCCAGGGCAGCCCTAGTTCACCATCTGCCTAGTTGCTGCCAGTTTTGTAAGGACGATGGCAGGGAGATGTTACCAGCCATTTCAGAGAGCTCCTGTATTGTTTGGGATTAGCAGAAAAACAAACACGAGTGCCGTGAAGGAGGTGAGCATCTCCAGGAGGTGATTCATACCATGTTAGAATAAAAGCTGGAGCCTGTAATTGTACGATCACTTCACACTGGCATAAAATGGAAATCAGGTATCAAAACAAGAGGGTTCACCACCTCCTTCAAGTCCTTCATTTCTGCCCCACCAGTTCCCTTCCCTCTGCTGGCCCGGTCAGCCATGCATTGAACTTAATGAGGGAACTGCTGTTCTCTTCTTTCTGGCAATTCATAAAATTTAGCAGCCAGAGTATGTGTTGGCAATTGGATGTTCACACTTAGTTTTCCCAATGAACTGGCTGAATGAAGGCATTGGCAGAAACAGCCTGGAGACTAAGATCCAAGCAGTTCTGCAGGGATACTGAGAAGGCTACTTATTGAAACTTGAGGAAGCAACCAAGACTTGGAGCTGTCTCAGATTCAGAACCAAACGCCACCTAACATTTTTCTAAATCAAAAAAAGAATAAAATTTTAAAAAGGAATAAAAATTCCTTTCTTTGTACTGAAAATATAGGGTTTTAACCATTTTGAGGAGAAACTGGAGTCATTTTCCTTTTTCTAAATACTGGTCAAGCTTCATGAAAAAAGACTGGATCATGCCTGAAACATGTAACTCCCAGCTGCTCTTTGACACGGATGGTATCAGATTCTACTTGAAAACCATCTGGATTATCTTTTTCTCTATTAAGTCTATACATGTATGTACGTACTGCCAACATTTTAAGAACAATCCACTGCAAGAAGAGCAAGATGGCTCTTGTTCTGCAGCGCAGCAGAGCTGAGCTCTCGAATCACAAACTCCATCCCTCTGCACTTGCTGGGGAACTCCCAGTGACCCTGCCAGGGCACTCACAGCATCATACAAACACCGACCTTACTGCAGACTATATGAAACATCTACCGCAGCCTCCAGCATAGCCTGTGACACTGACTGTTCCTTAACAACTACGGAGCTAAGCACTTTCTTGAAAATAGGCAATTTCACAAGTATCACAAGTGGGGCTCCAAGAAAGGACTAAGATACTATTAAGAAAACTGTGACAGTAAGAGGTTTTGAGGAGACAGCAGTTCCAACGTAGCTGTCGGTGGAGAGCTGGAACTGTCCTTGAGGATCTGCTTCAATGACTAAATTTTTCACTGACCAGGATGACACAAAAATCATCAACATGACGAAAGCTGTACATTCCCAAGATCATCTGATCTCTAAGCCAGACTCAGATGGTGACCCAAAATACAGAAGAAAAATCAGGCTGGGAAAGTCCTTTGTTTCTTATGCTTCCCAAGTAATACCTGAGAAATGTGAATTGGTTAACAATTTTTCTTGAGAAAAACAAGCACAACAATTCACGAAAAGCTGTCAAATATTCAACTGTCATATTATCCCCCCACAGGAGTAAGAATTAAAGACCAAGGTAAGCATTTAGGGGGGAACACCCCCCTCCACTTCCCCTTCCTCCTCAAGAAAACAAATAGGAACAGTTATTGACAATTTTCCCACCTACTCTGTCAGGGTTACTGCAAAGGGAAGTTTATTTTTGCAGTTTCGCCAGTAGCTCCACCAATGCAAAGCTCAATTCTTCTTGCATTCACACTGATGCTGTTCTGTAGGAATTCCACTAGGTCTACATTATCAGCCTTCAGACAACACATTAAAACTAACCTTCCACCATAAACACTCATCCTTCTGTATCTAAGTGAACAAAACTGGTATTATGAAACTAGCATCCTGTTTGCTCCTTATTAAACACAGTAAATGGCTCTAAACAAATTATTTTATTTTTTTTGCACTTATAGGCCATTATGTCTTTTTCTCAGCAGCATTATCAGTTTGTTCTTAGAATGAGTTACCTGTTTCTTTTTAGTCATCATAAAGTTTTTCTGGAAATCTGCCACCTACTAAGATGTTTGCTTTCTGCTCTCCCCTACGTCTTCATTAAAAATCACCTTTTATACCTCAAAGATCTGTATAGGCTCTGCAGCTCCTGTGTTGTTGGTGCCTGTGCTCCAGAGAAGAGTGCAAAATCCAGCGTTGGGTGCCTTGGAAAGTGGAGAGCTAGAGGGATGGTACTAAGGCAATCTAAAAATTCTCACAGGCCAAAATGAAAGTCACTCAGCAGCATCTAGTACAGAGTGTTAAAATCAAACGGATGTGCCTCCAGACCCTATCTCCCTAGAGATTCAGGGGCTGACTGGGATAGGTAAAGTTCTGCTATTCTACTCTCTTGGGACTCAGAAACTAAAATCCTCTCCCAAGTTAGAAGAAATGAGGAGGAATCCACTTTTAGAAGCTTTGGATAGATAATTTGCTGCCCTGCTCTTCCATAATGCTACGTACCAACTAAACCAGCCAGAAACCAGGTGATGGAGATTCAGCTCCCTCTTCATAGAGGGGTTTCAAGCCTGTATTTATCATCACACGGGACAGCCTCCTAGGTGGTAGGCTACCTGCTTGTCAAAACTGGATGTTTATGAAGCAAAGAGGGCAAGGTTAATTAACTGTTGCAGTGCAGTGGGTATTTTTAGGTGCGTAGCCCTTACCACTAAACTCATGGGTAAGTAGTTCAAACCTGTCTTAAGACACAAGGGACTGAGGTTTGAATCGCTCAGGCTGAGGAGGGTAGCAAACCTGTATCTCCCATTCCTCAGCAATGGCTCTAACAAGTCAAGTAGAGTCAAAGAGGTGAGCACCCTCCTAGTTTCTCCATGTCTTTTTAAAAGAAAGCAGCTATTTCATTTTTTTCCCATGAGCTAATTCACATTCAAGATCTATGCATACTACTAGATGAAGGTATCTGGAGGGTTTAGGTACCTCCACAAATTTAATGCAGCATAGCAAGGAACTAAACCCACATTTTTCAGAAGAAAGTACTTCTGGGCACATGTAGTACTAAAGAGCAGGTACCTAGGAAACTTTCAAGTGAGAAGGGGAAAACCTCATGAACTTAGATCGAATTGATAGATGAATCAGACATACAAACAAACACCTGTGAGTCAGGAACAGCTAAACTGCATATAGAGTTTTCTAGGTTCTGCCCTAACTCCCTTCATACACATTGATTTATCCATCTCAAAATCTC
This sequence comes from Falco biarmicus, assembly GCF_023638135.1. Taxonomy (NCBI): domain Eukaryota; kingdom Metazoa; phylum Chordata; class Aves; order Falconiformes; family Falconidae; genus Falco; species Falco biarmicus. Next base: position 41,675,239 of record NC_079290.1, on the reverse strand, counting down.
TTGGTTATTCATTGTTACTAATTGTTCTATAACGCACAAAAATTCATAACATTAAGTAAATTAATATTTTTAACAAGATAATATAGGAACTTTTAAAGCTGTTCTAAATATTCTTAGTCTCCTGAACCACACAGCTTCTCAAACCAGAAAATTAAACTCACAAACTTGAAGTCTGAATTTTTTCCAGGAAACATGACAATTCAGAACCAAAGCCACTGTGAGCAGAATGCCAAGTCAGAGGCTCAAAATTTTACTCCAGTAAACCTCCCCTATAGGGAAATACCTTAAATTAGAAAGCAGCATTCATCCTGCTCCTCTGATCTTTTTATACATCTCTGCAGGAACTTCCAGAAAGAAGAACGATAAAGAAATTGAACAGTTTGGTTCATTTAGTGCTTTAGAAGATATGAAAATGTAGTATCAGCTCTACCGTATGTCTTCTGAAACAAAAATCTAGAAAAAGTGGGCAAGGCTTATTTAGAGCAATACAGACTAGGAAAAGGATTAAACAAATTCAGAATTAGTAAAAACAAAACCAGCAGTAATCACTGCATTGAGGACAGAGAGACAGAGGCATTTGTTAATGAAAAAATAGCATCATGATATGTCAGATGCTGAACTAAACCAATTTTTATTTGAAAGAAAATGTCTTACAAAGCTGAATTTGCATGGGTGTCTTTCAGAACGAACTGTCATGCAAGACCAGGCACTCCCTTTTTTATTGTCTAAGTTGTCTGGGAGCTGCACTGCCTTCCAAAATACAAACATGATGCCACACTGTGGGATTAGTATTTTGCCTTCATTGGTGGTAGCAGATTTTTTTTCTCAGTATGTATTAATCCATTTGTCCTACAAAAACCCCTACAACAATAACTAAGTGCTGAACTTCTAATACAGACCCAGATGCCTCTCAAGCTTCAACTCTACTGGCCATCAATGAGAAGCAACGAAAAGATAAATACACGCACCACAGCATTTTCATACAAGGAAGGAGATAATTAGAGAAGCAGAATTAGTATTACTAGAAGTACCTAAAGAACTAATTTTAGGCTCCAACAGATGACCTGCACTAACAGGACATCTCAGGTAAGTAAATATTTTCTTTGTATTTAGACTTAAGTCTATTGTCCTGCTCTCTCAGTTTTGTTAATACAGGCCTAAGCATCCAAAATACTTGTAGACAAAAATCACTGTCTAATTTTTCCAACTGTTAAATGCAAATCAGACACTGAAAGATTAAATTAATAAACTCTTGGACAGTATATATTAGTAATTACAGTCATTGAGACCTAACCAGTTTCTACCACATGTTGGGAGACTAAAACGACAGAGCCTAAAAGAGGCTTAAATTAATTTTTTTTGTTATCAGTAATAAAACAATAGTTTCTGCTCTCATCATGACAGCACATCCTCCTTCACATTCTGCACCAGCAACAGCTCTGAATTAAGAGTACAGACAGATTTAACCTAATTATAAAGCAATAGTAAACATATTTTTACAAGACATTCATCTTTCAAAGGGAAAAAAATAAAACAATGTAAACCCAAAAATAAAACACATGGGAGAAAAAAGAAAAAAAGAGGCCCTGTGAAGAAGGAGACAGGAAAATATCTAGCACAAATCAGCTGTGTGAATTTGTAACATCTCCTCCACTCCTCAAACGCCACGAAGGAGCACAGCATGCAAAGCAAACCTTCCAGCACTGATCCTCAGCATCAGTGATTCCAGTTAATCATCCAGAGTCAATGTAGAAGAAGATAATGTGCATTTTATCTCTTATCAGGGCAGGCCATCTTCCAAACAAGGCCTGTTAAACTGTCAGATTTATTATAAGCCTAACAAATGCAGTTAAAGAATAAATGAGGATTACACCTTCAAAGCTGCTATTTCAATCTGAAAAGTAGCAAACAAAAAGAAAAGTACCATATAGCAGACAATCAGGTAGCAGTACTATACAACCACCCTTCTAGCACACCAGTACATGCATTTAGTGTAGGTACAACTGACAAATATAGAACTGATGTATTAAAGTAACTGTTTTACTGAGTATCAAACAGTAAAAATACTGTTTACTGACTAAAAACATTAGAAGTCAGTGAAAAGTTTGGCACAAATTTTCCCTAACAGTCCAACTAAAAAATATAAACAGCTCATATTCCTGTAGTTAATTATAAACTCAAACTTGCAACCATTGTAATTCACACTTTTTTCCTGTGAAGTTCTCATGACCAAAAGCTTTCGGTCTTGGTTTCATAATTACTGGTATACTCTGTGCAGTATTAATTCTGGTAGAAGTCACAGGAAAGTTGGAAGTCACATGCAGCTTCTGATTCTTCGCATTTTTTCCTGCTTATGAACTCTTTTTTTCATCAGTTCCATTTCTGAATTGGGACATATACAATATTGATACATACTGCAATCTTCAACCCTTTTGAAGAAGGCAGCAGCTGCTAGCCACTTTCCCAGGCCTCAAAAGGAAACGGCTGTCAGAGGCAGGATAAGATTCCAGATCAGAGACTGGAGCCACTGGAGACCATGGCCAAGCTTCCACTGGTGACCCACAGCAGTTCCAAAGGAAGGGCCGCTGTGACTCCCAGCACTCTTCACTGTAGCACCCGTCAGAATCCCAACCAGCTAATCAGGCCCACCCGCCCCGGCACCGCACGGCGCTTGGAAAAGCTTAGCTTTCTCGTGTCCACACTGTCTTTTGCACAGGTATTTCGACAAATCCAGAGAGACAAAGATAAGGGTTTGGAAATGATTTTTTTTTAAAAAAAAAAAAAGTGAAAGTCAAAGGAAATAAAAGGAGCACACACACACACACACAAAAAGACTGTATTGTTTGGTAAAATTACATTAAAGCAAGAGATCCACCGCTAAAAAGTTTGACAGAAAAGGAAGTTAAAGATATATTAAACCATTCTCCTGCATCCCTGGTATACATAAAGCCACAGGTTCTACAATCAACTTACTATAGCCATTCTTCATCACTGAACATGTGGAATTGGGATATATCCCAAATGAAACAATGTCAGTCTGCCAGAATCAGCAAAACATCCAATAACTTGGTTGGTGATGGTATCCTTATATTAAAAATGCAAATTAATTTATTCAAGGGTATGCTTTTTCCCTGAAACAGCACTACCACTTTCACTGTAGATGAAACTACCTAAAATCTTTGCCACCTTACAACAGTCATGCAGTGAAAACAGAGTTTTTGTGAGGAAGGTGGTGGCAGCAAGCTGAAAAATTATAGTCATCTTCAAAGGACTTGTATTAAAATCTGATGTGTACCTGTACCCTTTTCTATCTGAAAATAACACTCGTCACTTGAAATTTCATTTGAAAGGGAGCCTATTGCAGGTTAACATTAAAATAACATTTATGGTAATATGTACTAAATTCTACTTTAGTCTTGAACTCCACAAACTAGAACTAAGAAAAGGAACATAATTTACTAGCAAATGCCACTGAGCCTGTGTATAGAAGAGAACACTGGCTCCAACACCTACTACTCACATTTTTGCTCAGTCTACAAAAAGCCATAACAGACTATAAACAAATGTTTAAGCCAAAGGCTCCTTCCTCAACAATATCTTTTCCCTTACTCCTGTGTAATGGCTTTAGAGTGGTGTATTAGACAGTAAGAAGATGACATATTCCATTTGCAGCCTGAAAGCCAATAATGCTCATGAATTTTTTACCTGAAAGACACTTCAAGATGCCACTGGGAAGACTGTCTAATAAACACATTAGGCTGCAAATGGGCGGCAGCAGCTCTTTAACACATGCTATAACAATCATTTGATGGCTAACCTTAATGTTCAGTGTTACAGACTGGTATTTAATAGGACTTTCTTTAAAATCCACCTAAGCCTTGGAGGAGAAAGAAGTTTTCCTCAGCTGCTCAAACCCACAGGTTTGAGAAACCACTGTTCTGCCTGAGACTTTGCAAAAAACCCGTCCAGGCTGACCTCAGCACTGTAAGATGGCTCCCACCTTCTGTATTCCCATAGGCTAAGGCTCTTAACTGAGCCACTCGCTCAGCTGCTTACGGATTAGGCTACGTCAGCCACCTCTAATATGCCCAGGAATAGCAAGACTAGGCTTTAATAAGACAACAAAGAAAAAAGATCAGAGGAAGAAAATACCATTTTTCTTTTACAGAACATGTAACAGGTTTGCTCAATTTCTACTTTTAAAGAGGAGAAGACTTGTTTCCACCAAAACACTGTCGAATAGGAGGCAGGTGGTACTACTGTAAAAAATTTTTCAAGACTCTGTATCATAATTTCTGGTCTGGGATTCCACCTCTCTCTAGTTATGAAGAATTGTTTCTGATTCTCAGTACTCAAGGACAAAAGAAATGCAGATAAATACCACTAAAGCTCCCCTTAAAACACCAGATTAAAAACCAAAATACAATGCCAGAACATTATTGGTAGTAAACTAGTCACTCTTGCATCCTTTTGTTTATAGCAGGTAGCTAAGTTTGAAATAAAAAAAAAAAAAGACAAAGAAAAGTAATTCTAAAACTTTTAAACCTTCTAGGTTACATTTGATAAGTATCAAAACATGGCTGCAAAAAATATTAAGCCTGCAAGCATTTTCACTGGAAAACAAGGAGTCCAAATTCCCACAGAAGATGTTTATTTCATCTAGAACTTTTCTTATAATTCACGATTAATAACATTACTTATGAGACTAGTTTAGAAGTCTACTATTACAAATCTATGGTGATTTAAAGTAAAACTTTGTGAACAGTGTAGCTGACAAACGAAGCAAATTAACAACACTGAAAAGGATAATATTACAGGAAACTTTGTATTTAAATAGCTTTCATTTCCAGTTGATGGTACTTCTGGAACAGCGAGTTAAGCATATTTTAACTCCCACTGAATCCTCTCTGCCAATCTCAGTTTCAAAACTATTATTTGTCCACTTAAATTCCCACGCCAACTTTCCCCCCTAAGAAACCACCAAAAAGCAAGGGGAAAACCAGACCAGAGAGAGGGGAAGAGTGAAACAATTGCTCTCACAAGTGTAAGGCACCTGGAAAAACTAAAATCAGGAACATTTTCTAATCTCATATATATAGCTGATAGAAATGTATACATTACTTACAATACCAGTAAGCTTACACATGTCAGTGTGATTTTCAAGATGCTATCTTAGCAGTGAGAAAAATATGACTTATCACAATAGACAAAGGCATTTACGCATCTCTGTGTCACGAACATGCTTACATTAGGATTTAACTCCAGTTAAATGCCTGTCAAATACCAGTCTGTTTACTTTAGATAAAACATATCCCATTAATAAAAAACTCAGGCAACTGGGTTCCATAAGGGTAAAAAGTAAAAAGCAGAGGATGAGACAGAGAGAACAGCACCATGTTTCTGTAGCAAATGTATAAAGTAAGGAATACATACAAGTTCCATGGAACTTACACACAGAGATATCAAACCTGTCATAGTTGAATCTGAGTTCCATCATTTATCAGTCTCAGTTTCAGTGACTTTATGCAGCTAGAGGGGTGCTGGTCCTCGTGGTCATTAGGATTAATTTAGCATCTCTACACACTCAGGTGCAATGTGATGTGCAACCCAAATCTGCACTGGAGCCTCAGCAAGAGATGCTTATGTTGCATACCACCTTTCACAGCTCTAACCTGGTCATCAAAATAATGTTACTGCAGTCCTGGAATAGATACTGTTACTTAAAACACATGATCTTACTGAATTTTTTGCTGCAGTTCAGTTCTACGTGTCTTCTCTGGTACTTAATCAAAACTGAACTCACGTTTCTGATTTTCACGTAGCTGCAGCACTAAGGAGGTTTATTTTTCTCTTCTACCCAACCACCTATTACTAGGAAGCACGTTGAAACTTCAGGCTGCTCTTTCAAATGCCAAGCACTGAATTAAAACTCTGATTTGCAGGAAGTGTACCTAAACATTATGTAAAGCATTTCTACACATCTTGACATTGTTATCATGGCAAATGAATAACCTACTCCACACATACTTAACAAGATATATTTCCTTCTAAAACACTGAGATGCTCACATAAGCACGCATTTAGTTTAACAGTGTATAACAATAAAGTTTCAATTTAAGACTCTAGAATTCAAGCTTTTTTGTTCCAGAAGGCTGCAAGTTAACAGCAGACCAAAGTGAAACGTATCTATATTCAAGTTAAATAAATGTTAGTACTCAGCTCCACAAATGGCCACAGGCATTGTAATGTTAACAGTTGGACATGAGGTGAATTTGATTTCAAGGTGACATCCTCTGTCAGTCAGGAACGTGGCTGGTGACCACACAAGGTTCAGAACCCTGCACCACTTCTTGGAAAAGTCATCCTCTACAGTATGGTGCCTGGCTTATCCACCTTCTGTGCCTCTCAAGTGCATTTAGCACATCTGCCCTGGAAAACTCAGCATCATCCTCAGCCTAAGGTGGCTTGCCTCAGCCGTGGTCCCAGAGGGTGCCTTGATGACAAGGATGTGGTCCTGAACGTTATGGGAGAGATCTGATGGGGTTTGGCCCCTATTCCTATCCTGCATTTGTGTGAGCAGGTAGTTCCCCTCAGCACGTGCTTCCTGCTGATACTGGTACCCATACCAGTATCATCCATTTATAGTGAAGCAGCAGTGTAGGAGTTGGGAAGTAGAAAACATTTAATTATTCTTTTCTTATTAAAGTTTGAAGAACCACCAATTTAGTACATGCTTTTTGAGAGAATACAGCTATATGCATAAAAGATTATACCTGTATCATCTCCCGACATGCAGAATTAGTTTTGTACTTAATACAGATGTATGTTAGATGTATGTAAAACTCTTGGCAAAGCCATCGAGAGTACTAACTACACACACTGTTACTAAGCCCATAAATCAAAGCTAATACAATAAATTACATCAGAGCCACACATAAGCGTCTTGCAAACACTTTCAAAGTACAATTAACTTGATAAAAATTAAGCGCCCACAGTAGCCTGTACACCCTAATCAAATAGATACCTAATACATCTGTGAGTTTAAAAACTGATCTGTGAACCCACTTCAAATTTCATGTTGGTCTTCATTCTATTTGCTTTAGTAAAATGCTGCAACCAACAATAACAAAAGAAGATGCAGATTTAATTATCATTTTACAGCATTTAAAAGGAAAACACAACTCATAAAAATCTTGTTGCTCTAGCTGGTCAGCTGCCAAGGAACAAAACCTTGTGGAAACAAGCTTTGTCCTCACAAGTGTGTGTGTGTATATATATACACATATACGCACATATATAAATCTATGAATACAGACTATGACCAAATAAAACATACATAGGAATGGCTGTATGAGTCAAATGAAAGAGACGTTTAGTCAGTGACTAGTCTGTCATGGAAGCTAAGAGCAGATGCCTTAGGAAAAAGTGCAACGCAGCTGCAGAGTGTTCCTTCCCCCTGATACCTCCTCTCTCTGTCCCTGACAATCAGTGGTTCAAACTTAGCTGTGGCGTTGCTGTCCCTCCTCCTCCCTCTGAGCCTATCTTCAGTTGTACCTAATTCCTTCTTAAATCCATATATACCTTTGGCCTCCACAACACTTACAGGCAACACCCTATAAGCTTTACCGCAGCTCCCTTAACAGCAGGAGTGACATTCTGTAAAAAATTGATGAGTTTTAAGGGGATGTTATGACTCAACTGAAATAAATCAGAATTTTATCACTGACTTCACTGAAGCTTGGATTTTCCTTCTAGCCTACTAGGGGAAGATGTCAAATTGTTATTTCTCTCTTTTGTAGGACATAAATCACTCCATGGGCCTGATGCAACATGTTTGTATCCTGCAGCCCAAGGAAAAAAGGTTACTGTACTATCAAAGCTGAACGTTCATTATCAACCACTTCATCCTCTTTATAAAAATAAGCTGAAATTAATTTGTGTTAATAATGAAACCATTTCTGGTAAAGAACAACCACAAGTCCTAAGAAAGAATTAGCATATATTCCAAGTATGTTTAATTTTGGAATATAATGAAATACAATTACTAAAGAGGGGAAGAAACACCTACTACATTCATAGGAGTTGACCAGAAGCCTGCAATACACTGTCCCAAAATAAAAAATACAGACATTTAAAACCAGTTGGATTGAACACCTGGAAAAACTTGAGGAAAAGTAACAAAGATAATTTTATTACCAGGCAGTTCTAGGGGAAGTTTCTTCAGGAGAATTTTGTGTTAGATGGTTGCTCAATCACAGCCTGTGCTATTGGGAATGGAAAATTTGAGCACTACAGTATCCCGATGAAGTCTGTTTGGGGACAGCGTCCCCAGACAAAATGAAATGGGAACAGCAAAGAGGAGATTTGGGCACAACACACACTGCAAATTAAGCACCTTTCTCATAAATCTTTGGTTTGATTCTTCATTTAGGATCTTCATCAAATTCCTGTGATCTTCCTTACACTCTGTATCCTCACCTCCCAGCCAGCCCTTCCCAATCCCTCGCTGTACAACTCCAGCTACCAGAGAAACTACCAGCAGGGTCAGCCACAGACTCCTGGGTACCGAGAGCAGCCCACTTCTGAAGGACATAGGTTTTCAAATCTTACCCTTTGCCCTCAGAGGCTAAAGCTTTACCTGCTAATGATAATTTTTAGTCCAATTCAGGCATCCTTCTAGGCCTGAACATAAGTGAGTAAAAGCTAAGGAGGAATGTAGGCAGTAAAATGATTCCATCAGGATTTCCTCACAGGTACAGTGATTATCAACTTACAGTCTTCTCATTTACTCAGCTCAGACAGCTTGGCTCACAGACCCCAGTCCTCAGTCCTTAACTCAGCTTTCTTACCACTCTTACGGGTCTATTCTATAGTGGTGCACTAACAAATTTATTCAATTTATTAATTAAGTAGATTCTGAGAATCAAGGTTGTTCTCACACATTTCCTCATTTTTTTGCCTGTCACTAGTCTAAGCAAATAAATAAAATGGTACTGCAAAATCTAACCAGCCAGTTGACTTCGTAATGACATGTTATTAAATATCATGCTGAGAACTCTGGAGTGAAATGAAATATTTCAGAGTACTCCTCTAGCTCAGACTTTCCAAGAAGGGTTTTTTCCTTACAACATGGTATATTTTGCAATGCAGTCATGTCTTCCTTGCACAGAAAATTTACCTTATAGAGATGATTACAAAAAAAACCCCAACAAACCAACACCCCCCCCCCCAAAACAAACAAACCAAACACCTAAAGAAAAAAACTAAAGAAAAAAGAAAGCAACACTTTTTCAACATTACCAGTAATCTTGTTGACTACAGTAGCACACAAAATTTTAAAGAGCAGGCAAACAAAATTACTCTAGTCAAAGATTATCGCTTCAAGTTTTATATATGGTACGTAACATACTTTTGTAAGAAACTGCTTATGGGTCATGGTTTAACACTATCCCAGCTGAAACCAGGACATTATGAAAAGAAAACACCCCAGCCTGAGTTTTGCGAGAACACAGAGCCACCTGAAGAACACAGTCTACACAAAAAGTTGATTTTGTTTGAATTTTCCCCTTAACACATCCTAAAAGGCATTACGCAAATCAAAATAACTGTACCAGCAGCAAAAATCTATTTTTCTACCAAACGTAGGTGCCAGCATTTCAGTAAGCACTACTTGGCCCCCACTATCTTGTTAGATCTTCTGTAATGAAATAAAGGAAGAAAACACAAGAAGCAGAGAGGAAGTTTCATTGTTCTTGTGGCTTCGACATTTGGTGTGGCGAACATGACAGGCTCTCAAGCCTCTACTGAACGGCACCGCCTGCCCCAGGCCTCTCTATCAAAACGTAGGTATATTGCAATTAAAATAATCAAACCAAGACAAAAGAGAACAAGCAAATAAATAGCACTAACTTGTTTATGTTTCTGGCTCTGCCCTCACAGTATGAAATAAAGTCTCTTCAAACACATACTACATTAATTTGAAAAACAATAATATTTTCCTTCCCCCCTCCTATCTCAAAGTAGCATGAGTTTTTCAAAGTCCTACATAAAATAAACTAAGGCATTTCCTGTATGTATTTAGTTAATTATTAAATGGATTCTAAGCATGATAGTCACCACCACTATTTCAATATGAAACTGGGAAAACACACTTTTAGCGAACTGCCAGTGCACTGCAGTAATGACTGGGTATATACATCTTCGCAATCCTGCCCTTAACTTCAGAGACAAAATTCTAGAGAAGCGATGATCAGCACTCCTATGCAAATCCAAACACTTCATTTTATCTTCTTCTTGTTGTTGTTGTCTGGGATTAGTATTATTGCTGTGAGATAAAGAGCAATGCTGGGCTTAATGCTGTGTATGACACGAAAATAAAGCCAACAAGCCTGACATAACTTCCCGAGCAGGGGAGACGGCATACCATCTTCACCTACTGCAAGTAACTATCTATAACCTTTTTCAGGTGTTATTATTATTTAATCTCCAATATTAAATGTTGCCCTCCCAAGGTTAAAAGAAAGGTAAATACTGCCAAGATATTTAATGACATCAGCATGCATAACCATGAGATAAATACAAGGTCTGCAGATTAAATGAATGTCATTATGTTTACAGAATCACATACTTGTAAAGAAAACTGTTAAGATTAGAGAACAGAAAAAGTTATATAACAACTACAAATGTTTCAGTGTGTTTTGTCTGCTTGAGCTCTTGGTCAGAAAGATAAAGCTTTATTACAAAAATGTCTCAGTCTGACTTACTCTGGACTTTTTCATGTGCATAGAAATTACCAAATATTGAATAGTAATTACTGCAATGAAAAAGGCACTCTCAGGCTCCACCTCATCTTGACAGTGGGAAAATATAGATAGGTTTGTGTATTATTCTGGATGCCAGAAAACTTGCTTACAAAAATATTTCCTGTGCACTAAGATATATTTAGCCTCATAAACCCATAAAACGGTCACAGGCAGCCACAAGTACACCTGTAGACATTAAAAAAAAAGGGGGGGGGGAACAGCTACAGAAACTGGAGAATCAAATTTGTATTACTTCTTTGTATTCACTATTTAGAAACATTATCTTTACAGTCTCATGCTCAGAGAAAAACCAGCTCTTCCCCCCAACTCCCCCAAACCAACACTCCCCTTGCCCTCCCCAATCACACACATACCCCCCAGTAACAGCCAGACACCTACAATGCATACATGGGAGCACACATACGTGCAAAGAGAGTCCTAACAATGAAGTCACAGCACTTCAGAAACACACCTTGTTGTCTTCCAGCCTTTGCAGTTGAAGGCAGATCTCACTAGTTTTCCTGCGTCTTCAGATCAAGATGTAGATACATTCCTCATCCATCACACTGGCTTTTTATTAAAAACAGGAGGGGGGGGGGGGAGAAGGAAAAAATAATAATAATAAAAGACACAAATACCAGTAAATTTACAGCCTTAAAAATATCAGCTCTCCATTCTCCCAAACCAGTGTTATGTCTTGATGTAAACCAAAGCACATGCTGAGTGAGGACGTGCGCACACAGCAGCTTATCATCTCTGTCATCTGCTTCTAATGACAGCTGACAAACTGGCCACGCTAATCCTTCCCTAACTGCTGATCAGAGAGATCCCCCTTTGACAATCCAGCATGGTGGAGTACTCGAAAATTCCTCCTGCTTCTGTTCTGTTGCTGCTCTAAAAAGCAGTTTCCTTTTCATTGAGATAATAGCCTTTTCTGCAGTCACGTGGTGCCCAGGCTACATTAGCAGAGCTTGATGATAATAGACAGAGTAACTCCCCTCCCTCCCTTCTGCTGATTTTAAGGGTACGACTCCGGGAGAAACCCAAACCCTGCACACTTGAAATCATTTTGCATCTTCCTCTATCGAAAAGCAAACTGCACTGTCGGCGGAAAAGAGGAATACATGTGCTCCCTCTACTTGCACCAAAACTAATTATGAATACAATTTTAGGCACTGCCTTCGTTGGGGTACACACACTGGTCATAAACATGTCACATGAGACTAAACTAAATATTAAACATTCTTAATACTGAATATCTGGCATGCTAGCATTCTCTTTTTCCCCTAGAGTACTTTAATTTTTTGCCTGTAATTTTAATTCTACTGCAATAAATATTCTTCTCTCAGCAACATCCTATGGTTGAACTCCTCCCAGCACCCAACTCTCGCGCAAATAACAAATGATTTGCACTACAACCTCCAGTCCGAGTGCCTTTTTTTTTTTTTTTTTACCCTGACAAACACCTGAACCATTTTTTAAATACAGTGCTCAGTGGGGAAACCTAGCTAAGCTTCAGCTTCAGTTCCCATCCCTCCTGAGTGCCAAGCCCTGGACAGGTTTGCACCTCACTGTTTAGAAGGTGTTTCTTGCTTGTAAAAGGCAAAGTATACGTGCAAACACACTGCTCTGTCCTGCCTTCACTGAAGTACTTCACAGACTGAAAGCAGAACAAACCTTTCCTCTTCTACGCTGGCACACCGTTTTCCTGTTACTGTGGCACACGGCATAAAGGCATCCAGCTGATTCCCCCTGGACCTGTCCACCTCTGAGAGCACAGGTGGGCATGGACCAGCCTAGACTTTCACCTGATATTCCAGTGCTGGCGTTTGCAAACTGTTTCACCACGCTGTGGATGAAGCATCTCACAGTGATTTTCAAGCCCACAGAACAACTTTTGCAGCATTGTTTCTACTCTTTTCCAGTCTAATCAGGATACAGAATTATCTCCTTTTCTTCTTCTACTTCCATCTTTTCCCACTGCACTGGATCATTCTCCTTAAAGACAACACTGATCATAAACTTACAGTTTCTCCCAAAATTGAAGAGGTTAGTGTTAGAGACAGTGGCTGTACTTACAGAAAAATAAAGTGGAAATTGTGAATAGTGGCTATCCTGTACACTCCATCTTTCCCGACACTGTCCCGTCACCCCTTCTGTTTACTCCTCTCCTTAGGGGCAGCCTTACTCAGGAAAGTGGCCCTTCCCAAGGCTCTGGGAGATCCCTGCTCCAAGGCTAGCAGATCAAAGCTGAGGCACAACCTTACTGTGGCTGAGGAGCTGGAAATGGAATGGGAATGAGGCCCCTCCTGCAGCCACGAATCCTCTTTTCTACTCTTTCCTTTTCCAGGCTTTAGAGAGAATCTGCAAGAAAGATCCTCAGTCCAGGAGGAAATAATCTGGTTCCATAAGAAGGCTATATAATACAGTATATTCAGCAGAAAAACACATAAACATACAGACTAAATGGAGTAATTTTTTTTGCCAGTTCTTTCTAAGTATGTCCTTCCATCTCAAAGCGCCACACTACACAGGGTAAGCAAAATGAACATTATTTGGAGCAACATATAACTTTAAGCCTTATAGACCAAGAACTGCTTTGTGATCTTAACTTTCTTTTATTAAAACAAATTGTCACTTGCATTTGCCATATTAATCCCTTAGCTGAAGGAAGGTGCATAATGCATAATGTTTAAATTGGAAAATGATACAAATGTGGGAAAAACTATGAAGATTACAAAAAATCTCTGGTATTCAAAAAAATGTATTAATAGACAAGCACCAGAAGGAAAACGAACTTTCACAAGAACACATACACAAAATACTTCACTTATGAAGTACAAATCTAAGGAAAACATAAAAAACAAGAGCATACCAGTCAGATACCATAGTGAGAACTGTACTGTTGATATTTACAGGAATCATAAGATAGGAAATTCAAAGACATCACAATATGGTGAGCACAAACACAATAATCACAGTGTTACGGAAAGAATTACGCATAAATAAAAAGGAGGTAACAGAAACGGGTTGTTGTAGCAATAAAATGTGAAGACTGAAAGGAGTAAAAGTATACAGATGTTGTTAAAAAGATTGCTTAGTGAAGAACAGAGTACATATAAAGTGAATGGAGAAGAGGGAATATACCACTGCAGTACACAGACTGATTCTAGACAGAAAGGAAAGAAGAAATGAGTGAAAAAATATTTCTGTTAGAAAACACCAGTCTGAACATAAATAAGAACATGCCACAGCAAGAGAGGAAAGGCTCTTCAGTTTTATCAGGCAGTGAATACATGCTTCCAGTGGAAACTACAGAATTGTTGCTTCCTTTTAAAAAAGAATTTCACAGAAATCATACACATAATTTGGGGATGAGCAGGTGACCTTTAAAACCAATACTGGCACTACAGATTTTTTCATATTAGGATAAGACATCTTGCACAGCAAAAGAGGGTTATCTAAATTTTCTCGAAGACATATATTTCATTAATACTTCATTTTGTTTGCCTAGCCACAGGTGGCCTTGCAGTAGACACAAGGAAACACTTCACTAAAATGTTTACAGTTTATGTTTTAATGTGATCAAATAATCAAAACTGATAAACAGAATACTGCTTTCAGCGTACATGTATTACAGTTCTCTTGAGTTTGCGTTTTCTTTTTCTTCCTTTATTTTCTCTTAAGAAAGAGCGAATTTGGCAAAGATGAGGACAGACTACAACGCAGTCTGGTGGTGTTTGCCCTTCTTCATAACATACCTACACCTGAGGCAAGGACTGGTAAAGCAATCCCAAAACATCTTTTCAGTCTTTTTAATCCCAAAACATGAGTTTTTAGTCCTTTCTCTCACCCTCTATACCATATCCAGGAGGATCCAATTCCACCTTCATAATATCCCTGCAATCCTCTCAGTTGGGAGTACCCAAAGGGGTACCATAATTGCCAGCTGTAGTGACGGCCCTAGTTTACACTGCAGAATAGTGGGACACTTCAACAAGTGTTTGAAAGATTACAAAGCTGACTTGCTGGGCTTAATTCAAGGCAAGAGGCCACTGACTCTTAGGAAAGCTGACTAGGCAGCATTAAGTACCGCTTGCGAGGAGGACTGGAAGGGCAAAGCCTTGCACTGGCACCAAGACAGACAAACAGAAATTACTAAGACTTACTGCCAAGAAACACAACAAGGATATTACTGCTCAGGTCAGGAACAAAGACAGTACAATGATTTTTTTCATGTGTTACATTTCAGTAAAGCAGAAAGAAGCATACAGTTTTCCAGTATTAGGTGAATTTTTAAAATCTGAACGCTAACAAAACATTAGTGTTTTCACATCAAAACTAGAAACCTGTTGATGTGTATGTCAACGGTATCAACATTTCACCAGTTCAGGAACTCCTAATTCACCACTACTTGAAAACTAAGTAAATTTTTCTTTTTCCTTGTACCAGATGAGGAAAAATAAATACATAACTACAGGTTTTCTGCCTTTTGCATCTTGTCTTGACGGACACAAGAATCATATCAAACGTACTGCCAGTGAAAGTTGGAGCGCTTGGCATTTCTCACAGTCAGTTTCCATATCAGCAGTATACATCAGTACACATAACAACAGCGCTAAGCACCTTGCAACTTCTGACCCTGTGAAGGCAATGAAAAGACATTCCCTGCTCTCTCAACCTCTCAGGTATTACCGTTGACTTCTCTTTGTAGTATGAAAATGTCCGTGCTTCTTGAACACAGTTTATCATGGCTCTCGTAACTTCGTAAGTATGTACCCAGCGACCCACTCAGACTACTCTGTGTGCAAGTTTCTGCATTATCTAACTGGAGAATCCAATACTGCAGTATGTGCTATATATAGCAAGTAAGTTCTGTATGGGCATGTCCGCTAGTAACTGTGCTCTTTTTTTGTTTTGTTTTGTTTTAAATCTCTACTGCTTTACTCCATTGCCTTTAATTAAGAAGGCAAGAGAGAAGAAAGAGGGGTTCTTTTGGTGCATTCTGGAAACGGTCAGCTCTTTCTCCTCTTACGGACTAAAAAAAGGGTCAGGTCAGATTCCCCAGAGTCGCCACCTCAGGGTGCTGGCTGGTGCTCTCTATAGGTTACACACAATAAGAAGCTCTGTTGGAGATGGTCCTCAGCCCACAGACAGACAAGTTCAAGAGAGAGGGTTGCTTCCAACTGCACTGATGGCACATGAGAGGAACTCAGCACAGGAAGCTGAGCAAGCAAAGAAAACCAGAACCAGAATGGAGATACTACAGCACAGAAATAAATATTGTATTAACAGGATACATTACATAAATGTAATAATATCTAGTGCTACCATCCATTTTTTACAGAATGTAGCTAAATTATGAAGAGTCCAGGGTTTTTTCTTTAAAAAGAAATGACTTTTAGCTCTACAGATTGTGCCTTTTAGTGAATGTATTTTCTAAAAAATCAGCTCAAACTCTTTTATTTCACCTCATCCCAGAACAGAAGTACTTACATGGGAAAAGACTTCTGATAATAAAAGGTTCCCAAAATTTGCAGACCAACAGCTGGCAAGATTCAATGGCTGAGATTTAAATCAGACAAAAGTCAGACTAGAAAATGTTTATTATTAGTAGTGGAATAAAATCATACTAATTCATCCAAGGATAAGGCAGGTTTTCTTTCATGTAGTCTCAGCTAGAAACAAATATATTTCCTAAATGACATCATATGACTCAACCAGGGTAGAGGATTAAGGAAGAAATCATTTGGTGAAATTTCATGGTCTCTGATAACCAGGCAAGGCAGCACAGTGTAACACTCCATCTGGCCATAACAGCAACGCTGTGTGAACTCAGCAAGATTTGATACATTGCATGTGGTTTTCCTTGAAACAGAAAGTTGCTGTTGTGTTTAATGCAAGTGGGACCTCTACCTTTAGTTCAGAATACAGCAAATTACCATACCTGGTGACGAATACGCAGGTCTTTGCACCTAGACCTCTTCTTATGTCTCATCTATGTTCAGTAGCAGTCTTCTAACTGCTAGCGGCTTGCAGACATTGAGGCACATTTGAAAAGCCAACTCCTGTGAGCAGCAAGGAGGAAACAGGCAGAGACTATATCTTGCAGACACTGAACTTCTGGGCTTTCACATTCCTCCAAGAAATCTCACTGAAGAAGGGAGATGCTACCAATCACAACTAGCTTCCCATGGGAGAAACTGGAACGTAAGGACAGTTGCTTTTCACAAATTTGAGAATAAATTAAGCAGCTAATTTAATGCTTCATCATCTGCTCTAGCCAAATCATACAAGGACTTCAAATAGCACAAAGTCAGCGTGAATGCTGAACTTCAGTAAGCAGCAGTAAATACAGAGGACTGACTAAACCACTAGGAATTAAGTGCGCAGTAAAGCAGGGTCATGCCTCAAATTTCCGTATTATTAAACATCCTCAATATCAGTGGATGATACAAGGTACAGAAGAGAAACTAAAGAAAGTTAGCTTCTCTATTAAGAGTTTTAAAGTGTTCTGGTGATAATTTCTACCAGTATCAGACAGAATCATCAAAAAACCCATTTCACTGAGCCCAAGCACAAATGCTCCTGAAAACTACAAGGGCTGTCAGAGATAACACTATTTGATGAGAAAACCAAGAGCCAGAGACTGCAGCCTACCAAGTAAAATAAAAGTGAAAGGAAAAGTACCAACAGATGGAATTAATTTGATTTACAATAAAATAATTAAATACTCTGGTATGAAATAATTATCAACTTTAGGACAACTGGTCTGTGCTCCTTTTTATAATGAGGTTGATGCAACAAAAGTGAGATTTAACTGAAGTAGTGTGAAAATTCAAGAACTTCAAATTTTACTTGGTAAGAGTAAAAGATTAAAAAAACTACCTTGTGCTAATACAAAAGCAATCACTGAATGTAGGGTATTGAGAAATATTTAAAACAATGACAGTTATGTGTTCAACAGAAACCAGACTTGTTCACTTCTCGTCCAACAAAAGTGCAGGTTTGCTACTAGTGCCAGTAATAACAAATGGCAGCTCTAAAACATGGAAGACAATACTCATTTCACCTAAATAAAGAAACAGCATAATGTAGGTATGCAGGTAATTATTTGCAGGAGAAACAAGACATAACACTCTAACAGAAACCTAATTCTGAGCAGAAATGCTACACAATCTCAAATAACCCCAATGTGGTTAGTGTTGAATATTTAAGTCTATGATAAGAGAGGAAACATGTCTGAACTTGGGTCTACTGCTAACTCTTGAAAGAAAAGTTCAACACACTGAATTCCAAAACAGAAATCTATATCTCAACTTCAGTTTGTTCTGGGTTTTCCCTAAAATGAACTGCAAAGTAGGTGCGTATGTAAGACTGAAGAGAAAGGCTCAGAAACTGCATACAGCTCAATCATTTTAACCTGAAATATTTAGAACATACAGCAAAACCTGTCCCATCCTGAGAACTCCTACACACACATACTAAGGTTATATTGTACACCAGTATGAAGTCAGTCAGATGTAAACTTTGAAAATCGATGGCAGACACGTTGCAACTGCTACCAACTGCAAATAGCAGGGCAGACAGTGTAAAATTAGTGGTTCGTACCATGTTTACACATTTTAAATTTTCCACAAAAGCAATCTAAAAAGCATTACCTTACTCTTAACAAAAATATCAACAATATGGATGGCACAGTCCGTTTTCTTAGAGACTGCACTTAAGCATGTTGTACTGAAGCACAAGATGATACAAGGTCAGTTAATGGGGAGAAAAGTCAAGTTTGGGAGAATACATGGCTATTTCACTGCTTTGCTTTTGGCAAAGATACTCTGGTTTTTTATCTTTCAAACACGTGGTTGTCATGACTCTCTCATCTTGAAACTGCAGTACCTCACAGTTCACAGGACTATTTCTTAAAACCCTTAGCAAATCATCCTTAATATGAGATTTACGAGTTATTTAGATTTTTACAGATTGCCTGTCCCCAGGTTCTAAGGAACCCACATTTTCTAAGCTTCAAGTTAATAACATAATAATAAATAACATTGCATAAGCCCTTTACCCTGAGTGAAGAGGGTATCCTTCTCAGAAGAGATCACCTAAGTCCTTTCTTATTAACTGTCCTTTCTCCTGTGCGATTTCTTCCCCAAAACTACAGAGACAACAGGCAGGGCATGCAACACATGAAGACAAAAGGCCTCGCAGAGAACATTTTGCTGGCAGTTTTAACAGCAGTACAGCAAAAGACAGGGATGATCTGTGAAATAATCTGGACGTAAAGTCATATATGACTGACAAAAGACAGAAATTCAACCACAAGTCAACAGACAACCAAAGCAACTGTGAGAGAACTGATGTGCTCTGTGCTTCCAAACTATACGTTTGCCTAAGAAGCAGGATGCCCCACAGGGCAGCCTTCAACACCCAGTGCACAGCCACTGCACTGTCCAAGGGCAATCCAGCCAGCCTTACTTGCTGAGCAATGTCTAAAGACCGTGTTCTACATCATACGTTTGTATCAACTGATTTAAAATTGACGTTGCGGTGCTAATTTTGACCACGTAGAGTCCTGGACATTGGAAGGTTGATTTTCTCTTTATAGTGTGTGATGAGAGTTGTGCGTTCAGGATGCCGTTTTTTGGAACATCTACACAAACACTCTGATAGCCACTCTGATTTTGGAAATTGCTTCTAACTTAGCTCAGCAGAGCCAAGGCTCAGGGAGTCATTTGTTCTCCCAGACAACAGCCTAACATGGGTGGATGCAATATAATTTAAGTGAACTGGGGCCATTAATTAATATTAAAGGAAAATGTGCTCTCAAACTGGTGTGATTCTCTTGATAAGCATTTTTGACACTGCATGTGCTTGCTAATGTTACTGTTCCAAGAAAGTTAAGGTATTAGGAGACAGCTGACAGATTTATTTTTTTCCTTGAAAGGCCTCTGAAAAAAACCAAACTTTTTCATTTTTTTAATCTTACATGGGAGTGGATACAACATACAGTGATAACCATCCAGAAACGTACGCCCTTCCAGATCAGTAGGCTAAGATCTCTAAAGTAAAAGAAGATTTAAAAAACATGGAAATAAGTCAATAAAGAATGGTAAATCTATGTCCCTATTAGCAAAGACAGATGCAATTTATTACATTATACACTGTCTGAAGACTTTGGATTTAACACAATTCTGAATATGCTAGCTGTACATACTATATATAGGCATATACTAGTTGGCAGTGAGGAAGGGTATACGTGAGAACAGTTTTTGAGAGGAGCAACAGCAGAGAGCCCCCAGTGGAAATAATGAGTGATGTGCTGGGAATTAAGTACCAGGGTCAATTAAAATGCCTTGATTTTAGAAAACCAGGCATCATGGGATTACAGCTCCTGGCTGCAATGGTGTTCTCTACTAAAGCAGAGTTTTAAAAAAAACTTCAGTGGTAGCAATATTATTTTATGAGTTTATGTATTTCATAATACAAGGGGAATACACAGCAAAGGGAGTACTGAGACGGGTACACCCCTGACACTAACATTTTTATTTGCAGTGGAGAATACTGAGAAGGATAAGGAGAAAGAAAAGACAGTGATAAAGTACTTGTTTAGGTTTTAGGTACTTCGGAAGCTTCCATGGCACAGGATCCCTGCAATCTTTAATACATTACACTCCCTTAGTATCTATGCTACATGTAAATTTATACAGATGAATTACCTTTATTAATATATAGCCTGCAGTACCTCAGCCACACTCACAGTCAGAGCAGTGGGCAGATAAGAAAAATCAGACTAGCAAAGTCCTCAGAGTCTACAGCTGTGAAGAGGGCTAGATGAAAGTATCAAATAAATACAAAGAACAAGCAAAATGATGCCTAAAGCATAATGGAAAAGAACCAAGGGGGAAGGCAACATGAAGGGAAATATTTCCAAGCAGATGGCTCCTTTTAACCAAACAATTTACCACGGCCTAAAAGTACAGTCTTCTAAACCAGCTACATTAAGACATGTAGAAGTAATTTTTCTTCAAACAATTTTCTCAAAAATCTTACTTGGGCATAGGACTGCTTCCCTCCTCCATCACAATTTTCTCGTAACATCTCCCCAGTCTTCCCAACTGGATGTGACTTCAGCTGTAAAACTGCACTTCCTCCAATAGTGCAGTACAGAATTAAAGTTATCCAGGAGTCTGGCATCCCCAGGGGAGTTTTAAAATCTGAGCAAGAACCCCTCTATTGTCAGTACTAGAAAGTCTGGGCCTATCCCCAATAGTTAAAAACTATTTTGGATTTAGCTGGATACAGTTCTGACCTAATGTTTGGACTTGGATTAAAGGCCAAGCACTTTAACTTTATAATAATGTCATGCACCGCAGTGTTCGATAATTTAAGTGTGCTCTGCTGAAGACCATTCCTTAAACTCTTTTAGAGGCCAAAACTGATATAGAGAAACCCAATTATTAAAGTAGCAGATCTCAGCAGAAACTGGTATACCAATTCTTCAGAACCCGTGCTAGCTGCCTACTGATTTCCAAGTACAGTTGAAGATGTTCACATTGAAGTGTAAAGCCCTAACTGGCTTGCAACATGCCTGTTCTTGCTTTTTGTATGTTTCATATCTTTAGCTACCTATATATATGTATAGATAGCTTATCTTGAATAACACATACCTAAATTAATAAAATAAACAATATAAATAGTAAGCAGAGAACGTGACTTTTTTCCTCCTTCTATACTTAGATGTATAGAATCAAACCCTAGGGAACACACTAAAAGAAAAATCAGTTTCTTTCAAAGCATACTTCTGGCATGTCAAATAGTAGGAAATGGATAATGGCTATGAGTATTAGCAATTACCTGGAAGTTAAAGTGACCTGCTACTCTGTAGTAACCCTACTACAATTGCGATGCCATGAAATTCTAATACCTTTATTTCAAAAGCCAGTCTTCCCCCAACTCTGACTATTCTTTCTAATCTTCTCATATTAACTCTTTATTTTTA
The DNA here is from genome assembly GCF_023638135.1 of Falco biarmicus. Lineage (NCBI taxonomy): Eukaryota > Metazoa > Chordata > Aves > Falconiformes > Falconidae > Falco > Falco biarmicus. The sequence continues at coordinate 41,653,435 of NC_079290.1, read as the reverse complement.
AAAAGTTTATTATTTTGAAAACTGCATTTGCACTTGTCAGGGGAAGATGGGTATTAACACTTGAAACCAATTCACTGGAGGTACCAAAGTTTCAATATTATCACATACTCATACACATGAAGACTGCATGAGGTTTCATGCAACGAATACTTCTTCTCTAAGTAGAGCTCTGAAGGTATGACTTCTGTTCTCAGAGGAATAAGGAACAGACAGGATTTCTACAGCCCTACAGTCTGCATGCTGTGCATGTCATGTAGCAATAAATAATTCATATTTTGACCTTATGGGATACCTTTTACTCATGGATTTCAAAGAGCTTTTGCAAAGGTGGAGATATGTTTTATTATCTACAGTTTATAGATCTCAGGATGAACAGAGACATAGAATGACCTATTCAAGGTCAGTCAGTAAACCAGGTGTATTTAAGAGTGTAATACCAGGCATGCTGCCTTTTTAACTCAGGTTGCAAGTTACAGTGACACTATGGAAACAGTCAAATACCGCCTTGAACACCAGCGATACCCATGAGAAAGCACAATGAATGTTAGCTCTTTTACAAATACAGAAGTCTAAACATATTCATGCAGGAAAAGGAAAAAAAATTGCTAACTCTACTAGGACAGTACAGAAATGCTCCAGAACAATTTTGTGCAAACACCCTGGAAAGGGCACTAGCTCCACGGGCAGAGCTGTCAGGATCTGCTGAACAGGGATCAAAAAAGCTGTCTTCTTCCACACTCAGAATTTCTTGGAGACTATCAGCAGACTGAACCTGAAGAAAGCAGTAGTATACTACGATATGAATTACACAGAGAGGTACTTCAGCAGATTATTTTTTTATATTGATTTTAAGACACCTTGTGAATAGTCCAACCAGAAAATAATTAATTTTAGAAAGATTGATTCTACTTACGGCAACTTTACCAGAAGAACATATACTACTAGGACTTAAGTTATGTAAAACAGAATGAGCCACAGGAAAAATTCTAGGAAATCTAAGATACTCTCTTATATTTTCATGAGCTAGAGTGGTGTTTTCCCTTGTGTTAATACCACACTTTAACTTCTGAAAAGTACTTCAAATAAAAAACAAATGTGCAAAAAGCTTTGGATAGAAAACCGTTTAATTGCAACCCCAAACTGATACATTAATATAAGAATATTTATGAGAACGTACCATGGTGGGAAGATAGTTTATTTGTTAGTTAACACCACAGCAATAATGCTTTCAATTAAATACTTAATCTTGCGAACTCTCTGAACTGTCTTACCTAACGTTAAGTCCAAATGTCTTTGACTGTAAAGATTATGTGCAAATGCTTTCTTGGAGTAAGATCAGAACGTTCTTTACTTTTTAGGATGGAATCCTTGTGTTGTCTTAGACTGCTGAGGACTTAGAAGCATATAACATGCATAAATTATCTGTTCAGCTGCCCTCTGAAGTACAGCAGTAGTAGGACCCAAGGTCCTTATGTGTCAGCCAAGAAAGAAAACAAAGAAATAAGCCTTGGGTTGTTTCTTTGTTTTGCTTGTGTTTGTTTCTTTTTCTTTTTCCCCAAAGAACGAATGTACTATAATCTGCCACAGAGGGAGCTTACTCTGTTCAAATAACATGATGTTTAAACAAACCAAAGATTTATATTTTACAGGGGGGAGGAAATTATCACCACTGGCTTATAGCAATTGGTAGTAAAACATTATTTCATAAAAGGTCAGCACTTCAAAGCTAGATTTAACTAACACCATCATTGGAATGTTTCCTTAACAGAAAACAAGCTTTTAAAAAGAAAAAAACAAACACAACCTACACACGCACCTTATTCTGCATGTACTAACCAAAGTATCAGTGTGAAAAACCCCAACCCCCTGATTTTTGTCTATGTGATCAGAATGAAATGGAGTTAAAAGACATACAGCATGCACTAAGTAGTAACAGATTTCCCAGAATTTTCCTGGGATTAATTAAAAGGGAATAATTTTAAATCCTTCTCTTCTTCCCAAGCCTCTCCAAGCTGAATTTACTCCATTTAGGTAACACGCAAAGTAGGCAGGGAGGCATGTGCTATTTTCCCATTAAGTCACCCACAGCAAAGCAATCTAGTTAAATAAGAGAATTTTTTAAATTTTCAAAATATCAAATCATTCCGAAGACCAAACGAAATATATTACTCTGCACAAATGGAGTCCTTCAGATAGTAAAACAAAATGTGCATACGTCATAAGAAAATTCCTGTGCAGGACTTACAAGAAGCTGTCAAAAAGTCTTGATATTTATGCCCAACTGCAAAAATAGTTCAATGTAATGAAGAGAAAAGTAATGCTTCTTGGTGGAGTTCAGTTTCTGATTCCCCTATGTTGATGTGTGAACAGGAATATCAGCATGGAGGACTGGGATGAACACAAGCCCCCACGTGAAAGGGGATGGACAATCATCATTACCCCACACAGCACGTGCTTCACCACAACTTGCCCCATACCTTCCCCATATTTAAGTGTCTTATTTCTTTTTGCACTACTACTTTCACCACCTGTGCTTAAGCACAAATTATTATAAGCTTATGGGGAGGGTTGGTGCTCAGTGTCAATCAGCTTTCACTAAGCTGCACCGGACCCATGCTCCTGCTGTGCCTGGGATTGACTGTCAGGAGGTCAAAACCATCCCCTGAGCCAACGGGGCCAGGGAGCCCCCCAAAATCACATCCCTGCCTCCCTCTCTTCTGCTAAAGGCAGGCAGCAACCTAAATTCCCACATGCATGGAAAACAAATGTGTCTTGGTTTTTGTTTTTTTTGGGGTTTTGGTGGTTTGGTTTTCGGGTTTTGGTTTTTTTTTTTTTCGGGATGGGGGGTGGTGGTGGGGTTAAGGTGTTTGTTATGCCACATTATGTTGTGCAAAGCTAGCGATCTCCACAGCTTAGGTGGGGAGTTGTCTAAAGAGAGTATCTCTCTCAGAAGATCACACACCTCGGGGATGGGGATCTTTAGAGTTCCTAACTCATTTACAAATGGAGAGAGCCAAATTCAACTCTTTCTTATAATAAATGTTTCACCTTTATTTTGATGCTTCATGTATTAAAAACACGGTCTGAACCTGCACCTTGTCTGCTCTTCCACTAGCAACCTAAATTTATCAGGCAAAACAGTTCTCTTTGCTAGATCTGTTGGGAAAATTACTACTTTTATCCTCCAGTCAGACAGCGCGTAGCTTGGTGAGCAGCATGCAAATAACTACGTGTTATACTACATACTAATGTAATCTATGCATTAATTTATTTGTAATGATTACACAATGGTTTAATGACAAGTTAAAATCTTCTCCATATCCAGAATATTCCTGTGACAGTAATTCACTTGCAGTAACCTACATATTACTGGCACAGAAGTGATGGTGCCCTCTTGCCACGCTTATTTCAATCCCGAGACAGACCAGGGAAGCACTGGCACGAGTAAATACTGACACAGGTGAAAAATGCTTCCATACAGGACAAAAGGAAAAACTCCACCAGTTTTGGAAAGCTGCCTTCTGGGAGCAGAAAAAGCTCGCCACACTTTACTTGTATCTGTATGCAAGATGTAGTGTAAGAAATGATAGCTTTTGTAAGTTATTCTTTCAGAGCACATACAAAGGAACGCTAAATTAGGTATTTAGATAAAACTGAAAGGAAACGAAGCTTACACATATTGCACACAGGCATTTCACCTACTTACCAAAGGATAGATAAGAATGTTTTGTGCAACTCATAATGGAAACCTTCATACTTAGCTTTGAGTGACACTAGGAAGAGTCATTTTAACTACTTTATTTCCAGTAACGATTAGGAAACATGAGCATTTCTGTTAAACTGTGGCAAGAAATAATGATCAGAATCAGAAGAATATGCAAGCACTATGAAGCATGTGTCACTGGCTAAAGGTTTACTATATCCCTCAGTTTGGTTGATGTGTTTGTTTTAAAGCAGCACACAGGGTATTTATTAAGTAGCTGTAATTGTTGAAGATCTTTCAGTTACTGGAATACAATACTAGTTAGTATTATTTACAAAATAGCTGTGAAAAGTACAGGTCCTTCATTTAGATTTCTATTTTAATCAGTGAAATTATGGGAATAATCCCATGATATTTCAAGAATGTTTCAATAATAACATTCAGCAAAAACATTTTTATATTTTTTTGTATTTCAAAAAGCACATAACCAGGTAAAATCACTTTCTCATGTATGAAACTCATCTCTTTAATTCATTTTCCTTTCTACTCCATATATTCAGAATATTTTTTCTCTACAGAGCTGGTTTCTGTTTTCGCATCTCCCAAGTACCACAAATCCAGAATACCTCTATGAAGTTGGTACTTAGGAGGCAGAACAAAGGGAGTAACTGCCCCTATTTTCAGGCGGAATAGCTGTCATGCAAACAGCCCTAATTCATACAGGTCATTAACACAACAGACAACCACCTCACCTTGAAGAATTCTGCTACTACCTTTAGATTAAGATTACCCAATGACATTTTAAGGAGGTCTGTTGGGTAACTCTGCCAACCCACCGCCTCTGGCAGAGGCCAGCTGTAACCCCCACAGCTCAGCCCTGGCAGGGAGCGCAGGGCTCATGAGCCTCCTCTGAAGAGCTGGGGCTTCAACAGGTCCAGGCAAATTTCAAGTGCAGCTCAGACCTGGAATATGAAGCCTGCTCATCAGTAAAAGAGATGAATGCAGAAGCGGTATTTTTAAATTACTTAGTTTGTTCTCATGGTGGGTTTGTTTGTTTGCTTGCTTTTTGGTGTGTGTGTCTGCGTGTGAGGGGTCAGAAAACTGTAGAAGGACTTAGTCTATCACAGTGTATGTTGTTTAGCATTTGAGAAGAACAGCTTTCATTTCACTATAATTTAACAACCAGTAAAGTTCCAAAATCTTGTGTGACCAGATCAAACTTATGTGGTAGCAGTCACTGAGCCGTTTAAGCACCTTAAAGCTTTCATCAGCAGCTCTTTGCTGCAGGTACAGACACGGCTAAAATGAAGACAATTTGTCTCCAAAAAGAAATGGAATTAAACCCAGCAGTCTATGTACAGTACAAGCTTCAGCATGATTTAAAAAGAAAAAAAGCCAACCACCCACCCTTTATTTTATCAGTATTTGAAAATTCTCCCTTCCTCCAAACAGCATTTTTCAGTATTTTATTTAGCTTATTAACATATGCTTGCAATTTCTACTCTTCGTAGAAGTCATTCTGGAAAACCAAAGGAAAATTTTTGTGAACCACAGATATAATAAAATAACCCCCTCCACGAAATGGTCTAAAAGCTTGGATTGCTTCTGTTCCACCTCCCCACATCTGGCACACGCATCAGATTACAGGCCAGAAGGCAAAGCGAAGAGACGGAAAGGGAGATAGTGGCTGGATCACAACTAGAAGGAAGCATGCCTTCTGTAATTCAGACGTCTTTCCCAAATGCCAGTACGTCAAAGCGTGATAAATAAAACCAAACATGGGAGAAGTCCACACGTGCACACACAGACACACAAACACCTGACAGGCAGTGAATTACATGAAATATGCTCGGATGACTTCAGAACTATCACTCTGTGCCAAAAGTGCAACTGGGCTTTTGATTTTGTTAACTGACAAAGTTCACATCATTAGAAATCATTCATTTCTAATTCACACTACTCTTCCACTTCTACTTTGTCAAGTATTTCGTAAGTACAAACAAAATGAAAGCCACTGATTTGTCTAAATGCCACAATACTGTCAAAAAACAGTTTATCAATTGGTCTTTTTGCTGTTTAAATTTTGCAAACTTAAAACTCAACCAGGAAGATGTATGCATCTACACTAGAATGTAAGGAGCTGGTTGGGAGCGTTGTTTCTCAGATCTCTTTCTGAAGCCACATTCTCCTCATCCCTTCAACCCCACATCAGCAGCAGAACAGCATAAAACTTTCACTGAGTCGGTCAAGCCTAGCAATAAATCCACCGCAGTCTGAATTATCAGAATTATTCAGACCGTTCAAATGATTTTTTTGTTCAAAATGGACTTGGCACGCTGGTCAGGAACTCGTCGAGTCACACACGAGCAACAAAAGTGGAATTCTTCTTGCTAACCTAATTGATGGTCCTGCAAAAACAAAACACGCAACTGCATATTCAAAACTTTCAAAGACGCACTGTATTACAGTTACGAAGTGCCTTCCCCTCTGCGCCTGGTGTAATATGATCGTAATTGCTGTGAAAGGGCGAGAGACCGACTATATGTTAAATCCTGCCATCTGTAGGTGCTTTACACAGTTCCATTTGCTGCTGCCGGGTCAAAAGTTTACCCTATTTCACTTGTTCATAACCAATCACACAAGCCTCTGCTATGTGTAATCTTTGACCCACTCTCAAAGCAATTTTTGTATTATACAGTCAGATAATTACACTGAAAAAACCCACACATTTTATTAAGAATACACTTCTTGTTGGCTAGCTTAATAATTATTATTATTTCCATATTGAATACGCATACTGTACCAACCTTGTTCTTCCCAGTTAACTCCCTTGAAGTACAACCATAGTGACATGAATTCTCCCCACAAAATGTTCCAGCATTTCTGGCTAGCTGCAATCCAGAACCACGTGCAAAACAGGGCTGGAAAGCATTCATGGTACCCGTTGTTTTAAAAGTAGGGGGAAGCAACTGCTAAGTTTGACCTAACAGGTAGAGAAGATGCTATGCAAACATTTAAATTAATGTTCACAGTGAAAACAAAAACTGTCTCTGAAAATTAAGATTGTAAAAAGAATATCCCTGCATATTTACTTTAAAAATTAAACATGCAAAAATATATCGCACAGAAACATTTTTGCTGCTGCTGCTGCTATTATTATCATCGTCATCTAAGGAATGAGCAGTCCCAAGAACAACAGAATTTTAATTAAGCATCATCTCCCACAAATTTACACCTCCTGATTGGTTGACTTTGGTGTCTAGAAAGGTGAAAACTTTGAATGAAGCTTTTCCCACAGTTGGGACACTGTTTAAAGTCTATCTTTTCCCATCACTAGGATTCACAGCAACTAAGATGATTATTTCACTCTGTAACCTTTCCCTCTGTCAGGGCACCTTTAGGTGATCCCACCTATATTCAGCTACTTATTTTCACAAAACTTGTGGGATGTGAATTTTGAGGCCTCCACCGTGCCAAAAAATGTGCTCAAAATCATGAACAGGTTCAAAAGCTACTGAGGGGAGATGAAGCGATGCGTGTGCATGTACACAAATGCACAGCGTGACCTCATGAACCTTGTTTCTATAGGAAATGAGGCTAAAAATAAAGGAGAATATTTGACCTCATAATTTCACAAAAAGCTAATTTAGATGGACCAGACTAAACAGCTGCATTTAGGCAAGCGTGTCCTGTCTCCAAGGTTATAAACACAAGTAAGCTCTCACACAAATACTTGCATTGCTCCATTTCACATTTGACTTTTAGATGCTAAACCCTTCGTAAATGTAACAGAGAACAAAAGCAAGCCCATGCCGCTCAGATCACTTAAGTAACATATACCAAAGAATGTGACAGCATTAAGCCATTTCTAAGCAGGTCATAAAATCTGTTCACATACAAAATTCAAATACTTATGAAATCAAATAATTTACTAAATGACAGAGTAAAAATTACTCCACATAAAGAAATCAAAATACAGATTTCTAAGGCCAAAACAGTCCATAGTCATAGCCTCACCTCTTGTACAACAAAGACCATAGGATTTTACTTAGCAGCTCTTAAAGCAAGCCTGATACTTTGGTATCCACCAGCAAAGTTTATTGCATTTATGTGATGTTACCAATAACCTACGCATTTCAGACCTGACCATGTCTGGACATACATTTACTGTCAAAAGCAGAACAAAAAAACCATGAACTTCTAAACTGGCATCTGTGCTTGGAGAGACCTCCATGGCTCTGTTCTGCAGATACAGTTAGAAGAAAGTTGTGCCATTCTCAATGAGCCCTCATTCATACCTAAAAGGCTAACAAACTTCCCAACAAGGTAGAACTTTGATCTATGTGCCCACCTAATACTTGAACAATTCTCTACATGCCCATAAAATGATTTTTTTCTCATTTTTGTGTCCCTTATTAATAACAGTGACAGAAGATTCATTTAGAATTCTGCAGAAACAAACAAAATTTAAAAGTGTCACAACTTTACTGAACTGTGTAATTTTTCTTGCTGTAGGAAAATGTAAGAACTCTAGATTCACAGAGTTCAGGTTGGAAAAGACCTTTAAGATCATCGAGTCCAACCACTAACCCAGCACTGCCAAGTCCACCACTAAACCATGTCCCCTAAGTGCCACATCTACCTGTCTTTTAAATACCTCCAGGGGTGGTGACACAACCGCTTCCCTGGGCAGCCTGTTCCAGTGCCTGACTATCTGAAATGGAAACCAGATCTGAAAGAACAAACAAAAGCTGGGAGAAGCCCTGAGACCACCTTTTAATTATTAAAGATAATAACCGGAACCTTAGAGAAATCTTCTAAATGAGAATATTGCTAGATAGGAGTCCCACCAGAATAAAAATACACAGGAATGGAGCCGAAGATGTTACGCACTCTTTAATGAGGCACATCTCTTTAGAATGCTGTCCATCAAGTCATATAATACTTCCATAAACTGATCAGTCTCAGTCAAAGCCTGATCTTTAGAAAACGAAAGCAACTACTGGTAATGCTGTATTTCTCCTAAACAAAAAAGTAAAATAGAAATCAACATTTTAAAGCAATGAAACAGATTTATCCAACTAGGAAACACGTTGGCAGATGTTATTTTATATATAAACATAAAATAATTAATTATAAAGTGATTAATACTAACAATCATATACAAGACATTCATGAGCTGTTAGATGCTATATAAAAAATATAAACAACATAGATGTTCGTTTATATATTATATACCTGAATATAAAAAATAAGTCAAACGTGTGCACATATACATACAGCATTCAGAGATCTGCTGACAGGACTGGTATCACCTATGACTCAGGCCAGGGAAAAGTGAATAGTCTTTCATCCAGGGAAAAGCAAAATGGATGACATTTAGAGGAAACTCACCCTGCTCAGCTTATCAGCAGCAAAATGGGCAAAGAACAATGGAAAAAGCCTGATATAAAAGAAGCAGCAAAGAAAATAAGGCAACAGAAATTAGTCTTAAGAACACGAACAGGAAGGCTGAAGGTACTCAAAGGTATCTACCTGTCTGAATGCCAATTTTTCACCTTGGCAGAAAACTTTGATAAAGAGCAGAGCTCAAACAACTGCACAAGACAACAAGACTGAAAGAATGAACCTGAGAACTCAGGAAACCTGACTCAAACCCCAAGGTGATCCAGTAGCATGGCAACGCTGTAAAGCTGTTTGTTATTTTGCCTGTTTGTGCATCTCTTCTCATTCTTCTACAATGGAAAAAGTGATTTTAGAAAGTTTGCAACCGAGCATGAATTTATACTAGTCTATATATTACTGGAGCAGTTTGGAGAGTTCAACACTGATCTTAGCATTTTGGTTCGCTGGCTCATGCAAGCCCCATTCCAGATAAGGAGAAATAATCTGTCCCCAGCAAACATACCTTTCATGCCAGAGCCAGAAACCTTACAGGAGTCTGATGAGGCTTAGGGGAATTTTTAAGTACCCGGATTTCACATAGGTCCATAGAGCAACTGACATGACACTGGATAATTGCTTTCATTCAGTTTTATTTAAGAAGAACAATTCTGTTACACATGCTAGAGGCCAGGCTAATTGCAATAACTCTTTACAACAGTGCATATTATTTCTCTATTTGACTGTATTTGACTTAAGCAACCCAGATTATTTGTATAAATACACATACACAAAAGTAACTTAAAAGCTTTTCTACCATCAGCTGAAAGAGAAACATAATAAGTCAAGGTCTTAAAGCTAGCGCCCTCCTTGTACATGATTTTTCTGTTAATTCACTTTCACCTGAACCATCTTCATTATTACAAGAGTTTAATGGTTTCCTATGTGAAAATTCTTTTAAAAGGGAATCTGAAAAAAAAAAATACAAAAGTTAAGAATTATATATCATATAAAAATCTAAATATTTATTTAGTATTTAACCTTACGATGATAAAAATACAAAACCAAGTGTGGAGATGACTGTTAGAGGCTTTTGTTTGGGATGACCCGCACAGATCAAAAAGGTATTCAGTGCTCTCATGTAATGGGTATGTGTATTATCTCAGGATTATAAAGACTTTAGAGACTATCACTGCATGCCAATGAAAAATACACATACAATTTTTTCTTAAAAAAATTTTGGTTTATATGTATACATAGACCTTTCCAGCTTCCCATGCTCTTTTCAGGTTCAATAGTTACAGTCTCAAATTCATTTTGAAATTCTCCTGAAAGGCAATAAAAAACTGTATCAAAATCCCCATAAAAATCAGTATTTGACTTCTCAAATGGCAATTAGAAGTTTGAATCTGAATTACTTCATATGCAAATAAGGTGCTTTTTATATGGCATGGTAGCTTGTAATTGACAAGGGCATATTTAATGAACTGTTTTAAAGGATGTGGTTTTCTATTAAAAGAGGTCACTTACTACAAGGGGTTTGCAATTATAGTTTGGTGGTTGGATGCAGAACCTCCCACCAACTAATTCTTACAGATTCCACTTCCTAGTCCTCCGGGTAGTCACCAACCTGACCAGCCTGCACATGCCACAAGTAGCTAACCTAGAAATACTGTCAAGACGTCATCACAGAAATAGGACAGGACCGCAAGAGAAGGGAGGCTCTTCTCCCTCGCCCCTTCCACTCCGCTTTCTTCCACTCCCCTGGAGGCAGCCTTCTAAACTGGATTGTGGCAAGCCTCCAATACAGTCCAGTTGCTGGCCAACATTTGCTGCTGCAAAGCTGTTCTCCATCTCCTTCGGTGAAAAGCAGAGCAGATGGAAATTTCCTGTAGGCTGGTCTTGGCCCACAGACCACTGTTTGGACCATACTCCTCTACGAATAAGAGCAATCTATTCATTGCATCAAACTGACTGGCCCTACTGTCCTCTTTTACAACACAACCCCATCCAATCCCTTAACTCAGTGATAAAACACAGTGCAATGTGAGCACATTTCATCGCCTGTGCTTGGGCTAGGAACTAAGCCACGAAGGAAAATACGGCCATGTCACGCTAAGCAAAGAAACACATGAGTAACTCTGGCAAGCACCTAAGATAAGGCTCTTCTGAAAGACTGAAGGTAATGTTATATTGATGTTATAATAAATTATTACTTACACACAGAGACACAGAGTAAGCAAAAGCAACACAGAGTAAGCAGCAGCAGCTGTGCAACCATCCCCTTCAGAATGGCAGCTGTATGTTCTCTTAAAACACTGGAAGGCACAAATAGGAAGGAATCCTTTACAGAATTAAAAATGTTATAAACCTTGCCATGTCCTGAAAGCCTTCCATATTTCATTTAGAATGGAAGGAACACCTCAATATACCTAGCAACCTTGACTTTTCACAGGATGCAAACAGGACTTCTCACCTGCATTGGTCTTCCCTTCTCTCCTCTGATAAATTACAGCTAAAAACACTAGGGAGCTGGAAGCAGAACTCTGTCCTGGTTTCTGTTCCCTTCACAATCACTGTCGGATGTACCTTAGTTTTTACACAGAGGCTCTTAAGACTGCTTTTGCTTTTAAAACTCCATTAAGAAAGATGAGTCAAGGTTCTGGTCATTGACATAGCTTTTCTGGTTGTTCCAGTGACAACAAAATGGGTTATCCAGCTTTTCCTGAAGAAGGGAAAAAACCTTGAGTAGCACAGGATGAAACAGTCCTTTTAAGGACTATTAACTTTCTTGCATAAAGTCAAAAGATGGTCACTATGAGTGTATGACATTTCATAAGGTCTTGAATAACTATTCTCCACTATTTATCTGATCGTTGAAGAGGAAAGCTAGGAAGGGGAAGGGAACTGTCTCATACTGTGTTTACGACACAGTGATGTTTGTTGAGCTCTGCCCAAAGGTTTCTCACAGGGCTTTGCAAAATGCAGTGCCTACCTCTCACATGAAGAAAAGCCTCTCTCCAAGAATCCGTCACAAGAAGAAAAGGTCTACTGTCAATTACAGTATGCAGCAAGTGCTGCAGCTTCAGTAACTGAGCAGACCTTCCCTGGAGACACTCTCCTGGGAGAACTCCCTTTCCCTGGAAAGCCTCCTTACAGCTCTTCCCAAACAAGCAGAGTAGAGCAGATATTTACTGCTTAAGTGCCTGATATCAGCAGAGACAGAGAAGTGATGACAGACCTTGTCTGGATGAAAAGTTTGGGCTCTCCTCAAAGGCCCCAAGCAGCCTAAAATACGTTTGCACCAACCCAAGAGTGTACATGTGCGGAAGAGGAACTCTTCCTTATCCTTGTGTACTCATGGGTTTCTGCCATCCTAAGTGCACAAGCATGGTCAGAGGCAGGAGGGGTGAATTAACTCAGAAAAAAAGCTGTCCAAAAAAGCTGAGCAATCAGTCCTCAAAAAATTAATGATAAAAGACTTCGAATAAAGCCAATTTGTAATGGAATGTAAGAAAGGAAGTCCCTAAAGAGAAAAACTGTCTACCAGCTCTGCAGCAGGTTTTGCTGCCCCATGCAGTTTACCGTGGCAAGAAGCCAACTTGGCAAGGATCGCTCTTCTCCAAGGAGCCTGGCACCATGCCAGCCACACTCACAGGTCTCATTTCTGCTGCCAAGCTCGAGGGGCAATCGAAGATACTGTTTTGTGAATCTGCAGATCTGGTTATGACCAAGAAAATTTGTGTTTTAAAATGTTCTTAAGCAAGTGAAGTTCCCTCTGTTTATACAGTGACTGAACAGGCGAAACAGAATACTTAACCCAGCTAGAGAAAACGAGCCACAGATTGTTAATTATATGGCTATTTGCACTTTGACTGGAAGAGGAAGTAAGCTGGTTATAACTACTTTGGGCTTTACTCCTGCAACTGCATTGAAACCACATTTATGACAGCTGAAACTATGCAATTTTATATAAATGTGGGCACTTCCTGTTTTTGAAACAAGTCCTCAGCTGCTCGCCCTTACCTCACGGTAACATTGCTGGAACCAGAACGCGTCACGTGCTCAGTTTTGAAGATTAGTCTTAAGTTCTTATTTTACCAACTATTTTTGAATGTGTAGATAAAATGCATGTATTGGGCTACTGCTGCCAAGCATCTCTATTTCTAGGACCTAACCTTAGGTGTTAGGAAACACATATGTTTTCCATGTGTGAGACTGAAACGCCCAGCTGTCACCCGAGGCGTGCTCAGTCCCTGCTGACGTGGTCACGGTCACTCTCGGACAGGGAGGCAGGCGCATCGCATTCCCCCAAGCAGGCAGGCTGCGCTCTGAATCACACACGCCGGCAGATCTGCCTTTTTCCATTCAATATGCAGTATTTCAAGTAATTTGTAATAGCAGCTTTGTTATTTTGCACAGTATGGTATTAATTCTTCATTGCGGCAAATACATGTTCAGTTTTATAGACACTGAGTATGGGGAGTAACACAGCCCTCCTGGCATAAATCGAAGAAAATCTTTACTTGACTAGAAGATAATTTTGAAAATACCATTTAACAAACCTAATAAGCAGCAGTACGTTTCCTGCACCTTTTCTCTTACTTTGCTTATTTATGTTAATTGGATCGCACAAACCAAACTTCTGCAATGAGCACAGTTACATAAATCAGCACTCTGCTTTTCTGTTGACAGTCATTCTCCTAAGAAATTACCGCAGGAAGACTGATCATATTGTTCAACTGAAAAGCAAATGCCTATCCAGTAATCCCCGATAATAGAATGTGATAATTCTTACTTACAAAAAACCCCCACCCACATTTAATTTACGATGTATTCCTCCAGATCCAGCTCGTGACACGATGCCCGAGAGTCATGTATGCCCTATAAATGCGAGGTACTTACAGTCAAGATCACCAAAATCCTTAACACAGAAGAAGTGTCAGCATTTCTGCCTTTGTTTTGCTCCCCAAGACCACAACCTCTTACTTCTGACAATTAGATCCCACCCTTTCACCATGAGAACGTGCCAGCTTTGCAGTGCTAACAGAGAGTGAACAATTAGAGACCTCTTAGTCTCAAACTGGAAGAAGATTAAATACAGATTCTGTTTAAAAGCCCTTATACAAAAACCTCCAACCGAAAGAAACACTAAAGCTAAAATTTCAAATTCAATTACACCTGATCTATTGATTTCCCTTCACGTAACTCTCAAAGTAAGCACGGTATATGGTCCAACATGCAGTTCCTAAGAACACTTCCCTCGGCTGCCACCTTCTCGCCTCAAGTCAAGGCACAACTTCGAAGTGGCAGAGCAGAGGCTGGTCCTGCCATCCCTCTTCCACATCATCTTCAGCACAGACATTTGTCCAGTGCTGCAGTTTGCAAGTTCAAAGAGTTAAAGAGCCAGCCAAGTAACCCAACCAAAAATGTGGTTAGATGACCACTGGTTTGGCTCCCTCGACCAACCCACCCCAGCGTTGCAGCGGCAGCAGCGCTGGCACCGAGGGATACTGGGTAATGTCTCAGCAGGGAGGGTGCGAGCCACGCTTCTGGAACCCGTTGGACCAAGGTTACGGGCAACGATGCTGCATTTGTCACCTCTCCACAGAAACTGGCCCCATGTTCAGCTCCTACCCTCCAAACAAGGCAGGACACAGAAAAATCCAGTTCATGGGGTGCAGTCTGAAGCTGCCCAATTACCTTCAGAGCTTCACTGAATTACAGGCTCAAAGTCTCAACTCCTCTTATGACTTCTTTTTTTTTTTTTAACTGAAGCCTAATGCTTCTACATAGAAGCACTCAAGTCCAGATCTTTGCAGACTTACTCCGAAAAGTAACATGAGCGTTTCTAATAAAGAAAAGAAAGAAAGACTTAATGAAGGCAACCCGGATTAGCTAAACGATACATCATAGTGGAACAATTCTGCTGTTAAAGATCATGCAGATGTTACGGTGGAGGCAAAGAAAGCCTTTCTTTAGCTACAGCACAGCTGCTGCATATGACTTCAAAAAGACTTGGCACAGGACTTCAGCCACAAAGCTTCCCCCTCACTTCATTTCATGCACGTCATCTGAAACTTCAGCGAGCTGCACCAAGGACAAAACTGACACAGGGGAGTTTGCAACATCTTAGCAGCAGCAGGGCAGCCCCTTGGGCTGCCAATACTCACATGCACCTTCACAAAACGCAGCTGCACGTCTCCATTCCTCCTCAGCCCAGCAAACCCTCAAAAGCAATGATATCCTCACACTGCCATCCTTCTTATTTATACTTGCATTATCTTCTACTTTAAAGAAGACAACTTTTATGAATTATCACATAAGTAATACATATTACAGCTTCAAAATTAGCCATAATAAAAAGTAAAGGAAATTATCTGTTAAAGTAACATTAGAAAGTATTGTCAATGCTCGTTCACATCCTTCATACACGGAGCTACTCTGAACAGACACTGACCACAAAGCTGAAAATGCCATAGCTTACAATCACATTGAATGTACATGCTTAATGCCAGTCTTGTATTTTCCACATAATATATGCACTACAAAGAAAATACATATATTAACTGTCTCAATTCAAAGTTCAGTTTTTCTCTTTAAATGTGTCAAAGTATTACAACTACTTACATGTAGTACAAAAGAACAACCTGGATTGATTTTATCTATTTAACAGAAAGCACGCAGAACTTAATTTGATCTGCATACTAACATTACACTTACTTGTGATTTAGTTTCAGTGATGATATTGATAGATGTATGTACCTGAGAAAGCTAAACTGCTTTAAGTATAAGATTAAATTAGAGCATTCCTGATGCATGAGAACAGAATCTCAGAATGTTTTAATTTCTCCCTTTAACTGTCTTCTTTTATTAATTCATATGGCATCAGCTTATTGACTCTTACGAAATTCTTAGCTTTGACCATGTGAAGACACAAACCGATTTGTCACCTACAATATTCTTCCCACAACTGTGAAGCTACAGACAAAGAATTAGTCCAAATAAGAAAATAGCAGTAGGAGCAAATAAAATTCTGTCAATGTTCAAACTTCGTAAGTAAAACTGAGTAGAAAAGAACTGCAGATACAAGGAAATATAAGCAGAAATACACCAAAAAAGGCTTTTTTTAAAAAATTACTCAATTACTTCATTACTAAGAACTTGATAAAAAGCTGGAAGCCCATGATTTTAAAGTATATTAATAATGCTGATTAAAACCAGTGAGGAACACTCATCAAAGCAAAGGTAAAGCTTGAAATACTAGAAATATTAACCACATTATTACTGTATTCACTTCAAAATGACCTACTTTTATAACATTAAAAAAATTAAAGAATATGGGCACTAACCCCCCAACTCCGCTGGCTTTATAAAACACCATCTACTTTTCAGAATTAGTAACAGACTCATGAAACTGAACCAATTTGTTCAACAGATGTTTCTGTTAACCCAAAGGAATTTTACTTTTCTATTGTAGAAATAGAGCGCTCTGAATAAAATGCCACTATTATTAGCAGCTTTCAAACTATATTAGCTCAAAATTAGCTTCCATTTCCATTCTTTCTTTCTTTCACATAACAGAAAACATTTTCCGTACTGGATTAGATGTGCCACCAAAATAAAGTAGGCACATTGATAAAACAAGTCGCCCTCCTCCTCCCCTCCACCCCCTGTTTTATGGGATACGCAGGAACGGCAGAGTTTTTATTTTTCTTGGCGTTTCTCTCTCCACATTAGCCGATAATCTTCCCCGTGTAGCTCTGCCAGCATGCTGCCCCGCAGGCCCACAACACCCCTGCTGTTCCAGTCCCGTGCTTTTCTCCAGCGGGCTCTGCGAATTGTGCGATCCTTTCGTAATGTGTACTATTGCATCAGTCTAATTGCAACATAATTTTCAACGCTCTAGGTAAAGCAAATAATTTCATTTTTAACTTCTGCTCATAAAATACAGATTGTTTCCCTCAACACCCCCCCCCTCTTCTTTGTTTATGTTTAAAGATTTAAAGAATGATTTGCACTGCACAGCAGCAGTCAAACAAAAATACCTCAGGTTTTCTTAGAAAGCTGCACTTAAAAACATTGCTCGGCGCCTAAAGCATTACTGCAGCCTTTCACAGAGCCATATGTAGCAGATCCCCCATGAGCAGGCTGGAAGGGAAACATGCATTCTTACTCTGTGTATTTAATTTAATATTTAGCCATTATCAAAGCTTCACAGCTTTTACTGTCTCTCTCTCCTGCAATAGAGAGCAACAGCTTATCTGGCAAACACACTCACTATGTTTCTAGGCATCAAAGACACGCTCTTGGTTCAATTCATAAAATCTGATCCAAAGTTAGATATTTTGCATTCGGGTTAGCTAAGTTAAAACAATATTTAGCTTAACCATGCCTTGGCCAAAAAAATCTCTGTTATCTACTGATCACAACAGCATTGTAGCTAGCTATGGACATCCCACTGAGAAAATACAATCCTGAGCCTGAAGAAAGGCAGATGAAATTCTGACCTTGAGCCATTCTGATAGTGGGCATTACAAACACTGTCTACTTTGTATTTGACACAATAACCAGGCACAAGAGGCATATGCCTGCAACGAGTGATGAATTTACGCGTCATTTTTGTTTTAAGCACATATATTATCTGAGTTGACACATCAAAAAATGCTGTGCTTCTTGCACCTGAAATCTTATTACGTGATACACTAAAACCAATCTCCAGAGGCAAGCACTCACAGGAAGAAATGTCAGAAGTAAGTTTCAGTGAAACCTAAACTTTGCTTTTGTTTGCTTCTGTGGCATAGTATACACCGCAGTTATGTCACACCATTTCCACAGCACCTCTGCTTCATGCAGCGTACAGAAATGCCACTAATCAAAACAGCAATCTGCTTTACTCTTGGCATATGGTCTGATACCTTATTTACTGCATGCTACTCAAATCTTTTTTGGTAGATGGAACAAGTAATTTCTTTGTGAATTCAATGGTGCAGCTGAGTGCTTCAACATAATGGTTAGCCCTACTGGTACTCCGTTGCTCCCAACTTAGAATAACTGTGTTATTTCTAACTTCTTAACTAAAGCAGTGACAGCTTTAAGGTCAAAATTATTTTCCAATTCTGAAGACACCTTTGTCTCCAGTTTGGCATAACTCAGACCTAATTTCTTCACAGCACTTAGCATTACATTGTGCTTTATATAGCACTTTCAAACCTCAACCCCCACTGCCTCACTGCGGTTATCAGTACTCAGCACTTTTCCAAATCAGATCCAAAGGTATCAAGTCACCCGCAAGAAAGTAAGACGCATACAGTTAGCAAAGACTTGAGAAAAGCCAGGACTGAGCAACTTACCTAGCATCACCTAGGAAGTCTGCAGCACAGCCAGGAAGAGAGTCCCGTCCGCTGGGGCAGCATGCAGCTGCGCAGAGCACCAGAACGGCTTCTGCCTCCGGCGATCCCCTGCCTCGCCCACCACACACGTCCCGACTTCAGCTGAAAGTGAGGCAGGGGCACTACAGAGAACAGCCTTCTCCACTGCATCAACCAGATTCATTCCCGGGGCAAGTCCATCCTGTGCACAGAACGAAGCAGGGGTCCTGTGGAAAAAAACAGCACGTCAGCACATGGTTTAATTGTAAGGCTTCCTCATGAGGAGCCAAACAAAAAAGCTTTGCAAAAACAAGCTCAGTTTTGACATTCCTTGACACGGACACTGCCACACTGCAAAAAAGTTTGCACTTGCTGCTTCTAGAAAAAAGAAATTGAGACATTAGATCTTGTACAGTAACCCCAACAAAAAACAGCAGTAGGGTTGAAATCTTTAGATATACTACTGCACAGCTCCAGCGGCAAAGGATTAAATTGGTTGCAAGCACAAAACAATTCTCTGCATGGGGACTAGCCATAGGTGATGGTTAAAACCATATTCTCAAGGAGCTTCTTAGTGAAATCAGGCAGTGTTTATTTACATTTAAAGATCACTAGAGAAAAGGATCTTCCAGAACAAACTCCTCTGCCTGTTTTCCTCAAGCCATGTCCTCTGTCCCCTGTTGATTCAAGCCATGGTCCTTCGTTCTTACCTTCAGCGCCCTTGCCAAGTCTCTCCTCACCCACACTCCCCAGGGCTTTTCATCTCTCCTGGCTCACTCACTTCCAGGCTTGGCTGGCAGTGCCACACTCTCCCCCCGACTCCCCCTCCTTCCTCCCCCAATGACCCTCACATTAACTCTCACTGCCGCCCCAGGTCTGCCTCCCCTGCCCAGAGCCTATGGTATCGTGGGGCCAGGACAGGGTCCCACAGCTCTGCTGCTGACTCTCAGGTGCTGGGGCACAGGACATCGGTTTTATCCTCCAGCTCAGACTCCCCCTCCCCTTTCAGGCCATACAGCTCTTACATGCTCAAGATGGCAAGCAAGAACTGCGATTCCTTTAGAAGTTTTGCTAAAACAGAGATTGGCGCAGTGCAGACAAAGGCAAAGCCGTGACTCAGAAGCCGCTCTTCTTCCCCAGTGCCTATCACCAGTGCTTCCCACACTGCCACCTAACTCCTTGTCTCTGCTTCAAAGGGAGGGACATGGAACATTTCCAAAAAAAAGGTGGTTTTGTGGTGTTTTGGGTTTTTTTAATCTACAATGAGAAATAACTTTTTCCACACATTCTTACAGATAGCTGAATAATTTTGGCAGCAAAAAAAAACCAAGCTAGAGGCAACTGCCCAGCCCCAAAAGCTAATGTTTTGCAAAGCTATAAAAAACTCCAGCCAGCATCCCACACTGCGAAGCATCAGGCAAAGCCTTCCTTACTGCAATCCCTGGCACTTCCCTTGCAGCCCTTAATAGCCTTAGTCATCCAGCTCACTGAAACGAGAACTGTGCAAGTATGAACACCTGAGACCAGTGGTCAAACCGAGGAGTAGTGGCTGTGGGTGGACAGTGCTGGAGTGCGCACCGTGCAAACCGCCTTTGTCTCCACCACCATTTCTGTTGTATGCCTACAAGCAATGTTCAAACAGCATCATCAGATGACAGCACACGGTCCAGCTAGCATTTCTTCGAATGCCACCCTTTTCATCCTAGAGGTACCAGCGCTTGCCTGAAAAGCTACAGCTGCTCACGAAATATTTCTAGGCCACAAAAACCTTAAGTAAAATGGGTTAGCTTCATTCCTAGTGAAGGTCATGCACAGCTAACAGAGATAATTTAAGCAAATCCATTTTACTTCACATTTGTACAAAATTAGGAGCAGTTGTGCATCAGTTTCAAAATAGGAAGGGTAACTTCGTACAATACTATTGCTTGTGATCATCTGCCCCTGCCTGGAGGGGAAACAACCTTCTTGTATGAAACTCTGGGAAACTCTTTCTTTGCTTTTCTCAGCTTAGCAGTTATTTTATCTCAGCATAAGAAACAAATGCAGCACACTGTCAGGTAATATATAGAAAGAGGAAAACATCTCAAAACAGACTACACGTTTTTTTATAGCAAAATCCAATTTACAAATTTTTTTACTGAGCTCGTAATAGCAAACAAGACAATGATTTCTCAATGGCTTTTGTAAATACTTCTGTACAAACATGGTCCAGAAGGGCAGACCGAGAAAAGAAGGAAAAAAAGCATCACATGCTCACAGATGCATGCAAATTATGGTATGGATTAAATACACTATGACATTTATTTTTCAATACAAAATAATTGAATTGTAAGGAATAGCTAACTATTCCTGTGAGATCGCATTTAGTCTAGAGACATCTGATGCGCCTAATTTTCAAAAAGTGCTGATTAGCTATGGTAAAAAAAGTACTTGACCCACACGCACACTCCTAGAACCTCTACGTTTATTGTTATGAAAATGAGAAGCTTTAACATCAGTGTGTAAAACATAATGAAGCATTAAAAGCACATTTCCATTTTCAAAAATCACTAATAAATTATTTTATTGTATCTTGAATTCAATTTAAGTAATGAAACTAGCTATCATGCATCTGTAAGAGGTAGCTTATTTATTTTTTTTAAGGCCAGAATAATTATCTGATCACTAGTTACAGTTAAAAATGTAATTAGGTTGAATGAAGTACTGAAGTTTCAACGTGCAATCATGGAAACTACATGAAACTTCTTCCTTAAAAAAGAGAGCAGAATTTCATGCACTGTTTCATTTGGCAGAGTATAACATACTTGCTGTCAGCAAAGGACTTTTTTCAATGAAGAAAAGGAAAAGAAAGTATTTCCATTCATACAGCACTGCCCAACTGATTAGAAGTATCAGGCACTAGGTAGCTGTCTCTCAACTGTAAGCAACTGTAGTAGATTTAGTTCCTACAGACCATTATATAGCATTCCTAAAAACTCATCTGATTTCCAGAAGACCTCCAAAAATGCTCGCTGTTTAACAAACTAATTATTTTGTCATCAAAATCAGTATTTATGGGCTAAAACGCTACACCGTCAAGTAGGAAAGCTTTCATGTAAAACAAATCATAAAACACTGATAATATAAATGCTTGAAAAGGCTCTAGGACTGCATGTATTTATGTAAGATCTGTGAATATATAAACACTTAGTGATACACTTCAAGAAAAAGGTGAGGCTCAGTGCAGTGAACTAATCATAAAAAGACTAACCTTCCTTAGGACAAGTGTATTCTTACAGACTTAAGCCAGCTGGCTGAAGTGTATCAAACATCTTACCCAACAGCAAAGATTGCTCCAAGACCATTAATTCATTTTAAGATTGCCTTTTTCTTTTTTTTTTCTTTCTTTTTTTTTTTTTTAAGTATTTTCAAGCATTTTTTAAGTACAAGCTATTCCTTGAAAACCTTCAGCAGCTTGCTGTTACTAATACAACTATCACAAAAGCCAAACTACCAGGCAAATAACATATTTGCTATGATTTACTTCCTGGCACCATTTGACAAAGGATTCTTTCTCTACATGATAAAATTAATTCTATTACTAAATTTGTTTAGGGAAGCCGTTCTTTACATCATCATAAGGAACATAATTTCCTACAATACTAGAACTTTCAAAAATTCCCAAATCATGCTTCCCTTTCTAATTTCAAGAAATATCTCAAAGAATTGTAATATCCTATTTAACTAATGCTACAATAGCATCAACACAATAACCACTTCATGCATTGATCAACATGTATAGTGTTGTCTACTCTTTTATTTCAATCTGTTCAAATGACATGACACAATGAGTTCAGTATAAAACATTATGGTTCTTATGCAAATAAACAGACTCCCACATTAAGGTTACTGCTCCACAATACATTGCACACAGCTGCTCACAGCTTGTCCTCACACTGAAAAGTAGAATAAAATGGAATAGCAACCTTATAAGTTGCTATTGTAAGCATTCCATTGATTTTACTGACTTAGGACATATTATTAAGAAAAAAATAAAATAAAATAAATCTGTGTTACGAATACTGGTAACAGCATCTACAACTTCCAACTACTGTAGCACAGCATCCTTAATTTTGTGGCTTATTATCATATGAAAAGAAGTCTGTGTCCTGGAAGCCAAGTCTGACACAAGAAGCACCCACAACACCAACCGTCTACTGCTAACCCCATCCCCACCGCAAGTTCTGGGGAATTTAGCTTCAGTTCCGTATTTTTAAGGTCAAATGCCTCTCCCATGCTTTATCAAGCACCTGGAGAAACACCAGATGCAAAGTGAGTCAAAGTATCACACCTTTATGGACATCAGCCCATGACCCCCATGGGCTTTCTTAGGATCCAGAGCAATTTCCAGCACCACAAGTACCGTTCTGGCTGACTGAAGGTTTTAGTTGGTCATTTCATAAATGCTTATTTTAGACCAGTATTTAATCTCACCTCACTTCATGTACTCTTCAAGAGAACTTGTTTTTCTTAAGTCTATGAATGACAGTGCCAAAAATAGCTACACAGCAAATAGTAAAGGGTATATAGTAGTATGTTATCCATATGGTATCAACTAATATAAATCTATGTATAGTCTGTTACATTTTCAAACTAATGTCTCAGGTGTATGAAAATTGGAAGTTACATACTTATGTGTGATTTCACTTTTTTCTGTTTATTAAATCAGAGAGTTACAAAACCAAACCTGAGTAATTAAGGACATCTTGCATAGAAAGCTAAGAGAAAGTCCTCAGAGTAACTGCAAATACACCTGTACTGCATTTGACTCTGGCCACTGAACTGGCTCTTAGGACAGACATATCTCAGAGTGAAGATGACTCCTGGCACACATTTGGGAGCACCGTACCAAAGCCAATCTTTTAAATTTGTTCCCCTTATCACGGCTTAGAACAGGAATATATTGTGACCATTTATTTTTGTGAGCAAAACCACCTTTTTGCTACAGGGTTTTATGACTATTTTTAAACTGTGCTTTAGTTTTCAACCCAGGTAACTTCCAGAAATTCAAAAATACATTATAAAAATCATACATTTGCCAAAGGCACAAGAAAGTTTTCCACAGAGCAGAGAATAAAAAACAGGAGAACTGAGAAATTTCATTTCTCCTAAACATACAAAAATGCATGTCATGCCCTGTTTTCTTCATAAACCAATGGTCATTAGAGTCTATTACACTGTTTGTGCCTAATTTGTGAGATTCTTTGAATAAAATGTCCTTTTTAGCACCACTTTGCCATTCTAGTAGTGTACTTGGCTCTAGAAATTGTAGGTTGTGAGCCTGAAACCCATGATGAGAAGGAGCAGAGAATATTTTCCAACCAATACTCTGTAAGCAAATGTGGTTTTGATGCCTCAAAGCTTGACAGCTCTGATCTAATATGCTGATTTCTCCTCTAGCCCCTGGGCTACATTCGTAGAACTCAATAATCTCCTTTTTGAGATCTCTTACTTGAACTCACAAATCCTTCCTCTCATGGAAATACCCCAAACATCGTCACTTTATTCTGGCCAGAAATGTTCAAAGTGGGTTGCTACACCAGGGTGCTGAGCCAACCTAACAGCTAAGAACCTAACAGTTCTGTTAAGAACTTCTTGTGCTCCTGTCCCTTTCCTTGTATTCATGCTATCCTTTAGTAAACCTGTTCAACTCACTAATTTAGCATAAAACTATTCAATTTTTTGTTGTTGTTGTTTGGTAGATTAGCAAACTGAATCAGTTCATCAAGGGCTGAGAAAACTTTTACAGCCAGCCAGACAGTAGGGGACAACATGGCAACCTGGCCAAGACGGGGGAGAAGTCAGAAGACAGGGAAAAGAAAAAGGACTTTCATTTCCAAAAGTGACCATTTTTTCCCCCCTACCAGATTAGCTTGATTTATCCCGCCACATCAAACCTTCTCACTCACCTGTTGATGCTTCTCCACTTGGCACAGATAGATTAACACTTGCTAGCCCAAAGACTAGCCATTAGGCACATCTGCCGTCAGGTGAATACATTTGCCTGAGCCAGACAACCCCTGTGAGGCACGTACCTCTACCGCCCAACAACCATCGCCATCTCCTGTCTCTCTCCTACAGAGGGTGAAGAATCTCCGAATACCCCAAACAGCAGTTTCCAAACTGGTCAACAGCCATAGCACTGGTCTATAGCTAGTCTGACAGAACTGTGCTGTTGCCTAATTTTCACAGGTTTATAGCAGTAGCCAATGGGAAAATTTAGTAACAGGGGGGAACACCCTCAAAAACTTAGGGAAGCACCTAGTGCTAAAGCTTGCCAGCCTGAGTCCTTGCGGAAGAACTGATGAAAACCCCCGGTACAGTCGATGGACAGAGCAAGCCCCATTCTTAATCTATGGTCTCAGTGGTACCTCTTTCATCTTCAGCCAGTGCAGCCGGACACCATGAACACCGCACAGTTAATATACTCCAAACTGGACAGTGCAGCAGTTATGGAAGTTTTTGTAAGTCTTTCAGCAAAGAGGAAAAACACAACAACAGTAACTTCAGTATTTTGGTTTAAATTGAGCTGCCTGGTTTCTGTTATTTCTGAATTTCTTGCCAAGCATCCCTTTTTTTTGTTTTTCCTTTAAACCAATTCACCAGCAACTCACTATGGAATCCGGATGAAGAAACAGCTTCTTTATCACATAATCTCCCCAAATGTGAAATGGTTTTAATACTTACCTCCAGTGGCGGTTACAGCACAGAAACAAAGAATTATTATACATATATCCCATGAATTTCTGAGCAAAAAAGAATGGACAGCATTGAAATACATGTTTAAAATGAGATAACTCAATTTACTACAAAATCAGATAGTACATACTACACATATATATACACATACACACATGTATATACAAAACATACATAATTTGTATGATTTCTAACACTGAGTAAAATAAACTGCTCCAAGAAGGCTACTCAGTTCTTCTAAAACTCAAAACAGCTCCAATTTTATGACTAAATTTGATGACTCATTTTCTTCTTTGGCTCCAGGATATTTCTGAAGACACCCCCAAAAATTAGGAAACTGCTTTTGGTCCTGCTGAATACAAATGGAGTAAGCTGCATCTCTCACAAGAGAGAAAATATTTTCATTGTTTCAAGTGTTCCTGTAGCGCAAGTGGAAGCAAATGGAAAAGCTGTCGTATCTACAGTTCAGAGCAACTGCAGTCCACAGCTTTCACAGAAAGTAATGCTCTCATGCAAGGTAGTCGCAAAGAAATTCTGACTATAAATAAAAGAGGTAAAGAGCTTCACACTTTGCTACAGCTATCAGTCATGCTCATTGCACCTCTCTGGAGTGCCCTGAACACCCCCATGTCACATTTCCATCCTGCTGCATTTCAGAGACTATTGACCCACCTCATCCGCTCCCTGAGTCATATGAGCACTACTCCTCCCTTCAGCAACTCTTTGGGAAGCTAAGGGCCTTTCATGTGATTGCTACCTGACTGGTTTCTGACCAGGCAGGCCAGTTTTACTGCTGTCTTAATGACTGCAAATGAGAGGACTGCATTTTCCAGTTTTCTCAGTAACCAATCCACTAGGGGATGCATGGAAATGCCAGTGCACATGCCTGGCCATGGCCCTGCAGCTCCCAGCTCTTGCACTGCATCTGCTCTGCACCCTTGGCGTGGCTGGTACCACTGCACACGTGCAGGGCATCTGAGCATGTAAACCAATCTTCTTTAGTTGCCTTTTGGTCTTCTTTAATAACTGGCCAGCTGGCATGCCTAACTCTGTTTTTCTCCTCTCACATGTCAGCAGGATGGTCAGCCTCCCATTCCTATCAATAGCCCGCAAAAGGTTTCGTAAGTCATCTTTTGGTAACACCAGGGCTTCCCACCTCACAGTTCTTCTACCTCCTCTTCTACCCTACTTCCCATACACCCCGAATTCTCATTCCCATTTATCTTCCTTTGGTTCAGGAGGTAGGTCTTTCAGAGTGCCAACTTTTTGAGCTGCGCTAGGAGGATGGGCAGAGAGGGCGCTGGGGATATTATGCTGGAAGGTGTTAACAGCCACCATCAAATGGTTCTTTGATCTCCACACAATTACAGAGCTGGGCCTGCTAACCAGATGCAAGGGGCTCCCTCTTTCCCCGGTTTCTTCCTTCTGCATCCCAGACGGACAGAAATGTCATCAACTTGAGTGCAAGGCCCTATAAACCAATTACAGGTTTATTTTGAGTTAAAAAGAAGAAAAGGACTGTTTTGCTTTCATAGGAGATGTCAGAAGGAGTTTGCAAACCAACAGTTTAACACTGAAAGAGGCTCTTGTAACAACTCCTGTCTGCTTAAGAGCTGTCTGAAAACATGCAATTTGATTGCTGAAGTTTGACAACACTTAAAATTCTAAAAAGTTCTTACGACAATCATATATAAAAAGGGAAATTTTTTTAAGCTTCAAATACCAGACAAAAAGCATATGAGATTGTTTTAGTGCTTTCTACTAATTAATGCTGCTTCTATTATACAGGGCAAGAAAATGACAATTTTTTTTCCTAAACTGGCAGTGAACAGCCAATTCAGTAAGCTGCGTTTTTGTTTTCTGTGACAGAGCAGTGGAAAAATCTCTTTCATTTATTAGGTCTACAGAGACCAAAACTGGCTGGGTGTCAAACCTGCTTTGTAAAAGCCCAGATCCACTCAGCCATGTGTAGATTCCATAATTCTTTACAACCTGTTATCAGTATCAACTTCACAAAAGATGAAACTTCAGTGTCTCCCAATGAGTGCTACTGCAACCCTTTATCAAAGGCAGCAAAAACCTGAACTGACAGTTCAACACAGAAAGAAAAAAGCCCCACCAACTAATGGCAATGCCAAATTAAATACTTATTAAAATCTAAGATCTCATTTATTACTTTTTTTTCCCTAGATGAGCTTTGCATAAAGATATAAAACGAGATCTCCTACAATGGTGGAGAAGCAAGCTGGATAACTATTTAAATTTTAATAACTCTGCTCCAGGCCCGACTGTGTGCACCTATTCTACTTAAAATGCCCGTTTTCATCACCTCACTTGTGACTGCAAGGTAGCTAAAACTTGTCATGAGGGCAGACAGGGAAAGACCTTACACTGAAAGGGTGCTAATAGCAACCTGAGATAGAAAAATGAATGTTTTAGAAGGATGGGGCTTTCAGGAAGGAAGAAAACTACCAGGGTGGAGTGACTGACTTGCTTTTAACTACAATAAGGATAGGTTTCTAGATGGCTTTGATGAACTGATTAAAAAGTGCTGCCTTGTTAAAAAGGTGCTTCTCACATCGAATCAAGTGCACGCTGTGTTATATCCAGGGAAAAATACTAAAATTCAGTTTTTAGTAAACACATCCAACATCACATTCTTACATTTTCTATAGGAAATATGAGTTTCTGCTATAGCCTAAGTTTATGAATAACAGCACTCACAACACTTTTTAATCTCAGGCTTTAAAACTGAAAGAACTAATCAGTCATTTTATTCAACTGAATTATTCTTGCTATGCTGACTGCTCTGTATCTGTCTATACTAACAGCATTTGCTTGAATTGTCCCTTTTTTTAGCAATGGATTCTATTGCATTCTTTAAAATTAACCTGCAAACTCACAAACATTTCCTATTTTACTATTTCCTAATTTTACTATTAAAACAAGTAAATCCTGTGAAACATTTGGTACACTTCACATAAGCTAAAAGTCTAGTGTCCACATTCAGTACTAAGTTTGCAATGCTGCAAACTTGCATCTGACGCAAACATGAATGTTAGCAGTCTTAACAACCCCCTTCTGTGCAGGTTACATATATTTATCAACACAGATAAACATGCATGTGATTTTCTTCAAAGTTCAATAAAATCTGCTGGGTCTTTAGGTCTCCTGGAAGTATGTGTGATTTTTATCGCCACCACATAAACGGTCCCCTTTAATACTCCTCCTCACTATGCAGTCTGCAGATTACAGGAGTGCAGAGGCTCTGAACACAGTTTTATTTGCACAAGCGTGTAGGGAACATTACACAGCACCATTTCTCATATGGAGAAGGCGTGAACCCATACTCTTCACATGCAGATTTGCCACAATTCAAACTTCAGCCATAACTCGCCCATAGCTTGAGGATAACAAGTAAAAGCTTTAGAAGTAAACAAGCCCAACATTCATGGATACGACATAGAAACAGTTTAGCACCGTTTTAGGAGTACAAGGTACAAACATGGCTCACCTACTTTATAGAAATCTGCTGCAAAACATTACAACTCTTGTAATCTTTTTGTCCCTCGCTTGAAGCAAAACAGCTTTGTGTTGCCTCTAAAAATAGGGAGGGAGCAGTGGGGGATGGGAAGAGGAGAGAATAAGAGGGTTAAGTGGGAGTAAGAACTGATAGACCATACTGGCATTAATTTATAAAAAGACCAGTGAATCGTACTCTTAGTCTATGGCTTTCCTAACAAAGTCAGGCACATTCTCAATTATCAAATGAAAAAGGTCATCCTGTACTTTTTATTTTGTACATGCACATGCAAAGGAAAAAAGGAAAAGTTTTGTTTCATCTGTTACCAAAACCATCATTCTGCAGTCAACACTTTTAATGAAATACAGGCCAAAGGATTAGTCAGAACAGATTCATGGAAAAACAAAGGAAATCTGTATGCAAATACAAGCCTACCACACAACTACACCCAAGAACAAATCCTGCTTGAGTACCTCTGAACACTGTCCTACATGGCTCCCTGCGACGGCTACCACTCACCCCAGCTCCACAGCAATTAGCAGCAACTTTAGCAGCCACTGCCCTGAAGAAAACAAACTATACTAGTATCATTAAAGCATTAACTTCAGCATTCTAAACACAAAATGTGTCAGAAATAGAGTCCATATGTGTTGAAACTCTTAAGAAGATTCTGTTCATTTTTTGGGGCAAGGAGCAGACAGGGACCTGGTGGAAGGCTACAGGAGAAGCTATAGGGAAGGCTGCTGCAGAGCTATTGCCCAGCTGGGAAAACAAGTTATTTGAAGGTTACGGTGTTACAAACAAGCAAAGGAAGTCAACTGATCATGCTTGTCACAGGAAAACTGCTGCGGCGATGAGCCAGAGGCTGGCTGATGGACAGGCACAACACTGGAGCACCACCAACGTGGCATAAGAGGGCTGGCCCTGGAGAGGTGGAAGCAGCAACACAACGCTTTCCATGCCTTAACGTTGGGCCAATCTCAGCTAGGGCTTTGCACAGGTAAATATGACTCTAAGAGTTTTTCTCAGAGGGTTATTTTTAAATACCTGACCATATGAGCTTCCCTGGAATAGGAAAAAAAGGGGAGGCAAAACTAAACAGTCATTACATATATGTTTAAATATAACGTTTAAAAAACCCACAAGATATTTAAACTGACCAGAAATGTTCACTTTCATTTTAATTTTAAAGTTGGCAATGGACTTGGACCAAAAAAAGGTTATATTCTGACTGAGATGCAGCAGCACGGAGTTTCTAAAACCATTCCTTCAAACAAGTTGGGGGGGGGGGGCGGGAAGGGGGAAGGCAAATCTTGCTCAAAATCTCTCACTTACAGAAGTAGCAACTTGAGTTTCAGTCCTTATTCGGAGATGTGCTAAAGTCACTGGGAAAGCTCAAGTAGGGAAGGAAACAGTACTAAGTGTGCAACGGGAGTATGTGGCTGTACAGAGTTCAGTTAACAGCAGCAGTGTCAACAAGTAAGGTTAGGAGGTTTGACCCCGAGTTTTCTCAATACCACTTTCCATGCAAGAAGCATCTGCACCAATGCCAAAAAGGCACTTGTAAGTCTTTATCTACTTCTGCTTCAAAAAACAGACATAAACACATCTAGGTCTGTGTAAATCATCTCAAAAGATGCAGTCGGATGCTCAGAGAACATATGGTCACAAGCATCAAGCATTAACAAGAGAAAAGGCTGTGACCCAGAAAGAAAACATTTATATGTAATGGCACATTTTGGGAATACTGATACTGTTGGACTGCTGGGAATCTAACAACTGTATTTTTCCACCAGTACCTGTTAATATATTTAGAATCAAATTTCATAACACTACCTAAAATTACAAAGCAAACAACTGCTTGAAAACGTGCTTCCAGTATATAAGAACCATATTATTGTTTATACAGAAAATATATCTGTATATCAATCTCAAATCAACTGTCCCTTTCTGTTTACTTGGGATTTTTTTTGCTGTCACTATCAATAATGTATGCAAGAATTTGCATAGCTCTGCCATACTGCTGGTTAATTATCCATTTGCTGAAGTTCTAAGTAAAATTCTTTTGTGTTAAACAAAATTGTCTTTTTAATAGAGTGTTTTGACAATGGAACAGGAAAATTTGACAACAGAACAGCAAAATTTAAATATTAAAAGTATATTATAAGATCTCTCAGTATGTGACAGCATTAGCTATTGAAAGAACAGCACTTCTTCCAGTGTGCATACTACCTTTCATCGTTACTATAATTGCTTACTCCCTCATCTTCTCTTGGCTTTCTAACTTCGCACTTTCATATGATTAGAAGAAACTGATGCTCTGGTCTCAAGAGAAATACACTCACCCAGCATCTCAGCATGGGAAACATGGAGATAGTGTCTTCTTTCGAATGATAACGCCCCCAAAAATAAAAAAAACCAACAAAAAACCCAAAGAATAAACCAACTCCCCTTTCCCCTGAACCCACTAACAGAAGAAAAACACCAGAAAGACCCAACCTCAAGCAAAACTAGTTAATACTTACAGGTTTAGTAATTTTAATGTTTGGATCTTCAATACATTTTCATTTAGTACATTCACATCTGGATTTCTGCAACTGCAGAGCTTCCCTTCACGTGGCAGAACACACCAAAAAACTGCACTATCTGTCCCAGACTAGTTTCCTTTCTACTACACACACCCCATGTATTTGAGATGATCTGATAACACACTTCTGGTTATGTACAAGTACTGCAGCTAATGAAGTTTTTGGTTGTTTATTAGAGAGGGAAGGAAGAGGTACGTTGACTTTTAAACAAACTCTGTGACACTGTACAAATCTTTACTATAGTGACCATTGATAAATGTTCATTTCAGTTCCAAAGCAGAAATTTTCTTTCCGAGTTTATAGGATTTCGCTCAAAGTACATGCCTTAAATATAATAATAATCAAAAATTAAAAAGAAAACCACCAAAAAACCCCACAAAAAAGAGCACAAGCATTTACACATGTACCACATGTGCACTAATCATTGACAGAGACAGAATAAACCCCTCTATTACATGTACTTTTGAGTAACAGCAAGTTCTGTACTTGTGTTTGCAATACCCCTATAGGTCCTTGGGCTTGTGAACCCTTAACCTCAGGCAATGGATTTTGGGTTTCCTCACCCCAAAGAGCTGACAAAAGGCTGAAGGCAACAAGCTGTGACTGACAGAGGAATGAAATGAAACGCTCAATATTTACAAGAGAAGATGTGCAGTTCCAACCCTGAATTAACTTTCTTCAGGGTTGTTTTATCCCTTAGTATTTATAACCAGTTACAAGATAATAGTTAATTTGGCGTGAGTGCGACTGAATATCTGCAGGAGACTAAAGCCATTAAAACCATCCCCAGACAGTGAGGGGAAGTAAGTGATCCTGGAGACACTTCTTTCTGCTATCACGTTTCTATCATGAAGAGGCACTGCTTCCTTTCCACCCCTATAAAACTTCTCAACATTCAAAAGAGTTAAGTTATAAAAACATGACAGCAAAAAGCAGAAAAAAAACACTTGGAAACCCCTTAACACAGTCAAAAACAGGTTAACATGACAATAAGCGTTATCATCTCATTTGCCCTGCTTCTATGTTAATACACCCCCAAAAAACTCCAAACAAATAGAGCACAGGAATAGAAAATCAAGCTCTTGAGTTAGGACCTGACAAATCAGTCTCCTCATGTGGATGAATTATAATGCATTTAACCATGCACGTGCCCTTTTCTAACTGTGCTGTCCACTGTCCTTCACCACAGTATTCACCCTATTCAATGTTTTGTCTTAATTTCATTACCCATTTCATGACAGTATGCACCATTTCTTGCAGTATTCAGAAGTGTTCAGTGTCGAGTGTTACCCTTCATAAGAGAGCTTTCCAAGAAGTTCATCAGTAAGTTGACCTGCTTCACTTACAGCATCATCTGCATTTAGGATCAGCATTATGCCTGCTTCCAGCGTGAGCAACAGGCAATGTGTAAGTGGAGGTGGTTATGGAAACTTAGGCCCTTATTATATCTTAAAGCTTACACCCTGGCCATATTTGCTTGTTCTTTCATTGGGACAGAAAAAAAAAAGCATTACAAAATGGGTTTTTTTCCTAGAAAATGAAAAAAAAAAAAATCTTCACTCCAAAGCATACAACCTATAAAATTGTTAAGAAAGAACACAATACAGTTTTAACCAGTCTCATGCACAAAAACAGCTAGAAATTTTCCACTGAAAAATACAGAACAAGTATTTATTAATTCAGCTTTTGGTAGGCACCTACCACAAAAACTTGGTTAAGATGCAAGCAACTGAAAATCAGATTTCATATTCATATTGAGGTCTGTCAGCATAAATTATAGATATTATACTAACAGTGTGGCTTAAAATATTACCTTCCCCAACTGTTTTCCCCTTTTACGTGGGTTGTCAGCTTCACAAACTACAATTTTTAATGCATTGAGCTTTATTGTTTTATATATGTGTAAGTATATGTTTCAACATGTTTATATATCTTACATATAAATAGGCTTCTATGATTTAAATATATAAAAGACTAGAGCCAAGATTTTATTTAAATACTAAGAAATCAGACTTCGGGGGGGGGGGGGGGCGGGGAGAGGGAAGACAATGTTTTGTAATTTAAGTAAATGAACTGTTAAAGAATAAAACACCCATGTTGTAAAATGAGAATTTGATGAAAAACTTCTCAACTATACATGAAATACATTAAAAATATGATGCCAAAGAACTAGAGTTGCCTTTGCAGTATATTTGCTGCTGAACTGTTCATTTATAGACTACTAGCACAAGTTTGAATACAAATGTAATGTGTAAATTACACAGCCCCGATTCAAGATGTCTGTGAACTAAAAATAATAAACTAATTCAAGTCTCATATGAAGAGCCAGATGTTTATCATGCTGGGGAACTGGGGATTTCATGTGATGATGTTTTCCACCTTCCCTTTTGGGGTCCTTTAGAAGGAGACTCACTATTAATGTGTGTAGTAAGAAAACACCTGATCACATTACAGAGCACAGACTAATAAAACCAGAAGATGTATTGTAATCCAACAATCTTACTATAGGCAATAAAACTAAATTAATTTTTTAATTTATCTTTGAAGTAGTGCTTTTCTTCATAGAAAGACATCTGATCTTGATTAAAAATTTCTGTGAAATCCACTCCCGTACATGGCAATGTAATGTTCTGCTGTTGTTATCCTTCCTATAAAAACTTGCACCTTTAATTTTGAATTAAATGTATCAAGCCTTCCTGACCCTGGATCTGCTTATAGATTTATTTGCTTAACTTAAGGGCCTGGTATTGCAGAACCATTCATTGTGTAGGAACACTGGGCAGGCGAAGGTAACCTCTTCCAACTTCAGCCTTGTCCTTTCAAAGGGAAGCACCCACAGGTTCTCAGCTCTTTCAGCTCTTTTCTGATTCTTTAATCAAAAGGTCTGACTTGGAGCAGTTCTAATTTATGAACCCAACTTGTGGGTGCCAGCAAACTAATAATTACTGTAGCTTAATGCACAAATTGTACAACATCCTGACTCCTGCAGTACATCTTCGCTCTGTGCTTTCTGTTCATACAACTACATTTGTATTAGTCCTTTCCACCACGACCTGGGGACTCCTGGATTCAGCTCATTACTCACCATCACCCTTAAAACAGCCACCTTTGTTATTTTGTTTCTGGATGCAGAACTCCGTATTTGACTATTCAAATGCACATTTTGTTAGCTTGCTACCACTTGTGAAGTGATCCATCCAGCTCTCTAGTACTTGCTTGTTCTCTTCACTGTTTCTTATTTCAAACACTTTTGTATCATTTAAAGACTATTTTGATATACAGAGTTCTATTTTGTATCACAAATTTCAAAGGGCATATGACCAAATAAGTTACTCTGTTTTCTGTTAATCTAGTTGCTCAGCGATTCCCTATTTGGAACATACTAATTAGCCAGTATTAATAGCGGGTACATGGAGTTTGCCTTGTTCTAATTTCTTAAAATTCTATGCAACGCCAACTCAAACTATATGGTCCACAGGGCCATCAAAAGATTTACCCAGAATGAATGACAGTCATGGTTCTAATTATACCTTGAATCCCTGCAGCATCCAAATGCTCATCATTTGCACTCTCTATGCCTGTATTTCACTATGCAGAATGACTGGAAGAAACCCAGGCAAAATGTGATAGCAAATGCAATTTTATTTTATTTATTTTTGCCTACAGTTAGGGAGCTCTTTAAAAGAGAAGAAAGGCCCAATTTCTACTCTTTGTTCCAAGGTCTGTTTCTGTTCTGTTTTTCAATGGCTCTGGATTAAAAGAACGAAACAAAAAATACTTTTAAGAATGTATAAGGGAACACTGTACTGTCCTTCCACAGCTACTGCTGGGAAGAGGAAGGAGCTGGACAGCAACCTCAGCACTTAAGTCACTTAAAGTTTATCTGAGGTCTGTTAATGAAATATATTGTATATTAGCACATTACATGAAAACTACTAATTGTTCCTCCAGATAAAATCAGAGATGATCTTGTCAAACAATACTGGCTAGCATTAATTATATTGCTCTGTTTTAATTCCTGGTTAATCAAGTCCTTGGTCAGCCTCTTCAAGATTTTATCTGAGGCTGGAGTCAAGCTGTTAAGTCTAGAACAAGCAGCTCGCCTGCCCAAGACATTAAACTTCTTCTACGTATATCTAGATTTCCCACATGTGTCAAGTTCAGGGGTGGGTGGGTGTGTAATAAAAAAAGAAAAATCAACCTTATCAGTACAGATAGGTCTGCAGATAATCCCATGAAGTTATGGACAGAAACTGGCATACTCTAACTACTCTGTCCTACAGGAAAGGCAAGGGTTTCAGCAGCAGCTCATGATATCAAAACATGGCGAGTATTACTTAAAAAACAAAACAACAAACCACACACACCAAATAATCAAAAGAAATACGTTCTTCATTTTCTGTATTGTTAATTGCCAAGTTAGTTTTTTCTGTAGGTTGTTTTGCTTTTTCCTTTCTTACTTCCTACAGTCACAAGCTTCTGATTTAAAGTTATCTTCTCCCCGCCCCGCCCCCCCCCCAATTTGTTACACACCATTCCCAAACTCCTTTAATTCTCTTCATAATATTGAAGATTTTAAACCATCATTGCTCATCTACAGAGTGTTGGTTTGTTGTCTTGGGTTTTTTTTAAAGCAATTATTTTTCAAATCATGTGGCTTACCACTATTTGTGTATTTGACACTTTCTGCAGTGTAAAATAGACAAATTTATGCACAGCTAGCTTTAGACATGTACTCCCCCCCTCGCCTCCAACTGGTTCAGATTTGATCATGCCTTGAAACTTGTAGCATTTTTTTTAGTTTCACATTCAACTTTTCTTTATTTTACATAATGCGATGTAAAGACTTTTTTTCAGAGTAGGATGCGAAACACCTTGCATAAGGAAGTTGCCATATCTACATTTAGAATGCCCAGTGTTACGGTACTACCAGAGCGAGACTTAGCATGAACTCCTCAGCTTGAAATCTCCCATGATACCCTCCTCTATTCTCTCCTTCATCTCTTGGAGGGTCAACCACTCATCTGTAGCGTAACCTTAGCAGATCTTCATCTTACGCTCTGTCATAAACACTTAAAATCATTTCCCTCAGGGTTGTCTGAAAAATCACAGATAATTAATGGCACAGTTTCTGACAAAGTCAGATGTCCTCAATACACTCAGGTATGTTTCAGTTTTCCAATCATAAATTTGTATTTGAAGTGGGTTGTTTCGAGTTTTTTTAGTGGTGGTGTTTCGGGGTTTTTGTTTTCTTTGTTTTTCAAGGATTTCCTAATGGAAGCAAGTGTTCCTCAGAGTAGATTTTTGGGTCAAACATTACTATATTTTCCATCAAATTTTTCATGCAAAAATATTCACCAGATTTGCAGTACTGCTCTTCCTTAGCACAATTTCCTTAGACCAACAGGTGAACCTGAAAAGTCTCCTTTCACCAAGGAACTGAAAAGAATGAGACAAAAGCTCTAATGGCCGTGTTTTTCCTAACTACCATAACTTCTCCACCTAAAAGAGTATCAGCCAGTAACCTAAAAAAACTCAAAACAGAAAATAAATTTTAAAAGAAGAAAAATAACCCAAAACGATCTTGTCAAGTGCTTTTTGATCTTTGGATTGTTCGTGTATATAAATTGTTCACTTTTCTAACACAGGAAAAAAAAACTAATCAGCGTTTGCATACATACTTTTTTTTTTTCTTCTTTGCTATATATTTATAACCTGGATCAGATGTCCATACACTGGAAACAACACTCTAAAAAGTCCACAGTGATTTCCCAAGAGATGCCTTAACTTGATCCTTGGCTGATTTCCATCTAGCTGACTTTTGGGGAAGAAAGTTCACTTCCTTCACCGCCATCTTCATTTTATTGGAATGGAAAGTGAGCCGAATGGAAACAGGAAGATTCCAACCACAACACAAATTTTTTTTTTTAAAAAAAAAAAAGTTCTCCAAATGAGAAGCAGAAAGTGGCAGAACTGGGGATTACTTCAGTTTTTTGCAGCACAAGTTAATCACAGCTGTACTCAAATTAGCACAGCTACAGAATTACCATCTGCATACCAGCACGCAGGGCACAAGAACTCCATCACTTTGCTCAAACTAAAGGCCAGCATCGCTAAAGCCTTCCAAAATAATTTTGGAATAAATCTTTGTTCTCAAAGATACATTAAATCCCTAAATTTTGTCAATGTGAACTGAAATATGAAATGTGGTCATAATTCCATAAAAACATGGCTGGCTTGGTTTGTTGATGGCATCAGTCAGGAACAAAAGCACGTTGGCTTGGAATGGCTGGCACCCTGCACCTCCGCTCACCAACTCCAGTGTATCTTACCCACCCCAGTCTGTTTCCATTATTACTCTCATGTGCACAAAGATCTGCTATGAATAAAAAGGGCATTGTTAAAATAGTATCATCGTCTGTCTCTGACCCTCATAACTTAAAAATAAAAAACAAACCCAAAAGCACAACTTTTTTTTCCTTATTAATAAAGTAAGTAAAACAGCAAAGCAAGACAATGTAATAATCTCTGTGAACTGAGACACAAACAGGAGCTATACTGATCCCTTTCATTAATTAAGCAGAGAGGAGAAACAAGGAAAAATGAAGCCATGCTCTCAAAGTAGAAGATTAATTTTAAAAAGATGTTCTATTACAGCAGTTCTAAGACATTTTATCATTTTTAATTTTAATAAAAATTTTTAAGAAATTTTAACTAGAAGCAATAAACATCAATTTACCACTTTTGCATTTCTGACATAAGAAATGCTTTAAATTAAATTAAAACCTTGTTAGAAACAGACACCAGATAGTTCTGAGATTTGCCAAAGCAGCTTCATCCCAACACACAATAAATGAGTTTCGGAATTAACAGAAAAGACAACACATTTGCAGGCAAAGAAAATTCCACTTCTTCCCGATTATCTAAACAAACAGATAACATTACAAATCTGAAGCAGTAGTCTTATGGGAAAAAGCAAACAAACTCCTCATTAAAAAATGCCCTTTGCTAAGCACTTCTACATACATAGGAAAAGTAACCAGCCTACTGATGCCATTATGCAATCCTTATGTACATATACATGTTGATTTTCATATACAGTGAAAAGTTACAAGATATAATCAGTGATCTAATTGGTGTCAAGATTCAAAGAAGTCTTCTACGTGTTCCCAAACAGAGAAAAGCAAGACATCGAGTCACAGAGATGTGAAAGATATAGATTAGCCTAGCTTCATATACCATCTCTGACTGTGATGACAGACTGATGCTTCGCAGAAAGCTGAAGCATCTTTCCCCTACAATTGCACCTAAATATTGTTCCCACTGTTGTATATGGAAAGAAAACTGATCTGACACCTTGACACAAGTTACTTGAAAAGTCTCATTAGCAAAAAAATAAGACCATTTACATGGAAGATTACATCCAAGTATGAGATGCTTCAATCATCCTACAGAACACCTTTAAAGAGTCTACAAAATAACATTAATAAATGAATTTGTATGCCTGTTCTGAGTCAAATTTAGTCCATCATTTCAGACTAAGTTTTGACTTTACTAATGACAGTGTAATGTATCTTGAATGCACCTTTGAAATCTAAAGTAAAATTTATCAGTTAATTCAACATACACACAACAAATCACTGACTTCCAAAAGCCAGGCTGTTTAATGCAGATTGCTTACAGTAAACCTATTTGTGAAATAATACATGCTTGTTAAACATCATCATTCAACAAGCACTGTAACTAACAAAGCTTACTTTCCTACAGGTTTGTGTCATGTGGTGGACTGAATTTGTAAAGCTTTTCCCATGCCAGAGACATTTATGAAATCACCCTAACCTATGCCAGCTCCTTTGGGTCCAACGCCTTTTCTTCCTCGGTTCAGGTATTAATAAAGTCTCTCTCCTTTACTTGACTTTCTCTTGTTATAGCGTCATTGATACATTTATTCCTTCTCTCTTTGAGATATTTGCCAATATTTGTTGAAAAGGTCTAATAATTCAAAACTAGCAAGTGATGAAACCCTAAGACAGGCAGACAGCCTAATCGTAATCATTGCTTTTAATGCTAAACTGGTTTAAACATTGAATTTCTGAGTTTTAAATGGTCATTAAATCCTTTCTAAGAGAAGGGTATCTTGGTATACAGGGAAAACATAGCACCTCTCATCACATTTGTGTTGTACTACCCACAGTTCTCAAGAGCTGACAAGAACAGAGAAACTGCACTGAATCACAGAAAGCCTGAAATCCTGGAAGTGCACAGTCAAGGTTAAGGCACTACGCCGCCTGGAAATTAAGAGTGGTATTGGATCTGTTACCTGTTTAGATCTAATTAACTCCTTACTAAAGCTCTAGCAAAGACAAAGCAATTTTTCTTCAAGAAGTGCTCAACTTCACAGGTTAATGCATAAGCTTCCCCCTAGGCTTCAACTCCATTAACTAGAGGTATTAATTAGATCGAGCTAGGTAGATCAATCAGGATCACACCTTTAAAGCCTGGACAAGACAAGGCCTAACCCTAATATACATTGAGTGAACAGATTTATTATCATGCTTATTGGCCTAGCAAATATCCCACTAGGCTTGCAAGCATCAACATCTATAAGATGCAATAATATAAACAGATTAAAGCTTTATTGTAACAAAGAAAAGTGACGCATTGGGCTAAGTGAATACAATACAGTTAAACTCAACACACCCTTCTTTAAATGGATCCAGACTACCATCTTCCAGCATTTACTTAAACAATAAAGGTCTAGCTCTAACATCTCTAGATGAAACCTTCAGCAAGATATCATCTGTTACTGGGTTAGGTTCTGAACTCACAATTGCAATTCTGTAGTGGATCCAAGGTCCCTACAGCCAGCACGAACGCAGTCCTGGTGTACAGTGTTACACTCATAGCACCAGGCACTCATTGTAAGGTAGTCTAGCTTTTTCCTGAGGGATAATTTATGCTGTACAGATACCACAACAATGGCAAAAAGGAATACATATAACAGAGTAAGAGTATGCACAGAAAAATCAGGTTTAACTGACAAACAATAACTTGCTCACACTGCACCGATGCAAGTCCCCTTACTCTAGACTAAGCAAGACTTTAAAACTATTCCTAACTGAGAAGAAAGGGTAGCTCATTACTCCTTGGCCATTTTAGCAACATGTGAGTGAGCAGTTCTGGAGAGGGGAAGAGTAGGTGCCCTACAGGCAAAAACTTGTGTTTTACTTTTACTACAGCTTCAGGTGCAAAAATCCCAGAACAGCAGGATATAAGAGCACACAGTGTACAGACTACTTCAGAGATGATTACAAGAGGGATTTATTAATTTAGTATTACTATTTTAAAAAAAGCTAGATAGAACAATTCCAGATTACTTTCTGCACCAGGACTTCAGCTTTTTGAAGTTGAGAGTTTTATTTGAGGTTGTCACACAACTGGGAAATTTTGCTGCCTGAAACTTAAGAGCACATTAAAATGCTATGATTTTTCTAGAGCTATCTTGCTGGAAACAGTCCTTACATTCATACCCCTCTGAAGATGTTCAGCATGTGCCAAGTCTCCTATTTTAGGATCATCTTCCATCCATCTCCCTTATATGGGCAAAGTTTTCCAAGTTTGAATCAATCCAAAGCACTGATTATACATTTAAAATGTCATGCTAAAATCCCAACTAAGTTATTGAACAATTATTCAACTATTCCCCCTTACCTTTTGCAAAATAATGTAGATTAAAAAAAAAAAAAAATAAATCCCAATTTCAGTTTCTCTCAATCAGCACTACCACCCTTCAGAGTTTGAACCCAGGACTAAATGCAATAACCACACTACACAGAGCTTAACAAATGCATACTGTAATAGTTTTCTATTTTTTTTCCCCTCATCCAACTCATATTTGAGCAGTCCAAATATACTACAAATTTTATAGAAGGAGAATTTTAAACCGCCTATGGAAGAATTAGGGCCTGATAGTGCTAAATTACATTTTAGAGCAATCACTATATATAGTAACTTTCCTTCAAACTTGCTGCAGCATTGACACATTAAACAGAAAAGACATCGCAGTATTCTAGTGAAAAAAAGTATTTCTGTGCACTGGCCTTCTCTTAGGTGAGTTAAGGCAAGATAGCAATTGTATGCATGTAGCACCTCACAAATGATGTAATCAACAGCAGAATTCCAGTCTTATCTGAGACCTGAATGCTTTCCTGAAGACAATGTACTCAGTTTTTCTTACTACTGAATCCTTCTTGCCTTGGCAAGTCATGAAACTTTGGCTCCAACCTCATGAATGCCTAGATTTGATTTGATAATATCCAGATTTTATACCTACAATTCTTATTAATGAAGCAAAAAAATAAAACAAGATAAGAAGTAATGCAAAAAAGTGGAAAACAAAACCTTTAAAAAGGCACTGTATTCACCACCTCGGTATTTCTTTGCAGCTTTAATATCATCCTAGAAAACTCAAGATGTACTAGGTATACATATCC
This sequence comes from Falco biarmicus, assembly GCF_023638135.1. Classification (NCBI taxonomy): domain Eukaryota; kingdom Metazoa; phylum Chordata; class Aves; order Falconiformes; family Falconidae; genus Falco; species Falco biarmicus. The sequence continues at coordinate 41,611,637 of NC_079290.1, read as the reverse complement.
CATTCAATTAGCAGGAGGTACCTATTTGTAACTCCAAGTTATGATCTGAAGCCTAGCAGAGTTCCGTGGTCAGGGCAAGGGGCTGTTGGTATTTTGGTTTGGTTTTTAATATACAGATCTACAAAGTAAAAAACCCACACCATTCTCCAACCCCAAAAAAAGCCAACTCAAAACTACTAGCTCCTAGAACAGCAACAGTTTTCCACCCTGTTGTATTTTTAATTTTGCCATATCTTCAGGGCCAAACTTTGCATGCAATCTTTACAAGTCAACTGTTTAGAGTAGAAGGGAAACCAACACAGTACTAAATATAAAGCAAAAAATTGCTTTTAAGGCAATAAAATGAAGAAAGAATTACTCTACTGAATCACAATTATGTTAACAAGCACTTTCTAAAGATCATATCAAAGATAACTAAATGATTTAAAACCTGAACAAACAAATACAGACTAGAAGGCTAGGCATCTTGGCATTTTGTAGAACAATTGGGAGTATTAATTTTCCAATACACTTCCAAAAATCCAACTGTTGCATTCTAACCCATCCACTCTTCCAGGTCTTATCTGCAATGAATTCACCCTTTCAACATTTGTAGCCTTCTCACTAAGTAAACCTACTGAACTATTTAATGTACTGCTTTTAGGTACAAAATGTTGTTGTATGTTTAATAGAAGAAAAAGTTTGATTTAACATACCGGGGATTTCACTCCTTCCACAGCTGAATGTAACTGGGAGAGCTACAAATCCTAGAAATTTTGTATTATTCGACAGGATCACAGCAGGGGGAGATACTGAAGAGATTCCAGATTCCTTCTCATATGAAAAGTTTATCTGAAAGATTATTTTAGAACCACTATATAATTCCTAAAACCTCACTATTGTCCAGTAAACCTGCAGAAAATGATGAAATTTTGCCACGGATCCCAAAAGCTGACAACAAGTACACATTTCTGGTCTGTTCTCAGTTCCCCAATCTTCAGGAAGGCCAGAGAGGATAGGCACATTACAAGGGGATGCTACTACACATCAATACTCCTCAGTGCATTCTCTTCATATTTCAGTCTTCAGGAAAACTAAAATCACCAGGCTTTCTCAATAAGTTAATTCTGCTAAAACTAAACGACTTTTTCTTGTGAAGAAATGAGGAACACCCAAGAGGCATCCCACAGAACAGAACTGACTGTACACACACCGCAACAATGACAATCTGTTCAGGCATGCTTGAAAACCTGTAGGTTTTGATCTTTCCGTTTACATTTTTGCACCAAAGGACGTGGCAGTGCACAACAAGAGTCAACATGGGGAGGCAGGCATTCAGCATCCACCATGCGAACAACTACCATGCCCTTGATTGGATGAAATTCGTTTCTGCAGAACTGAACTATCCACATTATCCTCTGTGATCATGGTTGAGGAGCTGGTCCGTAACACAGCTAGATATAATAGATCAGTACATAATAAAGTTTCCAGGGGGTGCAGTACTTAGTACAGACACCAGAGGTTAAGAAGGAGACTAAACTATGCTCTCGATCCAAGCAGCAGCCACAGGAGATACTTGGGCAGGGGCTGTATTTCCCCAGACAACTTTTTCTTTAGACAGAGAACAAGTAACCCTAGGACCTTCCTTAAACATCCAGTGTACTACACAGGCATTTGATTTAGGAAGGCATGTCAACATCACTTCAGTAAAATCATCTTGCTTTTCAATAAATATGGTCAAAATGAAATTTCTAAGAAACACAAGGACTTTAATATTTCAGTTAAATCAATCGCAAATCCAGAAATCTTTCTCTAGTCCCCAGTGCCAATTCTGCCCCACCCACACTTCACTGAAAACTCAGAAAAACAAGCCAAACAGGCAAGAAAGTCTCACAGCCGCCTCTGGCTCACAGTAAAAACATTTGAGCTTGGCATATATTAACTGCACTTTATGGCAAGCACTCTATTATGTAAACGTTTATGAATAATTTCTTTGTATTTAAATTAAAAATTCAAATGGAAATACAAGGCTGCATACCACAAGGGTTGTTTTAATTAGTGTAATGAAATTAATTCATGTTAAATGTCAGCCCATTTAGCCAACCAGAACCTGTGTGTCAAACAGATTTTGAATGAAAATGCCATCAGACAGTATTGGTGACAGAAGCCAGGCACCCATACCAAGCACTCTAAGAAATATTAAGTCTTTTTATAAAAAGATAGTTTTAGATGCAGTATTTTGTCATGGTGGAAGTGATTTAGCATTACATTACATTTAGCAAGTGAGTAAATTATTCTGAAAAGCAAAAGCTGCAGACTTATTATTAGCAATATCACATACCAAGTTGTTCCAGCAAGACCTTGCCATTTAGGACATATTTTCATACTCAAGCCACACAGATCGCAGAGGCTCAACCCACATTTCCTGATTTCTACAACAAAGAGTGTCATTAGCTACCAGCATCATCAGGAATGCAGTACTACAGTAACCATACTTAAAGAAACCTTTCATCTAGTTTGAGAAAAACAAAAGTATGGTGAGACTGGTATGACAAGTTAATCAACTTTTAAGCTATTAACCATTAGCTTCAAACAAGACAGCTCAACTAGTAAGCACAGTCTTACACTGACAGAACTTGTGCTGAACTCAAGTTAATAGGAGTATTAAATGTCCAATTCAGCCTGCTTATTTCGCTTCTTAACATCAATTCAGTCTGCTAATTCTAATTCTCTACTTCTTTTTGTTTTCATTTTATCCATACATCAAGTAATGCCTTATTTTGTATGATTTAGCGGCTAAACCAAAGTCTCAAAGGAGGTTTTCCTTGCTGCCCAACTCTACCACTGGATTCTTATGAAGAGCACAGATTTAAAATTTCTTTTACCAATATGCTGCTGTTCAAAAAAGTCTGTGTTATTAGGTTAAGGTTATGACTTTTCTAGGTCTTATCTTTTTCTGCAAGTTGCGTTTAACTGTTGATTTTAATAAAGCATTAAAATGTTCTTCTATACTTAGACTCAGTGGAGTCTTGTAACTCCTGGTAATCTTATGACTTTTAATTCCTTACATTCTTGTATGTAATTTTGCTATGCCACAGCGAGTCTAGCTACAATGGGAGCCAAGATCTCTGTATACAGACCCTCTGACTATGCCTCTTATTGTTATATCCATTGCCATTTTAATATGTTCTACTAAAACAATACTCCTGCTTGTATTTTTACTTTGCTTGTCCTTACATTGCCTTTTCCATAAGGTACATACCTAGAACAACGTGTACAGATGAGGAACACGTCAATATAAACAAAGTCCCTTAAGCCTCTTGTGTAAAATTGTACACAAATTGTACAGTATTCTAAAAAAAATCATGGAGAAAAAACCCAACATGCAGCTGCTGAAGAACACTGTTCCTGTTTCATCTGACTGGATGCAACCTAAGCTGGAGGATTCAAGACATGTCTTCCAGCAACCCCACAATCAACTTGCCTGGAACAAACCTCTGCTTCCAACTCCGCTCAGGCAACTACCACTTCTCGTTACACACACAGGCTTCTCTGCGGTACTGCCATCGATTTCTTAACAACATATGTGCACTGAGCTTCTAGAGATCACAGGTTAAATATTAGAGATAATCCTGTTGCAGTTAACCATAATTTGTTCACATAAACGTTGATTATATTGGCCAAGCTGGTGGAATAAAACCACTTGCTATTCTACTGTGTGACTGCAGAGCCCTGCATGCAGTTCAGCTAAAAAAAGCAATGAAGGTGGTATTGTTGTAACAGAACTCCGTTTTCTTTACCTGCAATTCCTTCTGTATTTTGTTTACCAGTGGTGTTGATATGAATGGCTGCATCAGTAAAATTGGCATCTTCCAGGAATATTACCTTCTGAAAAGCTTTTGTTGAAGTATTTAAGATTGATTACAAACAATTGTATCTCTGTTTATTTAACTTCACAGAAATACAAAGGAAAAAAATTACCCAAGAGATAATTTATCTTAAGTATAATTTTCAGAAATCCTAATTATCTTTTTAAAATATATTTTTAAATGAAAACCAGAAAGCTCCTCAGTCTTCAGCAGCGCTGCTCTCTTCACATCGCTTTTCATCACCTGTTTGATTCTTAGATCTCTGAACAGCAGCTCCAGAAGTCAAGCTACAATTTGTCACTGAAGTTGCTCACTAGTTGAGATTAAGAGAGTTCCTGTCATATCCCAATTAAACCTACATACACCAAACAAATTAACTTTCATTACAAATTTATCAAGTGTATTTGCTTTTTTCAGCATTAATAAACTTTCTGGTTTTCAACATGGATACCTAGGGAAGCAACACATTAAAAATTGCAACATGCCTGCCGGTTGCAAATTTTGACCTAACTGGCCAGTGTCCATCAAGGCTGAAAAAGGGAGAACATCCCAAATATCAGAGAAGTTTAATGAAAATCAGGAGCAGGTGACTCTGACATCCTCCAACTCTCTCCCTCTCTTTCTCTTTTTTAAGCAAATATTTTGGTTGTTCTCAAAGACCTTATTTAGAATTAAAGCTTTGCTGTTCTGCGAGCTGCAAAAACATAAGGTGACAGCCTCTGTCTTGCAAGGTCTACTAGGAAAGTTAACAGCACCCTGCAGGAGTTTCCTATTACACTCAAAACTGCTGTTTGCAAGGTAGTAAGAATCTGGTTAGAAGTTCTGTAGATTTGAGTACACATCATAATAATTTTGTCCAACAGTTAAGTACATAATACGCATACACACTAAAACAAAGACATCTTAACTACAACACATGCATTATGCCTAAACACTTCAGAAAGTGTAATATGCAAGCTCCTGTGATTTCAAGATTTGCTTTTAAAGGGATGAAGTTTCTAGTAATTTCAGGGCATTGGTTTGCCAAAGTTGAATTTGGCCCAGTGTGAGGCAGGTCACAGATGAAAATGCCAGGCATACCCAAAAACATCAAATCACAGTATCTTTTCAACAGTCTCAATGTCAAATAGCAACAATGAAAAAAGAAATAAAACAAAAGACCTACTGAGGTCAATGGGATATTTCAAATAACACTGCTATGTACCTTCTAATGAGACTTCATTAGTAACACTTATACTTCAACTGCCTAACTCCTTTCATCATAAAGGATCTTGAAACCTTTTCAAGCAGAAGTGCCTACATCTCAACGGCTTACAGTATACCTTTGATATTCAGCAGAGGAAATCCCCATGGGATACATAACTGTTTTCATTTTGCCCCATGAAATTCCATTCACTTTTGGATGATGTATAAACTGTTAAAGTCCAAATTTTTCTCCTCTCTTGCATTCCTGCAAAATTTTTGGCAGCACAACACAGTCATAACCAGCAGTTATAAAGCTGGGCTCACCACCACCAAAGTAGCAATGGAAACGCTAGAATCACTTTGAAAACTTTCTACTCCCATGTACTCTCAATTTACCTTCCAAAAGTCACCATGCATGTCAGAAGATCCCTTACCTCCAGCCATGACACAATGATCCTAAAAAAACAGATTCAGCATGCAGCTACAGCGGCCAGGATCCCACTGGGTGGGTAACAAAGAGAATAATTTTCTTAAGTCTTGGACAAGGGAAAAGACTGCATGACCAGTCATGACCAGAATTGTTGTTGCCTATCCAAACAACTTAAAACCCAAATCGAACTACCCGTCCTATTGAAGACTGATGGCTGGCTATTTTGTAGTTTAGCTGAATACTCTAAGACAGGGGTCCTCAAACTTTTTAATCAGGGGGCCGGCGCACGGATGAAGTGGCAGGCAGTCACCTGCGGCTGCTTGGTTTCCCCCCCCAACCCCTGGCAGGGGGGTCCTGTAAATGCCAGGGGCCGGATTGAGGACCCTGGGGGGCTGTATCCAACCCACGGGCCGTAGTCTGAGGACCCCTGCTCTAAGACATCAGTGCTGCATCAAAATTACAACCTTTTTGTCTCCCACTAATTAAACCCAGGAATGTTCCTGCACAAATTGTTAGAGAACATAATTCAGGTTACACACTCAAGACTTTGAAACATGACAGTCATCAGTGCTGCTCTAGATATTCTAGTGTCATGCAAACACATTATGATTGTGTTTACTTATGTAATACCAATCTTCCATTAACTGTATCTTCTTTACCATGAAGAAAACCAATAAACAAATGTCTGAAAAAGGCAAATGAGTACAGCAACCAGTACAAGTAGACCAGGACCCTCCCATTGTAGCAACTTCCAAATGAAGAACGTAATCTCATTCACATACTCTTAATTCATTGCCATAGGAAGACTTCTTCTGGCCAAAAAAGCCAAATACTTTTTTCAGTATTAATGAGAAAAAGCAGCTTTGGTCTAGGGAACCTTGAATCCAGAATTCCCTTTCGCTTTGCTTTTCCCCCTCCCGCTTAAGAACAGAGAAATACAGAACAAAGTTTTATGCTACAAGAGGGCTCACAAATGATGGTACCAGAGCAGGATGTAAACTATATCTGTCTGCCTCAAAAGGAGAGTCATACCACACTTTGAATTAAGAGCTATTGCTAATTTTATTTAGTGCCACTAGTTCTTGGACTGTGAGTAAAAAAAATTAAAAAAAATCAATTTACAATTGTCCTGCTTTTAATCTCTCCATGTCATTCATGATCCACCAACCTCTATCCTAACCTTTCTGGCCATAGTACAGACAGCTATTTCTTCTCCAGAGAGAAGAGGTCTGTTTTCAGACTCAAAAGAACAGCTGATCACTCTGAGTGAAGTAAGAGGGTTATATGGTGGGAATCAGCCACAGCTCTTATTTGCAGCTGCAGGTTTCAACTGATCCCACCTCAGGAAGACTCAAGAGCTGCAGGTGTTACCCAACCAGACAGATAATTTCAAAGAAAAGCCAATACTGCCTGAAATTTTCTTCTTGTTGCTTCATATTGCATGGAGTTATTCCTGTCATCCCACCCTCATCCCCAAACTGGGGAAACTTACACTGGAATCACTGTGCCACCACCACAGAATGGCTAACACTGGAAGGGACCTCTGGAGATCATCTAGTCCAATCCCCTGCTCAGAGCAGGGTCAGCTAGAGTGGGTTGCACAGGACCATGTCCAAATGGGTCTTGAATATCTCCAAGGATGGAGACTCCACAACCTCTCAAGGCAACAACCGAAGTCTATGTAATTTTTCATTTATGATGAGCCCATCCAAACACCGTATTTGGGCACTCCTGCCCTGCTGCACTTTGGAACATGAAAGATTCATCCAACTTTGGGATTAAACATGCCTCAAAGCCACTTGAAAGAAACAAGCTTTCCTGAGCACAGTCAACAGGCTCTCCAAGCAAAACTTCTTCCCATCTCTATTTATATTCACATAATCTATCTACAGACTAGAGCCCAGGGGTTCTGTGTGGTTTGATTAAAACGTTCAGGAACGTGTTTACACCTTTTAAAGAAAAACTGGTAACTGCTATCTGCCCTTCTATGCAATTCTAGAAGGGAGACAGAGACCTGCTACAGTTCATAGTATGCACATTAATGAGAACAGCTGAACATGACTTGAGTAGCCCAGTAGCTCACTTGTGGAATATTCAAAGAAAACTAAGATCTTCCCATATGATATCCACGGTATCTCAACAAGAACTTCAAGAAAGCTTAAGGAAGTCCTGGCTACAGCTATCAGAGGCATAGCCTCAAACAACAAGATGCCTGAATCTTCCTAGACCTTTCAAAAATGACTGCAGTTGCTTCAGATGGAACTTAGCAAGAAGCCAAGGAGAAAGATCATTTTGCAAAGCAAAGCAATTCAGTCCTGTGCTCCACCTGCACTTCTTAGGCAGTAAGTGAGAGGTCTTCCTGCTTTCCTCCAAGTAAAGAATATTTAACAAGGAGATTTCTTCAAGGGATGCCTAAGTGAAGAAAGGAATCTGCTAAAAGGAACAAACAGCGCTTTTTTTTATACTACAGAGCCTTGAGATACATGGAGAATAAAAGTACCTTAATGGAAGATTTCAGACCTGCATTACACACCTAGCAGTCTTAGTAGATGAGAACATCATCTTTACCAGGAAGTACCAGTATATCAACATTAACACTGCAGAAACAGTCATACTTCGATGCATTCAAAGATGAAGGATGCAGTACTGACTCCAAGGTATGTAATCCTCCAGCCTCAACCTCACAAAACTGATGTAACTGACACAGGAGGTGTGCCTGCTTAGAGAAACCCTCATGAAATCTCTTATCCCCCTGTTTAGCCAACTCAGTGAAAGCAAATAATGCTGGGCCACACCTGGGAATCTTTGATCTTTCCAGCTTCAGGGAGAAGGAGCAACCGCCTGCCCAGACAGATGAAGTGGGTCAGTGCATTTCTTCATGGCATGAAGTTTCTTTCAGTCAACAGATCTGTCTCCTCAAGCTGGCTCTTGCAGCCAGAACATGTGACAGAGCCAACTTCAAAGCAGAAGTCTGCTCCTGAGACAGCATCTCAAGAGTCACACCAGCTCTTCATAACCTTTTCCATTAAGAATAGTTTTAGACAGGTATCGCAGACTTCTCAGAAAGCCTCACAGACTCCCCACAAAGTCTCCATTGACAGTTTAAAAAAGAGGAGGGGTGGAATGCTAGAAAACAGGCCCTCCAAATGACTGTCATACAGCAAGAGGCATTTCAAAGACCAAATACTTTAGGGCTTTAGGGCTGCCTCAAGGCAGGACCTGCTCACTCTGCATTATCTGCTGATAATGATACACAAAAATCAGGTGCAGCCAGAGAGCACCCTCCTGCACAGACACAACCTCAAGCACCTCAGCAGCTTAGCACTTGCTTGGCACAGCAAGACATACATCCTGGGCAGCTCACAGGACAGCAGTGTGCCAGAAAAGGGGAGTCTGCAGGGCAAACAGTACATATGGACATTCTCAGGCTAAGCACCTATTGATTGCCATCAAACACAGACCTTGGTACCAAGAAACAAAAATAAAACCCAACAATTTATGCCTTACATCACAGTAAAAGCCAAAGAGCTCTAACTAGAACCTCCCTAGCAAAAGTAACACCTAACTACTTTCAGGTAAAGGGAAAAGCACAGCTATCTGTGGCAGAGTGACAGCTGATGTTGCAGCTGCTGTACCTTCCTTGGAAGGCAGAGCACATGCACCAGCCCTAAGCAGCTGCACACATCTGGTATTCTGCATGCACAGCTACTGTGGGCAATCTGGGCACACACCCAGCGTGCCAGGTTTCAACTCAACACAAACACAATGAAATAATTACTCAACAAGAAATCGCCTTTAAAAATCAAAGCCGAAAGCCAAAATCCGCTAGATTGAAGAGGTTTACTAATGTCACAAAACCAGCACTATGGATAGACTGAAAAAAAATCCGCTTCAATTCATTGCTGCTATTTTCAAGTAGTTGTAGTCATCTTGATGAAATACACATAAGAAACTATCAACCAAAACTTGAAAGCTTTCAGTTTAAAAGCAACTCAGATTTATTTCAACCCTTTTCCAGCCTGAACATGAGAACAAATTCAACCATATAAACTTCTTTCAGTTACTTTATGCAATTCTGCAATTGTACTTGGTAATATCCAAGTTGTTATACCCATAATCATCAGTTACCAAAGCTGGGCTTGCTTACATTTCATAAAGACCGAATCAAGGAAAAAAAAATTTAGCAAGCTCCGTTTCCAGGTAAGAAGATACTCCTATTTAACAAAGTGTATGTTACTCAATTAAATGTTATGTAAATGTTTTCATTAAGAAAGAGCATGCATTTAATAGCTGTTCTGAAAATCAGAGCCCATCAAAAGTCCATATGGGGAAATGTATGTATTGTTATTTTTAAATGATTCCACATGTACAGTTACTCAAGTGTAAAAACTTACATTTTCCAATACAGCATATCAAACATGAAATAGTGGAAGATTTATCTAAGAAGAAAGTCATGACAGTCAGCATCATAATTTTTATAGTACTAACACTATTAAAACACATGTTCTTGCTGTGGCCAAGAGTTATACTATAGGCTTGCAAATGAATATTCAGCAGCAGCAGTTTCCAAATGGTGGTCCAAAAGGCCATGGTTGGCACATGTATTTTCCCCGTAGGTCTCTATTAGAAGTGCACGGTGGTCTTGAATGTATTGAAGGAAAAGAGCTGTGCCACTGCTAAAAAAAAAATTCTGGAAAACCCTGGCTCAGTTTAAGTTAAAGAAAAAAGTATGTTTAAATACTCAAATAGTTAACCTTTCCTTCCATACCTATCGAATACCCATTAGAGGTTCTATAGAAATAGTACCTAAGTCAGAACTAGCAATTATTTAATAATGTTTTCAAATATATCCAAGCTATTTGGGCAAACTGATGCCTTTGGAATGATGTTCCTCATCTACAGTCTGAAAGGTAGAAGCTGTTCATACTAATCAATCATATAACCCTTTTTTACATCTGAAAAGCAAATATAAACTCGCAGGGTTTCTCAAGACCTGAAGGCCCCCTCATTAACTAGCTTTCCAAGCTAATTAAAAGGTGTTTTTTAACATCACTCCGACAACGTTTTGTTTAAATAAGTGCTTAGGAAACATCATTCCATTCAATATTTAAATGTATAGTTTCATCGACTCACTGGAATACTATAGCAGAATTTACTATCCTCAGCAAATAAATCAGAAGCATTATTTTATTCTTTAAGTAACCCTTAAACTCCATTCCAAAGAGAATATAAAGAAAGAGACTTGTCAGAAACGGACTGGCTTTCATTTACCTGGTCAAACATGACACACCAGTCCAGGAAACAAGCGGGAAGTTACCCCTTGGCTTGAGCCAAGAACAGGAGCAATTTCTGCCCACTGCAGAAATTGAGAAGACACCTAGGTTTGTAACACAGCATGTGTTTTTGTGCTAAGCTGGCACACCAGCCTTTCAGGTAGAGACAACACTTGAATGAGGCACGGATCTATATATACTCTAGAGTGTGTAGTAGACCACAATTTTACACATGGCTGACAAATAAATCCATGTTAAAGGGCCCATATTTAGGAACAGTAAACCAAAAAAATACCCAAAATACAACATACCCTAGTATTTCACGTTCAAAAGCCTAACTAAACTAAAGCCAACTCAGCCACACATAAGGCAAAATTGTTGCAAAGATACTCATAGAGCTATAAGGAGTGAAAAGGATACTGTTTGTAGTCTCACCCACTTCCAGATGGGCTTAAGGGATTTAAAATTGCTAACAATTTCATTAGTAGTAGTATTATTGTTACTAAACTTACTATGGTTCATAATAACTACATCCTGGCAACAACATATAACTGCAGAACGGAGCTTCTAGTCTGCCTGATACCTATTAAGCTTACTTTTTACTTTGTCCACCTGATAAAAAGTCAATGCACTTTGCCAAGACACAAGATTGGCAATAAATAGGTATGCACGTTCCAGGCTGTATTTTATACAGAATAGACAGATATACACTGTACTGTCAAAATCTTTTTGATTTTTCTTCCTAACTCAGTTGTAATTTACGTTTCATTTGCTGTTTATAACTTGTTTGGTTGTAGCTGTACTACATACAAAATACTGCTGCTACGAATTGCCCTGTAAGGCCAACATGATGAACTGTATACTGAACACGAGGCAAAACTGTTGCACATACACACAGTCTACCCAGAAACAAAGCCACCGAGTAAGAGTAAAACTGTGTACTTTTTTTCTAACAGGTTTCGGAAACTGTTTATTTAAGGTTAAATTATTATTTTCTTCCTGTAATAGCAACTTTTTCAAAGTTCATTAAAATGTTTGCTGTTATAATCTCTACAGGTTGCTAAACACTTTCAGGGTACAAAGTCACAAGTTCTGTGGAATGCTGCTCTGTGTACTCTGCCACTGCCAGCACAACTTTCCTAGGTAACAATATGCACGACAGAAACACCAGCTACAACTAGAAAGCTAGAGGTCTGTGCTTTTAAGTTTTACTAACAGAACACACAGCAGGTTCCACTTTACCATGCAAAGAAAGCGTCTTCTTCTAGGTTTCCTATGACCACAGTAAGTGCCAAGTCAGTGCATCCCTTCCATGTAGCCAAAAAGGTTTACAAGATAATCCAGGAAGTCAAGAAATCACAGGATTTGTGCAGAATTTAATAAAAACAGAACAGTGTTTCCCTGCTCTCTGATACAGTGAAAAAGCATGTCAGCACTCCCTCAGTTTTAATACTCATAATTTTTGGTAAAAAATTATAAACAAAATTCTGTTTCCCCCAAGTGTTCTTCCAAGTAGCATTGCTCTACATAAACATTGTGTTTCCATCAATTTTCACTGTTAGTAAACAAGCATATAAGGTAGTATATTTATTTCTGTTCTTTGTAACACAAATGCACTAAATTTCAGTTCCTGAAACCAGCATCCTTGTGAATTAAGATTTCAAATAACAGCTAGAAACATTCAGGTTTGTTTTATGTGTTAAAAAGCTAATATCACACATGTCAAGACAACTAAGATTACTGGCTAAGTGTTTCTGCAAAACTTAAATTGTGCTTCATAACATTTGGAAAAAACCCAAATGGGAGAACATGCAGCCTCCTGACAAATGAGCCCTCCTCCAGGGCAACATATCCCATGTCTAAAATTCTGCAACATACACAGGGGTAACAGGCAAAGATTGCTAAACATCCTAAAGATCAATACCTTTGCACAAGCAGCGTGACCTAGGGAACTAAGCATAGAAATGGTAGCCAGCAGCTCCAGGTTTAATGCTGGTACAGAAACAAATATGTACCTTCCTGGTTTCTTAAATAAAAACACTGATGCATAGTTAGATTATAGAGGGGTTGTAAAGTTCTTTGAAGAGATATATACATCCAGGTAAAGCACAAAAGCTTCTAAAGTAACAAACGATTACTGCCTCCATTTAAAGAACCTTGGCAGCAAAAATTCTAAAAAATTAAAATATGACACTATCTCTTTAAAAAAATAAAGCATTTATCTAGTGCTTCTATTAGCTCAGTGAAGAGAACTGATCTCCAAAGAGAAAATCTTCAAAGAGAAATATGCACAAATGAATAAGCCAAGATAAATAAAAAAAACCTCAGACAAAACCAGATAGCATGATAGGGGCATTAGAGACCTGGACATTTAGAGCAACTACTCCAGCTGTCAAACTTACCATTCTTATTAAAAAGATGGTATGATTTGGGTTTGCTTCTGTGAAACAATATAAAACATGTAATTGAGTTCTCTAAATAGTTAACTTCATAAGCAAAATTTAAGTTACAGACCATTATAAGATGCAGGTTTTTTTGTTAAAACAGCTAATAAGAGGTTTTAGGAAACACCATGTACAAACATCATGAGAGAAAAACTATACAAACAAATTTTAAGAACGTTTATCCTTGCAGTCATTCAGAACACAGAAATCACAAATTACTAAACCAGGCCTAAAAAGCTCTTGCATGTATGCTAGAGGTACCCTTGGAATTCGTTATTTCTTCTAACTTCCTCACTAATTTCAACAGAATTGAAAAAATCCTGATTGGCTGACAAGTTTTATTTTATTATTTTCTAGCCATAGTACAATATTTTAGTGTCACAAAAATTTCATCTAATGCTTTAAAAAAAGCTCCAGCATATCTTTACATCAGTAGATGCGCTCAAAACGCCACCAGAAACAAACACTATCGCACCTACAATTTATAATTAAAGAAAATATTCTGATCTAATTCACATAAAACTTAATATACTGTTCCGCTGCAAAGTTGAGGAGTACCCTGACCTCTCAAGTCCAGAAGCCACATGAAGGTTTGCTACATGAACATATAAAAATAATAGCAATTAAAACAAAAAAATTAAGAGCTGGGGGGTGGAAAAGAAATCTAAAAAAAGAGCAAGTATTCATTGAGCCTATTTTTAATGTGAAAATAAGGTAATACCATTCTCAAGTACTTCTGACAGCAAGCAGAAAATGTTAGCCCCTCCATTAGCTGGAATATATACCTGGTTTGGCTGAGGTCTTTCCCTCTCAGCACTGTTGACTTCTACCCAAGATTTAATTAAAATAAGCAGGTTGTATCTATCAAAAGTATAAAAATGAATAACAACTACAGCTTAAGTTGAAGACAGGTAAATTTGTACTGAGTTGCAGAAGCAGGTCTTCTTTTTAACTCTGCAAAGAAATTAAATGTTCTAATCAGTACGTGAAGGCAGATAATTCTCAAACCTGCATGCACCCAAGCACACAAATGGAAAGAAAGGAGATGCAGTAAAACCTGTTCCAACATGCTGTACATTAGAAATCTGACACTCATATTTCATAGGAGCCAAACTACAAGAAAGATGCAATGAAAAGCAGGTTAAGAACAAGGTAGAACAAAACCCGTGCAACACATTACAGTATTGAGAAAACCCATTAAAACACATTTTTGTAGTTTAAAAAGGTCAAAAAAGAAAAAACCCAGAGGATTTACTCTTAATTCTGTCTTTGAACACACACACACACACACAAGCCCTTCACAAGCGTCCTTGGATCTTAAATTAAACATACCTTCCCTATAGATCACAAAATTGGCAGTATCAGGCAAAAATATTTGGCTAAAGCAAGATAACTAAACCAAACATCCGTAATTGAGCAGAAAATGTTGAAATGTTACAAAACAAATGGACTTAAGAGTACTAATAGTTTACCATGAGGATTTGAACTTTAGGTATGGTAGTCTTCTGAAATTATAGACCTGAAGAATGACAGCACAATGAAAAAACTGACAGCAAAAAGTAATTTCAAATGCAACCAAATGCATAGAAAAACTACTTGTCCTTTTGTGTAGAGCCCATTCAAAGCTGGCTTTGCAATCACAGCTCTGTGGGGCTATTTGTAGGATGCCAGGTAATTATTTACACACAACTTTTAGAAGCAAAGATGGACATAACACACAGTTAAGGCAGGCAAATGACAGGCAGCTGAAGCCTTCACTGATACTCTCTCCAAAGCACTCCCAACGTGGAAAGCTTCTTTCACAAGAAGTCCAGCTAATTTACAACAGCAGAGGAATCATCCCCGGACAGCTGGGCTGAGATTTTGCTCTGCTATTGGTTATATTACATTCCTGGTGACAAGAGTTGTTGACATTAAGGTTGAATAGTAGAACTGGCTCTAGAATAAAAACCGCCTTGCATATCCTTCCAACATTTTTTCACTACTAACAGCACTTGAATGGCCCAAGAACTTTGTTTCAAAGTTTCAGTACAAGACAAATTTCATAAAATGTGATTGAGGAAGTAAGTCTTATAACTCTGCCTTACAAAAGGCTGGTTTTTTTATTTGCTTTTCATTAGCATAGGCCAGTGGTACTTTGTCATTGCCTTTGAAACTGTTCACCTATTTCTTTTTTACTTTCCAGTTCCTACGAAATTTATAAACTCCAGGCCCAAATGTTTCAGGGCTCATTTTCCCTGAAGGCCGTTCCTTAATGGGATGAGCTCACACATGTGGCCAACTGCTATATTAAGGAACACGATTAGTATCTGAAAACCGATCAACATCTACATCACCATTGAATGGAATAATTGAAATTACACAGCACCATCATTCATCGATAGGCCCGCAATCAGCTCCAAGCATCACTAACGTGGTGCATGAGAACAAGAACAGGGCTTTAAAAACAGAGTTGCTTTCCTAACAGGTTGTCACTGTTGCGAGACGTGACTTGGAAAGCTTATGAGGTGCAACTGAGTACTTACTCAGCTGGAAGTAATACAGCGATACTTTCACAAGGGCCTTTAAAAACCAAGCGTGCAAGTGATGTAACACCAGTAGATAGAAAAAGGACAGGAAAACGACGTGTAGAGAAGAGGAACAAAACGCATTTATGTGAAAAGTACGATTGTTACTCTGAAGGTTTTTTCTCATAACTCTTTTGCCTGGTAATAATAGTGCATATTTTAGTAACATCCATTTGTGTGTTACACTTGGGAGACAGCAAAACACTCATTTAATTTGTAGATCAGCACTAGATGCAACAGCCCAATCTTACCACTTCTGTCAGATTTTATATGACAATTTATTCATTTACTTGGTTATCTGAATTGTGAGAGGCTAGACTTTTGCCACCTTCTATTGACCAAATCCTGAGATACACAGAAATTATATAAACCACTTAATTCACATAATTATGTTGAAACAGTACCACACATGTTGTCCATACTAACACACAGAAATTTGTGATCACTGAAACCACCATTTTAAGTTCTCAGCTTAGGAGATTTGGAAACAGAAACCTTAGAATATACTTGCACATAAAAACTAACAGTATGTCTTAATTAGATTTTCCCGGCTATTACTGACGTTAACAGTGCAACAGAAATGTATGTACTTCAAGACTGTAATATCTTAAAAATAAAACATGTTCTTAAAGGATGGTTATAAAAATATCCATCATAGTATTTGTAGTTAAATACACAAATTAATACATTTATAACAGAACTAACAAGCCATAACACTTCCTTTGCCAAAAACTTTTGTCACTTGAGTAGACTAAATAAGTATCTTAAGTTTTTAAAGGCTTCTGCATTTCAAATTTCTCATTTTATTGCCCATCCACATGCTTTTCTTCATTTATCTCCATGATATTTCATTACCAAATGCAGAATTTATGTGCATTTTTATAAGGGAGATGAGAGGAGACTTTCCATAAAACTAGAATTTTGAGTGGTGTTCAGATATATGCAGGTAACGTTACTGGTTTTGTAATGCTGGCACAAATTAGGTCCTGTTCATTTTTATGGTTTCTGTTACTGAAGGGAAACAAAAGAACGAGTGTGCTCCACCTGGTTTCTTAAATGAAGAAAAATGGAAACTATCAGAAGTACAATTCAAAGTGATGCTCATTTAAGGGCTGAGAAAAAATATTTTTCAAAAAAAGTGTTAACATTTCAAACCATTATTTGAAAGCTCTTAAGGGAGAAGTTGCTGAAGGAAAGGGCAGGATTACAGCAATGATATTACCACAAACACAGAACCTTGTAAAGTACAGTGGAGCTATAAAAGTGTGTGAGTGACATTATATAAAAGGAAATACATAAATGAGTCAACATTTATTGTTTTTAAAATATCCATGAATTTTTGTTCCTTCATGTTCAGCAGACTTTAAGATTGCGAGGGAATCCACTATTGCTGTAACCATGTGTCTTTTTCCCACTATTTTGTTTTCTCCAGAATCAAGTGCCATTTGCAAGATCATAAACTTATGGCAAAAGCAACAGCACCCAGTTTCTGTTCCTTCCCATGTATCTTGCCACAGCAAGGGAGTGGGGAGAAGGGGGCACTGCTGCAACTGCAGACTGCTCAACTTCAGGCAAGCAGCACTCAGATTTTCTAAGACAGCGTTCATCAAAAAAAACCAACAACTTACCAAAGCCAGTTCCTCTGCAAGAACATTCCAGTTAGAGTCCTGATAGAATAAGACTCAAGATGAACCTATGAGCGAGAATGAGAGCATCACCCCAAGACAACCCACTGATGCTTACTGGTGATTACTAGAGATGTTAAAACCCTAACTTGAATTGGACAAGTTGGCAATTTTACAACTCAAGTCCTTGTCACCACAGAAAAATGCCACAGCACTGGCTATTTGTTATCTCAGAATCTCTTTCATCCACACAGCTGGTGAAAAAATTCTGAAACTGTAATCACATCTTCATATAGAACAAGCATGTATCAGATCTCTTGATATTTTTGAGAAAAAAGAAAATAGAAATTTGGCTTAGCCCTATCCTGCTTAAGTTCTGACACTTGTTAAAGCCTTAAACCGCGTTTCTTACCCTTCGCTCCCATTTCCTAAGATACTCTCGTGAGCGTGGGCTGACAGCTGGTGCGAGGGTATAGCAGGAGCTATGAGGCCATCGAAGGACTCTGCTGTGTTCAGTTCCTCCTCGGGAGGCACTTCCCGGATGCATCAGGAAACCAAGTGGCAGAAGGGCCAAACCCCAGAGACAACTCAAGCTTCAGGGGGACTTCACTTGTTTGTCAAGGATTTAGAAACTGCCGTAAAATAACATATTATCCAAATCTAGCTAAGTCAGTGCAAAATTTTAGATTATACACTTGATTACGGATAACAGGACTCCGTCTGCTCCTCAAATCAGCTTCATGAGTTTCTGAAGGGCCACCATAAGGCAATGAAAGGAAAAATACAGCGTTAGGCTCCTCAGGTGGGCAAAAGCTTCTCTATCAGAATAAGATGCTTTCAACTCCTTTTTCTAAACCCTAAAGAATGGTCAAAACCTTTTTAGGTCATGTTTTTGGTAAGCTTTTACTTTCTGCACAGCAATTTAAATTACAAGTACATTTTGCGGTAAAAATTTAATCTACTAAAATATAAATGTGCATAAAAGAAAGATAATTAAGCTTCATCTGCAAAAAATATTAAAGCTGCCAATATAAAGTGCACACATGAAAAATTAAGCCTATAAAAATATATAATGAAAGACATCTGGCACAAATGTCAGCCTTCACATGCTTGTTTTGTCAGCTGTCAAATCATGGTAATATACAATGGTAAAAGGCACACTGACAGCAACATTCCTGGTATTTTAAAGAACCATAAAATACATGCAGCTATAAGAAAATATCTGCATTGCTACCAAAGTAACTGAACAGGGCTGGGGGTCTTTAGAAAAATATTAACACTTAATGCTTCTAACTCTCAGATTGAAGTCTGTGCTGGACAGGTCCCAAATTATTTCTTTCCTACACAAACCTTTTTGGGAAAAGCTACCTGGAGTTCTGAGCAATTACACATGCAATCTCTTCTAGAGTTATTGTCAATAAATACTGTTCCTATGCAGCAAATGACATAAGGTTGAGAAATGTTGTTCATTATATACTTACCTTTGTCAACAAAAAAGGTCTTTTAAAAATATATCTGAGAGGAAAAAAAATTCTTCCCAATAATTCTCAATTTCATCTCAAAAAGTGAATTACTTTGGTATGTTTTACTGATTTAAAAAGCCAATGTTTTTCCTTCATGTAAAACACAAGTTCCAAATACAATTTGTACTTGCGCATATGGAGTACTAAAAACCAAAAAGCCTCAGAATATGGTCCCATTATTGTCCTCCCATGGTCCACCCAGACCAACAACAAGGAGTTAGAAGGAAAATGAAAACATTACGTTGTATTAAATTCAAAACCTGTATCATTTCTTCACAAAATAATGATTGAGCAGTAATACCATGGGACAAAAATGAAAATTGTCTGAGATGATGCTACATACCTGAAGATTTTATATAGCGTTATAGTCATCATCTCCTGGAAACCAAGGGAGCAGTAGTAATAAGAGTTAGTCATAAAGACTGCAACCTAGTTTCCTGTTAAATATATAATCATGCTGCAACAAAAACACATTACTTTTAAATAACCATTCCTTAAAAAGCATGCCTGAATTTTTTTCTGCTGTAGTCAGGAAGCTAAGTCAGGCTTGCATTTATTCACTTACCAAGTACACCATGCCGTTTACCTTTTAATGCTGAGGAAGGTGAATGAAGAAAGTTTTTGCTAGAAAGTAAGTTTATTTACAGTTTAATTTTTTTTCTTTGTAACGTTGATTTCTGTCTTGATGTTACGAAGTAGAGGAGTTTTAGCCTTTCTTACACCAATTCTGAAGTGAGAAAGGGAGAGAAGACACGTGAGACAAAAGGGATAAAACTAAGAGTCCTGGCTAGCAGAGACACTGCACCAGACAGTGGACTTGTGAGTCCTGGTAGAAGCTGGATGTGACTGGCTTTTCTGGGGAAACCCTAGTACAAAAATTTGATGAGGTGTCATTTTGCAAGATAAACTGAAGCAAAGCTATGCAACCACTGAATTTGGAATTAATGAAGCCGAGGCTGAAGCTGGCTTGCAATTATGCTGAAGAACCTCTGTTCAGGGCATGTAAGAAGACATTGCATCTTCCAGTTTTCCTCAAAGTGCAGCTGGCCTCATCAGGGGCATCACACCTGACCAAGGGCATCTTCTACCTCAGAGAAATCTCCAATGAACACAAAGCTGGCCAGCAACAGCCTGAGGTTGTGATGCTTGTCTATACCACGTCACCATTCAGAAAACTTTTTTCAACCTTTTTATTGAGTAACACTTAAAATAGGCTAACTACATAAATCTCACTGCTTTCACTCATCCAAATAGGAACTAAGCATGTAAGAAAAAGTTCTCATAGTGGTTTATGTCTACAATCACTTGTGCCAAAAGATATATATACATATATCTACACACATATATCTCCACCTCACTTTTAAGTAAGTTTTTGTTATCACCGAGACTATTAAAAATGAGGCTTTCCACATGAGCAGTAGCTCAGTGAAATATCACTGCCATTTCAAATGCTTTCTGTATAATATCAAATACTGCCAAGATAATCAATCTGATTAAGTATCTGAGGTTGAAACAAACAACTTGCAACACTGACAGCCAAAATCATTATGTTAGACATGGGGAAGGATGAATGAAGGCCTGCACTGCACCACTGCCAGGGAACACTGTATATTTTCTTCCTGACTCTACCCTGAAAATCAACAGAGACTTATAAAAAAATAATGGATGTTAAGACATGGCATTATGGCTAGCCCACAGATGAAAAAATAAGGCTACAACTACCAGCAATAACTTTAGTAAAATAAAAGGGTCTGTAATCTGCATATTCAACTGAATTTCCCAGTGTATGTAAAGCTTTTCACACTTTTCTTTAAAGAAACTGAGTTCTAAATTTTAATTACCCATATATATCTCAGAAGATTATATTAATATCGGACATTAGTTCCATCAATAGATTTTGAAGCGCATACTACAGTGTCTTGATATAACATGTCTTCTGATTTTTAATCCAAAAGCCTTAAACCTCACAGTTCCTCTGCATCACGAGGTGTTTCAATTTCCAGCTGACAAGCAGAGAGTAAGGGGCGTGGAAATTTAGTTTGACAAACATGCCGACACCTCTGCACTTGACTGACTTTTTGCCCTCGGCCATCCATAATCTTGCTCTCCCATAGTGATTTCCTGATACCAGATCAAGGCTGCCAACAGGTAAGGTCCTTCTTTCACTAACAGGATGGCAGTCATCTACCTGACCAGTATTTTCTTGCAACCTGCAGAAGCAGTTTCTTTGGGGCAGAGGAAGGAAACTGCAAACACACACACACTACCCCAGAAACACACATAAACAGGTTTTGTCTCAATCACGATCACATGAATTTAATTTCCTTTAGAAACCAGACTGAAAATGAGGAGGACAGGGAAGATGCATAAATACACAGCTATCAGACTAATTTATTCTCACACTTTTTTATCTCTCTCCTACTCGCTTCCTCAGTAATTTTTGGTCAGCCTTCCCTGTTACATTGTACCAAACATCAAAGAGAAGCCTGGGAAACGTTTTGGCATCCATGTAATTCTTGTAAAAACACTAGGAAGTATAATCCTCTCAAAACAAGGATCCTAGGGAACTAGGGAAGCAGTATTTTGGCTTTTTACCAACCATTTTACAGCAAAGGTAATTAGTAAGTTACATACCATTGCAAGCAACACTAGCACAGATCTAGCTTCCCGCACCACTTGCTCTCTCTTCTGATGATGCCAAGATCATGACAGGCTTACTTAGCATGGTTATTGTTTCACATTTCAAGCACTTATCCTTAAGTTTCAGCTCTAGATGATCGATCTTAAACAGCCAAATAAACTAAAAATACTCCAACACCGTTACCCCACCTTTCCCCACCCCCTCACTATAGCAACTATGCATTGGAAACACTTCAGAAGACTTTTTTTTGTGCTGAATGGCTGATTTGGTAAGTACATGTGATAAGCTACTTTTGAAATAAATCACACAGAATAACATATTTCAGTAACACTAAGTATCCAGATTGTGGTCAGTCTTCCTATGTCAAGAGGGAATTCTATGTATCAGGAGCAAAACTCTGTGACAGAAGTCATATAAAAAAAACAACCCAAAATATGACTAATCAGCTGTGTTTCATGCACATTAGGTACAGTCTTCCATCACCTGACAAACTGGAAGAGCTCTCTGTCTTGTACAAAAACCTATTGCTTTTTTGAATCAGAAACTACCAGACATTTGCAACTGGGTTTAAAGTTTTATATAATACATAATTACACATGCGTGCACAACATACACCCCCCACCCCCAATGGAATTCCAAGATTTCCATTCAAATGCAGAAAGAAGAGCTGAAAAGATTGGGACGGTGATCAGCATCTCAATACGCCTTTCAAGAACCAGCAGGAAATGATAACTAATGAAAAATTCCAAATATTATTAATACAGGAAAATACGTCCAGTTTTGACAACCAACGCAGTCATGGAATAAACACTTCCATCATCAGTAGTTGCTAAAACAAACACTCTTTTACAGGCTTTGACAGAGAACAGAATTCATTTCCCCTTTACAGCTGCACTGCTTCAAAGTCAGTTAAACATCAATGTGACAGCCTTACTTGCAAGGGCTCAGACATTTACTGTATCATTTTAGTCGGACATGAGCAGAAAGCAGAGACTGTGAAGGCAGAGAAGTAGCAGGGGAGAGAGGGAAATCAAGATTGTTTTTCTTAAACACCTTATGAAGTGTTCGTCTTATTTGTTGCCAGAGAGTTATTTTTCTTATTCGTTTATTCTGTATGGAAAGGCCCAGCTAATACAAACATAGCACAGGTCTGAAGGCAAAAAGTTCACTAAGATAGGACTTGTGTGCAATGATACTACTCAGTTACCAACTTCTAACTCTGAGATACAGTGTGCTTCTACAAATGAAACTCGATGGGCTGAGCTATTATCAATGCTTACAAATTAGACTATCTAATTTGCAACTAGCCATCACCCTACTGATTTTTCTCATTAATATCTACAAGACACACAGTTTAGGTTCTTACTGTAATTTCTGTCACCGACTTTCCTGTACGACCCCTACCTCACCAGACCATCATGAAGCTTAATAATACTTATTAATTTCACACAGAGCAACAAGCATGATAATAAGTACTTACTATTAAGTGGGAAGGAATATTGGCCAGATGATGAACTGACCCTTACAATGTGTACAGGCCACTAGATTGAGTATCTGGAACAAAAAATATCCACCAGATAACTGTATCAGCCATTTGCAAAAAGTGGTCAAGAGTATTTCCTGAGATGCTGTAGAAATCTGGCTGCTCACATGATGGCTCTGCTTACTTCCAGATGTTTAATTGCATTAAAGAAAACTAAAAATACATCAATCCATGTTCTAACTACTGGTTTCCCATGAAGTCAGTTGTTGTTGCCATTTGAGGAAATGACATGATCATCAGGAGAAGATGTCTTATGAATTACCTACCAAAATACAACCCAAACTGCTAGTGGAAGATTTGTTAAGTGACCAGTTCTTTCATGGAAAATGATCCCTCAAATCTGCAACTCAGCAAAAATTCCCTACAATAGTGAAAAAAATTTCCATTAGGACTTTGAACTTATTCAATACTTCTCCCTGAATGCTATAAGCAAGCCTGAAAAAAAATCTGTATCTCTTCCTTTATTCTTAATTTTGTACATAAATACAGAAGAGAAGGCATATCTGAAATACAGCCTAAGCCACCTATCTACTATTACAAAAAATAGAAAACAGTAGCTAGTAAAAACAAAACATCACATGAAAGTCTGCATAAATTGTGTTAAGTGGGTTTTTTGGGTTTTGTTTTTTGTTTTGTTTTTTTTTTTTTTCTTATTTGAACCCCAGCATTGGGCCAAGTTGAAACTCTACAGGAAGCCTGATGATTTGTGGCCATAACATTTGGCAAAACATCTAAGTTTATATTCAGGAGATCTCCACATCTCAGCTTAGTAGGAGTTTAAGCCATCTTTCACCTTCTGAAGGTTCACCTCAGGGTTAAGGGAAGGCAAATCAAGATGCATGTCATCTACCAATAATAAAATCATGTTTCTTCACACTCAACAGCAGCCCTGATCTGGAGATTTCTATTTCACAATAACACTTTGTATTTTACATTTCTGCCTGGAAGTTGTCTGTGTGAACTCACACACTTATAGCAGGAGTCAGAAAAGACACTTCAGTTTATACTTCCCCTCTAGGAAAAAAAGAAGAAAAGCAAATCAAGCATTCCCTGCAAAAGCTTTTCTACCTCTATGCAGCCAGTCAGCCAGACTCAGGGGATGAGCTAGCCTGCAACCCTGCCTGCCATGGGGAGATGGTGTGTTTTGTTTGAGCATTTACTTGTTAAAATCTTGGCGTTTGGAGGGTTGGGGAGGTTTTTTGGTTCTGTGCTGCTGTACTGTCCTTACTGCAGCACAACTATTTTTAGCAACCAGCAATGGGTAGCTGTAGGACCTCTCCTATCACCAGAAAGCTATCCAGCCTGAAGTGGCAAAGCAGCCCAACTCGTACATGCTAGCAATTTTTCAGATAGAGGCTTGCAAGCCCAGCCCTGCTTCCTTCTGCTGCAACTAGCACATTGTCATATGCACTTTAATCCAGTAGACAGAAGAAGGGCTTTTTTGCCTTTTGTAAACAAACCTTTGATGGAAATATTGTAAAATAAATCTTCCTATTTTCTGTTTTTATAAATGTTATCACACTATGTTATTTACATATGTCAGCTCCTAGAAAGCACAGAAAAACTTTCATATCCTAAAAAATTTCCCTCCCCTATGTGTGTACAGAACTGACAACTACATATTTCCTCCCAAAATCACCAGGTCCTCAGACTTACATTTCCATGGCTACCACTAACTTCAAAAACATGCCACAACATGTTGATATACAAATTAAAAATTGATTACAAATTGATATACGTGGAACTGTAAAGAATACTTGTGCTCTTACGAAAAAAAAACAAATCAAAACCTCAGAAGCAACAGTAAGTAAATTCTGTTAGATATGCAATTCAAACAATGTATAGCCACAGTTACTCATATCAGAAATCTTAGGTGAAATATAGGCACGTGGTACATGACAGACTGGCAATGGAAAGTTCTGCAGGAAGACTACGCGCAGAGTGGCACTGGAGCCGAGCCCACGACTCATTTCAAAACTCATGTCAAAAAGTCTTGTGAAATTTCTTAGTATATGCAATACACACTGCATAGCTTGTCTCCATTCAATACTCTTGAAGAGATGCTAAGTGCTGTTAAAATGATTTATTATGCTAAGCTTTCCATTGTATTAATATATACCCTATGATGTCACAAACTATAGATGTTTAAAAATTCAATTTAATTTGTAAGATAGAGAAATATGTAACCTGCTAAAATATGACTAGGTGTGTTATATGGCTTTTAAAAGTGAACTGCAGCTAAAGAAAAAAACAACCTGTAACAGCAATATGCACAGAATATCCAACATGAAATAGAATGAAAAGTACAATGTTGGAGGAATTCATTATTAACTGAAATCTTGCCTTTATCCCCAAAATTCAAGTTACTAATTAACTGCCAAATGCTCCCTTTATGTATGACACAGCATAAAACATTCGAGTACTTGTATTTCAATACTCCGCAAATTAATTGTAAAGGTTTTGGCAGGATAAACATTACATGCATAAACTTGCAAAACATTCAAGCTGCTTCTTTGTCTACTTAGAAAAAGCTGAACTTCTCCCTTCAGTTCCACAATCACATGAATGTCATTTAATAATCAGCTTTATTATGAAAAAACTGAAGTCTTCTTGTTGAGGCACAAAACATATATGTTAATGTTAATAGAAGAAATACAAAAGAAACTTCCATGCATAAATAGGACTGAAAACAAAATAAATACTAAAAGGCTAACCCCATCCCCCCCTCAGGTAAAGAAAAATTTTTCCCCACTATCCTGTAATTATATCCAATTATACAAGTAAAAAAACCAACAACAACAAAAAAACCCCAAAAACAAAAGATGATAAAAATTTGCAACTTTCAACCTCAAGGTACATCTTAAAAATAAGTCCCATTCATATAATCCCTTAGTCATCAGGGGACAATCCTAATTTAAAACAACAAATTCTCCCGTGGCTCCATTATAAGGTGATAGCTAGCACCTCTAGTAATTTAAAGACATCCCATTTTCCTTGAGGTTAACCAGACAGCAAATCAAATAATCCCACAGAGGATTCAAAGCAGGCTTGACCCATTACTGAAGTGTTAAATTAGAATTTCAAAGAGTAACTCCATAGTCACCCTTCACAGAGATAATTTTTAATTCTTCCTCTGTGAAACGTGAAGTTAAGTCAATACTCAATGTTTTATCTCATAACATAAGCAGACAAAAGTACTGCTAACTCAAAATAATCTAGGTTGATTTTTCTTTAATAAAATAGCAAAAGGCCATTGCTTCACCATTTTAATAGGCAAGTTCTCTCTAGCATGTTTTTACAATTTCAGTATTAATTCACAACATAGGTAGATAGAAGCAGGCATTTTATTTACATTTGAGGAAAGTAAACACATATTTGTTTTCCTTACACAATCCACAAACACCAATGAATCAGAATTCTGCATACGGAGAAAATAATGAGGATTGACTCCATTTTACAGTGAGGTGAATGACTTGCAGCTCACGTGACTTGTTTAGTACACCTCTGGCAAACCTGGCAATGAAGAGTAAGCTCCTAGATCTCCGAGACAGGACTAGCTCCATCCGTGTCATTACCATGTAAGATCATTCCCATGGGTATAATTATAGGGACATTTCCATAACATGCAAGAGTGGCTGATACTACCTGGACAAGACAGAACTCAACACTGGCAATACACTGTACAAATTACAACACAGAAACAAATGCAGACACACACAGAAAAAAACCACACACACAAAAAAACCACACACTGTTTCAATTATTAAAATATTAAATAAAAAATTCTCCTGTTGTTGGGGTACGCACCCTCACCAAAAACTGTGTTGCATTAATTTATTCTGCTCCTCAAGACATTGCCTGTGTAAGAAAATAGCAGTTCCCTTTTACTTACTTCCTCCCCTGCCAGCAGTAAGCAAAATCAGTTAAAAAAAAAAACAACAGTAAAACAGTTTGTCTTTACATCCAGCTAATGCAAGTGAGAAACATTTTCAATTAGCAGAAGAGGGTGACCGAATATTGGATTTTACATTTTCATCTTTCCTGTATTGCTAGTTAGCTCAGCCTTTCTGCAAGAAACCCTCCTATTTCCCTTCTCAGAATCTCATCTCTAAAAAAAGTCCCTCCTCCCCCAAGGAAATTCTGAGGGCAGGCTCGCCATTTTCCTTTCTCAGCTTCTGCAATACAACTTGAGTAAAAACTATTTACACAAGTTTAACAGACCAGAGTACAGTTCATTATGCAAAAGTTACCACTATGCTTATACAACGGTATTTCCACAAAATCAGAACAGTAAGAACAGTCCCCAAATCATGTCAACAGCAAGAAAAGTTATGGCATATGGCCCTTTCCACCATAACACAAAATATTCACCAGTGCTTTTAAGTTCTGAAGGGTTTATTTCTACCTTTGCCAGACACGTTACATATTGTTCACATTTTTACTTCTCATTTGCTCTGAGAGATCTAAATATGCCTCATTTTGATCTTTTCAGGTTTTCAAGAATTCATCAGTTTTACATTGTAAAATACTTCACACTAACCTTATCAAAGGATTTGGATAAAAAAAAATATTGCGTATGCAGTGGCAACCACGTGAAACTTTAATTTCTATTATAACTTTGTAGTCAAAGGTATCCATTTAATTATGGACGATGACACCTCTGATATGAGGAACAGAGCTGTGCCTATAATGGATGTTTCATTTCAGCCACTAAATGGGGCAGAGGCAAAACACCCCACGTATTTTAAAACTGTTTCAAGCTGCTCAAGTACTAAGTTCACCTGGAAAAATGCCCTTGTTTCAGATAGCTTACTTCACATCTATCTCAAAGCATTAAGCACATCCACAGGAGGATTTAATTGCTAAATATATCTGTGAATGTACACTTTAGCTTCCTTTGCAGAACCTTGTCTGAGAAAACAACCTTATGAGTAGCAGATAAATAAATTAAATCTGTAGAAGTGGGCAAGTGAAGAAGCTACTGTCCTTCACTGTAGGACATGCACAACAGATAGGGTGCTCAGTGCCGATGCAGGACATTCAGTTCTCCAACGAAGTATTTACACGCCTATAAAAAAGCGGGGCCCTTTCAGAGGCAGGAAAGCTCCGCTTGAAAACATTCAGCAGCCCAGAGACGGCAGCAATCTCCTAGGAGGCAGAAGACCAAAACACAAACCTCTGCTTTGAAGCAGAAGCATCACTGTTCCCTTCTCCATCTTGCTGCGCACCCACATCCCACTGCTCGGAAGGCAGCACGCTGCAATCCGCCCTCCCGCCTCAGCAGCGGCTGGTGTACCCCCATTCCCATGCGTGCTGGTGCTCATGGGGGTACAGTAAAGGGCTCCCCAGCCCTCGCGGTCACTCCAAGCGAATCTGGTGACGTTGGGAGCCGTTCTCTGCCACGGTTGTAAAACAATGGCAACCTGTCCATTCCCAGCCTGGCACCATGAGGAGAGGCAGGGCCGCCCTGGACCCAGGAACAGCAGGATAAACTGAACCTCACAGGGAGCGAGACCAGACACCAGGAAGCAGATGAGCTGTGGGACCTGTCACGAGCTGCCCCTCTACCTGGGGCACAGGTTGTGACACTGAAGCTGTAGCCTAGCAAGAGCCCCCACTGCACACCCACAGCAGCTACCCACTAAGGCACACCCTGCAGCCAGCCTACCTCCCCATGGCTTGCTGGCTTTTAAGTCTTCCTGTGAATCCAGCCTCGAAATCCAAAACTCCTAATTTCAGAATTTCCTAAGCGAGCCATTACAGCATTTCTGATTAGTAGGGAATTTTCCCCCTTCCTCAACAAAGCCACTTAGGAAATTCAAGCCAACCCATTAATAGCTTCAAACTAGCCAAAAATACATTTTCAGTAATTTTCCCTCAAAAGAACATACACACACACACACACAAATAGGTCCAACTCTTCCTAAACAGCCTCATAAACATGGATCAAGCTGTCCTGACCCAAAAAGTCACTCCTCCTTATGTTGCTGCCTGGGTACTCTGACTGATAGCAAAGGTGAAGGACAATGAACTATCCTGAAGCTTTAACAGATTGTATCAGAAGACCACAACACACAAAACACCTCTCCTGGAACCTGGGGGTGGAAAGAAGTAGCGCAGAAATGGAGTAATGAAGCAAGTAAGACAAAGACTAAGTAGGAGGCAACTTTGATAACTACTGTTACTGGAATCAAGCTCATCAGCAGAAGGCTATTACTTTTTTTTTTTTTCTTTTAAGAAGTGCCCACAGTACACAGTCAGTGACAAGGAGTATTTTAAAAATCGGTAGTCAGGCATCAAGCTTCATGTATCATCAGCCACACATAAACCCTATTCCGCTGCAGGATACTTTCTGGAAGTTACATACTGTAACTCCAAAGTTTTACATGAGTCTGTTCAGCAGGACTGAGCAATAAAAACACAGTTAACCAGGATTTGTGAAGAGAAGCCAAGCAAAAAACCACAACTGAAAATTGAAAGGCCATAAAAATTAAACCAAGTGAAATTTCATACGAGTTGGCCACCTACTTTTAGAGAAACGTAGATGTTTTTATCCCATTTTACAATACTACTAAACTGTGCCACCACACAGCAGAGGTTCAAGCTTACAACCCGAACAAAGAAATTCAGAAGACACCTCTTTCACAGCAGCAAAACAGGTACCTAGAGACAGAAAGACAAAGGAATCCAACACAAAAAGCGGTGACTCAAGGATGATCTAAGGATGAGGATTCAAATTTTAAGTGAGAATATCCAAGTATAAGGGAAAAAATAAATAAAGAATGTAAACATTTTAACTTTCTCTGACACTACTATGGTTTCCCTCAAGGATGAGCTGATTTGCAATACCTACAGGAAAAACTAATTCTTTTCCCAATCTAATTTTAAATATTCCTATATTGCCTATTGCTGTCATTTTAAAAGATACAGAGTTTGGTGTACACAGAATGCTGTAGTTTATTGAACTGGGATTACTGAAGGAACAAAAGTACTGATAATGAAAAAAGGGAAGGATTTGGACCATAAAACAGAGATGTTGCAACAGGAGAACAGAGCGTATTCTTCATTTATCATGGCCATTTACACACCAACAGATACTGTGTATGTAGGCGTGTCAGTAACCCTTTTTGCTTGTGGTGAGATGACTACAGGAGGATTTTGTAAAGCATTTTGAATAGTTAGAGCATTTCACAATGATACTGTAAAACTCACCAATATTTCTAAATCATTTTAGTAATACTTCTTAACATCTGTAATTTATCTAAGACCTTTCATCTGAATTTTTCAACATCTAAAGTTTGTTTTAAAAAGAAAACCTGTAATTTCTTGTCAGTTTAGTTAATACAAAGGTAAATTAATCAGATGGAAATGTACT
Organism: Falco biarmicus; assembly: GCF_023638135.1. Lineage (NCBI taxonomy): Eukaryota > Metazoa > Chordata > Aves > Falconiformes > Falconidae > Falco > Falco biarmicus. Next base: position 41,581,183 of record NC_079290.1, on the reverse strand, counting down.
ATGCCACAATTTATATTACCCAGCTGCAAATTTGCTTATTATTCTAGTCACATAAGTCTTCTGAGCCTAAAATCCCAGCATTGTGACATTATAAAAATTCACCCACTTCAATGTACAGAAATATCCATGAACCTCAAATTATTGTACTATAATTCTGTCAAATAAACAGACTACTGGAATTCAATTTCCAGAAAGCCAAGGCAAAAATCTACTGGCCTTAATCCGAAATACCAGTGTCATTTTCAAGCGCCGTATTTAATTAATACTATTTACTGTCAAGAGCCAAGCTGGGTAAATATTTCACTCCTCTGAATTCAAGGGCTAAATGCAGACCCAGAGGAAAATCTGCCCAAGTAAATGCATCTTATCTTCTCTGATGATGCAAGTGCTCAGTTGTCCTGTTCTTGACCCCTCTAGAATTCCCAGACTCCAATACTGGTGGTACAATGTCATCAATCTATATTTATAATATATATTGATTTTCCACAGATGATAATGACAGCTATTTCTTCTGCAGATGCATATACTCTATACATTTGCCCATATAAAAAGGTTCCTATCAAAGTAAGAAATGAAAAAATCTTAGCAAAGCCCATTACTAGGTCAAAACCAATATTTAAGCAGTGAATAAAATCAAGTTAGCAATCTCATTTCCTAAATATTTTTTTATTTGTCTCACTGAAACTGAAATGTTAAAAATAAACTTCCAAGATATAGCCACATCCAAAAGGCAAGCTTCAATCAATCGAATGAGAGTGTTTTCAACAGTCCTGGATATATATGAAGTTTAGTTCCATCAATTCAGTGAAAACTTCACTGACAGAGCACTCCATTTGAGTCCATTCACAGCAATTAATGAATTTAACATATTTAAGAATGGTTTACTGCAGATATGTAATGAGTTTGAACACTGTGGCCTCAAGACTATGAAAGTACTTTAAAACTGCTTTTATTACCAACAAATCTAGTTCTGCTAGTTTCAAGCACGATGAGATTTTTCTCTGCAATACTCTCAATTTTCATCAGTTTTAAAGGAAATGCAATATATTACGTTTGTGTAAATTTCAGCTTTTCCACAAAATAAACCCCAAAGATTTCCATCAGCTCCCATTTACAATTTGGAGGGGGAAGGGGTAGGTGGGTGGGGGGTGTGCAGGGAAGGGAGAATATCTATCTATCTGTCTGTGGGGTACAATTGTATAAATCTTAACAGATGCTCATTTTTCAGTACTGCTGTTCTCATTGTACCACCCACACAGAACTTCACACTCAGATTAGGAGTATCACTTTAACGCTGATTGCACTAAATTCACTATAATCAAGCAACTACTTTTACAGGCAATTCATGTTAACTAACGTTGCTACTGAACAAGAGTGACTGAAAACAGAAAAATCTGGTATTTCATGCAAAACAACTCCATGTTTCAAGGTCTAGGAACGGGAATATATTCCCTTTATTTATCATAAGCCACTTCAAAATAGATTAAATGTCCTTCACAGATCCCTCTGTAAATGAGAAAACCTGATGCAGTAAAGATTATCCATGCCTGTGATAGATACCTATATTTTATTTCAGGTATTTTAGAAATACAGCTCCTGTGGGAATTAAGGTGCTCCAAAGTGATTTCAGACCTCTAGGTAGGCACCATCCCAGCTTGGCTTTGCATGCTGATAGAAATGAGCTCTTACTCAGATTTGATACTTGGAACCTACTGTAGGTTCCTCACTTGCATCCTTGAACTAATACTGAAGGCTTTTAAAACTCATTTCAACATAAGGCACTCTGTTTTCAGTACTGCACTTTATTTTCTGACAGCATTCCCTTTAGACACACATGTATTAGGAGGACCACAGTCAAAAATGAGACATCTGTCAGAATTTTCTTTATCTACTATGGCTGTAAACAACAATAAGGAGTGCTATAACTCATAACAAAGAGACACACAAATATTTTCTATCTATCACACTTGACATTAACTACAACACAAACGCCAATGAAATCACTACAAAGTTAGATTGAAACAGACTCTCTAGATCAAGAGTGACAGAAAACTGAGACTTCTCTAATCTACGCTCTTCTTCTGCTGAGAAATATTCCTTACACAGCAAACCATTTCATGCAAAAAGAAAAGGAGAAAAAGAAAAGAAAAATGTGTTCTAATTGAAAACTTTTAGATTAGGAACAGAAGTCAGTATTTTTATCTGTTTGTTTATTTTTTTTCTTAAGTCTAAAGTTATCACCATCCTAATTGCACGGCTTTTTGGTTGCACACAGCAGCTACCTCCACCGCTCAACTAACAACAATTCAAGGGAGCAGCCACAAATTCTGTCATTTACATTATTTCTTATCAGTTCATATACACACATTCTAAGGCCATTTAACCAGCCCAGGATTCACACTCTTATCCACTCTAACATATAAAAATAGATCCAATAAGTATCAAGCAGTGGTTTCACTTCCCAAAAAACTTAATACAGTGGTAGACAGACTGAATGCGCACAATTTCAGTCACAGTAGTGGTACAATGTCACAACACACAGTCAAACACAACATCTATTCCACAAGCAACTCCAGTCAGAAACCAAGGACAGGATTTCTTAAATGAAACTCCAACTGATACATCCTTCAGACTAGTGTAAGTTCAGATGGATGTACTAGTCAAAATCAACAGCTACAGCTTTCTGATCTTGTGATGGCGAAGGTGAACATCTGATGATGTTGAAAAATAGGACTGAAATCCTGGACATTCAGAAATCAATGAAAATATTTCCAAGGATTCAAAGGAACCAAAATTTGAAACTATTCCTTGCCTCATGCAGCCTTCTTTTGCTGCTATCACATGGACACACGGATAACTATCCACTTTAGAGCAAAACGGTATTTTTAAGCTAAGAACTACCTCTCCACTTCATCCTTGCCCTCTAAATCCTTTCATGACAACCCATTTTCTACAGTGGTTTCTTCCTCAGTGTCATCAGCATAGCCTTCATATACAAATATTTATCTCCTACATGCTCTTATTAAAGGTTCTGAACTTTTCACACACAGCAACTATGTTTTAGTCAATATCTGTAAAGGTACAAGATTACTTTCTGGCACAGCAACAACCAAATTTATAATTTTGGTACAGAATGATGAAACACTAAGCAAAATAAAAGGGGGTTTTGTGCCCACGTATATTAATTAGAAAAAATATATATGCAAATTGCTTTTTATTTAAATATTAACCTTTTCTAATCTTTACCTAAAGCATTCCTTTTTTAACAGAAAATTACAATGGAGACAACTGAAAACAAACATACTAGCAGCTTGACAACAAAATTTCATGTTTTCTTTCAAGAATTTAGGCAGTGACTTTTTCCTCTATCTTTATTACCCATACCTAACTGATTCCGAGTCCTACTCCCTGGAAAAAAAAAAGAAGTCTTACTCTTTCCTTTTTTTAAAACAATTTGCTTAAATGATCACAAGAACAGCTTATTATTGAGAAGACCTGCACATGCATATTATGATCATTACGCAGCCCAGATAAATAGAGTAAATAAGTAATATAGTTTAAGTAATGAGTGTAAATAAGTAGTAACATCTATGTGGCTGAGCATTTTCAAGTTAATATAATACATAAACAAACTATTAACCAGTATTATAAACTTCACTGAATGCAATGAAGTACAAAGTGTTTTATCAGAACAGCCTAGGGAACAGGCAGAAAAAACAGCAGCACTGGAAAGCTTCTTAATCTTTTCATCCACTGATGCTAGAAAATTCAGTAAATTTGAAGAAAAGCACTGTTAGTTTGCAAAAATTGCTCAACATAATTAACAAAAGAGGAAATTATACTTGAAGTGGACATACATAACTTTACCCATAAATGGTTGGCATTTTATAAACAGTTATCCCACACACCACTAAAAACCTTTCCAGCAGGCTCATTTCCCACCTCTATATTTAGTGTGCAAGCCTCAAAAATACATATTTCTGACCTTAATAAGTCACTCTACGCGTTGAAAGACAACATTTATTCATGAGTACCCTGAAAAGGTTCTCACATAAAATCTCAAATGCATATTTGTAAAAAATTTATACCAAGTGAGTATATTGATATATTAAACATACCGAAAATAAAAACACAGTATTTATATTCCACTTCCTTTCACTGCACTACAAAACTATTATTAGTCTGCATTTAACCAATCCACAGGGGTCCCTTTTTCTAATTCTCAGTGGTATTATCCCTTCTTGTGAGCAGAGTTAAACAGGCACAGCACTGCCTGATGGAGTCATCAGACAGTAATTCTTGAGCAACAAGCAGTTTAAGTCATCAGTGTCATTATACCAATTTCAACCCTCAATTTAAGTAATTTATTAGTGTAGATAGTTGGATGGAAAAGCTTGTATTATTTCATACTCAACCTTTGCCATAAGACATACCATAACCAGCACATCTGAAAAATGTCAATTCCTTAGTTATAGTATAAAATATCAAACAAACTTAATGTGAAATAACACCACATGCTGATCCCTTCAACCTTTCTCAGCAGAAAGTCCCATTCCTGATCCTGGCACTAAAGCAGGGTCCCTGCTTCCATAACCAGTCTGAGCATTATTTTTTAAAGTCTCTAAAATGTTTGTATTTCAAATCACTGTATAATATCATACATTACTTAAAAACCAAGGCTTGTTCTGCTGTATCCACACAATCAATTTAAGACATCTCACATCAAATTCCCCAGTGAAGAAGATAAAACTGTAACACAATCCAATTAAACAAAATAGGATATAGACAACTCACCAGGACTCAGTGAGCCAGACAATGATTTCTAGAGGCTGTGCGTGCAGGGGGCCTCACTACCCAGATACATCTCAAGCATGCTAGGAACAAAATTGAGAGAAAAATATTAGTCTTTTTTTGGAGACAGGCATAGAAAAATAAAAATGTGATGCCTAGCACATGGCTGTTTTAAGCATAACACAATGAGGGAAACGTAAACTTTGCAGAGCATTATCTGCTTTTCCAGACGTAACTACAACCCCCTTCCAGTTGCACAATCACTCCAGGCACACAACTTCCTCTGTACCTGCTGCCTACTGCAAATTCACAGTGATAGCAACTAAGATGTTTACATTAACTTACTCGGTACACAGCCTTTATTTTCACAAAAGAATCTGTGGGAACTGCCTGTGAAAGTGGTTGGTTCCTTTTTTGGTTGACTGCTTGGCTGGTTGACTTTTATGACACATTAGTTTCAAATCTCTAAAAAGGAGAAACTGGTGTTCTTATAAAATGTCTTTCAGCCATTATTAAAAGTTGTACATACAGAAGCATGTTTCTTCTCTGATCTCCACTTACAATACTCCAGACCTGAATGACGAGTATCAGCGGACAAATAAACAGAAAGCTTTTCATAAGTATAGAGCTTAAGAGTCCAGTAGAGCAGAGGACATACATTGCACAGCAATACACATTTCTTCAAGGAAAAGGAGTATGCCACTACCCACATTAATATTGTGCCTGCGCTTCTGTTTGTAGGTCAAACAGTACTGTACGTCAAACGTATCCAAGCAAGCTACCAAAGAACAGTTTTCTACCTTCTTATTCTGACAAACAAAGAGGCAGAACAAAGAAAATGAAGGATACGCTACAAGAGTCATCAACAGGGAAAAAAAGCACACTAATTATGCCTCAAGAGAAATGAAATTTAGAAACAACTTCATTTTTTCTGTCATTTCTGCCATCTCACAGGAACCTTTTCCAGCCAAACTCTGCTTAAGTTTTCAGTCACAGGCAGGATACCACCACAGTAACAAAGTAATTGCAGGCACCACTAACAAAGAAGTATTTTTATATGAGATATACACAGAAGATATGACTACATTGTTTCCTCAGGAATGTTCAAAAAGTACACAAGCTCTACTGATCACAAACCTGGTGCTTCAAGTGGGTCCTCCTGACAGAAAACACCATCTTTTCTTAGAATTAAAATTTTAAGTAAAACACTACTAGACCTTCTGGCGATTTAGCAAGATTTAGAGTCAGTTCAGAGAGACCCTCTAAAGGGAAGCCACTGCCTCAGCAGCAGATGCGGGCTGCAACCCCAGCCCCTGGTGGGGAGAGCTTCTCTGCAGAGGAGCGATGACCATGAGAGCGCCTGTGTACACAGAAGTATTTCCCACCCTTCTCCTGTCTTCCGGCTGCTGCACACCAGTGAATGAGAACGACTGCTCCACTACCATTTTGTTTCTTGATAACTAGCCTGGCTGCTCACTGGTGTTCTCCTACTGCTGATTTATTTTCAAGTCCCACCTCTTGACCTACACAGCTGCCAGTACTGCAGCTCAGAAAGTCCGCACACAACCAACGTGGCTCCCAACTGTTATGCTGTGGCCCATGGGGCACCACATGGCAACAATGGAAATGACAAGTTTTGCTGATTTTCATCTGTTCTATTCATAAAATATTTAATAATAGTACTGTCTGAAAGTGAAGGCAATACATTATAGTGCTACCTTCAAAATGCTACTAATGAGGTTTCTTTCCAAATAAAACTCTTGAATGATACAGCAACTAGTGACAAGCTTACATATAAACTGATATATTATTCCAGATGTGTTCCTCTAACTAAACTAGACTGTCAGTGAAGAAAAGTGATGAACATGAAGTGATGGACAAGGAAATGACCTATTAGTCCTTTGCCTTCCCTTCTCTCAAGTGCTTTCTGAAGCCTGAAATAAAGGAAAGCCAACTCTGCAGCAACAAGCAATGCTAGCACCCATGGCCACACAAACTCCCACCCATTCCCACAGGAATCAGGAGGGGCTTGGGATGGCCCCTCAAAACTCAAGACAAACCACTCTTGCATAAAGCCAGCTTTCACAGGAATGTAATGCTGTTAACAGTGGTGCCCAAAGGCCTACAAGTATGCCACATGCAAAGGCCTACATGAAGAATGGGTCTCTGCCTCAAACAGTACATAAATTATCAGCATTAGCTACAATATAAAAATTAAATGCGCTATAGCTATCACTCTCCACATCTGCCATTTTCCAACACCACCATTCAATTCTCCATCCCACAGAGTAAAAGAAAACTTTTAAAAAGAAGTCAAACAACAACTAAAAGCAACTGGTACAGCCCAGAATAACACACTGTCCTCTGACTTCAGAGCGCTTCACGCGTTTATGCCCCATTCATGCACAGCAATTTCTTTCTTTTCCAGGACATCTGTATTCCAGGTACCTAAAGATGTGCTACCTCCTTGCCCCATAAAAACTTAAAGTTGCAAACAAAACACACAATACCCGCTCTACAAACTACAATTTAGCTAAAAGGGAGGGAACAACTACCACTTTCAGACATAACTGGAAGACACCATCACTGACAGCATGCAAGTTTGGTGAACGTATTTTTTCATCCACATAGTCTTCAAGTTCCCTCATTCTTATACTAATAAGAAAAGGTGTTCACAAATGATCTCATCATTGTGCAGTTAACACTAATTTCACACAGAACTGTAGCAAAAAAAAAATTGAGGCCTCAATAAAAATTCAGTATATTTGTAGTAAATAAGCCATGATTCTTAAAAAAAACCCAGCAGCAAAACAAGCAAAAGTATCTTTGCACTGCAGATGCCAACACAAATTGGAAAGCAATTTAAAAAAAAAGCTTTAAAATATGTTAGACCTACATTTTCTAGCTAGTCAAGTATCAACAGGTTGACTTTAGGTTTTTTTAACATAAAGGCAACAATTATTCTGGCCACACTGAAACACAAGAGTGTATTTCTAGTTGTAAATTTTTTGGGGGGAAAAAAAACCCCAAGATTTAGACTTGAAGAACAGCTTTTCTCCTTGAGAACAACATTGAAATCTGCTAAAATAAATAATGTATCTGTATACACTCATCATCTTCCTCCACGAAGAACCTATTTTAGGAAATTGGTGGAACAGGAAAAGGACATTGCTCGTATCTCTGGAGACCAAGGTGCAAGGGTAACAAGTGAAATTAGTTGACAACAGTTTAATTTATTCCTGGGAATACCATAAAGGGTTGGTCAGCAACCATTGACATGAATTTTGAAATAGTAAAGAATACGGACTGAAGAGCTACCTTGTGAACTCAGAGTACGGTGTTGGAAGAAGTACGAGGAAAAGTAGTCTCCACTGTAGGCTGGGTGATATCTGAACTCTCACTTGCACAAGTATTAAAATATATGACCTTGGGGTTTGGGTTGTTTGTTTTAAAATTTCATTCCATCACCCAGGCGAATGATGAATTTGTAAGTTCATAAAAAGACCTGTAATAAAAGCGTCAGTATATACTATCAGATATATTCATCGTCAGACTTTCCTCCATCCTTATAAAGTTTTCTTTTTAAATGCAGTTTAATACCTCCTAAATAATCTGCAAGGTACAAATAGGTGACATACTGCATTGTTTTTAATTGGAGTCATTTTCTTCAAAATCCATGGGCAAGACTCATTAGAGACCAATACTGACAGCAATAAAAAACTAGATCTGTTCACACACAGCTGAATTGCAGCACGGGCAGAGTAAGAGTAAAACTCCATAATAATTCTGACCTAACAAGTAAAATGTTATTTCACTTTCCATGCCCATTCTTCAATCCCAGACTTTTCCACTGAGGCAGCCAATGAAGCAGCCAATTGTGATATGCCCACTATAATTCCTACCAAAGAGCAACAATATGTCTTACATAGCTCATTAAAAAAGCATCAAAATAGCAACTCTCAGTTATCATCACAGATACATGCACTCACTATGGCCCAGGATCCACCCCACCACCACCCAGAAGCTCTTGTAATCCATGATATTTTAATTAGTTTGTCACCTATACTCTCTGTCCTTTCATTAATACATTAATGATTTCCATATACATGGAATATTTTAGCAAAATACAAGTTATCCTTTCCAAATAGCAAGTAACTTCTTGAAGTTTAAAAGCAAACAGGAAAATGTAATTAGGCTTTGCAGAGGGCATTGCATTTGAGATGAAAAAAAGCAAATGCACACTACAAAGCAGCTTCTGAATTTTGAAGTAATGGGAGTACACTCACAGACAGAGTGAGATTTACTATCATTTATAACTCCTAAAATGAGAGAAAAGCAAGAATAATATCTCTCAGTAACTATATTAATGGGAGATTGTTATGGAAGCCATTTAAGGAAATGCAAGACTTCAAATAGTATAACGATGCAGCTGCAGAAGAAGAAAAAAAAAAAAGGTGTGCATTGTTAATAAGTTGTTGTATAGCTTCAGACATTTAAATTAATGAACTAATTTCAGACTTCAAAATGCCAAGCACCCCAGTGACCATACTCTTTCCATAGGAACTGTGCCTATTTATTTCCATAAAACTCTTAAGCAAAATTTCCATTAGTCTTTCACTAGAATAATGTGCAATTTCCGCAGAACAAGACTGAAAAATCATAAGCTGTAACAAAACACAACGTAGTAAATTCACCGTGTTCAACATGTATTTTTCAAACTGTTCATTAACTCAAAATAATTGTAGAAAATCAGCAGAAGCATTCCAAATGCTCAGGAGAAGGAACGCTGTTCTAGGTAATAGGTAAATGCCAGACAAGAAAATTAATTTCTTCCACTCAGTTTTTTTCATCATGTAAATACTATTTCTCAATACTCACAACAGTGACAAAATAGCTTTGTTTTAAACCCCTGCTTAAAAAAACACCTGGGATTGTTTGGGTTTTTTTAAAAAAATTCTGTATCTTAAATTGATTAAACTATACAAGCTGTCATATTTCATGTCACATTTCTCCTTGGTATGTTTTGAAAAGGCTAAGCTACTGAATCATTAAAAATAGGGAGTGTTCGCATAATGCAAATACTGCTGACAAACTACTAACCATAGAACTGGTAAGATGCCTTATTAATATGTAACCACTGATGTAATATTACAAATTATTCTTGCTTCTCAAAGTTGCCATTTCACCAATATGTATGCCTGTTCAAAATGTTATTCAAACACAGAGCAGGAGTCCTGGTAACTGTATTTATTCCATGAAATCTTAAAATATTATCAAAATATTATCTATAATATATATGTGAAATATATGTTATCTAAGCTCAATTATCCTGATGGGTAAAAGCCAAAGAATACTTCTGTAAGGTTTAAATTCCCAAGAGAAGAAGAGCCCAGATCCTGTCCGCAAGCACACAATGGAATCACAGCTGACGATGCACATCTTTTTCTGGATGTCTCCATATGCTCAGGAGGGTTTCCCCCCACCCCACCCCCTCTACCCCCCCCCCCCAGCCCACCTCCCTCCCCGTTTCTCCCTCTCCGCCTCCCTTGCTCCCAGCATTACATTGAAGATTTTGTCATTATCTGCCACCAGGAGTATGAGAGTGTTTTAACAACTAACAAAAATAAAGTAGTGCAGTGAACTTCACCTCATTTAAAAATAAAAATAAGGGATCCTGCCAGAGTAGCCATCTGTAACGATATTAACTAATAGTAGAAAATGAGTGGATGAATGGATGCTCTAATTTGCCTTCTATAAAGTAAGTATCAGTGTTACTCTGTTCTTGGTTTAAAATGTTGTATCACAGACAAGAGTATATATACTGTAATGACACATCTCACCTCTGACCTCCAAAGCCAAACATAGAAATAAGCGAGTACTGAGCATTTTAATGCCTATAAGAATACTGAAGAAATGTGTGGAATTTGTCAAATACTTTATACCTACTTGCATACAAACTGCATTGTTTGCAGAGGCCAACCACAGCAAACGTACAAAAAATGAACGTGGCAAGAACAGTTTTAGTTCAGCATTGCCTTTCTCCAACACGCAATCTATTGGCACTCCGCAGACAAAGAGGGTTACATTTATACTTGAATTTGGTACCAGTCTTTAGTTCGGCTGCTTCTTTTAAATGAACTGACAGCACCCTCAAGGCTGAGACCTCAATAAGCCTCTGCAGCTTCTGCAATTCTGGTGTCAGGTGCTAGAGAAACTCCAGCTGAGCGCAGAAGCCCAGATTTTGCCAATGAGACAGTGACATCAGCAACAAAGGCAAGGAGCAGAAGACAGTGGGCATTGTAGCAGCAGCTGGCTCGCTCACTGACTTTGTTCTTCTTGCTGCAAAACCTGGGCTCCCTGCAGATGGGCTAGCTCTTACTGGGTTTCTTTTTCTGAGGACAGAGGGAAAAGCTGGGAATGTCAACACTACAGGGTGCTTACATGCCTCTTTTGACAGAGCCTTTCAGCCTTATAATGAGCAAGCAACATCCTAAATGATTATTAAAACATAAACATTATTCTTTAATTTTTACTTCAGAGCTTCAGTTTAATGCAATGCACTGCACTATATGCGAGTAAATCCTCTGTACTTTCTAATTTTGCCTCCAGAAATATTCTCTCCCAAATAACATTGTTCCAGTTTAAAAACTTAAATCGAACTGCCTTATTCCAAAAGTATCATTCTTGATACCAATAAAGCATTCCTTCCTCAAATGTCTCAAGTTTCAAATTTAGCACTGACACCACTAGGACACACAATGGGGAAAGATTTACACATTTACTAAAGAGGCGTCTTCAGACATTGCAGAGATAGCGATTAAGCACGTCATACATGGAACCTCTCCCTAGTAAAGACCACAAGCTTGAGAAAATATATAAAGTTGAGAAATCTTCAGTTTTTACATGAAATAAAAAGAGCATGGTGGCTGAAAAAGTGAGATGATGACACCACCTCTGTCAGACACTTATTGCATAATGCTCACCAAAGCATTGATGAGATAAGATACAGTCTTATTAAAAATTAAGTGATTCTTCAAATATTTGCGTGACGCTAAAAAGATCAACCTTTCTTCTTAAAGTTGTTCTCAATATTCCTGAAGGATGAGTCCGCGACAAAGTATTTTCATCAAGATCACAGATGACCAAGACTGGCTATGAACACTAAGCTTATCACAGCACTTCACATAAACTTAGGGATTAACTGGGGGCAATTTACATCTTTCTTTTATCTCATGTGGCAGAGCAGAGCTGACTTCTATGTTCCAGCCCCCAATCAGCTGTATCACAAATGCCAAAGTAAGGGACACAAATGCATGAGCGCCCATACGCACCTGCGTACGCATCTGTACGTACAAATATGCATAAGCCTGGTATATCCTATTTGTGACACTGCCGCTGACGTAAACAAGCAAGTGTCCTGAAATACGCAGGAGGCGCAGCACCCACACCGGCTGCGATAAAACAACCGGGTTCCATTCACAGCGGCCTTAAGCTGCGTGCAAGCAAAGACCAGCCCTGCTTTGGGGAATAACAGTTTCGGTATGACACTAACAACGGTGTGCAACCTTGTCATTTCTCCGAGAGGATGCAGCACAACGGACTAGCAGCTCCCCCCCTTTCGGCACTCCCAGAGGGCTCCCCCTTGCCCCCCGAGGAGCCCACCGGGTGGCCCAATGCCACTACCGGGTTGTAAAAAGCCAGGAAATTAACTGGCTAGAGTTGATTTTATGGTTTAGTACATAAAAACCTAAAAGGATTAAAAAAAAAAAAAAAATGACTGCTCTTGGTCACAACAGCAGCAAACTAAGGACAACAACAACAAAAAAAATGCTTTAAGTAAGAAGACCGGCAGTCCTAAACTGCTTACTTATTTACAGCAGCAATAGAGCTCGGCTCTGTCACAGCCAGACACTATATGCTTAGTTCAGGCTGTACTCAAATACCATAAAAATATTATCGGTTCAGTTCTAAAGCCCCTTCACCTGCTCCCAACTACTCAGAGAAAGAGAAAATACAAAACCAACTGACTGCTACCAACAAGCAGGCTGCTCTCCTTTACAAGGAGACTCTCCCCTGGCTGCATTACAAGTGTACGCACGCCGCGGGCCCGCGTAGGCGCTCAGAGGCACACAGGCTTAGGCGAACCACGGTTCGGGTATCGTTATTTCCCGGCGACTACCAGCAACCTCCTCGCCGCCCCCCCGGCCTTTTTTTTTTTTTGCCGGGCCCCCGGGCAGGTTTCCCGCAGGCAAACCGCGCGGCCTGCACGCCCCCCGCGGGAAGGGGGGACGCGCTCGGGGCCAAGCGCGGGCGAAGCGGCGAGGGGCGGCGAGGCGGGGGACGGGGCTCCGGTTACACCTCGCCCAGGAGCCTCCGGCGAGCGCGGCGGCGGGGAGGGGTTGAGCACCCGCCCTCCGCGGAGGCGGCGGACATCTCCCCACCCCTCCCCCGCTCCCCGTGCGCGGGGGCCCGCTCCCGGCGGAGGCGGAGCGGCCCGCAGCCTTTACGCGCAGCCCCGCGGGAGCGGAGCGGGAGCAAGCGGCACCGCCCGCCCCGCCGGCAGCACCCGCCCAGGGACCCCCGGCCCCGCGCCCAGCCGGCTGCCGTCCCCTCCTCCCCCTCCTCCTCCCGCCGCCGCTCCCCGCCCCGCGCACACACGCAGACACACGGCACTGCGGCGGCCGGGCCCCCACCCCTCCCCGGGCCGCGGGGAGGCGGCGGCCGGGCGCCCCGGGCTGCGCTCGCACGCAGCTGTGCCGCCGCGGCCTGGCTGCGCGACTGCGGCGCCCCGCCGCTCGCCCCCGCGGCACGGCCCGGCGGTGCGCGGCGCGCACACGCAGGCGCAGCCCCCGCGCAGAAAGTTAGAGAAGTTGCCCGCTTTGCCCCCTCCTTCCCCGCGCGTCTCCTGCGGGCGCGCAGCGGCGGCGGGGCGCCCCGGCCCCGGCGCGGAGGGGAGAGGAGAGGGCACCGGGCGCCGCGGCCCCTGCCCGGCGCGGGGAAGGGGGCGGCCGGCTCAGCCCCACGCAGGGAAAGCGGAGCGGCCCGCACCCCGGCGCGCCAAGTCCTTGTCAGCCGGGGAAGGGGAGGGGGTGAGCGCCACCCTGCTCCCCAAATCACCCCTTTTGTCACCGGGGAGAGACCCTCCCTCAAGTTTCCCTGTCGGCGTGTGCTCAGGGGCGAGGAGGGAACGTCCTAAACAATCCCTTGAAAATCTCCCTCCGCACCCCGGCTGCCCCATCCTCCCCGAGCACGGGCAGCCCCTGCCCCCCGGATCGCCCGCGGCAGCCCTCCCCTCCCCGGCTCCGCGCACTTTCTCCCCCGGCCGCCCCCAGCCAGCGGCGCGGAGAGGCGGCACCCGACCTCCGCCTGGCCTGGGCGCAGGAAACCAGCCCCCCCGGCCCGGCAGGGTGGGGTGCCCTAACCCGCCCCCCCCCCCCCCCGCTCCGCCGACACGGGGGATGTCCCGGGGAAGTAAACCCGCACCCCCCACCCCCCCGCCGGGCCCCGGGGGTGCGAGCACGATGCCCCGGCGAGGGGCGGCCCGGCAGTCCCCTGCCCCCGGCTGCCCCCCGGTTCCCCCCGGAGGGGGCCGCAGCCCCCGCCCCGCTCCCCGCCGCGGGGGAAGCCGCCTCGCCGCGGCCGCGGTGCCGCCCGCCAACGCCGCCCCTCCGCGCACCGGCGCGGCCCCGGGCGTCCCCCCGGCATTACACAAGGCGGCCGGGGAGGCGCGGGGGGCTCGGGCACACCCCCCCGCCGCGCCGGGGCCGAGGGGGCGTGCGGGAGCCGTTACCGGGGTCAGTGCCGTCTCCCGCCGCTGCCGCCGCGGCTGCCGCCGGCGCTGACCTTCGCTTTGTAAGATGAAGCTGAAGCTGGGGCTGCGGCCGCCATGTTCCCGTTTTAATAACTGCCTGCTTGTTTATTTCAATGGAGACCCTCCCACCACTCGCCCTCCTCCTCCTCCCCTTCTACCCAGAGGAGGGCTGGACGGGGAGGAGGCGGGGGGAGGCACAAGTCACTCCCCCCTGCCCCCGGGCACGGCGGCAGCGGCCGGGCCCCGGGCTGGGGGAGGCTGGGCCGGGGCGGGCGGCACCGCGGCGTGGCCCGGGGCGCCGCCGCCCCTCGCAGATGCCGCCCGGCGGGGCGCGGGGCTGCCCCGCTCCCCGCCCGCAGGGACAATGGCAGCCGCCCCGCTCGCTCGCAGCCCTGCGCGGCGCTCCCGGGAGCCTCCTCCCCGGCACCCGGGCGGGGGAGAAAGGGGAAGGGAAGAAGGAGGGAAAAAAAAGTCCTTCGCCCTCGGAGGGCGAGACTTTAAATGTGGCCCTTTGCGGGCCGCCCCGGGAGGCACCTCGCCGCCCAGCGGAACCGGCGCGATCAGCCCCGGTAGGGCTTTCGGTGGCCCCTGTTCACAGAAACGGAGAGGCGCGGGGGCGAGGGGGGGGGAGCACACGGCACAGGCTTGTTTCCTTTCTTTGCCCCCGGGGGGATAAAAAAAAAAAAAAAGGCACACATGCTGAAAATCGCGTCACAAATGCACGGAATCAACTGTGCCTTGCTCACGGGAGCGAGGGGATGGAGATGCAGGCTCTTCCTAGGTTGGAGGAGTGAAGACGTGAGTTAAAAATTATTAAGGGCCGGAGGGTGATTGTTAAACATTGCCCTTTAGTTCAAGAGGCGACCCACGATGCAGAAATCCTTTCGTAAAAGGAAAGCTTTAAGTTTTCACGTATGTCGATAATGGCGAGCTGTGCTCTACAGCTTGTAAGGGTTGTTATTTTTGATGTTTTCTCACATGGGTGTGCAGCCCCAAGTTTTTCTGGAGCTATCCACAGATTATATATTGTTGCTGGTGGTATGGCTAACTCTGCTTGCAATTAGGCTTGTCCAATACTTTTTTGATCATAACCGTTGTTTTTCAGAGGGTTACATTTTGCCCTGCTGTGCTGCATGCAATTTCCCATACTTGTGTCTGACTCAATTTTTTTAAAAGCTTTTTCCTTTCACTGGGCAAAAATAGTTCAATGGGGTTTCCAAACATATTAAAGGGAAACTATCTTTCCCGCTCTCCTCCCCCATATTAAGAAAAGTCTTTGCAAGCAAGTACTGAAAACTTGTAATATTTTCCTCTTCAGGTATGGGATTTCCTATACTCAGGTATGGGAGAGATGGCCATCAGAAGTCTTATTTGGATGTAGTCCCATTAGGAAATGAGGGTGGAGGGATTGTAGTCTGTAAACACTCAATTAGAGCTTTGCTGCCAAAGTAACCAGAGATCCTACCTACATTAAATGCCACTGTTTTAGGGGGAGTGATTTTGGCATCATCTCCAGAAGAGAAGCAGGCGTGCTCCAGTGCTGGGCTGCAGTAGCTGGAGAGGACAACCTTTCTGAATGTCCCTCCCCATCAGTCATACTCAGAGAAATTACTCAGTCTTCAGGAAGCTTTTCTGCCCTGCCCGTCAGGCAGCAAAGAGATCGAAGGTTAATTCTGTCTGGAGAGCAGAAAAATCAGAATATTACCTTGAAATAACATGGCAAATGAGAGTAGCTTGTATGTGAAAAAAACCTGGGGCAAAGATTTCTGGACAGACAGAGCTTTTCCTCTGGCCTCATTTGTTATATCTGTGCAAACCTCTGTAGCAAATAAGCTAACATTTATATAGGCAATAATCTCATTTACCTCACAATCATGATTCATTCGTTCTCCTATGCTAAGTGAAACAGTGGGCCGCTGGGGGCGGGGGGAGTATGTCTTTAATTTGATGACCATAAGCAGAATTGCACAGGTAATTTTAATTCCAGCATTTCTTACTTATGAAAGCTTGATTTTTTTCCAACTTCACCCTTCCTTTAACATAACCAAAAGTCTTAAGTATTAAACTAGTACCTAAATCCACAGGGAAAAGCAAGGAAGATCTTTTAACTTGCTGCAGTACAAACATAAAAGATAGCCCATGTAACACAAAGTTTATGGTCTCAACGTTGACAAAACCCTCTGAGTCTGATGTGGCTGAGTGTTGTTGATAAACTGGGTGAGAGAAGGGTTTCAGCTACACACATATGCTCAGATCCACTGAAATTTGTTACAAGCTTCTAACTCA
The DNA here is from genome assembly GCF_023638135.1 of Falco biarmicus. Classification (NCBI taxonomy): domain Eukaryota; kingdom Metazoa; phylum Chordata; class Aves; order Falconiformes; family Falconidae; genus Falco; species Falco biarmicus. Next base: position 41,564,295 of record NC_079290.1, on the reverse strand, counting down.
TGAGCACATACACTTTGTCATCTAAGGCCAAAACCCAAACCCCTCGTTACAAATATCACTGAGTGCAAAGACCAGTAATTATGCTATTCCTGACTGCTGTTCTTTAAAGGGAAAGCGCCGTCTTCCAGATGTGAAACAGATTTGATAAACACACTTCAGTGTCGGGGTTTATTCAGCATTACAGGTCTTCTCTGAACCTCCAGTGTCACCATTGCTGTGCAGTGCTGACTACAGCTGGGCTTAGTTTTTCAACAGAAGCTTCATCCATTCTAAACAAGAGTAATACAAGCTTTCCATCATCCTCTCCTATGCGTCCTCCTCCCATTTATACTTCTGCTGGCTTTTTTGTTCACAGCATCACTTTATGCATTCACTTGATTATTCACTGTGACTTGCAAACCTTTCCTGGTGTGAAATTTAACACAGACAGAAGGTTTTAATTATTTTGAATTTTCAGTGAAGTTTGGTTAAATTTCTTGTCATAATTTTTTTCCCCTAAATCAACAGGAGAAAAATCAGAATCTGAATGCAACCATGTTTTTTTCTGATCAGTATAGTCATCTATTGTCAATATTTTTTTCTTACTTACCTTTTCCACATAACATATGTCTCAAAAAAATTGGTACATGGGGTGCTGTGAGTAAAACTAGCATTTTCCGGTGTGTTTTTAACTGATTTTCAAACATTACAGTTATTCTTCCGTAAGGTGAAAGGTTATGAATGAATTGTTGAATGCTTACAAACTTGGTGGGCCACTCAGGTATGGTTGCTGTCTCATAAAGCTGTATCCACAGCTCTAACACATAAGGAAGAAGGGTTTATATGCACCTGCTGACACCAGGGCTATATGTAACACAGCTGTTTGTGCACAAAGCCTTTTTCATGAGCAGCTGCATTTACCCTGTAGAATTGCTCTGCCCACCTTTATGGGGAACTGAGTCCCCACTTACTCATTAACCTTCCCAAGTGGATTTAAATATGGTCTTTATGAAACCAATAAGATTTTTGTTGACACAGTATATAACCAATTCAAAGCCATAAAGAAAACAAAATGAAATTTAAAACCATTTAAACCTACTATACCATCTTCACCCTCTTCAGGATGTGGAGGGACCTGTCGTGGTCTTCCAGTTGAAACCTCAGCTCTACATAGGGCCATTTTTTAAGTTATTCCAGATTTTCCAGAGCCATATCCAGCTGAGTTTTTACTGTCTCCAGGGATGAAGAGTCCACAGCCTCTCTTAATGACCCGTTCCAGCTTTTGACCACATTTGTGAATTTTTTTTTGCCCCTGATATCTAATAGACCTGTTCCACCTTGTGCCTGTTGCCTGTCACAGGGAAAAGGCCACTGTGGACCTCAAAGAAGGCTCCATCTTCTCTGTGCCTGCCCATTAGGTAGCTGAGGAGAACAATGAAATTCATGCCAGCCTTCTCTTCTTAAGTCTAACAGCCTGACCTCCTCAGCCTCTTCTTGTACATCACATGTTCCAGCACCTTCACCATCGTGGCAGCCTTCCTCTGGATTTGCTTTTTTATGTCCATGGCTTTCACGTACTGGGGACCTCAAAACTGCACACAGTAATCCAGATGTGATCTCACAAGTACTCCATGGGTGGAAACAACCACTTTTCTCGACGTACTGGCTCTTCTTTTGCTATTGTGGCCCAGGATGCCATTGACCTCCTTTGTTGCAAGATCACTGCTGACTTACTAGTTGCTTATCAGGATCCCCAGATAATACTTTTTTTATAAAGCTCTTTTCTATCCACTTGGCTTCCACCTCCTAAAGTGGGTGGCTATTCTGTCACAGATGCAGGATGCTGCACTAATATTCACTGAATTTCATGAAGTTCCTGCTAGCCCATTTCTCCAGCCTGCTGAGGTCCCTCCAGTGCACCGACCACTCCTTCCCAGTTTGCTGTCATCTGCACTTCATCTCATCACTGAGGTCACTGACAAAGGTGTTTCACAGTATCAGTCCCAGTATCCACCCTTGAAGCACACTGGCCACCAGCTGGACCTGCTACTGCTGATGACAGCCCTTGAGCCCATGGTCCAGCCTAACATCTTTTTTCCACCTAACTTATCTTCTACTTAACCTAGCTCATACCTCTCCAATGCGATTAAAGGAGGCCTATGGGTGATTGTGTCAAAAACTTTGCTAAAGTCAAGGTAAATGATATCTGCCACTCTCCCTTTCTCCACAGACTCAGTTATCTCATTATAAAAAGCAGTGATGTTGGTCAGGCAGAATTTACCCTTTGTAAACCCTTACTGCCTGTCCCCAGTCACCTTCTTGTCTTTCAAACACCTGAACGTGGTATTCAGGAGGATTTACTACTTAATCCTCCCACAGATGGAGGTCAGACTGGCTGCCTGTAGTTCCCTGGATCTCCCTTCTTGAAGGTGGACACAACATTTGTCTTTCTTCCAGCTACCTAGCACTTCCCCTAGTCGCCATCACCTTTACACAACACACACACACCTGTCAGGATATGCATACTCTATTGTTACCACAATTACTGTGCCCCTCTGCTCTCACATCACATCCAGACCGTTGCTGATTAGCCCATCGCCATATTCTGCCTTCTCAAAACAACACACTGACTGACATAGCACTATGTTCTTTTAAAGCATCTAGGATCTGGCTCAACTTCTTCAGTGGCACTTTGGCTTTATTGCCATTTGATACAGTGATACATCAGACTCATTAAGAGCTTGCAGTGAAGAGCATATCCTAGTCATATAGAGCTTATGTGCTAAAAGTAAAAATAAGGTATTTTTTTTGTCCTAGAAAAACCTCAGGCATAAACAAAATATGTTTTGCACCTCAAATAACAAACTTATAAATTAAAAAGTGGCTAATCAAACATCTTATTGCATGTTGATTTGCTTCATATTCATTTTTCTAAAAATCAGATAACCTTGAAAAGCTCCATACTTTTTTAATACAAGAAATCAATCAAGATCAATTTCACCTTATAAAACATTTTGAAGAAAGTTTTGAAGAAATGTATAGGGTAAGAATCAGAATTTTAATCAATATTTGTGCCAGTATTTTTATACTAGAATAAATAACTCATTTTACTCATGCTACTCTGATAGCAGTCATGCTAAGACAAAATAATGTTCAGCTGAGGGAAATACACCTGTAGAACTAAACCATGACTGCTATACTAGCACCAGAAGTGTATATATTTTTCTTGTACGATAACACCATACAAAAACCCCTTGCACTTTTACCTTGCTGGATCAGCACCTTCATTTACCTAGCCCACTTGCTTCTGCCACTTTCCTTCAGTTACATGTAGCAACTATGACCACAGAAGTTCTGGATCAGTCAAACAAGATCTGCCCCTAAAGTTCTTCTCATGCACTGTGGTGGGGACTGCTGAGCAGCTGGCACCAAATTCCAACCATGAGAAAAAGTGCTGGGCACTGCTGCGTAGGCTGCTGGAGATGACCCTGCTTGAGCAGGGGGGCTGGACCAGTTGACCTCCAGAAATCCTGTCCAGCCTCAGGAACTCTGTGGCTCTGTGATACTTTTTGTGGGGAAAAAATTCTTTCTGCTACTCTGCTTTATTTCATTCACACCGATCTCCCAACTTCTCCAATCATTCTTCTCTTCAGCCATCTCTTTTTTCTTCCCCTTCTTTTGCCCTTATTTTCCATTTTATCTTTATTTTTGCAACTCTTCCATTCTCAGTCTCTCCCACATTCTCATTCTGCAGTGTATGGTCAATGACACTTATGCCATGACATATTCTGTATATTCACGCAGTCTGTTCAAAAAGACATTGCCATTCCTCCTACTGAGGATGAAAAAGGCCCAGCTCACCCCTATACTCCGCCTTTAACCGAAAATGTACATATACTCAAGCATACATGTTAAGGGGTATGATCGAGCTACATATAAGAAATAGAGGTAGAAGTGTTTCATTATGATTTTGCTGTTTAAAGAGCAAGGTTGTCTTCCCCTTGTAATTACACTTTTGAACATGTTAACTTACCTTTTGTTCAGGATTGTGTAACACTGTCTTCTTCCCTTGACTTCCTGCACTTGAATACACACGTTTTTGTACCTTCACAAGATTTTGATAATAAAAAGCATTGCTGAGGAAGGGCAGAATTAAAAATCATCCATCCCACCATTAGCAAGTGGAGATGTAGGCTTTGACAAGCCCCTTGGACACACTCTTTGTGCTGCTTTCTTTGGGATGTCCTCTGAAAAATTATTCTAAGGCAGCTTTTATTAATTCATAATTAACAATTACTTCTCATCCCTGACCACACACATTAGAATGCTTTCCTCCTAAATCGTAACCCTCAGCCTCAGTTATGCAACCCTCAGCCTAAGTGACCCTACATCTTTTATATTGAGAGTACTTTCTAAATTCACTAGTAATCTGATTATAGCTTGAGGATGATCAATCTGTGTTCTCAATTGGCCACTTACTATGTAAATCCAGAGTTATGTATACATGTCAATTTATTAGCCCATGTAATTAGAGCACAGAAGATACAAAAAAAATAAAAAATCAGAGTGGTGATGAAGCATGTTTTTAACTGGCAAAAACTTAGCATGTCTGTACAAGTAGCACATTTCATGCAGCAGACTTAAGATCTGCCTCTGTCTGTTGCAGTTCTTAATGCCATTATGAAAGAGATGAAATCAAGATGGAAGGATGACAGTGATTTAGTCACAGAACCAGTTAAATGGCTTTCCAAACTTGAGGCCACAGATAGCTTTTTGATTTACAGATAGCACAGAAGCTTGATCTTACAAACCTTTACCTGAAGTAAATAAAGTCCAGAAAGTATGAAGAAGTAATATAAGGAGTCTGACTTTACCTCAGGATAGAGTTAAGGGTTTTAAGTTCAAGTTCTGTAAATTCAGGAATTCAGCTGCTCATGGCTTTTTAAAAAGTATTATTTTAATCTAATTTCTTTTTGTTATTATTATTAAACCAATTAAAGTTTCTTAAGCTTATATTTTCAGTTTGGCTTCCAACCCTAAACTCTAGAACAACCAATTTTTTTGTATGGAATTATTTTAATCTAACACATATCAGAAAAAATTGTCCCTAATTTTTTTGGACTATGTAGTAGGACAGAGGTTTTTCATTCCCTGAGACTACCTCCATTTCACCCTAATGGCATGCCCTCTGAAATCTCCTTAGCATGAGCTTCATTTGACTCACCGGACAAAGGCATCAGGGATGGGGAACAGTCATTTTTGAAGACTGAGCCAGACAGTGCAGAGCAACTAGAAGAGCTGAACATTTCCCTGCTCAGTTTTGGACATCTGTCCTTTCCTTTCCCAAACAGGTCCTTAGATTTGCAGACTCTGTGGTCTCCTTGAGTTGGTGTCTCCCACTTTTGGGCTTTAGGAGTAGATACTATTACCATGTGAACCTCTATATGTAGGATCAAAATTACACATTGCTCACAATATAGCAAGAAGTTCTGTGGTTTTCTTTCTCCTTTCTTGTGTCAGGAAGGAAAGGTAACAGTGTTGACTTTGAAATAATCACTGGGCATCAGAATTAGCACCTCACCAAAATAAGTCTCTGCTCCAGCCTCCTTGTGTACTCAAGGAGACAGCTCTATATCAATAAAAGATAGTTCATGTTTCTGAAGTTGCAATCCTACCATGGTACATTCTCACATCTCTGGGTTTTGCACACAGAGATTTTGCTTTTGATTTTACTACATGTGGTGGTTACATATGCATTAAATATGGCTCATCAGGAAATAGCAAGGTTAGCAAAGCTCAGACTGAAGGAGGAAGAGGCTACAACTGTATCAAATTTTGATATTGTTTCTTGTGCCATCCCACTCCAGCCATTCCACTTTTAAGCTCTCAAATACATTTTCAATAATTATCATAATGTTTGGAGAAAAAAAATTAAACAGTAAAGCTGTTTCATAAAAACAACAAATTAAAGAGAGGAAAGGGACCAAGAGAGAAATTAATAAACTAACTTACGGCTTGTGTTTGCAGTAAGATAATACATGCTTGACTAGGTGCTTGAAAGATAATGCAAACACACTGAATGGTTTGGAAAAGCGCAATTTGTAACCAACTTGCACATAACTTAACCAACCTAACCTCACCATGGTCTGGTGACTCCAACCTGACAGCTAAGGTAATAGGCTCTGTCAATAGTTCTGCTTGCACTGTTTAAACCAACAAGTGTTTTGCAAGAGCCACTGTAGCCCTAACATTTGGAAGACAAGTGATATAAAGCAACGCCCCCCCCCCCCCCCCCCCCCCCGACTTTTGCAGTCCTTTCTATGTCCCTTTCAGAAGACAAGCTGCAGCCTAAGCTCTCCCCTCCCCATCTTGACTTATAATTAAGAAAGATCCTGCCTTAGACAATTCAAGTATATTTGATGAGATCATTACAGATACTGTGCTTGCTGGGATGCGGACTTACAAAACCAATTGTCCTTTGTATACTCCTCTACCCAGTCTCAGCTTTATGCCTACCAAAGGGAAAAAAAAGTCCTGTGAAGGACAGACTGAGCTCAGACAAAGGTGCCAAAGTATGAGGAGGAAATTAACTAACTTCTATATAGAAGACTATCACGTTCCCTCTTAGTTTAAATACAGCTGGGTTGATTAAATGTATACCCTGAATCCAGAAAAAAAGAAACGACAAGATCAAGAAGCTAAAAGAGGTCAAGAGGCCATCTGTGTCCACCCCCCTCCTTTAAGGCAGGATGATTAACACCTATCTCACTCCCAGTGCATTGGTCTAACCTGTTCTTAATGACCTGTGATGAAGACATCCCAGGCTACTGCATTGCTCTACTCTCCTCAGGATTAGCTTTTCTAATGCTTAGACATGGTTTAGTTTGCTGCATTTTAGGCCTTTATCTTCTTCTCAAATCTACCATGGATATGGAGTTTTTTTCCCCCTCTACTTTTGTCAGTTCTTACCCTTTTGCAGGGCTGCTGCATTCTTGCTCCTGTCTTCTACTAGCCTGAGTAATCTCAGTTCCTTCTAGCTCTCCTTTTACAGCACATTATGCCGGTCCCTGCTCATTCCAGCTGCTATAGACTTTCTCCAGTTGGTGCAGAGAAAAGGGTGTGTTTTTGATATTGAGCATACTACTTAGTTTGAGGCCTTACTGATGCTGGAAGCATTACTTCATTTGCCATGCAGGCTGTATGTCCTTTTCCACATCCTAATAAGCATTTTTTATTTCCCCCACCCCTCCAATAACATGGTATCACTCACTGTTGTTCAGAGATCAGATCTACTATGCTAATGTTAGTATTCCAACATTTAAAAATGCAGTTTAGTGAATTATTACAGACATTATATTGATGTAAAAGACATATACCACTTCAACTGAAGACCTTGCCCAGTCATTATAAAAAAAAAAAAAAAAAAGGAAATCTAACAGAAGTGTTCAGAGCACTACTCTTTGTACATTTTGGCAAAATCAAAACTCAAAATCAAAGCATAATAAACAAAGACTACTGCTACTGTTTGTGTGTAGATATGCCTGAATTTTTCAAAGACAATGGCACATACATTATTTTCTGTACTGGCCATATTTCTACAAATCTGGATCAGGATTGTCAGAGAACCACTCTTTTAACTACAGAAAAGTCTAGTAACACTTCATTATATCCTCAAGCTAAACAGTCTCATGTGTAGAAAAAACCCTCCAGGGATGAAGAAATATACTATTTATGTCTATGAAATTGAGATAGTCACATTTACTCACATATTCTATTCATACCTATGTATTTTTGAAAGATGTCACGTAACTATAGGTTCAAACAGGGAACTACACTTTTGCTGGTTCAGGGATTAGTTGTCGAATGGGATCCCATTTTGCTAAGGACTACACAGGTTTATTGCAAAAAGATTTTCCCTGGCCAAACATTACAAGATAAATACCAGATAAGGAACGGGTGAATTGGAAATCCCCACCCCCCAATCCCCCCCAGTCTACAACCTCCATCCCCACCCTGTACCTAGAGAGTGGAATTAAAAGGAGCAATGAAAAATTGGCCAAGTACAGGGTTTGGTATGACAGAGAGGTGTCCTACTCGAGCAGCTGCTTAACTGTTGTTGAGTCACTCTTGGTAGAAACTGGAGCAGGGTAAACAATGCAACAATTCAAAAAATTCAGGAGACACCCTTAGGTAAGTGATTTGGCAAATATATTTAGCTTTGCTGGGGACACTCACTGAGACTACTTACATGCCTAAGTACCTTGCTAATCAGGAGGCTATTCGAGCTATTTGGAGTAAAGAAATTGAAATGTGTTTGTTTGTGTGAAGCTGGTGGGCCTGGTTTTAGCTAGTGCTTGCAAGACAGAATCATGCCTGATACAATACGCCTTCCAAACATGCCTTTAGTTGAATTTATTTACTCCCTATATATATTTTAAAGATATCTTTTTCATACTCATTATTGTAGATCCAAGTATTCCTTTTTTGTGTTAAAATGAAATGCATGAAGTAAATGAATCAGTCCAACACTTCAGTGTTTATGATACTTACAGTTTTGAGGCAAGGCATGTTTGCAAACCAAAAAAAATTTTTTTAGAAATTACTTAAATCTCATCCCCTGCTGCTTTGATAAAATCTTTCATTTTCTTTTAATAATAATGATAAAGAGGGAACCCTGGATTGTGACATGTAGAATGACTACTATTCAAGGAAAGCAATGTCTAATTGTGTATAACTTGTGTATAATTTTGGATGTGTCAATATTCATAAATGTAACATATTTTGTTTTGTTATACAACAAAACGCATGGCTTGGTTTTCTGTACTGACTCTCTTACATGTAATTTTATGACAAAAAGCATTTTGTTTGATAAGCTACCCGTAGGAACTGAATTGTCTATTACATATTCCTATTAAATGGATTATATCCCTTTTCGCTAGAGGATCTGCTCATGATATTATTCAAGAGTTCTATTTAATTCACTACTTTAAAGTGTGTTAAATTCCTCAGTGCCTGTTTCTTAGCATCCTCTTCACTGACACATTGTGAATACTTGCAAATTTTGGTGGAGTAAGAAAATACGTTGGTTAGAGAAGACATGTATTGTATTTCTATTTAACCGCCAGATGGCCTATGCAACTATGTAGTAATAATTTGCAATTTACTCACTGTGTGAGCTTATTTCCCAAGTACTTTCTCACTATTCTGTCAAAAACTCGAAAAAGTACATTATAACCACAGATACCAGGGAGAGCATGAGCAAGGATTAGTAGGCTTGCCTACACAGAGTAAGCCTTCCTAACTCACATGACTCAAACAAGAAAATCAAGTGAGCTGGCAAACCTCAAACAATGGAATGAAGAAGTAATGCAAAGGTAATTCCTAATTAATGCTGTTTATTTTGTAGAAGCAGAGTATTTAAACATTTGGAATGACATTTGAACATCACCATTCAGAATATGCTGGTTTTAAAACCTGTATTTATAATTTGTAACATAATGCATTATATCTCAAAATGTGCCTATATACATATTATAGGCATAAAATGCCATCTATAAAATCACCAGTTGTAATTATTCATACTCATTGTAATTAAGTATACTGAAGTCAAAGCAAAGAGACTAAGTAATAGAAGCTAAAAAGAGGAAGAGATAAAATTATGGTATTTGTGTGCAGATAAAATTCTAATAAACAAGAATATATTCAAGAGATAGTTTCTCCTATTTACATGCAAAATGCTAGTTTGGTGAGTGGAGTAAGAAATTCTGGAAATTAAATGTAAATTAAGGTGAAACTGAAAATCAAGTTGTTTCTTAAACAAGGAAATGCACGTACATATTAGATATCCTATAATCCATAACCAAATCATGACTGAATTGCTACTTCAGAGCAAGTGAAAAGGCTTATTGCAAAAAAAATAATAAATTCAGTTCCTGAATAGTTAAGGTATGGAAATGTCTCTTTATTTAGACCTGCAGCAATCCCAAACTTCCTATGTTCCTCTAAAACCCACCTACCTATAATCCAGATAGGAAAAACATGGGAAAACACAGAACAGATTGCAATGAGGATAGAATCTACATTGAAATATAGTATGATTTCACTGCAAAAAGCTGCCAAGACAATGTGAAGATTCAGCCCTATACTGTGTTTTGTAAATGCAAGTATTACTCTAAATACAAGCAGAAAGGAACCCCGCCCTACCTCAAATAATAGTGTCTGCAACTACCACTTACTGGGGAAAAAAAAAAAAGAAAAAAAAAAGAGCACTTTGTAGTTCTTGTGTAACTGGTTCACATACAGGTAGGTAGAAATCTGCATCACATGCCTGTGTCAGCTCTTTTTTATATGGATGCCTGGCGTTACCCCTTTCCTTGCCCCATGTGTTGGGATGGAACTGCAGCACTGACATCACTTACATAAAGCAAAAGAAGTTGTACGGTGTTAAAACCAGACCACATTTCTCTGGCTATACCCTGTGCTTTTTTCCAGGTAGTAGCAGTTCTCTGCGTTGCAAGCTCTTCCTATTGATAGTTACTTACTGTCCATCTCTGGAGAAAATGCACCTACGAGCAGGGCAATAGAAGCCAAACAGCTTGCAGTGTACCAGCTCCAAACTGAAGGCTTAAAATTCCCTAAACATACTATGTTTTTAACTCTATTAAAATGCATGGTATGTCTGCACTACTTCACAGTCCATCCCATAGTGTGTTTTATACACTAGAAATTAAGCCCTACCCTCACATCCAAACCGCTGTGCTTTTGGAGGTTCCAGATGCAGGAGGTGCTCCAGCACTGTAAGTCAGGCAAATCTTTAGGCACTGAAGAACACGCTTGTAAAGCTTCTGAACAAAACCACTATGGAAACCACATTTTCAAAGTTGGCACAAACTAGCTATCCTAGCACAGTTTTAATTGTGAAAAAAGGAATGCAAGCATTTGTCTTAAGAAACAAATCAACTACTTTGGACTTTGCCAGAGCTGTTATTTACCACTTGGGCAAAGGGGCCCATTTTGCTCCAAGCCAGGACAGAGGCACAAGTTGACACCTCTTGGATTTGCACCCATACAGTTTCTAGTGGTGCGCTCCTTTTGCCCCGGCTGCAGTACTTTAAAGCAATCCTTGCCTCCATCATATCTTCTCTCAGTCTTTGCTTCCTCTTTCACCAAGAGTGTTAAAAAAATCCCCAGCTCCCTTTTTCACAGAGAAGTTGCTTTCTCTCCTATCTTGAGCAAGTATGGCTGGAGGGGAGGTGTTGAGGGGAGGATGTGCTGCCAGGGGCAGCTGGGGCCAGGGACTCCTGCCTTGCTGGGTGCTGACCAGTGCAACATTGTTCCCCCCAGTCATCCCAAGCCAGCACTCCACCTCCACAGCCCCTCACAGGAACCAGGAAAAAAAATTAAAAATCATTGCATTACTGGCAATGAAGCAATAGGTGGGTGATGAAACAATACAAAAATAATAAAAATTCTGAGGTTTATTTATATTAAAAAAATGTTTTTCTGTGGAACTTCTTTTCTTGAAATCTGGGCATTGGGGAGATGTAGGGAAAATAAAATAAAATAAAAAATAAAATAAACCAAAGTAAAATCAAATCAAATCAAATCAAAACCCTACATGATAGTAAGAAAAGCACAACTCCCCTTTGCTTCCCATAGGCAGTGCCACATGGTTTCAGGTACCAGGCAGCACGCCCAGGAAGAGCAGCCCCAGGAGTCAGTACCAACAGGCCCTTGCTTTGACTTTCAATACAAAAAGAGAACAGGCCTGGAACAAGCATAAGGAAAACGGGTCTGATGCTGATGGGCCTGAGGCACAGGGATAGGGCTCGTAGCAGCAAAGCCCATTTTGTAATTTCCTTGTATCTCTGTAGAATAGCTTCCGTAAGCAATTAATTCACTTACAAACTAATTAGAAGAGGTTCAGCACCTTCAAAACTTAGGTCCTCATTGTTCTAAAAAATTAAGAAAATACCAATTCTGTTTGCAGAAGTGGATTTCCCACAAAGTAATAACTGTTTACTCTGGACTTCAATTCCTTAGTTAATTTGATTGCATGAATTAAGGCATAGAAGCTTCACCAAGAATATAGTTAGTTGAAGTCTCTTCAGGTTATTTAAGGGATGCAAAAAGTTGTGCTTATGTAGCTTTGCTTGGGAACCTAACATTTACTAAGATAAATAGTAAGGTAATTATATTCAATGTTACTGAAAGAAAATGACAGAGAACCTTGTGTCATCATTCTATTTCTGCAAATCCACATTTTTTAGTCTGCAATCTGTATTTTACCCAGCCATATCCCAATTTCCTCCCTAAGACAAGCTGCAAATTGAGTTTATAGTTTATTTTAATATTTCCTGCCATCAAATTATATGGATAAGAAATCCTGTATACTCGTGCCATAATCCCATTGCTGATGAAGAAAAGAATACACAGGCCTGTAGTATAATATTGTCATGCAAACAGTTTTGTGTCTCACTATCTTAGCTTGCCTACACTTTGAAATATTTTAAAGCAAGCAACATATTTTTCTTAGGTTATCTGGAGAACAAATGCAGAAACTTCACATGGAAAACTGAGATATCATCTTTCAAATTGAACAAAATAATGGACAATAAAAACCCCCATGTAACACGGGTTTGCTTACAGTTCCATTAAGTGAAGAACAGTTCTCCAAGCCCTTCACTGAAATACTACAATATAACTTGAGACACAAAACAGATCATTGTTTTATACTAAGCACAAGTTTTGTGACATGCATGTTTAATTTCATTAGGAATTGAACAAGAAGCCACATCTGTGAGGATGAAAGTCAAAGAAAGAATTATACTTGCATTAAATTTCAAAAGGAAAAAAACCCCAAACCTCAAACAAAGAGTCATTGTGCAGAAAGCAGAGTATAGTACAGGAGAGCAAGGTACCATTAGGAGATCAGAGAAATTACTTTGATTTCCTAATGGGGAAAAAAAAAGTTGATACGAAAAGTTAATGTAAAGGAAAACATAGTGGGACCATCATAATTCCAGTTTCTCCACAGGAATACCAAGTAAACCATAAAAATGAAGTGAAAAAAACTCAATTACATTGTAGATAGGCAAGATAAAATCAGTTGAGGGAGGGATTTAAAACTGGTGTTTACATGTTTTTAACACAGTTGAAATTGTTATTATAAATCCAGTAAAGCAGGAATTATACATCTGTTGAAATTCCTTAAATCAGATTATTTCTACAGCAAATATATAGCAAGACAAAATGCTCGTGTTTTTTATGCTAGATGATATGCAAAGTACAGAGTACGATCTGGGGAAATGAATGCAGTAATGACCAAGATTTAATAGCTGGTAATTTCAGGGTACTTGAAACTTTAATGTAGTCTGTTCTTCTGTCCTCAATGCTTGCTGAAAATCAGGTCCGCTCCGATGTTTCTGCAAAAACTGGAGCACACAGAATAACTAGAAATTTGTTAAAACTGTGGCCTGAGAATACCTTCAGGAAACAGATGACCTCACAAAGTCTGACGAATATTCTGACTGACTCCTGTGAAAATTTCGGGTGAACACAGAATACAGTAGAATGTCCAACACATAAGTTATATATTAACACATAAATCACACCTTCTTAAAAGGAAAACTAAAACGCAGCACCTTATATTATAAAGTTATGAAGAAAAAAAAAAATTCCAACTTTTTTATGAGAAGAAGAAACAACCTCCCTAGGGCATCAGCTGGCAGAATAATCACTAAGAAGCAAACCAGTATTAGATGTATTAAATGTTTTAGGGAAGTACCAAACTAAAAGCCAGGAATGCCCGATACCTCTCAGTCTGACAACCTAACCACACCACTGTGTGACGCTGAGGAAGTTCTTACCACATTACCACGATAAGGTGGTGCAGTTAATACTAATAGTACAGGGTGCAGTGGTGCTTTAATTTCCCTAGAACACTGTCAAACTATAAAGTGCTACATGCTGTATTTTTATTACTACTATTACAATGCTCTTTATTTTTCAGCCAGAAAATTGTAGGTACGTCTTTGAGGAGGTTTTAAGATACCTGAGTGCATGCGATATCCACAATAAGAAAATAGTTCAAGCATGATGATACAACAAAAAATACTGATGCATTTCCAGATAGTTGTCTAGAAAAGGTAAGATACAATTATTCAAAGGTATTTGAATATGTACTGGAGAAAGTTACGATCAGACAAAAAATATATAAGGCCCTACATCTGGGTTTGCTTAAAACCTTCCTTTTCCCTCATCCTTGCATCAAGCCAGCCTGCAGTCTGGACCTGTGGGTCACACGGGTGGCCATTTTCTACATTAAAAGTCAGGAATTAATGAAGAGTATTCTGCAGAACATTTACCCCTCAGTGTACCTTCCTGATGCTCGTCACGAATAATGTCACAAAGGAAATGCCTGAGTGCTTTGATTTTTATTGCAAGGCAGTAGATCAGAAGGAAAAATGCTTGTTCCAAGTAAGGTGCAGCAAGGAGCTTAATACACCTGAAAGAAATACCAATTGCTTAAAAAAAAATTGATGACACAACCTTATTTTAAATGCTTTAAAATGGAAGAAACACCTGTAGTCCCCAACCAGGTCGCCCTCATGAAATAGCAGGGCCTGTTTCACAGGTTTGCGGGAGGGTTGGTGCCGTGTATTGTTCATCTTCCATGAAGAGTAACTTCAAGCTGGCTTATATGGCTTTAAATGTCTTTAAAGCCATCTTTAGAAAACAGAAAGGTAGGCAGTGAGTGTCTGAGTTTATTTAGCTCTCTCTGAGCTTAAGGAGGTTTATAAATTGGTATCATCTCATTTAGCATCTTCATTAATAAAATGGCAGAGCGCGTTGTAAACAACATGCTAATCGCATCACGTAATGCTGAAATGAGTGTCTGATGGCATTAGTGAGAATGGAGATAATACAAAAACCAGAGGGGATGAAAACATCGTAAGAAAATACAATAACAGGTTTTGAAAATTATTACAGGGAGAACACAGGCAAAGTCCATGAAGGGAAGGCTGAGCTGGCAAAAGCAGGCACGCCAGAGCAGCCCTGCAGGTGACACTAGACAGCAATTTGGAGGAGGTTTCACAACGTCGTGTACTAACATTAAAAAGTATGTAAAATTCAGGCTGCTACCATGGTGTTTATCTTCTAAAAGAGCAGAGGAAGCCAGTTTCACTAGCTAAATCTGGTTCAGTTTTCATTCCCAGAAAACATGCAGCACAGTGGCATAGATTGGAACGAACTGAAATATAGGGTAGAAGGAGAGGAGAGGTCTTAAAGGTTGCAAGGAAAAGATTAAACTGTTAAGAGGGTTTGAATTTTTCCCTTCACAAACATTATGAGAGCGAAAGTTTGGAAACATTAAATAAAACATGATGGAGGGAAATGAAGGAGGGGATTGGCAATGGGCATGTTTTTTGATTGAGTCAATTCATTTCAGCCAGAAGCTATTCAAAGTCTCTCGCAGAAGAATGGTGGCAAATTAGAAATGAGTTGTGGTTCTCTCTGCTAGTCCCAGGGAGAAGGGCTTCATTTTGCAAAGGCCTCCTGCCAAATGGTGTCTCCATTAGTCACAACAAAAAAGTCAAGGTCTGAAAGGAGAAGACAGGCAGTTTCCTTTCAGAAGTATGTGCTTTCAATAATTCTTAAATTATTTCATGAACGGTATTCATCATGAGGACCGGGGGCTCATTATCTTCATTTTTCACAAGAATTCTGACCAACATTTTAAAAATGTGTCAGCCTGAAAGCTGACACTCAAATCACGTTAAATCATCCGATGTGGAAAGCCACAAACTTCACTGTTTAGCAGAGAGCACTGCTACCATTAGACCTTGGTACTTCCTCATCCCACCAAAGCTTCCTTTAAATCATGCTGACCCTGTCTCTATTTTAAGGCTTTCCAACTCTTCTCTCTCAACCAGTGCTTAAGGTAGTGGCTGCTACTGACAACTGCCTTGATGACGGACAATTTCTGGCCTAGTTTCTAATGAATATAACAACTACTATAGCCCCAGTAGAGTCTGTGTGTACTTCTTCTTCACTGCTGCTGTTATTCTCTGAAACTCTGGAGTAGTCATGTTGTAATATAAACCACTCTGCTTTATGCAGAAGGAGAAATAGAAAACTTCATTAATAACTGATTTTTCCCCCCTTTCTGAAGTGCTAAAATGAAAACAACACGCTTCTCATTCTTAATTTTATGCACTTGGATTTGAAAATGGTGAATCATCACAATTAAAAGGCAACGCCACTCTGTCTTTTGAGCCAAGACAGAAAGCCTCGTGTGCTTCATAAATCTTGGGATCCAACTAGGAAACAAAGTAAAAGTGGGACTGGGTGTGCTCAAGGTTCACCATCACATATCCAAGGTCCCCCACTCCTTAAAGCTCCTTCTTCTGGCAGTTACCCATGATATTGTAAATAAGCACATGTACTCGGCTCATCCCTGCATTGCAACCAGATTGCCTCCTGCATGGCACCTCCAGCTTCTGCTCAGTGTTGAGCAGCACCCCCAGGACTCCAGCCTGCCAGGTTGTGGCCCACAGGATTTCACCTGTGCTCTGCTTTTGGATGGTATCTGACAGGTACAGTCCAAATACAGCAGTAGATAAGCCAGAGCTCCGGCACCATGGCCAACAGCATGGTCTTCTGAATCTGAAAGAGCACGAAGGCAATGAGCCATCCTACCTTTGGTCAAGTTCCTGATGCCCGAGCACGCACCCACATGTTCACATACCCACATGCATGCACCACAGTATGACAGCCAAAACCACAAAAAAAGGCGACAGATAGGCTTTGTTGGTTCTGATCACTTTCATCTCAAAAAAAGGACCATTTTGTGCACTGTTAGACATACTACATTAATAGAATTAATGGTAAGCTTCATCCTGTTCATAAATCAAAACAAGACTGCTTTCCTAATTACATCACTTTTTTAAAAAAAATTTCATCACAAACAGGGCATGTTCTGGAATGACATCAAGGACTCTCTGATGACATAGAAAATAGGCAGATATCTTTGAAGCAATATTGACTTTTGTTGCTGGTGTGTAATTAAAAAAACACTTATTTCATCAGGACTCTGAACATAGGAGATTCCAAAACACCACAGGAAGCAAAAAGAAATTATTTATGAACTATAATTGTATATTCATAATCAGAAAAAAAGGCCAAAAAGTAAATAAAATCCATTTTTAATTAATGACTTTTACTTTTCTTCTAAGCTTTTCTGACACTGGCTCAGCCTCCCCCACTCTGCCTCTCCTTGCACTGAATGCTGCCTGATCACATGGCCACAAGTCAAAATGAGACCAAATGACGCAGAAAACTAAAATTGAACTTTAACCCCACCTCCTCCCCCCAGTTATTCCCCTCCTGCACTGGCAGGAAAAAAAGAAAAGAAAAAAAATCTAAATATGAAGCAGAAGTCATTCCCTCACAAATGCTGAAGTCAAACAAAAACTGGAAAGAAAAAATAGTAGTATGTTTAATTTGACACAAAGACTTTTCTTTTTGCAGAGTTCTGCCAGGCAGATTATCTGCAACTAGAAGCAGAACATTTAGAATGAAGAGCAGAAATAGAAATGTAGGGGTGGGGACTGCTAGCTCAGAAGAGCCTTTTGTCTGGCGATACTGCGACTAAAGATAATCTTTGTTTATCTTGTATGTTTAACTTGTGTCTTGTATATTCAAAGTGTTGGAAAAAAATGTAGAATTACAAGTGAGTAACTGATCAAACCCATAACACAGGGTATAATTCCTAGGCATGGTGAAGAAAGGAAAAACAAACTCAGCAGTTATCATACTATATTATTATTTTTTTTCTTTATAATCTCTCCAAGACTTGTGGTACAATAATGTTACAATTAAAGTATACTTTGACTAAGAATTTCACAGCAGAATGAAACAAAATTATGTCACATTACTAATACAGAAAGGCAGAGCTGCGATGCACCCTGGCTACGCAAGTACAGCTTGAAGATAAAACTTTACAGAGAATAAGAAGTAAGCTCAAGGCTGCCGAAAACTGAATAGGATTTAAGTATTTAGTGTCACCCAATCAGTGAAAAATGATTAATGAGTCTGGAGGAGTACACTGCTTTTTAGTCTCCAAAGCTAGGCGGGCACAGGGGGAGATGTATTTGAGCTCTTCAGCTATAAAAGCCGCAGCAAAATTCTGCACAGCTAAACTACACGTTCAATTGCAGCTGCTTATTTCTCCTCTGTGTGATTAGAGCCTCCCATTTCCCTCATTACAGGCTTGATATTATTGAAGCAAAGCCAACAGCAAGTTAGCAAGCCAGCAGGGGAGCAAATTGATTATACAGTTAGCTGTGGAAAAACTGAAATTCTTTATTAAGGGGAAATGAAATACAGTTAATTTATGCTTCAGCTGAACCCCTCCCACACTACACTTACTCTGCTGGTACTCTGAATTTTCTCTGAAGCTACAGGATGGCCAAGAAATTACAGAAGCTTTATTGATATAAAAATAAGTCAAGCCTTCAGTATTTTTTTCAAAGGATTTTTCTATTACTAATTACCATAACTCGCTCACTATATAGGACAACATGGCATTAAAGCTGAAGAGAAAGAAAGGTGGAAAGCGTTTGGGTTTATGTAGACTATTTGCTATCTGTCTTCAACCAGCGTTACAGAGGCAGTCCACAAATAAATGTAAACATCACCTTATCTGTAAAGCAGCAATGCAATTTTGTGGCATTTCAATCATAAATCTCTTTCCCAAAATGAAGAAAATAATCCTCTGGGACCAGAAGATGGTTTTGGACAACAGCAGCAGGCATATTACTTTATTTCTGAGAAGAACAGACTGTGAGATAAAGTTTGTTTTTAAAGTTGCAGAAGACCTTGCAGAGACTTTGCAGAAGACACCACGCAGCATCACACTTGTCCCATCCCAAGCCATTATTTCCAAGCAGTTCAGATCTTCCCTACAGAGCTGAAAAGCACTGAGAGCTCACGAGTAGAAAATTCCTCCTGTTTTGCAACCCTTTGCTCTCCAGCCCCAGATGCTTGCTTGCCCTTGGTGAAGCCCTGATAAATAGGGCTCTGGATGGGGCGCCACTAAGGGACATTCCCTTTCCAAGTGGCTGTCACCTCCCATTGCTCCCAGTGGTCCCAGGCCAGTGGCCACCCTTCCCAAAGACAGTCACTGCTTCTTTTAATCTGTTTTTCACTATCCCTTTTTCCATCCCCTGGCAGGGCAAGGGATACACCCCCTTCAGAGGGCACCTTGGCTTCTGTCCCGCAGGGCACGAAGGATACGGTAACTTGTGGAAGATTAGCATCTTAACACAAGAAAGTCCACACAAGTGCCATGGAGGGAAATGCTTAATGAGGCTGCTCTGCAGGAAGGGAAAATAGCATACAACGTGTCTTTAATAAAAAGTGTGACTTAGTCAGGATTCACAACCTTAATCAAACTGTAAGGAGGAGCAGCCCTCTAATTGCTAGCATGCCTCAGGTGCACCTTCCTGTGTTACATTAGCCTTCCTTCTGCCTCCTCTGCATTTCTGATGCTTTGTTCATGATGCAACATCCCTGTAAGATATTTTCTCTCCCAATTACTGATGAGGGCTTTAAGCTTTCTCCCTGGGTTTTAGACAAAATTTCTACCAATTTTCTATACCTGTCAGTGTCTTTTTGGCTAGAAAACATTGCACCGATTTGGGCAGGGATAGGATTAATTTTCTTCACAGTAGCTGTTATGGGGCTATGTGTTGGATTTGTGCTGGAAACAGTGTTGATCACGCAGGGATGTTTCAGCTGCGCAGTGGTTACAGAGTCGAGGCCTTTTCTGCCCCTCACGCCCCACCACCAGCGAGCAGGCTGGGGGGGCACAAGAAACTGACCAAAGGCATATCCCATACCATGTGATGTCATGCTCAGCATATGGAGCTGGGGGAAGAAGAAGGAAGGGGGGACGCTTGGTGTTATGGCGTTTGTTTTCCCAAGTAATCATGATGCGTGATGGAGCCTGGCTTTCCTGGGATGGCTGAGCACCTGCCTGCTGGTGGGAAGTGGTGAATGAAATCCTTCTTTTGCTTTGCTTGCATGTGTGGCTTTTGTTTTACTTATTAAATTGTCTTTATCTCAACCCCTGAGTTTTTTCACTTTTACTCTTCCGATTCCCTCCCCCATGCCAACCAGGGGC
Organism: Falco biarmicus; assembly: GCF_023638135.1. Classification (NCBI taxonomy): domain Eukaryota; kingdom Metazoa; phylum Chordata; class Aves; order Falconiformes; family Falconidae; genus Falco; species Falco biarmicus. The sequence continues at coordinate 41,544,128 of NC_079290.1, read as the reverse complement.
AGTGACGCAGCTACTGTGTGGCACTTAGTTGCTGGCTGGGGTTAACCCATGACAAACATTCAATGGTCTTATTAGAATAAAAGCAATCAAGCTTGATTTGCTCTACCCAATTCAGCAATATTAATACTGAAAGAGAAGTAAAAATACACATTGTGCTTTTATTTCCTGTTGCCCTTCTCCCCCAAGAACTGGAGAAAATAAAGGTTTTCTTTTTCAGTTGCTGCTATAGTACCCACTGACTAATCCAAGGAAGTGATAATAAATGCAAGTGAAAGTTTGCACACAACTTAAAACACAGAAGAGCTGATTTCACTGAAGACTGGATGTTTACCAGGAAATGAGATGGGCTCAAATTGTCTTTGTTACTGCTTGAAATGTATACTCATTAAAGATACCATTGAAGTTATACGGAGGAGGAAATAAATTGTTTGAAAGGACAGTGCCAAGACTGACAAATCTAAAATTTACTACACAGTCATACAGCAGTTATTTTGGGAGCCACAATCACCTCCTGGAAAAATAAACACATTTCCACAGAACAGCAATTCCGTATGTTGCATTTGGCCATCTTGACCAAAGCCAATGGGGTAATGTCTTTTACAAGTAGCAAAACCCAGTCCCTTGGCAAAAGTGATCCATAATCTCATGAAATACAGAACTAATTTGTTAAAAAAAAATGAAATTGAAATGTGTTTTACCTAAATCTATACCTAAGCATCTATATGTGTAGTTGTTCCTTATGAGAAAATTTCTACGGTACACAAACTTCAGCACAAACAATCATTGACATAAAAATGCTGCTTTTGTGCTGACAGGTGGTTTTCAAAAAGAAATCAAATCTATCTGCTTCACAAATAGTTAAGAGAGACAGATTTACAAGAAATTCTCAGTGTCATTCTGAACAAATTCTTTCCTTATTCATAGCAGCTATCTATTTTAAACAGTATTATTCATATATGAAGCAAAAGCACCATAAAGAAACCAACCACCTAAACACACAGAGTGTATCATAGCTGTGACTGGGATGTAACCAGAAAGCATCCAGAAAGCGTGTGTGTATGTGTATACACATATACACATGCACACAGTCTTTTGACAGGCTTTTCTCCTACATTTTGTTATGTTTTGCTTTGCTTTTCATTTGTTATGTGGCTGCTTTTAATTTATTTATATATATTTATTTATATAAAACCCAAGATTTCAATATTATATATGCATCTATAAACCTCAAAAGCTTTCCATTTTGCACAGGGAAGATGGCAAAAGACTGTACAAGAGTTATGGCTCTTCTCAGTAACCTAAGGTAAGGGCCATGGAAAATTCCTGCTGTGAAAATTAGCCCTCACATGGCCACATAGGCTCTTTAACTAAGTGGTGCCATCTTAAGGAGAGGGCTTGGTGGAACCTGGAGCCTGAGCACTGATGTGGAGAGCCCCCAGGATTTGCAATATTGCTGCCAGACATAGCAAATACTACGTGATTTCATAGTATATGACCAAAAAAACCCCAAAACCCCACCATGGCACATGAAAACCACAGGGGACTGAGCTTTTCTGTTACGAACAGTTGTTTTTCTGGGGATAAGGCTGCATACATGTAAGAGAACTGCATTATTGAACAGATGTGTCTATGTGCAACAAATCTGACATTGGACTCCTTGCAAACAGTGTGAACCTTCATCTTTGTGGTGAAGACAACCTGATCAGCTCATGGTGCCCGTGCCATGTAACTGTCCAGGGTCTTAGATGCCCCTGGACTGCAGTCAAGAATTTGTAGGTCCAAGGTCTCTGAAGTCCTTTGGGGGACACTGTTACTGGTCTTAAATATGAAATAAAATACAATTCTCATACCTTGAAGGCGGGGAAAAAAAATCTCCTTTGAACAGTAGGCAACAAAGGAAAAGTGGCTGACAGCATCTACCCAGTGAATGGCACAGCTAGAGCCTCTGTCCTAGCCAAATGTTTTGTGTGTTGCACAGTATTGTTTCCTAATACCTTCACAGTTGCTTCTAATGCTTTTCTGCTAATGAGCTCCAAATGCTTCACAAAGATTCAGACATTTCAAAAAAATCATTACTGTCTTTAAGTGTATTTTTCTGTGAACCCAAGCTGAAATCCTAAAAGGAGCATTTAAGGAATTGGCTTGGCAGTTAGTGCAACAGACAGGCATCTCAAAGGCAGCTGGCATGAAGAAGAGTGACAAAAATGAAGCCATGCAAAAGTCCTCAGCGAGTTTCATAAATCTGTGGCCTGTGAGTCTGTTTTCTGCTTCTTTAAGACATAACATGTCATCATCCTGCATCAGAGAGTGCCCAACTGCAATTGGGAGCAGCAGGCATCACTGACACCAACCACTGCTTTGCCAGGTGTGTGAACCTGGAGTTAAATAATTTTACCCTTAGGTCATTCTTTGAGTCAGTTGCAGTGCAGAGAAGTGCCTTCCCATCACCTTGCTAACACCTAGACCCTCTACAGATGCAAAGCAATCATGTTTCTCTCTACCAAAAGTGAAAACACCCCTTAACATAGAATTTCCTTGCTGTGACAAAATGGAACTTTGGGTTTTTTTGGTTTATCACAGTTTGAAAGGTCATGTCAGTCTACTTTCATGAATATTCTTACATAATCTGGACTATAAATTGATCAACACAAATTAAAAGGACTCTAAAATGAAAGAGAGATGGAGAAGAATGCTTAACCATTGTAACAATATTGTATTAACATCACCTCTTGAGAGAGGCTAATGCACTGCACAGGAATCTGGGCTGTTTTGCTATAAGTGGAAAGTTACCTAGAGCAGAGTGTCTCTGCAGAGATGAAAGATGCAGCAAAGAGGCGGAGATTTAAAAAGCCAGGTCGGGTTCTCAGAAAGAATACAGCAACTTAAGAACAGGTATAAGAATTTAGAGACTTTTTTAGCTTCATATGAAGTGCATTTAGCTGCTTATTTTTTTCTAGCTTTACTACCCTATATAGAATCAACTCTTCAGCATTTAGAGCACTAGAAGACCTGGGAAACCTTAAAGAACTGGAAAACTATTAAAAAAACCCTAAACCATCTGAAGCAGTATGGCTACACTGATTCACTTGAAATCCTAGGTAACATATCCCATCAAATCTAAGATCTTTTATAGGGACCCAACAGGGAAGTAAAGAAAGGTAAAAGGAAAAACAAGGGAAAGAAGGAAGTTTGATGTAGCAATAAAATATAAGTCTTTGTTAAATTCCCAAGATCTACTCTGGGCAAGTTGTATTTTGAGTTACTATAGGCTCCTCATGTATGGAAGAGGTGTAATCTTCAAGCCAATGGGGACATTACGAAGCTTAACGCTAGCTGTTTGTTCCATTGGTGTAGGTGTACAAAGTAAGATTATATACTTGGGAACATGGAAGATTGGAACACGAAGAAAACAGGCAAGCCTATCTAACATTCATACAATTTCTATAAGCTTTTCCTCACCTAGGACTAGAGCAGACAACTCTGTTCAGTGTGGTTTTGAAGAGTAACTGGAAATCAGCTAGGATAGCCACAAGATTAAAGCAGATAAATAATGAAGTGGACAAAGCATCCAGCTGACACTTGAACAGCATGTCTAAAATGAGTATATCCAGAAGTACATAGTAGTTTGGGGGGGAAAAAACCCACCCTGCTTTTCCATTACAAGTCCTATTTTTAGATCACTGCTATTGTCAAGAAGAGTGCTTTTTCAAAAAACACTCAGAATTTACAGAACGAGACCAAAATGTGAAGTGCTGGATGACTTTGGGTGAAGGGAAAGGCTTTGGCACAGACATCGCAGCAAGACAGCCCAGCCCTGACTCCTGGCCAGACAACAGCTTTGGAAGCTGTCCTCAGCCTCCTCCAAGATGACTATCGGCTCTTCTTCCTGCTTAAAGCTGTTGAGTAACAAACCTCTGAGTTGTCAAACTGATACTGCTCTTTCAAGCAGAAGTGGCTGTGATTCACTCATTGCTGAAACAACCTTCCTGATACTAAGATTCTCTGAGCCCTACTGGAATTAGAAGTGCAATTATAAAAACAAAGAATTTGTTTTGCTAAGCTTTTCAGTGAATATTCGTTTGTTCGTACCTTTATGTTTGTGATGTCTCATTAGCAATGACTGACCACGGACAGCTGGAAATCTTTCCTACAGACAGAACTAAGGTTTTGCACTTCATGGCTCCATTTTATTAGCATGAGAAATATTTTGAAGTATGATTTTATTCCTTCATCAGGTCTTCTTACTGAAACAAGAGAAAAGAGGATGTCCGAGCACAACAGAAGCATTGAAAGTCATGGGACTGGCAAAGCTGAACTTGAAAGATCCCTCCTCCCCCCACGGAAGCACTGCTCTGATCATGCTACCATTTCTTCAGCATCCCTAAAGTGAACCGGGATTTCCTTTGTGTACTGAAACTAACTCCTGCTTGCCTGTCATGCATTGGGGTGGGGTTTTCTTTTAGGAGTGGGTGTTTTGGTTTTTTGTTGTTTTTTTTTTTCTTTTGTGTATATTTTGGGTTTTTTTCTTTTTAAAATTTGTTTGTTTTCTAGGGGGACCAAAGTGTTGCACCTATAATGTTTTATTTTCCAAACCAAATGCAAACTTCCTGTCACCAGCACCTGTACCTCAGCACCCATCTCTTCTGGCTGTCTTACTTGACTATTCCACTAGAAAGTGTTTCTCCTCCATAACATTTCCTAGATTGCTGAAACATTTCTAAACCAGCATTACTCCTTTCCACATTCTCCAAGTGATGCTGTCAGGAACTTCCTAGTGGTGTGTTTGGAATCAAAGCTAGTATTTCATAGAGAAAAATAAACAGTAAAGGTCTAGCTTGCCGCTATCTTTTTAGAAACTAGCATATTCATACAACAAACATGACTATTACAGGAGATATGCTCCTATCCTCTTTTTCTCCTTCTCACTACTGCCTTTGCTGTGAGAATGAAAGCCACACTATGATGCCATCAAAGTGACCGAGGACACAGCTCCCTTCCTCCAGTGGTGCTGGAGGTGATCTGTGCTTTCAAAAAAATCTCTGAGGCATACAAACTATCATAATAATTTAGTTTCCTACAAATGGATTGTAGAAAGTGAACAGCAACTGAACAAACCATGTATCTGTTACAGAAGTAAACACATATCTCTTAAGCAAACAAACTTCCATGAGAAACAAGACAAGGAAAAATAATCAATCAGCAAACCAGCTAGAAAGAGATCTAAAACCTAGCTTTTGTACAAGGGATTTTCTGACTAAGGCCAAGTTTCTCTACTATATGTAAAGAAAAACAGATCAAAAACTGCCCAGTGTTTCTGATCTAAAGCACATTTCTGGTTGTATTACAAAAAAAGCCTTTTTCGGGATACACCCACTGGGAAGTTCCAACGTTTTTGGTCACATTGGCTGGCAAATATGCCCATAGAGTTTTGTTCTTGGGAAGGACTATTTTCTGTTTCCAGGCTCAGACTCTTATTGTAGCTTAGATCAAACCCTGTAATAAAACTCTAACAGCCGCCAATTCTATCATACACAAATACTTAAACTTCTACTGAATCCCCTAGCCTAAGTGACCATCTACAGCCTTACTTACCCCAAGGACATTGCCGAAGGTGCATTTGTTCCTCGTCAGGTCATATTCTAGGCATGGTCAAAGTGTAAAATTCAGTTGTCATGTTCATCTTACAACAGGAAGAGAACTGCCTTAATATCACAAGCAACAAATTCAGATATATTGTTACTGTCTGAAAAATTGGGTTTTAAACTAACAGACCCTCATGGCAAAGGCTGCTGCCGCTGTGCTACTGCAAACACATAATTTCTCGTTTTTGCCAGAGAAAGAACCCATGAACAGTGCCAAGGCTGCTATTAAGAGAGCAGTGTCTAAGTGTTACAGACCAGCTCTCTAGCATGCAATCAACAGGAAGATGCATAAAAACCCACCCCACCAAGTGAGAGCCATTTCTTGAAACCAAAATGCAAAATGGCATGTAAAGAAAAATGAAACACAAGAACAGCAGTGCCTTTCGTTCTTAACACCACCTTTAAACTTTTCTCAAGCCTGATTCAATTGGTAAATCAAGAAAGCACACAAACTTTGTTAAACCGTATCACTATCGGCTGCCAGATTCGCAGGATTTTTTTTATTAAGGGGCTAGATAAGGAGGCAGCAGGTGGTCATCTAACCCAGACCTGTATCCACGGTGTCAATACATATAGCAGCCATCTTGTCATACCTACAAGATCTGACAACTTTTAGGACCAGCTCGAGGCCACTTCTCGGTCTCAGGCTGCCCAGGCTTTACACCTCTTCTCCTCCAGAGAGCCCCTTCCTTCCCTGCAGCAGCCAGGGATGCCAGCCCTCCCTGACAGCTTCTGGCCGCAGGACCTCGAGCTGAGCAGCAGCAGAGTTCTCCTTCCCATCCCATAGCAGTTCCCTGACCAGCTGCTGAACGTCCTTGATCCTCACTCCTCCTTTCCACACTGCTCTTGCTTTTTCTCTTTCAAGCTTTATATCTTCCCACAGCAACTAGCTGCTTTCCACCTGCTGCTCCCGTTTTGCTGTGTTTTGTGACTGCTGTGGCGTCACTGGATGTGTGTTCATTAGCCTGTAGCTGGCGGAGGCAACCAAACCCCCCCTTCTCAGCCCTTTCAGCTTCCCCTCTGCAGGTGTTTATATCACAGCTCAGGAATAACCTAATAAGGTGGCCAGTGTCCAGGACTTAACATTTTTAATAGATTAACTAGAATATTTTAGGGGTTAAAAAAAACCCCAACCCATCATGAAAAAAAAATATGCACCAGCAGCCTGCAGCAGCAAAACAGTCATTTGCTTTCTGAACTCATTTGCTGTTGAGTAAATTATTGGAAATATAATTTCCAATTGCTGCCTTCAAGGGAGCAGAAGGGAATTGGAGAGAAAAGCACAGCTCTGGAGAATCAGGAGATGTGGCTACAGTTTTCAGCTCTGCTAGAGAAATCCTCTGACATAAGATATCTCTTATCCAGGCTGTAGATTCAGCATTAATTAACCAGGGTACTGTGGATACACTCTGTTCAAAACCACTTTGCAGTTTTCAGGTCAAAGTTGATGTAGCTGGACATTTGTAATCAACTACGTTGCCCTTTATGTTTTTTGCTTAACGTTCTTTTTATAAAGCACTTCGCCAAGAGACATAGAAAAACGAAGACAGAACAGTGATAAGAACGGAAAATAAAGACTTTTAACCTTGTGAATAAGTGCTGAGCCTTCCCGGTCACAGCGATGTTCCCACAGAAGATCAACATTGCGCCCTCTTGTGGCTAAAAGGGACTATTGCTGACTTACCGGTACGTGACTCCTGATGAACATTCATTGAAGAAAGGTTTATTCGCCTAAATTTGCATCTCAACGCGCAGCCACATACATGTTCTCACATGCAACACTGGGAGTATAATAAGGCACCATGCACAGAGTTCTTACTGGGTATAGAATTTCACCTAGGAGATCTGTGTTAAAAGGCAAAAAACCAAATCTCCCTGATAAAACCAGAAAAGAAAACTTACCAGGGATCTAATATGCAAAAATCTACAAGTCCATACAAAAGAGGCTGTTAAGTGATTGATTTTTTGATATACAAACACTGACTGAACTGTTGCCCCCTAGGTAATGAAGAGTTAAACTCACAGACTAGCTTGGAAATTAAAGATGTGAAACTACTGGATTCCTTCACAGGATTAACACACACCCTTAAATCTCTTTTCAGGGTGTGCAGAATCCTATACAAGACTTTCTGTGAGCATTGCAAGACTTTGGTGGGTCCAGAGACCTCAACAATTAATTTTTTTAATTCACCTGAATGGCCATTACAAATCCAACATACAGTGTAATGACACAGACCCTTACCGTGTGTAAGTATGTATGAGATCTGTTATTGATGCTGTTTAACAGAGATGTACCAATGCACTCTAATGGCTTGAAGCCCCCTCCCTCACCCTGTTTCCACCTTGGAAGCAAAGACAGAGGGTGCCTCTCATTTTGTCTCAATGCCATGGACCCTTCTTTACGCAGATTTAGATAATAAACTTGCATAAACAGCTCCCAAAGAGAAAAAAATAAAATAAACAGTACTACTTCCAGTCAAGCTGCAATTTAATCAACAGAACAATAAATTATTTTCTAGGCTATCATTGCTAACAAATCACAATTTATTTAAAAAGCCAAGTATATTAGAATTTTTATACAAAATATAATTGTATGGTAGATTCCTCCCCAAAAACACTGCAGCGTGAAGATGGGCATAGAAGACTATGGAATTAATGAAATCCGTGTTCTCTTTTAGCTTAACAGCAAGTTGTTTGAACAAGAAAGCATTGTTTCATTATATAGTATGAATAATACACTTATGCACAAGCATAACAGCTAACTCAGATATTTCCAGTTGATATCAGGAAATGTTCAAATTTATCTAAAATACATAGCTACTGTTATTTGTTACAAAGAACGGCTGGAGACAAAGAATTAAAATACCTTGAACATAGGACATACAATGTCATTTAATCCCAGACAAAAGAAAACCCAAACAAATGCGCACTCTGGGATTTTTCCACCCCACCTTCTATAAATCTCTTGCAAAACATTTGTTGCATTCAAGGTGCAAATGTCCTTGAAAGAGAAAAATAAAGAGAGCATAAAGGTGATATTTTGGGAGCAAACTGCAACTACATATGTCCATGCTTTCCAGGAACTTGCAGTTGGTTTTTTTTTTTTTTCCTCAGTAGTGGCTGCAGCTCATCTTGTTCTTTTAAGAAAACTAGACCCATCCCAGCCGGAGTTTCCCCTCAAACAGCCTCCCCACCCTCCCCCATCATTAAGGAACCATAATTCAAGCTTAAATACTTCAGAAAGAAATTAATTTTCCTGCAGCAAAGGAAGACTGATGCACAAACATCGGGCAACCTAATTTTAGATCATTCAGACAATACGCTGGATCCTTACACACATTTGTTTAAGGCTATTTATAGCCCTCCAGACGGTGCTGGAAGTGTAGTCATCTGTTGTGGAGCTATTCCGTGGTACTCGGGTTTGGGGGGGAGGGAGGAGGCAATCAAGAGCCCGATTGTTCTGGGGAACGCAGGTATGGAGGTGTTAGATGAAATGTTCATTTGCAGTCTGAACGGAGATCAAAAGGTTCAGCCGCTTAGCAGCTCTGCTGCTGCCAAGAACCGTAGGGGCACTGTAGAACTTGGAAGTCCCAAACCACAGCAAATTACAGGCCCAGATACAACTGCTGCTCATAGCTGCAGGCACAGAAAAGGGACCATGTGCCAGAGCGGGCTAAAAAACCCTGAAAAAGTTCTCAATCCTCTGGGGACAATCTGGAGCAGTATAAATGGCTATACTGTACCTCAGAGCCTGAGTGTTGAAGTCAGCAGCTCCCTCACAGGCATGTGACTTCCAGAACAAAGTTCTTCTTTTTGTTGTAGGCACTTACATTGGCTCTCCACAGGGCTGGGTTATCAGGAGGCCTCACAAATCCCAGGCCCTCTTCAGTTCCTTTTTTTAGTTAATTAAAAAAAAAACCACATACCCCCCCCAAAAAAACCCCTCCAAAATTCCCAAATCAAATACAAATATCAACATATCTTCTGGTTTCAGATGAATTTTAACAATGCATCTAAGGCAAGATTTCCAAAGCACGCATCCAGTGGCTGGACTGTAATTCGGTCTCAGTTCCCCACAGTTTGCTTCGGACCCTCAGCTCCAGCTCTGCTGCTGTAAGACAAGAACATATTGCTTCTCCAGTTCTCCTCATCTGATCCATGGATAATCTTTTATCGCATTTAGATGCAAGTCCTGGGGGCGTTAGCTATTCTAGAGCAGACATGCTATTTTAACTGATAGTGTCATTCAGATAACCAGATCAAAGGACTCAGAGTTGAAAGTATGGAAAATCCAAAGCACTACAGCACAGCATCTTGTTTTCCTCACTGTGTGTCTTGAGCAGGAAAATCTGCTTTTGAAGTTACTGGTGATTTTTGTCAGCCTTCCCCATGAAGCTGAATCACCTGGCCACGCAGAACCCAACACGTTACCGTTTTTCTTTAAAGCACCAACTGCAAGGCACAGCAGATAAAACACATTTGTAGGTCACAGATCCTTAAGTCAGTGTCCTAGTATCTGTGTGAGCTAAATATGATCCACTATTTAAAGAGAAACAGGTAGAAAGTGTAAAATTACTAGTTCAAGGTTCACAAAAAGACAGATAGATTCAGAAACAGAACTTTTAACTTGTCAGGGTTTTCAAGTTAACATCTCAACCACACTATGCAGCAACTCAGTTTGATATCAGATCTAAATCAGTCTGTAGAATTATTAGCAGGCAGATGTTGGGGCGATCAAACCATACTGCTCTGAACTCCAAAAGATAGCTCCTCACTGGGAGAGAACAACTTTGCATTTTATGAAGTTATCATGGACGAAGATAATCAACTAATAAAATGGGGAAAGGACAAAACGGACAAGCATAACTTATAAGGTAACTCTATCTTGAAGATTTTTGTTTCTAAAAATTATGTCTTGTGATTAGTTATGACCCTTTAAGAACTAGCTGACCTCCAGTGAAAGAAATCCAAGCTATTCCCAGCAACGAGGGCAGGCCAGCAGTGCTCCTGCCAAAGGGGGTTAATTTGTTACGCTGCCTTTTTTCAAGACCTCATGATCCCAGACCTTTGAAACATTGCAAAACTAAGGTATTATGGCCAGTTTAGGCCATAGGCTCGCGTACAAATGCTACTGTTGAAAAGCATTTTCCTGAATCATTTGAAAAATGCTTTAGTGGCACCAGCAAGAACAGAGAACCACCACTGCGCAAGCACTGCGATACAGGCAAAACCAACAGGCTACGAGAGAGCGAGCACGGCCAAGGAAGACCAGGGTGCGTTCAAGATAAAGCCTTTGGCTTCCAGGTTGGCAAGCTACTGCTTGTTCTCCTTGTGAGGAACTATTGTGTCACTGATCAAGGTCCTAAAAGGAATATCTCAGTATCTCACCATTCTAGGAATATAGTTACACAACTCAACAAACACATGCAGCAAAACCAGCTAAGGTGAAGTGAAAAATGCTGTTCAGGATTAAAAAAATAATAATAAAAAAATCAGATCTAGAAGTAAATGAACTCTTGGGAACTACTTCCCAATAAACTTAACATATAAGCCCAAAGATGACACATTTAGGCGATCTAGAAAAGGTACCAAAAAAGATAGCACAGAATCAGATGTACAGAACAGTTTCTGCACAAGAAAACACTTAAATAAACTGGGAACCCTCAGGCTTGAAACAGACAGGTCTATAAAATCATGTGTAGTACAAGAGAGATGAAGAGAGAATGATTATTCACCATTTGAGACTCACACAAGGAAATCATCAGGCTTAAAACACAAGCCAAAGGAAATACTTTTTCCAAACAAGGCATAGTTAAATTGTGTAACTTATTGAGTGTTGTGGATGCCAAGTATTTCAATGGGTTCAAGGGATTATACAAATGCATGTAGAATACTTCCATTGGTGGCTATAAAAAAAAATATATAAATTTTTCATGCAACCAGATGCTTCAGAAGTCCCTAAGCTGCTGACTGCCAGAAACTGGGTGGATGAAACAGGACAACACTTCTCTGTCTCACGTCCCTTCCCTAAAGGGCCCATGGAGGCAAGGGCCATGGAAGCACATAGTCTTCTGGGTTTGTCCAGGACAGCAACTCTTTGCAAAGGAGCCTTACAGCTGTGGAGACAAAAAGTCTGCCATGCTCTGCTGTAAGAGGAACCTTCAGGGTTAACCAGTTTATCTCAGCCTTCACTGCAGCTCATTCTCATGACTTCACTGACTTTTGGGGCAGAGAAGGGGAAGAGAGGAGAGTGAGAGAGCAGGGAGAGAGGGTCAAGAGAACCAGGACACCATTCATGTCACTTCTAGAAACTACACCAACATTTCCTTCACCTTCTAAAAAATATTCCTTTAGAAAGCTTTTGAGAGTTTTCTTGACAGCACAGTCAGTTTACAATGTCTGAGTTTTTTTTTTATGGCATGCTATGAACAAAATTTAAATACCATTGCCAAGAATTAGAATGATTTACGTCATTCTCTCCAGGGTGGGGCATACTCTATCCTCTATTCAAGTTAGAGGCTTCTAATACCCTCCATGCTGCTGAACTGTGTTCCATCTCTATAAATTAAAAGGTTTCCATTTGAAATCTAAGTTCCTGAAGCAAGGCAGGCTTGGTGGTGGGGAAATGGGGGTATGTACTGAAGTCCTGAGGGAATCAACTGCTTCCAGCACAACCACAGCTCCTGGCTCCTGCTGCATTCCTGCAGGTCTCAGTGCAGGCGTTCCTCCCAAAAGCAACAGCCAGAGCAAGAGGATGGTGCTCGACATTGTGCCTCCTCAGTGTAAGCACTGCAAGTCTCACGACTTGTTTTCAAATGTGCTTCCATAGACGTGGAGCCACACACATTGACTTTCTGCACACTGGCTGTCTCGGAGGTCAGCGTAGCAATGCTGAGCTGGTGATCAGGCCAGTCAGACACTGAACCTGTCACCAGCAATTTAATAAATTACAAATCAAAGTACATTCACAGCTCATAACGTGATTCAGCTAGTTTGCCATCTCTTACCAGGACTACCCAAATCCAGATGTTCAGGAAAATTTTGCCCAGACTCCACCAAAGTCCCAGGACATTCCTGAAGGAGAGCCATATTTCTTATTATTCTTCCAGAGCCAGATTACCCTGCACTGCAACGCTTTCTGGCAGCCAAGGCAATCCTACCGGGGCCCAGAACGGCTAAAGCCAGTGCACAATGGTTTTTGTGGGCAGACTAGGGTAAAACCCCAAAGACAACAACAAAAATTAGTGCACCACACACTGTTTTCCAGTGTCACCCCCAAACTCTTTCTTCTATATAAAAGGGGGTATAAGCTAAAGAAACAAGATGTTTCCTTATTATTGAAGACAAAATCTATAATCTGCAAATTTTGATTTGTATTTTTTGAGAAGCTGCTTTAATTGCTGCAGGCAAAAGTTTTCGCGTGGCTCCTGCAGCACCCAAAGGGAGATGTCCATAAGCAACACTCCCACAAAATATGGCTCTCCCATCGGCAGATAAAAGCTGAAATTTCTTTTCAGTGCAGTAAACAATTGTATAAGCTACTATAACAGTTACTTTGTTTTGAAAGCATCAAAAATTGGTGGAAATAGAGAGAGTAGGTTTTCTTTACATCCCCCAAGGATTAAGAAAAGAAATTGGCATCTGCCACAGCACTGTGTACTTGCCTACAAAGCTGAACGCAGCCAGCAGATGTAATCTGAGGCTTACTCTGCATTCTCAACCCTGTTTTTAATCTAAGTCGTTGCACTTTTGGGTTAAGATAAAGCTTTAATACTGGAGGTCTACATCCTGCTCCCTCAAACAGAAGTGAGGGAGTAGCTTCTGGCTGACTAAGGACATCTTCCGAGCCCTCCAGAACGTAACATCAGTTATATCACGTCACCACCAAGATCCAAAACTACAAGGAGCCATGCCCAATTTAAGTCAATGCTCGGTTTTCCGAGTTACAGCAGATATGCTACGTAAAAAGGAACAAGTAAATTTTGCTGAAAGTGCGGCAAACCCACGACCCTCTAGAGCTATTTTTGCTGGCTACCAGAGACCCGAATTCACACACAGCTGGCACAGGCTGCGGTGGCCTCTAGCGGCTGTTCTTCCCTCATCCCAAAGCTTGGTTTACCAGATTGCATCTGCTCCACCTCCCCTCAGTATTTGCGAGATCATTCTGAAAGTGGCAGTAGGGCGAGATTAAGATTTTGAGAGATGCACAAGGGAAAGGTAAGGCAGAACTTGTTACAATCAACCTAGATGCTATTTGTGTATCAGTATCTGCCTGTCCTCACCAGCTACGGTTTAGTCACCTGGCAGGTATACCCATGAGTAACATAGCTCTGGTTCTTAAAATTAAGAGTGTTCTCCATTGGCTTTCTAACACAATTTCTTTTTAAGATACAGTTTAAACTACATTGTCTAACAACAAAGCCAAGAACCAGATGCATCTTCATGGAAGACTAATATTCACGTAACATTTTCTTTCAATTAATTTGAGGATTTACAAGTTAAGAATGCAGGTTTTGAGAATGATTAAGTAGTTCAATCATTCTTCACAAGCAACAATCTGATGTTATCTTGAGGTGAACTGGATACAGAGATCCTGGGATCTGCAGTCAACCCCTCCACCAGGTAGCAAATCAAACCCACAGGAAGGCAAAATTAACGGCAAAAGTTTCCTACAGTCTTTCCCTAACTGGAGTAGCAGACCTCAGTTCCCTGCCGCCTTGCTAGATCACCAGTGGATCAATGTAGAGCTTCAGTTTCAGACTGGATGAAATTTTTCTCTTCCCCATCAGTGAAGCTGAAGTCTACAAAGGCTTTGAAAGTTGCTTGGCTGAAAAGAGTGGAAACACTTTAATTTCAATCATAAGCTCGCAGGCCACATCAGACATGGCCCAGTGCAGGTTTTGGTGTTCTCCAAGTTTGCGGTTACCCTCTCAAGCTTGGAAGCACTGCTTAAAGGATACAAAACACTGCACAAGCATTACAGCAAACAAGCCCCACCTTGTCGAGAGGAAGGACCAATACAGTTTTCTCAAGTTGACAAAAGGTGAGAAAATCAAGTCTTGAATTCCTGATAATTTCATGCAAGCTCCAGCTCCAGCCTGAATTAGCAGCCCAAGCAGATTTCCCAGCTCTGTGTTCACTGGTTCAAGCCAACATCCCCAGACAGAACACCGTATCTGTCTTTGACCAGTAACTCTCTGCTACTGATGCTGCTGGACTGTAAGCAAGGCCAGATGCAATTCATATGCCTCTATTTTGTAACAGATTATTCAAGCACAGTTTTAATTTGATACTCTTTATTACGATATCCAGGAAAACAATAACAAGGCAATTGCTTATTACAGCTTCCACAGATTGGGGATCCAGACCTTATTGTCCTGGGTGCACACACATGCGCACACACACACACACACACAAAAGACAACCCTTGCCACAAAGAACTTACAATCTAAATAAACAAAACAAAGATAATGATTAATCAAGAAACAAAGAGAAGGATTCACCTTCGTGAGAACACAAGACAATTTTGGTTTGGCTTCTAGGCTGGAGTTCAAGAGTTGAAATTCCTACCCTGTTACAGTACTCTTATCACCTTGGGCTGAATTTTTATCTGTTAATTACAATACAAGATACATTCTTCAACATTTATAACCGATGTAAGGAGACACAAAGCTCAAGTTCTAGACTAATTTGTCAAGTGCTACACAGCAAAACTAGTCCAGAGATTCACAGATCTTAAGTGCCAAGTTTCCTAAATGAGAGAGGCAGCAAAAGTGAATTGCAATATCGAAACCAAAACCATCCAGGAATACCCATTTCTGCTAGACCAGTCATGACTTACCAATATATTTTTCTCCACTTCAGTATATCAAATTGCCTAACACTCTTGTGTGTAGAATGAAGTAGTAACTGTGTTGTGCTGCATGACAATGCCTGACCTTTAATGTTAACCACAATAAATAAGAAAAAATGAATACTGAAACGCTATCAAATTATAAAGCTACACTTTAGCTACTCTGTTTCTGCAAAAAGATTCAAATACAAAAAGAAGAAAAAGGAGTTCTCATTTCTGGCACTCGCATCACGTATTTGCCATCCTTGAGCTTGATAAAAATAAAGTATTTGCAGAAACCTAAAATAAAAGTGACAGGACACACAGAAAGAGATCAAGAGCTAGTGTATTGGATTCAAAACTAGGTAGTAAGTTTGGTTGTTTTTTTTTTAAAATAAACCTCAAATAAGAGTTGTTGCCTTTTGTCTTGTCAACATCAAAAAACTTCTCTAAAAGGCAGAAGGAAGCCTACAGCAGCTGCCGCCCAGCACTCCTCACCCATCGTTCCCAGAAGGGGAACTGACAGTTACAGATGCTAATAGCAGTTCTGTTTCACCTGCAAAGGCACTTGCTATCTGGATGCGAGCTATATCCCAACACTACACTGCAATACAAGCTGCATCATAATGTATTCGTCCTAAAGAGTTTCAGCTCCCGTTAAGTGGGTTCTGATGACACCCAATATACTGATGCGCTTATTTCTTTCATGTCTGATTCAGAAACACTCCGGCACTGCTTCTATTTTAGTTCTGAAGAGCATGCCAAACTCCTTAACGTGTACAGAACTAGGCTTATCAAATCCTTAACGGAGTAGTTCAGGAGCAATGAGAAAAGAGGATACCCACCACACATCCACAACAACCTACAGTATAAAACCACCCCCAAAAAACCAAAAAACCAAGCATGGGCTATACCAGTACTCCAAAGATAATCCACAGCTAACAATGTGAGAAATTAAAGATGAACAGACAATAACTAATGTCAGTTCTTTGAAGAGTCTCATTCTTTTTAAAGGATCTCCTTACTTTTCCCCAAGCCTTAATTCTGTAGGACTTTCCCACACCCTGTGCAAGAAGTAACCCAAGTATTTGTGTAACAAGGTGACTATTACTACAGGCTCCAGGCATTAAACCACAGCCCCCTGGCACACTGTAGCTCTGTATGGAAGCTCCCACCGGCCTGTAAACATTACATGTATCACGACATTTTCTACTTAAGCATTAAAGTCCCTTCAATGCTGACATTTTCCACAGAGCACAATGAGGACAGCAGTGACCAACACTGCATAGGGAGCCTATTGAAGCTGCCAGTCCCCATCTTCTACAACGCCGGCCCAAAGGGCTGAGTCACAAATGGAACCAAACCCAAGTATGACCTAGGCATCAGCTGGCGAACTTCTTGAAAACAGGGAAACAAAGCAAAAGAAACCAAACAACGCTCCCCTCCATGTACCCAGACAGGCATACAGTGCAATTCTTGCAAAGCTCCAAGACCTGCTTCAACATAGAGGGTTCATGTGGAGGAAAAAATTCCCCACCAAAAAAGCTGTAGGTTCCTGGCTGTTCATGAAAGTAATCTTGTTTTTTTGATCCAAGAGAAACCAGAACTTCTATTTCTATGCCACCAGTATCATCTTGCAATGCTTGGAAACTCCAAAACTATGACAGATAAAAGATATCTCAGTACAGTAAAACACACCGAGTATCTCCCCCTCCTCCACAGTATCAGAGAAAAATCCATTAATGCTTTGGCATGTAGGAGCTACCAGAGACCAGCTCCCTTCTGGCACTGATGACCACAGCCCTTCAATGAGATCTCCCAAATCAATACTGAAATCTAGTGTAATTTTCAAATACGCAGTTGAAAGAGGTAGCTGCCTCAGAGCTTGATTCACCTTTTCCCTGCATCTTTTCTTGCCTATACACCAATACTTGAGTACCTCCAGGATGACTATCAGGCAACCAATGCAGTGGAAAAACAACTAAGCAAGCAAGCAAGCTAGTTTTCAGCTGCTCCAGCTCCCTGATCTAACTCACCATGCAACCAGAAAGGCTTGTGCTAGCCAAGGCAAGGGACAGAACCCGAATTCTGGCAGCAACCTACATTACTTTCAGCTTAGCACGACATGACCATACTCCCTTACCTTATTACCAAGCTTTGCCCCCAGCAAAATCACCTCAGGTGCAGCTAGTCAGAAATCTGCAAAGAGCAAAAGGGCTGCAGATGTTTATTAACCCTTTTTATGGAAGTCCAACTACATGTACCAAGTACCACACTGCTTGTTACAATTCTGGGTAATGTAACCTCATAAACACAACTAAAACTTTAAAGAAAAAAGTATTTAGGAAAAATATCAAATGCTTACCAGTAACTACTGATTTTCTAAACACATTATCCCAACATACTTGATTTACTTTCAGCATATTCTAACATCAGCAAAAATAGCCTATGCATTTTCTCTGCATAGGAAGACCCTTCATCATTCCTAATTTTGGGCATGGGATCACTTGAAAAGCTGTAATTCCAAAAAGCCACATTCATGAATAATTCACACAGGAGAAATCAATCTTTGCAACTAGTCAAGAGGAGAAAGTGTCCAGATAAAAAAAACCTTCTGCATTCCTTCTTTGTACTGAAGTTACATATAAACCAAACATACATTTGGGGAGTGGGGCAGGGGGAAGGCTTGAAATCATGTTTTAAGTCTTGAAAAGTTCTGAAAAGATGGGGCAGGGAGGAGAGGGTTTATGAAAAAAACCAAACAACCCTATCTACAGTCTGTATGAAAGACTTGATTCAAATCCATCTACGTAGACAAAGCCTTCTTTTTGTGGGACCTGGTAATTGAGCAGGATAAATTACTACAGCCTAAGCAAAAATTGTTTTATTAGGCATAGGAATATAATAATGAGCTCATCAGTCATTTCCATTTCCACTTTTCCATATTGCATAATTAAGAAAAACACGATTAGACAACTAATCTTTTTCCAGCTTACTGAATCCCAGATTACAAACAGAAAGCCAAAATGCAGTAACATCTGAAAAGCAGTTTTAAGCAATTCAAAAAAGGTTTTCCAGGCAAACAATAATCTTATGCCAAAACAAGTAATATTAAACTGAAAAAAAGTCTCAAAATCTTCTGAATTCATTGGGGTTTCCACCCCCAAGGTAGAAAATTAAAAAAATACTGCTCTTGCCTCATCCAAAGTGATAAATACATATTTTTAGTTGTGACACGAGACAAAAAGATACTGGCTTCCAATACTCTATCCAAATTCTAGAACAACAGAAATTATTATCTATTACTTGGCAGAAAGCAACAATTCCTGTAAGGCAAGGATAAAGATTAAGCCATTGTGGAAGCAAAAGTGCTTTTTTGAAAGTCCAAAGGCCAAGAACATCCAGAAGGCCTAAAGGAGACAAAAAGCAATGTCAGTTTTAACAAGCAAGAATCTACTTTTTTGAAGTTTTTGGAAGTGAACCTGAAGTTCACATTTCAAGACTACTACGCTAAAGAATGAGGTTTACAAGAAACTGTTTGCCTTAGGGAAACTACTATCACAACCCTCAGACTCCAACAAGTCTTAAAGACCTCTAGAAGTACCTTTAAAGCTCTCTTAATTTGTTCCTCCACCCTTCATAATTTTGACGCCCCCTAACAACCAAATACCACATGCAAATTGATTTCACGTCAAAGTACCAACTAGAAACTTCAAAAGTTTTCCCCTTTTGGCTTAAGGTACAATTTGAAAGCAAGGCACACAGAATCCATGAAGGTCTTATTAGAAACATCAGACATGAAACATGATTTTGCGTAGCAAGTATTTAATGTATGCAATTCCCTCAAAATTTCTGAGTTCCAATTTTCCAGTTTTATGGTCAGATGAGATAGATTCAGTTTCTCCACTTGTGTTTTATTGCTTACAATCAAGACACGCTATAGCTACTTCCACTGAGGCAGACTGGGCATATTACAGGGCACGCTGCCCCAGAATTCTCAAGCTATGCAAGTCCAAGTCTGTCAAGTCCACTTCAGGAGCTGTGAAACAAGTACTCAGGAATGGTGACTGCAATTAACCAAAACATATAATAAATTATACTGCAATAACTCTAAATAGTACTAAACAATTGTAGAATGGGAATGGATAGTTAATTGTCTTGAAGATTTTGTACTAGAAACATTTATTCTGTATAGTAAGCAACCAAACTGCAGAAGACACAGAATGCAGATTTATTATTTTGTTGGGTATAAACTCAACTATAATAACAGGTTTTAATTAAAAATATTTTATTTATCAGCTTGATTGCACATAATTACTCTTCTCAATCAATAAGCAGTCCAATATTTGGGTTAACTTGAAAGACTAATTTAGCAACTTCTTCTTAAGACTGAATTAAATCTCTAACTCATCCTCAAGTGAAATGGGTTGAATTACAGCCATTACAAAAGGGTACAGAGGAAACATTAACTGCTTATTAAACTGGATAATTAACTGGACAAAGCTTCACATTGAATACAATTATGAAAGACAGATAATGGAAAAAATCTTAAATTAAGATTTCTCCAGTTGTAGCAAAGGGCACAGTAAGTCAGTTTTAAGAAGTTGTAGCTTTTAAATATTTTTTCATAAAAATATATATAGGAGAAATCAAACTATTTCCTAACAGAGGTGAAACAAAGCAAAGCAGTTAGAATAAAGGAATGTTTCTCATAACTTGATCAATTTATCTAATAAATTCCCTCTTCACAGAGCATTAAATGACTCCTGAAACAAACACAACGACACATTGTAAGAACCTCCCACCCTCTAAAATCAGACAAGTTTTCAAAGAAAGTCCAATGCACACTAGTTCTCCAAGATACGTACACTTTAAAAGTACAGACAGGAGTTTAACAGCGCTACTCAAATCAACTCTTTCTATGACCATACACGCTCCCTCCTAGTTTTCAAGTGCTAAAGCTGTATCTCAAAAAGGTTTTTTGTTCCTTGTAAGAGATTTCTAACCAACAAACAATAAGACTCTGCAACGTTTCCAATTAGTTCAGTTTTGTTTTAATGATATGGGGCAATTCTTAAGAGCAGACATTGTGTAGCTAAAAACTACAACGAGAGGTTTATTGGCATGGTCTTGGAATCCCAATTTGAACTGTAAATTTGAACCAAGGCAATTAACTGAAAAGCCAGAGTATCTGAAAATGCATACTAGGTTTTTACTTCAATTTTGCAATATTTCTTCAAGGACTTGGAAAAAGTGTAGCTGGTAGAAGAGTATATATCACCAAGATTACAAAAAATGGAAGGAAATAATACATTGCAACAGTGATCCTCATTAAGTGAAGCTATTTCATCACAATAAATGTTTAAAAAAGTGTCAATGTTATTTAAAAAGTGTTGTAACCCCCCCCAAGTATTTGAAGACAGATAAACCTTTTTCCTTATTCAAAATGGCTTTTAAAAAGTTTCTCAAAACAACAGCAATAATCAAAAAACATGAATTGTATTTTCTTTAATCCGTAACATCTCTAGTGCTGAAGGGCCATCCATGTAAAAAGCAGATTCTTTGGGGACATTAGTCAATTAACTTAATAAAACCCAGTTTTACGAGGATTTATCCTTCCTGCTACGAGGCGAGTCTGCTCCATTTGAGGTCACTGTTCCATTTATTCCGTTTTCTAGAAAAAAAGAAGAAAACATTTTTCAAATACAATGAGACGCTTTATATTTCACCGCATTTTTGTAGGTCCTGTACAAACAAACTTTTAACTTCTTTTCTGATGCATCTTCTTTGTTAAACCCTGTCACTATCATTCATAATGCAACAGTATAATTAAGATTTTATGAAGTGCAAAATGTAAAGCTTACGACACTAAAGTCCTGTTTCCTGACATGGTCAGAAACTGAAATGTCTGCATTATGTACATCTAGACTGAAAATCAAGACCAGCTATAACATTTTAGGAGATATTCTCTCAAAAAGTAACACAATATGTAGACTGTCCTGTGAAATTCTGGAGACACACAGCATATACATAATTCCCTGGTATAGGTCTTAATTGTTTATCCCACCTATTTCATGTTTTAATTCTTGCTAAAATTGCACTCTTTCACTTACCTTTACAAGCTATCCGTATATATATGAAATCTTTAAATACACCTACATAATTTTTTAAATATATACTTCAGCAGATAGAATTCACTTACATTCTGATGAAGATATTTACATAGATAAGATGGACAGAAGTAAAACACTAGTTAGATTTGAGATGAGTACGAGAGTACACAGAAAGAGTTCAGGCACAAGACCAGGCACCTACCTAAGAATAAAAACAAGCAAGAACATGCTAACAGCTTCAACTCTCTACTTCTATCCCACTTCTGGAACTCAAAGGTCTCAAGAATTTTAATTTGTTCAAGCACCACAGTAACAATCTGATGGCAAACATTTGCCCTAGAACAGTAACCCACAATCTGTAGATTTATAATAAACACAACTTACAGCAAAATGAAGCAACACGGTACCATTGTGAATTAAAAGTATCCCCTTTATTCAGTGTCACCACAACCCAAGGAAGGAGAGGTGTTGCCTGACAGTTACTATATTTGTAAAACAGATCTGAAGAGCAGAGTGCATAGCCAGCTGTAATGCTTGCTGCTTAACACCTCTGCTCCAACTTAGAGTATCATTCTGACTTCAAGCAACTGTTGCTGGGTTTTTTTTGTACAAGTAACTGGTTAAAAGAATGTTTTCCATATGCAGATGTGTTGTAGATCACCCATGTGGCCAATCTACAAGAACAGCTGTTGATGTCCCTCTCTCATATGCTCCCATTTATGCAAACAAGCAAAACCAATAACATACATGAGAAGGCGACCAGACACAGGCCCAATTAGTCACATAGTCACATTAGTCAAAGTCTATCCAACATATCTGGTGGTAAATGACACCACCATTTTAAACCCACATAAGGTGGTCTTTGGATACTTTTATCCAAAAACATATACATATATATATTGTGTTATGCTTAAATCAAGCAGCTTACAAACAATGAGCTAGACCAACGCCAGCTAACTAAAATAAAATTTATTCTATGAGTAATTGAATAAATGAAATAAAGTTAAGTCAAAACAAGTGAAAGTAAAACAAGACTCAGCATGTGCCTGGGTGCCACACCTACATCTCACCAGTACGATTTTTCTACTGTCGTTTCTTGCTTTTGGCACAGTCTAAAAGTAACATGTTTTATTGTGCCCTGGCTCCCAAAAATCCATCCAACCACACAAAAAAAAACCACCAACAAAAAAAAGACTGTTTAAAACAGTTTAATTGCATATGTAACTCTTTCAAAAACATTGTCTTGCTGCATCCTGTGCAAGTGCTCCGAACAGACATCGTCACAGGAACTTTCAAAACAGAAGAATTTGAAATACTAACCTTTCAGATTTAAAAGTTCTTTTATTTCCATTTAAAATCAGCTGTAAAATTCTCCAGTCTTTAAGACTTATATAGCTCAGTTATTTTGCGAATTAAACCACAATTCCAATGAACTGACTGTTTCACTATTCATTTACCACTTGCAGGTCTCCACTGAAGTTGGGTGAAAACCAGCAAATTCACCAAATTACATGAATGACATAGTTTAACAGATATTAAAAAGCTACTACACTTTTGACTCACTGATTAAAATACCACTTATGTTTTAAAAATATTTGTCACAGAAGACTTTAATTCCACAAAAACCACAGTAAGACGCAACGAACATGAAGCTCTGATTCAGTAGTATATCTACATGGGAAACTACCTTCACTCAATTAGAAGAGTCCAAGTGCATTTTCTGACAAAAACAAAACACCCTAACACCAGACAAAAGCCAAGCTGTGATAATTAAAGATGATCAAAACCACTACAGGAATAGTCTAAAGCATGTGATTTTAATAAAGAAATTTGGTGGAAGGAAAAAAAAATAAATCACTGAACTGATCTCTGACCATAAATCTCAGTTCTCAGTGCAAATGGTCTTCACACACATTACATTCAGTATATAAAAAAGTGAAACAGATTGGTGGCAATACATGATTGGTAGCAAGGGATCACATTGAACTAAGCTTTTGAAATTATTTCAGCAGTTTCAAAAAAGCGCAGAAGTTATTCAAGATAGCAATTAAATACACAGAAGTTTAATTGTGGTACCAAACAGAAATACTGAAGTGTGGGGTTTGTTTTTTTTTTAATGGAGCATGTAAGTTTCCTTGTAGGAAAAAGCATTCAGTTCTCTTTCATACCCTTTCCATAACAAGAATGTGACAATCAAGAAGTCAAACTTGGGAGTCATCAGTTCATTTCCAAATGCTTCTACAGAGGTTTAGAGTAGCAAGTAGTTATTACCTCCCCGTTAAACGTGGTATAAAAATCCCATTTTTAGAAAAGAACAGTCCAATATAAGCCTATTTACTGGACGGAAAAAGCACCTCCTTGCCTTAAAACATCAGAATTTAGTGGCCATGAAAAACAAGCTTGAAATTCATTGCAAGAAAAATTTACTAGTAATTGATTATGTGAACAGATCTAAAAACGTGTGTTTCCTTTTTATAAGGGAACAAAACACAAGCATGACACATTTTGCTCAAGTAATAAAATCAGACATAATAACAGTCTTACGTTGCATTAGCTAAAGCAATGGTAACACCTTCCTCCATTCAATTAGAAGAGAAAACTCAATACATAGTTGATTTTTTGTCTAATTAACCCCCCTCATCAACGACATGTTTCTGTAACTGAGTCATCTCACTTGTAAGTTAAACATTTTTTTTTTTAAACATAATGCCAAAGAAACAAGGCTCTTTATTACCTAAAATGCTTTTTGAGAAGTCAAGGCAACAGAAAAACTGAAAACACAAACCTCTTTCTTTTCTGGAGGTCTTTCCTTTAGCTGTTACGGATTTCTTTTTCACTGACTGAGGCTGAGAAGAAGAATGCTCTCTCCATCTCCGAAGCTGGAAATTAATGAACTTCCACATCATAAATGCTTGAGTCATGCAAATAGAGGCCAGCACACTGATTCTAGAAACAAAACACAAGTACAGGTTTATCAGTAGATTAATCTCATGTAAATAGAAAAGGGAAGTAGAACATCACCTCAGATCATTTTTGTTCTATGTCAGACTGCCTTTGTACTCAAGATTCTTTGAACACATAGTGACTCCTTCTAAATAACATGGATTTGTAGAAGTTGTTTTCTTCGGGCTGTTTTGGCTTGGGTTTTTTGTTTGTTTGTTTGGGTTTTTTTGACTCCCTCACCCCCACGCAATACCCATTTCTAAGCCATGCAAGAGTTAGCTCACATAGGGTGACTGGGCCTAGCACAGCTTAACAAAACTACATGTACAGTAAGAGTGAGGTCTTTGACCCTCCATCAAAACTGGGAAGTACTAGATTTCTTTCCTGCTTTCTCCTTTCTCAGTATACTCTCCAGGTACCAGGTAGTAACAACTGAAAATGGTTTAAGAGAGTCTTGCAGTTCCAAGTATCAATTCTGCAGGGCAATGCTGACATTGTCAATGTTTTAACAACTTCCTTTCCTGGATTTAATTAATAAAAAGTCCAGGTGGTTGGCTGAACATTCTGCATCACATAGCAAAAATATGAACTGTAATGAAGGCAGAGAAAGAGGTAGGAATCTTCAACCAGGACCAAAGATGCTCTGGGCATAATGCCTTGATCTCTATAGATAAACTCAGAGCAATTATATTTAGAATTCAATTAACTAGCTCTAAAACATTTGAAAGTAATCTCTGCAATTGGATATTCCTTTTAATCCTGTTTTTCCTGACAAAAGAAAGTATCCGAGTAACCAGTTAGATTTTTCAGCTGTAAACTGTAAATTCTTCAATTAATTTCACCATGCCTTACAAGTCTGTTACATAAGCTATTCCTATTGATCCCATCAGTTGCATGAAAACATCTAACCATTCAGAACTATTAGCATTAATATATACTATTTATATTGTGTATTTAACACAGGTTTACGGCTCATACTCAAGAACTCTTTCAAGTTTACTATACCTAACAGCCAGGATATTAAAGTTTCCGGTACTGAAATTCAGCTGCTGATCTTCTGCTCTTGCCAGTCCAAAGCCAAAAGTGAGGACTGAGAGAATCAAGGTGAGAAGCCTTCCCAAAACAAAAAGAACTGCCCACAATGAAAATCTACAAAGAAAAACACCAAAAACACTAAATCAACACAACCTGAGTACTAGCAATGCCAATGTTTACTCTTCACCATGTGAATTCACTTGAAATTTAAGAACTTACCTAAATTCATTATTTTCACCTATCCTAAACTAGTCTTGTATTTTTAGCACTCACAGAAACTAAGAAGCAAAAAGGTCCTGCATTACAGTCTTTTTTTTTTTTTTTACAAACCAAAAGTATGTTCTGAAAACTAATTTCAACTCAATGGAAAGTGCTTTCTATTATATTAGAGCATAAGCATGTTATTAATTCCTATAGAACTGGTTATATTAGCAACCTATGCTGTTGCTTTCTCTACAAGCCTTTTTATTTTTGTAAACATTAGTACATAGTGTAAGATTTTACTTCATTTTATACCACTACTTAAATAGGCAAATAAGGTAAAAAAAAAAAAAAAGTTATGAGATATAAATATTAAAAATACTATGGAGAACTGTGGCCTCTAAGGAAACACTGTTTATTTCTTGTAATTTTTGTTTTCAAAATTCCTTGTAATTTTGGTTTCTGGTTAGTTAAATACACAAGTCTTTGAGACAAAAATTACATGAATTTAAAAGACAAAGACTACTTACCCTTTCTGGTATTTTTCATCACTGAAGTAGAAAAGACGAGATATGTGGAAAAGAAATTCAACGAAATAATGCAATACAAGAAGAACAAGTCCAAGGTGGGTCAGACTATCAAAACAAATAAAACAAACATTCAGACATTTTGTCAGATGTTTAAGACAGAGAATTTGGAATTCAGAATTCTCTGAAGTCAGCAAAAGTTTACAACTGACTTACTTCAGGAGATAGGCTCCAGCAATATGAAAGAGATAAAGTCCAATGTAAACAATCTGGCGAAAGATATCTTCCTATTAAGAAGAAAAAACTAGTTATGTGTTATACACAATGTTATACATTATTGTACAATGTTACATATTATTACAAACTCTAGTTCTCTAGTCTTGGATATTCTTGGTTTATCAGCTACCTTCTGGCACTGAATTACTCTAAATCATCTAATTCCAGACATAACTTATTGCTCACTTACCAATAGTATCCAGTATCTTACACATATGCTCTTGTGAGAAAATGAAAACATCAAAAAGATGCTTTTTAAAAGGGCCCATTTTTATTTGATATGACTACCGTGATTTTGTACTAGCTATTACAATATTTATTTGCTATGTATCATCAGATAACTTCCTACAGTTCCACATGTCTGCTGCCCATCAGATTCTGTCACATTGCTGCAGAAATAAAATAGCAGTCTATGAACCAAAATGAAAAGGTTTCCAAGTGTTGACATCTATTTTAAAAATTCAAGATCATCCAAGATTCTGGCACTATTGCGGGCAAATACAGAGAATAACGCTGTTAACCAGTCATGCTAAGCCACATGGTCACATTTCAAGTTAAATTGAACATTCCATAGAGATGAAACAATAAAGATGAAAAGACATAAATTCAAGTATAGACAGCACATTGAAAGCAGAAGGTGCCAGCTGTGAACAGAAGAATCACTAAAGTATGCTAGATCACAATAAAAATATGTATTGGAGTGGTATGCAGAGTACATTCAGTTGTGCTTAAGAAACTACTACTTTTTGGAAAGGCTCCCTAAAGTTCAAGCAAAGGGCTTCAGCTTTACCTTGTATACATGTAATTAAAAAAAAAGGCCTAAAAATTTAATCTTGTAAGATCTATGCAATACTTCGTCTCAATGCCATCAAAAGCATGAAATCAAACACCTGTGACAACAGCAAATACCACACACATACACAAAGCAAGAAAACAGAGAGAAGGATGTACTCTAAATGATCAGTAAGAAAACAAAAAATTAGTTCTGACAAATTAGAGAATAGTCAGTACAAACGTTCAGTTTCTTCAAGTACAACCAGGATGAGCCTTTTGGACTTCATCTTCAGACCTGAGGTAGCATTTAAACAGCCCGTGCTGCCTACTTAGACAAACTGTCAGAGACTGCAGGCCTACTGGAATAACGCAGGTGGAGGCATACAACTACTACACAGATAGGCGAGTTAAGAACTTTTCTTGTCTATGTCAGCAGTACAGACAACTAGACCTGAGTAAAAGAAGCCAGTTCCTTCAAGAGAAGCCAAGATGGCAGAGGCTGAACTTGCTAAATGAAATGAACTATCATTCTTAGTTCAAATGTCAGAGGCCAAAATTCCAAGCAGTGACTCAGTAAAACACTACCATTTCAATACACAGCACTTCTGCCACTTCCCACAGCTTTCTAGAAGTTATGCTAAAAAACATCTACACTTAGATATTAAGTCAAATTCAAGAGATATCACTAGCACAACATGGGAACATCAGCTGCAAAACATTAGTTTATACTGCATCTGATCAGCATGAAAACAAAGCATCTCATTACTATTTTCCCAGGCCTCTCCCAGGACATAGGGAACAAAGACCTATGGTTACATAGCATTTATGTTCCATTTTCTTGAACACAGCCGAACTCTGGCAGCAGAGACAGAGCCTAGTCACAGAGCAACAACTGTCACAGAATGGTTTGGGTTGGAAGGGACCTTAAAGATCATCTAGTTCCAACCCCCTGCCATGGGCAGGGACACCTTCCACCAGACCAGGTTGCTCAAAGCCCCATCCAGCCTGGCTTTGAACACCTCCACGGATGGGGCATCCACAGCCTCTCTGGGCAACCTGTTCCAGTGTCTCACCACCCTCATCACAAATAATTTCTTCCCATCTAATCCAAATCCACCCTCTTTCAGATTAAAATCATTGCCCCTTGTCCTGACGCTACAGGCCCTGATAAAAAGTCTTTCTCCATCTTTCTTATATGCTGTCTTCAGATATTGAGAGGCCACAGGAAGGTGTCCCCAGAGCCTTCTCTTCTTCAGGCTGAACAACCCCAACTCTTTCAGCCTTTCCAGCCCTCTGATCATTTTTTTGGCTCTCCTCTGGACCCACTCAAACAGATCCATGTCTTTCTTGCGCTGGCAACCGCAGGGCTGGACACAGTACTCCACGTGGGATCTCACCAGCGTGGAGTAGAGGGGCAGAATCACCTCCTTCAACCTGCTGGCCATGTTTCTTTTTATCCAGCCCAGGATACAACTGGTTTTCTGGGCTGCGAGTGCGCACTGCTGGCTCATGCCCAATTTTGCATCTCCCAGTAATCCTCAAGTCCTCCTCTGCAGGGCTGCACTCAATCCCTTCAATCCCCAGCCTGTACTGATGTTGGGGATTCTCATGATCCAGGTGCAGGAACTTGCATGTGGCCTTGCAGAACTTCATGAGGTTCACATGAACCCAAGCTTCAAGCCTGTCAAGATCCCTCTGGATCACATCCCTTTCCTCAAGCAAATCAACTGCACCACTCAGCTTGGTGTCATCTGCAAACTTGCTGAGGGTGCACTCAATCCCACTACGTCACTGATGAAGATATTAAATAGCATTGGTCCCAGTACAGACCCTCAAAGAACACCACTTGTTACTGGTTTTCACTTGGGATGCTGCACCACTGACTAACTCTTTCGAAGCAGTGATCCAGCCAGTTCCTTATCCATCAAATCCATCTCTTTCCTGTTTAGAGGCAAGAAAGCTGTGGTGGACCATATCAAAAAGCCTTAGCAGAAATTCAGGTAGATGCCATCAGTAGCTCTTCCCTCATCCACCGATGCAGTCACTTCACTGGTGAAGCCACATTGAAGAGTTTAAAACAGACAAGTTTAAAAAAGCAACTGCATATGCAAAATGAGCCCAAGCAAAAACATGTAAAGAGACTACTTAAATCAGTGCAGGAAGGCAGAAAGTGTGCTACAAAATGTCTATGGTAAATTTGGTGTTTTGAGAACCCCAAGAGAAAACCCATAGGGGAAAAAGATGCTGTTAAAAACTGAGCATTGAAAAACATCTTACTACACAACCAACAAGAATATCTGCTGAGGACAGTGGTACTTAAAATCCCAGAGTTTGATATTCCTTAGGTTTACGAAATTATTCGTAATTCATGCTTATATTCTACACCTGTATCATGATTCATGAAGCAATTGTGATCTCAATGAGACTATTCTGACTACTAACTACAAGAAACAAAAATAACAGTCTGAAAAGAAAACCTCACATTCATTTGCTCAAGGGAAAATTCTTTCAGTAGATGAGAAACACCAGTAATTTTTATTTACACAGCGGATACATAGCAGTAAAATTGCTATTAGAAATACAGGATTTAACTGAAAAGAAAAAACCATCTACCTTCTCACATGGACATTTGAGCACCCAAAATTCCATCAGGAAAAGTGGGTAACAAGTAAGAACAGGATGAGAAATCTAGGGTAACACATTACTTGAAGTCCAAAATAAATTCACTGTTTCACTGTTTGAGTTGCTTGCTTTGGAGTTCTTTTGATTTACATTTCAAACTTACCTTTTTAGTTTTCTGGAAGTACAATTCTGGAAAAGCATGAAACCAGTATGCCAACTGTAAGATGTAGAAAAACTTCATTTGAAACCTGTACAATACAGCAAGAATTGAAGAGTATTACTTTTTATTAATGAACTTAAAACATGTCAGAAGCTTTCCAGTGAACACATTTAATCACTGTCTCTAAAGAAAGAAAAATACAGATCCTTCCTGCCAGCCAACTCAAAAGTAAGATTTTTAAAGAAATCAAAACCAGTAAGATATATAAAGCTTGCAAAAACTTGACTCTTATTATAATACCCTACAAAAAGAGAACTCTGTATGCTACACACTGACAGAGAATCAAGTTCCTCCATAAATATGAGCAAAAATACTTTCGTGACCAATACAGTTTAACAGGCTACTTATTCTACACAGATTGTACGTGACACACGGTAAGTTTAAAACACTCCCTCCTTTCCCCAACAATCCTCTAAGGAAGAGGCCTTACGGAATCAGAGTGTGCGGATAGTCCCTCCACAGAGAGGTTGGGTCTGATATATAGTTCTCCTAAAAAAAAAAACAAACCACAAACAAAAAAAAAAAAATAAAGCCTCAAAGATGATGCTTCCTCGGCATAAATAATGAACAATCATACATATGTGTATGTATTTATGTAAATACATATGTGTAGATACAAACATGCAACACATCTACACACACAAGTAAAAGCTGCAGATCAATGTATTTCCTTTTAAAAAAAAAAAATCAAACCCCAAACCAACAAAAAGCACTCCCCCACCCAACTTCAAAACAAAAACCAAAAGCCAAACCCCAAAACCAAAAGACAGCTGTATTGGCTTAGAAAAATCAAAAGCAACCAAACAAATCAAGCATTCACTCAAAATTAAGAGTGCCCTTATGAGATGCAGATTATTTCAGTATCACTACAGCCCTAAGTCTTTCGTTGCAAACTGCTGACAAGCTTTGAGCTTAACTAAGAGAAGGAAATTTTTTCAGGAGTCATTATGTTAAGGGAAAAAAACCAAACAAAACCCCTACACTTCCCCTTTTTTTGAAACTAAGCTCATACACGTACAGCCACTAGCAAAGAGCATGTCACCTGAAAGCACACAGTCGTCTGAGCCTCTGGCAATCTGCCCAGACACCTACTCCCTAGGCTGCCAAAATGCTATGTATTTTTTTAATATATAGTTTATGTTAATATGCCAACACAGAAAAACCTCAGAGAATGCAGTACCATAATAGAAGTTTTACCTTATTCAGTTGTCAGTAAATCAACTGAGCAACAGTAACACTATCGGACTTTATACTCAGTTACGACTATAACCTACAAAGAATCCCTAACCTTGTCCCCACTTTAAAAACCAGCTAAAACCAGAAAAATAAGCTGAAAACTTATTTATCATCATCGTAAGTGAAGTTTTTGAAATTTCATAATACAAACAGAAGAGAAAGCATACTTACAGAGACAAGAATACTTGTTCCCCAAACACAGGAGAAAAGGTAGAACGCACTAAGTTGCCCAGACTCGTTGAACTTGCTATGCTTTGTTTTTGAAAAGTGCATTTTCCTGTTTATTTTCTGAAATGAAAGTCCATTGTTATTTAGACGCTGTAGTACTTAACATTTACCTGTTAACTGCATTAGAACATCTAAAGGTTTCAACGTATGTTTTAACAATTCAAAGCTTTAATGCAAAAGTTTACTTTTAAGTTACTCTAATTAAAATCTGACAATTATTTTGATGAAAGGACTTAATATCTTGTACTTACATCCAGTACGTACTCCTGAATTATAGCATGTATGATTATTGCTACAAGCATGTAGAAGAAAATCGTAGCCAAGTCTTTGATGCCATAGTGATAGAGAGAGATCGTTTCTGCAGATTGTTCTTCTAAAAAACAGAATAAACTGTTAAGCACCAATACAGTTTAATGGCTACGTAAGTTTGTTTCTCAAAGTGCAACCTTTCAGACGGAAGTAGTTTGTAGTCAGCTAGACAAAGAGAAGTCAAATTAATCTGCCATCATGAGCTAGGTCACTGAATTGTTTACAGTCATCTCTATCACATCACAAACTAAATGTGATTCTGGAAAGATGTACTATAAAAATGAAAACGTAAGTGCACTTCTCCAAATGCACTGAAAGGGGACAATAAAATTATGTTAAACTGTCATCCCACTTTGACTAGTAAAGGTTGTCACTTGCAAAACCAGAGTAAGAATTAACGTGGACTTATCTACCAGTCAGATGGTAGTTTAGCCCTGATGATGAATCCAGTAGAATAGAAACATCGTTCCTAACCTAATTAATTAAAATGGAGTTTTACTAAAAATAAAGCAAAGTTCTTGAAAATTGCTGCAGAGCTATTCAAATTGACAAATTCACTTACTCTCAGTCTACAAAGTACTACACACTAATGTCTGAATACACTGTCTCCTAACTAAACTCCTGTAAGATACATACCTGTGGCAGGAATGGTAACATTATACTGAAGTGTAACAAAAATGACAGCTGCTTTTGCTGTAATCTGAAAGAGAAAAAATAAAAGTGCTATAAATTCTCACGGAAATAAACTATATTAAACTGAATACATTTGCCCATACTTCCAGCACTTTTCCCAAGCACATTTGACCCCTCCCATAAAATTGATCAACTCGCACTATCACACTACTTCACCTCACTTTCCAAAGGCAGAACACATTGTGTGATGTCTATTGGTTTGTTTACAGAATACCTAATCTTCTGAATGAAATGCTCCTCAAAAATGCCACTTACAAATAGTCTTTTCTAAATTAAAACAAAACCACATGCTGCAATATTTTTCTCCAGTCCATACTGTACTAATGCATTAACAGAATGTACAATATCGTATAATTCCTAGACCATAATGCACGCAGCAATGGCCGACGATAAACTTAAATTTAAAACTATTTTTTAACTTGACAAAATGTGAAGGTCAGTGTCATGTTCATAAATCTCTGGGTGATTTTGAAAACAGGGACAGGAAAGGAGAAAAGGCATGAAGAACGAAGAACCATTTCAGGCCAGCAGCATACCAACTCAATGCAACTGGCATTCGTTTGCCCCTGGGGATCCTGTGGCAAGAAGTGTAAAACAAAAGAAATGAAATCTAGCAGTAGGGGTATTACCCCATTAAGATGGACAGTAAGAAAAAGAAGCAAGAATAAATGGGATCTGTGCATGTGTAAGTTTGTTTTAAAGGCTTTTTTTTGGGGTGATGGTGATACTATAAAAACCCCAATAAATGAGCAGGAGTACAAGTTCTTATCTATGAATAAACATAGATTAATCTTTAACACCTTTGTTGAATCCCAACATGAATCAATATGTCTTAACAGACAAGGAAAAATAACCATGCTTTATAATATTTACAGCCTAATCGTTTCTCATTGCTATAAAAAACGTAGCAACCTTGTTGCATCTATAGGACCAACAAAACCAAAAAAACCCGCAGTCTTGGAAAGATACTTTGAGTATCTGAAGATAACAATTAGGTTACTACCAGCATTTATTACCATTCACAAGAAAAAAGGTTTATTTATTTTTATAACTAATACTTTGTAAACAAACTCTAGATTTTCCAGGAATCCCTGAATACACAGTGGACTGTTCACTTCATGTGACTTCAGGGAATCCAACTAGTTTTGCCTGAATTAGTGAAGTTGCCTAGGGCTCCCTATTCATCAGGGAGCCTTCAGGGGTCAATTCAAAAGGTTAGTCAGTTCTGAATTGCCCTTTGAAGGCTCTGTCAGCTACTCAGTCCTAATTCAGTTGCACAAGTCAGGCAGTATAAACACCTTACCATACCAACACAAACCACAGCAAATGATTTCCAAGACCCTATACCAAAGCATGTAAAAAACTGCAACAATCTTCTCAGCCATGCCACATCTGTACCGACAAAGGCATATGGCCCCTCCATGCTGGGACAGAAAACACCCTGGATTAAAAAAAATGGAAACAAAAGACTTCAGCACATCCAGTCCTCCTAAAACTTCCAACCCTACCAGTAATACTGTAAATACAGTAAGCCAGATGTAGACATTGAAGGTAATGGTTTAAGTCCCATCTCTTTAAATTCAATCCCCAGAAAACCACCATATATGGCCTGTCTCTGTGATTTTTGATAGTAAACCCAAACATAACGGTTTCCTGGGTCTGCCCTGTTTCTGCTTTCCATACACATCTTTTTTTTTCTTAACTCCACTGCCTCCAGCGCTGAGCAGTATCAACAGCTGGACAAAATCGTTCTGAAAGCCATCCATTTAATAGAAAGGCCTTCAACTCTAAACAAATGGCTAAAATACCAAAAAAGTCTGGAACATTTAGCCAACAAAAACGGAAGCGTCTTGCTTTGACGGGACACCACTGAGAGCATTTTGGAAGTCACACAGGTAAGCTGGCTTTTCAGTTCCCTCGGAAGGCAGCCAAGAGCCCCAAATGGCCCGTGTTAGATCCCCGGCACCCAACGCGGGCCCAGGGCGAGGGCCCGGCCTGCCGGCGCGCCCCAGCAAGCGGGGCCGGAGCTCCCTTCGGTGCCGTCAAACCCGGGCGCAGCCGGCCCCATCGCCGGCGGGGCGGGGGGCGCAGCTCGGGTGCCAGCCGGGACACGGGGACCGGCCCCGCACACACTTGCAGCCCCGAGCGGCGGCCGTGCGCGCACGCACCGCCCGCTGCCCGCCCCCGCCGCGCGGGCCGACGGGAGCCGTAGTGCCGGCGGGCCCGGCCGGGCCGCGCACACAAAGAGCGGGGATCGCCCGCCGCAGCTGGGCCTCGCCCCCCCGCGGCGCCAGCGCGGCCGCACACTCCTCCCCCGGCCGCCGCGCTCCGACTGCCACGTAACCCGGCCGCCAGCAGGAACCGCCCGCCGCCGCCGGAGGAAGCGCGCCGCCCCGCTCCCCGTCCCCTCGGCTGCCGGGGGGTGCCGCGGGCACGGCCTCCCTTCGCGGGCGGCGAGCGCGGACGGCAGCCGCGCGGTACCGGCTGCCAGCGGGCTGCGCCTCGCCGGGCCGGCGCGGGGAACAGGGCGGGCTCCGAGGGGCCGGGCCCGGCCGGGCGAGGCTGAGCCGCGGGGAAGCCGCTCGCGTTGGCTCACTGCGGCCGTGCGCGGGGTCGGCGGGGCCGGGGGCCGTGCGGCCCGCGGAGGGCGTGGGCCGGCGGGCAGGTGCGCCGGGAGGGACCCACGCTGGCCCCGGGGCAGCCGCGGCGACCCGCCGCCGCCCACCCGCCCAGCCTCCCGCGGCGCATCGGGACCCACGCGCCCTCCCCGCCCAGCACCGACAGCCCCCGGCGACGGCGGGGGAGACGCGGAACGAAGCCCCCGGGGCGAGGGCGCTGGCGCCGCCTCACCTCGAACATAAGCCCCAGCAGGAAGATCATGGCCATGCAGGACACGATGTCCGCATGGTTCTGCACGACGAACTCGTGGCTCAGCACCGGCGGGTTCTTGTTGCTCTTCTTGCGGATCGCCATGGCGGGCCGGGAGCTGGGCGCCGCCGCCGCCTCCCCGCTGCCAGCACAGCTCCTCTCGCCGCGGCCAGGAAGAGGCGGAGGGGGCGGGGGCGGCCGCGCAGCCGAGGAATGGCAGCCGCCGCTTCGCTTCGCTTGGCCTCACCCCGCCCCGCCGCCGCCAGCAGCGCCCCTGCCGGCCGGCGGGGCCTCAACCGGCACCGGCCCCCGGGGCGGCGCGGGGCAGCGCCCGCCAGTTCAAACCCACCAACGGCGGCGCGCCCGGCGCCTCCCCGCCCCCAGAGGCCGTCCCGGGGGGCGGTGCGGGCCGCGGCCCGTCAGCGGGGCCGAGCCGAGCCCGGCCGAGGGGCGGTGCTGCGCGCCCGGTGCCGGAGGTAGCCCGGAGCGTGGCTCGGGCGCCCGCTCAGCTTCCCTCTCCCACCCGGGCAGCGGCGGCAGAAAATGGCGGCGCGTCCCGCCGGGGTAGCGAAGGAGGCCGCGCGTTTCGGCGCAAGCGGGGCCCGCGGCCGGCCGGAGCGGGCTGCCTGCGCTCCGCCCCGCAGCCAGGTTCACCTGCAGTTCCTCTCGCCTCCCCCTGGGGCTCTGGCTACCTGCTGCTGGCCTGGAGGCCGGAGGGCGCAGCGCGGCCGCGCTCGCCGGGTGCCTGAGGGCCAAGGCTGAGGCGCTGCCGCCACTGTGCCGGCAACGGCCGGGAGTAACACGCGTTATCCCAGTATCAAGAACGAGGAATCCAATGGCAAGAAAGCAGAAGGGAAGGAAAACTAACTGGGAAGTACAGAAAGAGCAGGCGTTAGAAGGGAGGCGACGTGCAGCCAAACCCCAACCCAGTCACAGTAGGCTGTTACCGGGTGTAAACGGACAGACGGGGAGCTCTGAGAAACAATGCCGACGGAGGAAACACCCGGGCCGAACTGAGCTGTCCATAAACCCTCCAAATTCATGTAACTTTTATTAAAGCTTTGCCTGACAGCCATTCCCAGCGGTTATATGGAGAAGAAGGATCAAGAAAAGAAAATTTATGGCTGAAGTTGAGCATGGGCAGAAAGGCTTTTGCTGCCAGCAGCTAATGAATACAGGGTCAGAGATTAATATGCAACTATTTGGGATGGCTTTGCCTTGCCAGAATCGAGTGTGCACCAAATGCACCGTATGAGCTGTTTTTAATAGGCTGGTTTCTTCCTACCATATGGAGCAGCGAGTGGCTCGTGGAGAAGACTGATAGTGTACGGCCAGGTTTTCCAGCTATGAAACACCTTCATCAGCTGTGGTGAATGTGCTCAGACATTTTGTAGGAATTTATTACATCAGGAGACAGGGATATTTGGTACCTGGACATGTTCTGGGGTACTTAAAAATACAGAAAAGGCTACAGAAATTTTTCCCTTCACAACGAATGAGCATTCATATTTCGGTCCCAAGATCTTTTATATCTTATAAATCTCTTTATCCCCTGGCCACACCAGTATTTTGTAACTCAAAAGTGAACAGAACATTACTTCAGCAATAATGATATGAAAGTATACCCCTGATTGCATACCGTGTAGTCACGGATGCAACAGGCTGCCTGTGAAGTACATTGGGTTGGGATAAAATTAGAATCCTTTTTGCAATGCAGTCTTGCATCTATTTCCCACCTCAGCCTTAAAAGAAATCAGGTCATCTCATCCCCACAGAACGTAACAAATAGGACTGAACTGGGACAAGACATCCTTTCCTCAAGCTATCATCACCAAGTGCCTCAAGTGTCTGGCTAGAAGTCCTGTTGTACGGGCACAGAGGTCCTTGGTTGCAATTTGGTTTTGTGTTTATCCTGACGACACAGTGCAAACTGCTATGCTGAAATGGAAAACCAGGCAACCCGTCGCCTTATCCGAGCAGTTTCCACACCCTCCTGTTCCCTCTTCTGCCACATGATGTTTCTTAGGGCTCTTCAGGCAAAGTGGGATATCTAAAACACTTGAGACTGTTGCCCCTTAGTGTGCTTCATGCCAATGTGTTGCCGGGCTCTTTGCCAGGTTTCCTTCCAGAAGTCTACATTTTGAAATACCAAGCTTCAAAATGACTGCATCACTTAGGAAGGAAGTTCCCAAGTCTGAAATGGGGCAAGCTTCTGGTATCTTCTTCCAGAAGCCATCCCTGTGCCCTGCCACCCCCAACTGCCCCCAGCCACACAAACCCAATACACTGTTTCAGGTGGCAAGACTGCAGAGGATTTTGGCAGGCAGCGTATTGCTGCACCCACAGTAACAGACACAAATAGAACAGTGCCCTTCCTATTTGGGAACCTTTCCTGAATTCACTCATCATCAAACATGCTTGAAAATATAGCCAAGAATAACATTTTAAACTAAGTATAAATAAGCAAGTTAGTAAGAAACTGGATAGAAAATATAGAAAAGGTGGTAACTACCACCAAACTTCTCTTCTAGGCCTTAACCCTAACAAATGATGCTGCCTCTCAGCACAGGCTCTGCCGATTAGCTGGCAGGAAGCTGGAAATGCAATTTGTGCTTCTTCCAGCTTCTGTCTCCAGCTGTTTAGAAAGTAAATGCACTGAATGACATTTGTCCTTCTAGCTCGATGAGACAGAAACTGTCCCTGCTCCCTTTTTATTCTTAACTTCTAATGCATTCTGCACAGTTTAATATATTCAGTACAAGGGATGTAAACAGGCTAATACCCATTTTTATACATACATGGCCTATAGCTATTACCACTATTTTTAAATAAACACTCACTCCTTCTGATTTATAATCTCATAATCAACAAGGAGTCTTAAGACTTTTACAATGTACCATAGCTGATGGAAGTATCCTTTACTGTATATACATCTTAGTAATAGTGCAATCTCTGCTTTTAGTATTCCGGAGACACCATACACAATCATTAATGCCATGTCTGGTTAAACTGCAATTTCCCTCATTTTTTGAGAATATCAGGCATTTGCTGCAGCACAGCACCAAACATGGAATTCTATGATTTGTATTCTCTTGCTTTCTTCAACAATGCTTTAACTGAATTCTGAAACTATTTCTGTGTATTTAAAAACGAAGTATAGTAAAATGGAAGAAAATGGTTCAGCAGCATTTTGCTTGCCACTAGATTTCTTTTTTAGCTCAGGCAAGTAGTGAGACATCACCTCTTCGCACCAGTTTCCTGCCGACTTAGGTTCTTAGACCTTGTGACAGAAAATTGTGCCACTTCACTGATCTTTATTTTCCTGAAGCAAAATGGCATCAGTCAGAGCACATTAAGTTTTTAAAAAAGAAAACAGTGATAATTGTTTTTATTCCTAATGGAAAAGGTAACTATAAATTAATGAAATAGCTACAGGAAAACAGTACTTACTAATGGCAAGAACTTCATGTGGAAGCTTCTGAGTAATTACGAAGAGAGAAACAATCCAAATGGAATTGAAAAAAAATAAAGTTTGTGGGAGGAGGGGACAAAAGTGGCCGAAATGGAACAATGCAAGTAAATAGAAAATACAATACAAAGAAAAACCAGGAGACCTGAAAATGACCCCAAAATGGCATTGCACAGAAAGTTAAAAGGGAGCAAAAGTAATGTTGTGGCCAAAAATCAGATCAATGAAATTTGCAAAAAGCACCATTTTGTAGAGCTGAAAGTTACTATTTCCCATCTTCAGGGGTCTGGTTACTACTTCAGAATATGATTTGAGTTTTGGATTGCTGTTCCTGGGAGTGTTTTTGTATTGGATTGTGCTTAGCTGACCAGAACAAATGCCACCAACTTCATAAAATAATGGTAATGGTTAAGATATACCTTAAACAACGCAAACATATGCATGTTTTACAAATGAAGGTACAGGACTGAAAGTTGAAAGACTTTCAAGGACACACACTTGTCTTTGGTATTTTCAAACATCTCGTATCCCTTTTTTTTTTAAGGTTGAGCCAGCAGTGAAACAAATGTATATATCATAAAAGCTTCACACACTTTTTTGCAGTTTAATCTCCAAACATTGTATTTTAATGACACAGTATCTTACAACCAAATATAACCTTTAGTTAAAATATCTGTATTTTAAATGGATTTAGCAGCAAAACTTGAAGCTTTTTAGCAATAAAGTGACAAACTTTGTTCATATAGCGTGTAACACATATCTCAATTTATACAGCTTTTTAATCATATTCTCGCAGAATCTTGTAAGATAAAGAATTTAAGAGTCTGCTCCAACTCTGTGCATTTTTTGACACTGATTAGTTAAAATTAATGAATCCTTTGAATGAATTCCATAGAAACAGTGTTTCCAGCAGGAAACAGAGAAGTCTGGAATTACTTCCAGTGTTTGTTAAAACCTATTGCAGTGAGCAACCTGCAAAGATGTGCACAGGCAGCTAAATTAAAAAAGGGAATACAAACCTCAGTATTTACATCTGTTATCAAAAATAACTTGTTTTTAGAACGTACAGGTAACTTCCTAGAAAATCACTTTCTGAAAAGCACAAGCAAATGAAAACAGGTTTACAATAACATATTTTCTATTATTCAGTTTTTCACACTCATTCTATTTTATTAACTCAGTACCTATCAGGTTGTTTTTAAAATTCCCATAAAGATTATGAAAAACATTAGTTAACTGACTGTAATATTGCTTTAAAATTGTGTTACTACTGTTTAAAAAAAAAGAAGGAAGAATTTGTTTTTATTTTATATATTGTCTGAGCTCATCTTTGTATTTTTTTCATGCAGCAACTGTGCAGATCCAAAATATTCTTGAGCAATCTTGCATAATTTATAAGTTGTTCCTCCATCTGAAGCTGGGAGACGCCTCATGTACTGTCACAAAAAAA
The DNA here is from genome assembly GCF_023638135.1 of Falco biarmicus. Taxonomy (NCBI): domain Eukaryota; kingdom Metazoa; phylum Chordata; class Aves; order Falconiformes; family Falconidae; genus Falco; species Falco biarmicus. The sequence continues at coordinate 41,503,690 of NC_079290.1, read as the reverse complement.
GACCAAATTAGTCACAAATTCTTATATGCTATATATAAACATTAGACTATCTCAAACTTAACCTGTACATGCATATGTATGTCTATATGTGTAATTTTTTATTAAAAACTATTGGAATACTTTCCTTCAGGACAGTGTTGAGTTTTAATGGAAGGTGGTAAACATTAACTGTTTCACTATGTAACCCAGTAACATAAAGAATAATTAAGAAAAGAGGATTTAATAGTCCTACAATTATTTAAAGTTCAGAATATTAAAATTTTTAGATACTAAGAAATTTGAGGTGGCAGAGCACTTGTTGCATTTTCTGAAACTTAGACACTTTAGAGGAAAAAAGGTCTGCACTGCTAAATTTAGAACAAATTATTTTTATCTCTTCATAAGTTGTGTTTTAAAAATGTGAAACAGTGACCAAGATATTTATATCCAAACATGGGAGAAAGCTTACATGCACATATTGTGCCATGCTCCTGTAAACAAGACATTATTTTTCAGTTTTAAGTGAAAAAAGCAAATCTGTAAAGGTAGTATCACTCTTAATAGAAGTTATAAAAGTTACGTACCAACATAAACTGCAATCCCTAGAATGAAGCAGTGAATTAATGATTGCAGCAGACAGCATACAGCCACAATTTGCACTGAGTAACTCTTGTGTAAGTTTGTAACATGCCCGCCACATTCATTACTGATACTGACAACATGTTTCTTTGGAAAAACATTTTGTGAAAATTAAGCAGTGTTATGACTGCAACTCAAGTCTTCTGTAATGAGAAAAAAACCTGAAATACTGCAACAGACTAGATGCAAAGGGTATAGTATCAAAACAAAACAAACAAGTACTATGAATATGCAGCTTTGCAGCATTTGCAGCTACATGCTCAGAACCAACAGAATCCATTTTCCTTAACGGGTGTCCTTAAATTGATCTGAAAAACTGACAAAGGTCACATGGTGTTGTGTTTATCACAGATCTGGGTCTAAGCTTGTATTTAGAAGTTTAGCAACTGTTTCCACACTGCAGAGGTCACCACAGAAAAAAACCTAAGTGTTCTTATGAGATTGCTTTTCTCCTCCTCTGTGAGCACCAGCTAAAGATAAAAACCAAACCAAAAAACTTTAAAGGGCACTTCCTGTGCTTCATGGAAAGCAGGAGCACACAGCTGAATCGAGGACCTCCAACGAGTAGAAAAGTCACAATTCTGATTAGTATCTCCTCTAGTTATTTAAAGTTTCTAATAGTTTCAAGCAGTTGCTACTTTGTGAACATTTAACTGCCTGAAGCTCTGTATCTGCTGTCTTCTTCAAAATTCAAAGCTGATTTCTGAGGAAAACTGAGCTACTTTTGTCCAGAAGGATGAAAAAGGTGTTTTCGGGAGAAACCCCAACAAACCACCACCACCACCAAAAAACCACACCTGACTTAAGAGATTAAAGTCATTACTGTTGCTTGAGCCACTTTTGCAGTGAAAGGAAGAGTTAAATAGTCAACAGCACCTAATGCCCCAGAGGAATCTGATGAAGCCAAACTGGAGAAATGTGTAGGCCAATAATATATGTTAATAACCAAGACCTGAGATCACATTTAAAAGCTGGTGCAGTAAGTATCGTGCTGGTAAGCATCCATGGCATTCTGCACAAAATATGCTTAAACACATAATTTTCTGAATGTCGGTAATGACTGTATTAATGTGACTCTAGTCCATTTTCTTTGAATAAAAATCAGGTCATTATTATTACTACAAAATGTGTCTCAATTGTTCAAACAATTATTACCTAGTAGCTGATTTATCATTAAAAGAAACAGAAGATCTACACTGGAAAAAATACACTGATTTCATGTTGTTGTTCAGGTTGGTAAATGCTGAAAATTTGAAACAGTTGTAAATATGCATGTAATTATTTACTTATAAGTACACAGTCCTGGGTGCAGTCATGAAATGTACAGAAAGAAACATTTTCCTTAGCTTCTGGCTAAATAGTGTTTCCACATGTGCATGCCATTACAGAAATAGAATAATCCACCTTGTTCACTAGAACTAAAGCCAGAATGTAAAAACAGTAAGCCAAATACAGTTGCTCTAATTAAGTACTATACTAATCAGAAATTGTAAAAATTTACACTACATGACTTTAACCATATCTAGAACACAGATATACAAAAATATACGTTTAGGAAAGGCAGAAATGTAAAATGTAATCCCATAAAATGCTATGTACATGCATATTTAGGTATGAATGTCAAAAAAATACACAAAGGTATAAACACTAGCATTAGGAATGTATTCCATGGTATGTTTTAAATAAAAATTTAAAGGTATATGCATTGCAGTAATCTGTGCTCTAAGCATGTCACAAATACTTTATTAAATATTTTCTAAAAGTTTGGAAATACTGTATAAGCATAGGCTTTTTGTATATAATTCTACTTCAGATTGTCTGAAGGACAGCTACTGCAACTAACTGCCTTCCACCACCACCCCGGAAATAATGCACAAAAACATAATGAGAAACAGTACATAGATATCAAAATGAAAATGACCCTCCTTCCACCCTCCATCCACAACTTACACACTTTTCCTTCTTTTTCCAACTTTTTCAAGTGGACTAGGAGGTTGTGTTCTGCTGCTAGAAGTAAATTTTCAGGGATCTCCTAATGGGAACACAAATATGCATTCTGTATTTGTTTCAGTATCTCCCAATTATTTTTCAGCGTACAGAATTCATGGTTTATTAACATAGATTTTCCTCTTCTGAACTGCTGTGTTGAACACTCAGTTGATTATATGACAGGAAATTGAAATAAGATCAGTTTTATACCAGTTAAACTAGTAGCCTAAATAACACATTTTTGCTTACTTATTTATTTTTTGAATTAACCATTTATATTATACAAACTTCAGCCAACACTCGGAAGACTCTTCTAAGCTTTGTCTGCACTGGGTTGTCAGTGTAGTTGAGCTTTTTTAAAGACAAATTTAAAGATGCATTTTTCCACAGAGACCTATCACTTCTCTTCCATGACAGTATTTTTATGGGTTTAAATATCCTTTAGCAATTAGTATCTGTAAATGAGTAAACAACTTATAAATACAATAGCTTCAGGAGGACAAAACATCTTACAATTTTCCAATGCTTATTAGGTAAAACTAGTAACATATCTCAAAATCCCCCTTCTCCAGCTCTATCATCCTAAAAGTAAAGGCTTCTTTTTGAAAATTAAAAAGTTCTCCAAATAACAAGAGAGTCTGTCAGGAAAATTCACTAGAAAACTAGCTCAATAAATCGTGAATCTTTAGAAAGCCTTGAAAAATTACACCTCCCCCCCCCAATATGAAAGCTTTAAGAATACTGAAAAAAATCCTACCATATAGTGACAGGACAAGTGATTTGTGATTTACAGAAACGTGTGAATGGCTGTATACTTGAACACTAGTTGTTCAGTCAGGAAAACTGCAGGAGCTAAACAGCCACAGGTAACAGTACATCAGCATTGCAAAACAGTCAATGTGATGTAGTCATTCTTTTGGAAACTGAGGATCAGCAGAACTATGAAAAATGAGTTTGCGAAGCTGTTAGAGACCTGTTCATAAACCACTGCCACTGGCAACCGTGACATCTTCCTCCAAAGCAAACGCTATACCTCTTTTATCGCTACTTGCTAGGAGAGGTAACCCCCAATACCACACGGACAAATTAATGAGGTTACATGAGGAATGAAGAAGTACTCCTAGGCCAGCCTACTGACCATGCAAGCTACCCAACTTCTGAGCGCGATATCCATCTCTGTGGAACTGCAGTTCACCTGGCACCCTCCTCCAGACCGACAATCAGGGACCAGATGTTTTAACAGACCTTTCAGGAGACTCCAAATACTTTGACAAATCAACATTAAAATTAACAGTAACCTCAGACTTTTCACTTAGAACCACGTGCTACAACTTCATTTATCTTGGTCCTATTAAACTGTGCTTAGGACCCATCTAGATAAAGAAATAAGAAGTTTGTAAGAATCACCTGGGTCCCACTCAAAGTGCTTAAACAATGCAATTTAAACACACAGTCATATATGAATTCTGAACAAGCAGAAATACTTTTTTTTCTTCCCCCCTCTTTTCAAAAGTGACCCATGGTCTTCACTCAAATACTTAACAATTACATACAATTTTAAGAACATAATCTCAATTTTCTTTAGTTTGATCTAAAAGCTTTTAATCAACAATTACCTTATATACTATCTTGACAAGCTCCGAGGATGTGTATGATTTTCCAGCATTCTTCTCTAAAACATCCAGAATCTGCTGTTCACGTGCAACTCGGTGAGAAATGTAGCTTTGGATTCTAGCATTTGCATCACGTACTACTGGGCCATGACCTAAATGAAAACACATATACCAGAGCACTGTTTCTTAAATTTGGAATGAAGTATGCTATTGAACAATTGAATCATTCTTATATAAACTCTGGTAGACTTACAAGTCATAAGAAGAGAGCAGCACCTGTACATACCACCTTGTCAACAGTACCCTTGATGTTAAATTGCAAGATGCTCTTTGCATGGGTTTTTTGCCTTGTTTTGGTTTTTTTTTTTTTTTTGCATACAAATAAGCCAAAATTAAGTTTGCATGTCTGCATCACAGTCTGCAATTGAAAAGCATTAAGGTGGAAAAGAAGAATTAGGATCCAAAAAGTCTGAAAGGGGAAACGGAAAGCAAGGGAAGATTACTTCAGGCTATTTAAACCCCCCCCAAAAAAACCCAAAAAAGAGAAAGGAGTTCACTGCTGAACAGATTTTAAAGACGAGATTCATATTATTATATTGCCTCTGTCTGCCTGTCTCACTCTTCCCAAAGGATATCAATACTGATGATTTAAACTGACACTGGTTTTTAACAGTAGTGGCTGAGGCAAAAAGACTCATGTACTACTGTCCTGTTGTGGGGCTATCTAGCAAAAAACGAGTTAAGAGAAGTAACATCTTTAATAATGGTAGATAAGTTTTCCAGGACAGATTTTCAGAACAGACTCACACGCTGTATTTTATTCCCTTAAAAACATACTTTCATAAGTATGACCAAAAAAATTAATGGAAGGCAGATCAGTGAGCCAACCAGATCACGTCAGAGCAGGAATAAGCAACGCACAAGGAAAGTTATATGTGGATTTTATGACTGGCTTGTTAACAAACAAAGCACACATTTTTTCCTGGACTTACTGTGGCAGATCAGAAATGTTCAACTTATGAAAGGTCTTTGAATCAAATTAGAAAAAGGCTTCATTCGTAAAGCACTAACCTTTGTGGAAAAATCAAATACTACTTCATGATACACAAAAATGACAGATGAAATGAAAATATTTTTCAGACGTGAGAGTTACATGCACAGAAATTAAACTTAGTATTTTACCTGTAGAGAAATTTACTTGCATGAATATTTGTCACATGCTTTGTATCACAAGGCTTCCTATTTCTTTGCCTGTATACCTCATCTGAAGTAGCAGCAGCAACTTCCAGCCCTGTCACTCTAAACTCCACATAATTTATAAAATGAGTAGAACAGAAACCACTGTAAAAAACAATAGCTTGCTTTTACAAATTATTGGGTGTCATCCAAATGAGACAGTTTCTTTTGAGGTTCTCCGACTATTTTTAAAAAAATCATTGTATTTTTTTTTTACTTTTGGGTTAACTGACTAAATGGGTTCTTCGTTTTAAGGTTTTTTAAATTAAGAGTTTATTTTGCCTGAGGACAAGCTGCTTATAGAAAAAGCAACTAATTTTTCATGTTCTGAGTATCTGTGCCATAGTGTCAAAGGAATCTATCCTTCAACAAGTCAAGATATTTATGCATATCTCATCTTATACAGTCACTTCAGCAGATCTGAAATTACTAAATAGACGTTGAAGCTTACCTTGTGTAAAGACAGATTTATAAATAAGAGATGTAAAATGTAAACTATACTGTCATATGCACATATATTTAATGATTTCAAACATATTTAATCTGCAGCTATTGTTCCTTACAAAATAAATTACAAATATAACAACCTCTCTAGTAAATATATTACCATCTATAAAACAGAAGTTTACATTTAGAAAAAAACACACTATGATACACAGGGTGGCAGAGAGTATAATGCTAACTGTCCATTTTCTTGCATTCTCTGATGACACAAGTCACATTAAAGTATTCAAAAATAAGGCCTGCACATGGAATCTCAAGGCAGTCTTAAAACTAGTCCCTACTCTTCAGAGTGATTTACTTGACTTAGACTACAAGACCAATGTCAGTATCTAGAATGAAACCCACGATTTGCAAGTTAAAGACATTTCATATGCATTACATCATCTGATCCATAGCCACTGTGTATCCATATATATATATCAAAAAGATGTCAGAAAGCTTGGAACTAAACCCAGATGTGGATCGTTCTGATCCGTAATTTTTCAGGGACAGCAACAGAGTTAACTTCACCAATAAATAAATTAGTATCTGCATAAATGTAAAGAGTTTCTGAGCATGTAAAATAGCTGTCTCAAAATATGACCTTCTTTCCAATAATTCAGACTTCGTATCAGACTGATTCATATTATCTCAGACCTCTGTATAGCCCAGACGATCAGGAACAGTAAGTTTTTATTCTCATAAAGCCCTGTGAGGTAACATAGATTCTCTTATTTTACAGTAAACTAAAGAAAAAAGAATAAAATCGAAGAAAATCATTGGCTTTTGAAATGTTGCACAGATTCCTAAGTCCAGTACCATTTTTTTTCTGTATTATCAAGGAACATCGTTTATTATTACAGGATGGGGAGCCCTCTGCTGACTAAAACACCCTTTTCTGGTCCCAAGGATTCTGGTCAACTATCAACTGTACACAGCCTGTCACAAGTATTCTGCCTGAAGTAATTTCCACATTAAATTCAAAAAGAAACATGGAAGGGGAAGGACTGGCAACATTTAGCTACTCACACCTAGCCAGCAGTCAGCTTGTTACAAAACTTCATGCTCCCCTACATGTAATTCTGAGACTGCAATGTGAGTGCTGAAGTATGGATGGGGAACAGAAACAGTTGAAGAACTATGAAAGCATAAAACTGCAATAAAGTCAAAGTACTGAGCTTATATAGAATGTACTGGGGTAAAGCAAACTACCTTCTGCTGTAATTACCATTTTACTGTAGTACATACCAGTAGTATAAACAAATGTTCTGATTGGCAATGGTTCTCTTTTACACAATTGCACATATGTTTTGTGATGCATGGATAAAAAAAATAAGGTTAGTTCCAAACCGTCTCAATACTTAGCTACTTATCACTGAAAATGCATAATATTCAGCTGGCTTCCCAATTGCAAGAACAGCATGAACATACCTACAACAGTGAGGCAAACAGTTACAGAAAAATGGCACAAATATTCAGCCTTGGTGAATGTGTAATCTAGATAAATACTGGTTAAGCAGAGAGTGAGAAACAACAGATAAAACTGATAAACCTAGTAGAATTTGGCATACGGTGGGCTTTGGAAGGCAGAAATTCAATTAGAGGAACAGATTGCGTTTTGTAGGTATTTAAGAAAGGAAGTGGAACATTCGATTGACCAATAGATTGAGATTTTGGAGGCTAAAACAGTCCTAGTTTTACCGGTAGTTAAGACAGTAACAGTGAGCAAGTCGCTATTTCTGTCTATGTCAGTCTCCACGATCATGGAATATCTGTAAACTTTTTTTTCTTAAATGGCATTTTTATGCTTAGATCTTAAAGCACTTAAAGAACACCTACTTCAAAAGAAGCATATTTTAAAAATGAGCACAAGAGAGATTTGCTTATGTAGGCTAAACATAGATGGTTACTTGAGGAAGACAGAACTCAATGTAGGCACAGTCACTCAGAATGACGAGTTGAAAAAGATGAAACAGAAAAAGTCAGAAAAAATCCTGAGATGTAGCTCTGAAAAGCAAATGAGGATCTTAAACCTTAGTTACATAACGAATTCTTAAAATCCAGTCTTGTCAAACAGACGTGTGGTTTATATGAAAAGTAAATGCATTCTCAAGGTTTGTGGGAGATAGAGGAAAACAATTAAAGCAGTGTCATGGACTGAATGAAATCAGCAACTTATTTTTAGAATATGATGTTTGGCCTCTTGGCTTTTGTTCAAATTTAAGCTAATTCATTAACTAAGACAACCATTTGATAGTTCTTCAATTTTCCAAGATGAATTTGTGATTATTTTGTGCTGCAAAGGATAGATGTCTCTCAAAAAACCTTACTAGGTTACTCACATTGGCAGTGTATGTGGGTATGCAAAGGACCAGAAGAAGAATGATCATTTTTTCTTCCAGGGTAACACTAAGGTGCATGGATAGAGTAATATAAGAAAAATAAATTTACTGTATGATTCCAACAGTGAAAGATTCTGGCCTCTGTAGGCTTTGGGCACAGAAGCACAAAATTCACCCTCAAATGGAGAATCTCAGGAAGGAAAGATACCTATCACTGAAAAATTTTCAAGTCTTGCAAACCACCATGCCATAAAATCATCTTAGCTTACCTCTGGACATATATTAAGTAATGAAATTGAACTGTTACATTAGTAATGGTGTTTGATTGTAGTAAGAGTTCTCAAATTCTTAGAGGAGATATTTGAAAATTATATAGTAAACCACAGCATAGAACACAAAAACCACAAACTAGAACCACTTACCTGGATATATTAAATCTAGTTTCATTTCTAACAACCTTTTCAAAGTTTTCATGTAATCATACAGGTCTTCAATTACTGTTGTTCCTTCCCCTAAAATACAGTCACCAGAAAATATAGCATTTTCTTCTTCTAGATGTAAAGTCATATGATCATCAGTGTGTCCAGGTGTATATAAGACTCTGTTTAAACAACAACAAAAAAGCATAAGTTTTTCATACAGTATATATGCTTCATTTTCAGAAGCTAGAAACAAATAATGATCAAGTCATATACTTAGTAGTGTAGTAGCCCAGAACAAGAACCAGAAAAAAAAACAGACTAACAAAGGCTGAAACGTCAACGTAAACGGGCTATCACTTTGTCTCATCCCACTCAATTTTCTCACACCACGTAGAAAACACAGATCATATCTAACATGCTTTTACTTACATGACACATCATAAAAAAAGTGCATTAAGAGCATGTAGTATTAATGTTATAGAGGGCTTTACTCTGAAGCCTTAAAAAAGAAAAAAATACGTTATTTCTAGATTGAAATGTGTGAAGTTCTTGACCTACACCTTGCACTTAGAAAAAGAGGGTAAGGATGATGTTGCCAATTTTTTTAGAAATGAACTATAAATAGTTTAATATTTAATATAAATCAATATTTATTATTTATTTTTAAATTTATTAATTTAATTTAAATTAAATATATTAATATAAATATTTAATATTAAAAAATAGAAATAAACTAGGACCTAACCCAGATAAAGTTCTGTCTCCCAAAAGTTATTTTTCCCTGAAAGCCCCATGAGAAATACATGTCAAATACAACACGGAATCATGGTCTTCTAGCTGTTATATGTGCAGGTCATTAAACATCTGAATGGTAAGGATGCAGGACCCCACAACTTGAATGCATACTACATTTGAACGCAGCAAAAGGTGAACAGACAGTTGATATGTATAAAGTAACCTGAGCTGCTAAGGAGAGGCAGAAGGCCTCATGCTGAGGTTGATTCAAACTGAAATCAATGCAACTCAGACCAGCATTACCACTGAAGTTCATCACAATTCCTTGTTAATGGCAGACGCATCAAAGCAGAGATGGGGAACTGACAGAGCTGGGTACCAAGCATGGGGTACAGGCCAGCGCTAAACAGCACCCAGCCATGCCAGTGCAGGGCTGGGAGGCCAGAAGCATGGCACCATCTGATGCGATGACTTCCAGCTCTCACTGAATACCCAGTTCAGCAGAAAGCAGATGAGCCAGTGCCCTGTGGAGGCAACAAAAATCAAGCTGACAGGTTGTATCTTGCCTTTGTAGGAAGTGCTGTCTTCCAGTTCCTGATGAAACTTTACCAGGAAGCTTAACCACTAACATGGGAAAACAAATGAAAAAGAACCTAACGCTGCTTGGCACACCTTGAAAACACGAAGGTTGCTAACTAGAATTTAACATGCAGATACTGCTACTTTGGAACCAGTGTGGATATAAGAGTATCCTTAAAGTGCTTACTGAATTAACCAGGCGACAATACCTGCTTTTAACCAAACATAAAGTTTGGCTCTATTACCTCAAACTTCAAAATGTGCCACCTCTGTCTTACTTAGACTCAAACTCAACAAGTTGTTTTCCATCTCTAAATTGATTTTGTCCAAACATGGGTCACTTACGGTAGTGACAGGTCGTCAACATTCAATATAACACTCTCCATGTATTCTTTCATTTTAATACTAACAAAATAAAATGCCTTTGGTCAAATATATCCTTTATGTTTACATTTTTAATTCCAATCAGCCAGCTAGCATATTCTACAGGTGAGATATAATTCACATGTAAACTGAGGAAAACAAGAAAAAATTTTCCTTAAAAGAGTAACACCTTGTTAATGAAAGAAGTCCAGAAACAGAATGGTCAGATCTTTTTATTGTGTGAGGCAGAGTGGCTTTCTGTTTCAGACTCATTCAAGCTAACAAGACAGGCAATATGCTCGCTGGGAAGAAGCCCTCCCAAACTGGCACCCTACAAGAACCTGACAGGTTAAAGGTCTAAAATTTAACGTTTTAATTAGTGTCTCCTCGGGAAATACTTTTAAAGTAAGCTTGTTAAACATTCCATCCAGACTACCATAAACTTCCCCCAGAACTATCAGTTTTACTAATAACTACTTATCTAAGAGCGATGAGAAATAAGTAAAATCCTATTTGATTTTCCTGGAGGAAATATTTTTCAAGGGAAATGTTCCTTAATTTCTCTGCTGAGGCCAAAAACAAAAGGCTAATTCCCAATAATCCTCATTCATAAAAACAATTTATTTGTATAAACATTGCTGGATCGTGACAGGAAGTCTCCATGCGTAAGCGCTGAAAAGATTACATGTATGGATTGCCAACCATTAGAAGATATGATACATAGCTGTTTCAGGATTAGGAAGAAAAAAGTGATCCAGCAAACTTGCAAAAATTGGTGTTTACCTGAGCGTGGCTCCCTCTGTCTGTATAACATCTCCCTCTTTAAGGTAAAAATATTTATGTCCCCCTTCTATTTTTTCTTCACGGTGAGGGACACGAGGAAGCTTACAGATGCGATATTCAGAGTCTACTTAAAGAAAGCAAAGAAAACAATGTTTTGCATTTGTCACTAAACAAAGCTAATTCCACAGAAAGGTTGTTTTTTGAATAAGTACTATTAATTATTACACGTTATGAATACAAAACTATAAACAAGAAATTCTGCACGGTAACTTTATGTTTATAATGTGACCTTATTCCAGAGACACAAACACTGAATAGTGAAAGCCACTGAATCTGAATACTGTACTCTGTAGCAGCAGCAATGTTGAAGATGAAAAAGCACATGTGAAAATAATAAAGAAATATCAATATTTATTCTATTTTACAAACGTTCCTTCTTAACTCATCAAGAGCCCAAACCCCCAAGGTTCTACAACACTGATTTCTGTGCTCCTGTTCTGCATTATGAGTCACAGAAGCACCACTTAACATTTGCCTAACACTGGATGGAGGCTTTTTGGCCTGAAACTTCCCTCGGCATCTGTCATTCTGAACTGTGAATGGCTTAGCTAGAACAGCTATGGATACCGACACAGAAAGGTATCTGCATCCCTTGTTAGCCTTTACAACCATGCTTATGGGTTGACAAGACCAATATCCTCACAAACACACCAATGTCATTTTCAGTAGTGCCCAGGCTTCTTTGCAGATAAGCACCTGGCAACTTTACAGAATATGATAAAAGCCTGTTACAAAGCTTGTCACAATGTCCAACAATGTTAAGAACCACATTATCCACACTGCTTATTCTCTGCCCAGAAACTACAGCAGAAGCGTCTCTTAATGTTTATCAACATGAAATACCTATTTTTTTGTGCAGAATTTACCTGCAGACTGCCCCACCTGCTTTCCCCTTTAACCCCAGGCCTAGGAATTTGTCAGCAATTACTAATGGTCTGCTGTAAGGGCTCTCAAAGATATGCATCTTTCTTTTTCAGAGATTATTTGTTGTTTTTACACAAACAAAAATAATGATTAACGTGTCACTACTGTCAATGTAGAAAGGAACGAGTATCAATTTTTTCTCACATCTCTTAATATCATGTAAACTGCTGATGGTAATCTAGGTTCTTATTGTTTACACATAAAACCTACAATAAAGGTAGGCACAGGTGTTTAAGAAAAAGTGTGGTACTACAACTACAATATTCAGATTATTCATTGCTCTCATTCTACACACAACAACAGTATCATGAAATTACATGTAGTTTATATGGAGATTCCAGAAGAATAATCCTGCTGATCTACACAGAAGCACTCAGTAAAAGTTTTTTCTTGCCACATTACTAACATTTTCAAATTTGAAATTCTGGCCTACCATTAGGGATGTTTTTGCAGATGTCAGGTATTCCACCAGTATGATCACGATGCCAATGTGTCACTAAAATTTCTTCAATTGAGATGTTAAATTCTGACAGTGCCTGCTTTAAACAGCCAATATACTCAGGAATAGCTGGCTCCCCAGTGTCAATAAGGACTCTTCTACACGTGGACATTAAAAAAAGAGTGAGACACAGACAGACAGACAGGGAAAACCCCCAGTGAAACAGTGCCAGAGGTTTAAGTGTTCATGTGACGGTTACTTAATGTCAAAAAAGAACCCAACATTGCATGGAAATGTGGCAATAAGGGACGCGTCCGTACTCCAGACGCCACCCCTCCCCTCCGTGACCCTGTACCTCCATGACACAACAGTTTACAAAGACGATAAATAACACAGCTGGCCCGCACGCCCGCCGCTCCCGCCCGGCCGCAGGAGCTGCCCGCCAGGAGGCCCAGGCGCGGCGCCCCCCCTCCCCCCGGGCACCCCCGCAGCCGCCCGCCCGAGGCGCCACACCCCACCTGCCCCAGCCGCCCCTGGGCACCAGTCCCCAAAACTTAGCGCTGTATATTCCCCCCCCCCCTCTTTCCTTCACCCTAATCAACGGATTTCGAACCCCTTCCCCCGCCCCCGAGCAGGGTGGTTACCTGGGCCCGACGCCCACCAGGTAGGTGTTGGTGCCCTGCAGGGTCATGGGCCCCGGGTTGCAGCCCAGCACTCGCACCACCCGCGACGACAGCCGCTCGATGCGCGGCAGCAGCGACGCCATCTCTGCAGCGGCACCCCGCGAGGCCCCGCTCCCGGCCCCGCACCACCGCCCCGCCGAGCAGCGCGGGCGGGAAGGCGGAAGCCGCCGCTCCCCCCGCTCCGCCTCCCGGCGCCGGGCGCGGGCCCTTCCGCCCGGCTGTGAGGCCTGGCGGCTACAGGCGGTGACTGACGGGCCGCTGCCGCTGCGGCGGGTTTTCGCTTAAAACTCGGCCTCTGGGAGCAAACGCTGTGGTGATTCAGTAGAATAAAGGCGATGTGCGCCTTTGACGTCTCGGTGCCTCGCTGCCGCTCAGTGGGAGGCAGGTCCGGGTTCTGGTGGCCTCTTCCTAAAGCTGGGAGGAATTTGTTGTAGCGACAGCTGCATCCTCTGTATGTTCTGAGAACATGTCACTTACTAAAGCGTATGTGGGAGCTACATATGCCCCTGTACGGCATATAGGAGCTCTCGAGGATTCAGCATTTTGAAGAAAATGGGGGAGCTACTGGCAAGTGGCCAGTGAAGGCTCACTGAAGCGATGAAGGAACTAGACCATCTCTTGAGGGAAGGCTGAGAGAGCTGGGACTGGCCGGCCTGCAGAAGGCTCTGAGGGGCTCAGTGACGTACACAAATACCTGAAGGGAGGGTGCGCAGAGTCAGTGGGCACAAACTGGAACACAGGAGGTGCCTTCGGAACATCAGGAAACACTCTTTCAACATGAGGGTGACCAGGGTAATATTTCTGTGGGCAACTTTACCAATATTAGAATTTCAAATATTATCTGTTTGTTCCATATATATATATTACCTGTAACAAAGATATATGAATTTATAAGGTGATCGTAGCAATACAAAGCACAAAAAAGTGTTTGGTGGTAGCATATGTTTTGCTTAAAATGATTTTTCATTATATGAAAATACAGTTGCAACCCTTACATGTGATCTGGGACCATTTCTGGGATTTGCATGGGCAAACCAAACAGATTCCCACTGTCTTCTGAAGGGGCAGAAATCCCCAAATATGATCTTGACAGGCAAACTTCCAAAAGAGTTGTTAGACACAAACAAGTCGGACTACAGCGTGGAACTGAAAACCAAAACTTTGTGGCTTCAACAGAACTTTGTAACTTCATGAAACTTTGAAGTTTAAATTTTTTTGGTTTGCTTAAGTGCTAATGTGGGCAAGTAATACATGCAATACATGCCAGGAGATGAGCTATTAAAGGCTTCAACATACTAACAAAGGTCTGCATCTTGCGTGGCATGACAAACTGATGTTCCCCGTTTTAATACTCGTTTCTTTTCTCCTTTCCCCATCACTGGTTCTCAGCCTGTCGCAGATTCATCTGATGCATTTGGCTTCCTAGGCAGCATGGCAGAGGATGGCATGAGGCAGGGGAGGCAGCTCTGAGGTAGGCCCTACTACCTGCCTAGCCATGCTGCACTTGCTATGTCAGCTCACAACTCCAGATTTTCAGCTGGCCTCCAAGATCAGAGAACAAATGGTGCCTTTCAGCTGCCTGAGCGGACAGCAGCACTGCATCTTCACTGTCCAGGGTCCAACACCATGCTTGCCTCTAGGCTGTTTCATCAGTGCTAGTTTAGCTACTAACAAGCTAAATTTAAAGTGCTAGCTAACCCTTCAGCTACACAAACAATATGCATTACCTTGCAGTCACTCGTTCAGCCGAACTATTTGCTTTGTGATGCATGAGGGGCTTGCTGCAGTACATTGTGCAGGCCTGTATTATGCAGCAATTAAAAAGATTTACTCCTGGGCATGGACTTCAATTGCAGCTGTTAATTGCCAGGCATCACAAAAAACACAAACAGATACTGGCCATCCTTTTGTTTAGGCCTTCAAGCCAATTTCTTTGGTTTATCTGATACATCAAAACTTTACTTATTTGAGATACAAAATAATTACTTTTTTTTTTTTCAAGCTCATCAAAGCATGAACTACGGACAACAGAAAGGATGTTTCAGGTCAAAGGAAAGAAGACTTTTTGTGTGCAGGTATGCTGCTGAAGTAAGCAAGACACCCCTACACACGATATTCCAGTCTCTTCCCATATAATTTTCTTGCATATTGTTTTATAAGTAACTATGAATAGATCTGAACTTACCTAATCATGAAGTACCCTATTACACTGATTTTGTACCACACGTGTATACCTATTTGGTGGTATGTTCAACCCATTTTCAGTTCTTAGGTAAAGTTTAGTTGCTATGTCATTAGAAGAGGGTACTACCTAAGCAAAGGCAAGTTGTGTATTTCAGTGGTTTCCTATTTCTAAGAGAATTCTGAAAGTAGAGAAGATTTCTGAAACAATTTACCTGAAGTTTTACATGTAGTTGATAGCTAAGAAGTAGGAAGCTGCAAGTTATTTTTAACATCACGAGACATTTCTTTTTCTTAATTAAGAATTGTCTGGGGAACTGTAGGCTTGTTCTCCGAGAAATATTTATAACGACTATTACTGTCCTGTAGCAGAATAAATTTTCTAGTATTAGACAGACGCTGTGAATGTGTGTGGTCTGTAGGTGGCAGCAGTGGGTGCCTTTGGAGAACGAAGTACCGGTTCTACGACCATTTCATTTCCTACACACCCCATCGGTTTAAAAAGTGTATTGTTTCTCTTATAATACAGGGGTTAATAGCCATGTGGTGAAACTCTTACTATTATACTCTAATATGGTACAAGCAAATATGAGCATATATCCTCACGTTCTTTTGGTTCACTGGCAGTTTTACATTGTTAAGACAAAATTTTGAGGGGAAAAATACTCTGAAGCAGGAAATGTTAGACTACCAGTAAAAAAAAAGAGAAAAGCCGAGTTTCAATAAACCTAAAGTGATATTCCTGGTAAATACAATGTGATGTTTGATGGAGAGTTAATTTTCTACAACTATGAGATATATAAAATGCAGTTTGGTATTTCTGAAAATCTCACAAGGTCACTGCTTGCATTTTTAGCACTCAAGAATAGTGGCACTTGACTTTCTTCCCCATTTAAAGCGTAAATGTCAGGAATAAATACCTCTCCACTGTGGCTGTGTAATAGCCTAATAGATCTATGCACAAGCATGTAATTCTGTGGTAATTACACAGAATCAATTGAATAGTACATAGAAAATTTCTTGAGATACTTATCTTCGCAAACATTGGTACATGGAAGTCTTCTTGAGAGGATTTTTGGTTGGAAAGGTTTAGTGTCATTTGCTGCTATTTATAAAACGTATTTTAAGTAAGATATGCATATATTTCTTGGTACTTGCAGAACTTTTCTTTAAGTTTCATTATGTTTTTATGCTTGCTACCTGGCACAGAGATGAGTAGAGATCTTAAACCAAAAAGAGGTGAAGCACATTTCATAGAGAGAACATAGGCTGCAAGATTCCTACATTAGGAGGCAGCATTGAGTCGAAAATGTAGAGAGCCAGAGGAGCTGTTTTGTAGGAGGTGATTAGGGGAGGATGATGAAGGGACTGGAGCATCTGTTCTGTGAGGAAAGGCCGAGGGAGCTGGGACTGTCCAGCCTGGAGAAGGCTCAGGGGATCTCAATGCCTATAAATACCTGAAGAGAAGGTGCAAAGAAGACAGAGCCAGTCTTTTTCAGTGGTGCCCAGTGACAGGACCAGAGGCAAGGGGCACAAACTGAATCACAGGAGGTTCCCTATGAACATCAGGAAACACTTTTTTACTGTGAGGGTGATCAAGCACTGGCACAGGTCATCCAGAGAGGTTGTGGAGTCTCTATCCTTGGAGATGTTCAAAAGCTGTCTGGACATGGTCCTGGGCAGCCTGCACTAGGTGGCCCTGCTTGAGCAGGGGGGTTGGACCAGATGATGTCCAGCAGTCCCTCCAGCCTCAGTTGTTCTGTGATCTTGTGAGCTTCTCCTAAAATTCTGTATGTTTATGCTGCTCAGAGCAAAAATACTCCATGTGAGTTCAACTTTTCGGTCCACTGGACAGGTGACATGGGGTTCTGCTGTAGCAGGGTACCAAGTAGCAGTGGTGGTAGTTTGTACAAGTACATTGGAATAATTAATGAAGAAGCAAGGGAATCTAGAGAGTGAGGTGAAGTAACCAGCCAATACGATCTTTCAAGCCATGCATTTTCTTCTGTAACTTCCATTAATACCAATGGCAAAAACGTTCATTGACTGCAAAGCTTAAAAGACACACAGTGAATCTTCAGAAATCCCAAGGTTTTTCAGGTTGGCATTTCATCCTGCTAGTCCTAGTGAGGGCCTTAGTTTCCGATGTCTGGAATAAGGTGACTATTCCAAAGATAAAATATGCAATTTTCTGTTAACACTAATCAAAGCAGGTAAGACAGGTCCTTTTTACCCCATTTGGAAGCAAATAACAAGATGTGTACTGAATAGCATAAGAGTTCTGTCACAATTTAAAGATGTACTTTCTTTGATGGCAAGTCTGACTAGAAAACAAATAAATCATCCAGCCAGTAATTTAGCTCATGAGCTGCTTGATTTACACTCCAAGAGTCAGATACACAAACCTTGTCTCTCTCTCTGTGCTAGAGACTTTTGGTCATTTTTTAATAACAAAGGTCACAGTGATGAGTTTCTGACTTGGCTGATTTAAGATGCCTTCCTTTAAAGCTGTAGGAGCTTAATCACTATTTGGGCAAATAGCTTGCAAAGCCTATTACAAATTAAAAAAAAAGCTGAGGTGGAGCTATAAGAATGTTAAACTACCAAACTCGGTATATAATGTATTTATTGCTCTGCTGCTAAATTATGCATATGTTTATAATTCAGGGAGAACATATCTCAGATGACCAAATTTTTTCATACATAAAGGAATTATATTAATCATTGACTAAGATCAGCAGAGATTTTTTAGGATTTAAAAGAAATATATGGTGTACTGGAGGGCAGGGGTTTTTTTTTCAAATCTGGCTCAGATCCATGGAAAGGGGCAGTCTTGGTAAAAGCTGCTAAATGTAGATAGTTTAGGCTGTATTCGGTCTCATCCTGTCTGCAGCTACTCTTGCAGTCTCATCCATCTTGGTCCCAGTGAAGAACCAGTGGTCCAGACCATTCCAGTGCATTTTTTGTAAATGGGAACAATCAATTCAGGGGAATACAAGACAGGATGGGCATGATGAATCACTTTTGTTTTTCTCAGCAAAGATTGCATAGGTTTGTGCTGGTCTCAGCATATCAGCAGGTTCGCTGATATCATAAATTCACTGCAAAAGCACACAGTAGCTTAGTCCAACATTGAAAGAAATGTCATCCACAAAAGCTATATTCTGACAGAGTGCTTGTATTCATTTATCATTTATAGGACAGAACAGGTGTCATTGCAATTGCTGAGCTGCTGCTTCTCTGAAGTCATTGGGATTTTATTGTCTAGCAATATACAACTACATTTTTAATTAGTGCATTCATGATGCTCAAAGCCATTATGAAGAGCTTGTTGAGCATGCATGCAGTAGGCCTGTTACCTTTGAATCATCACTGAGATGATCCTGCACAGGCAGAAAGGCCTCTGCTGCATTTGTGCAGAAGGCCATTATAGATAATGCGTTGCCTCACTGATGTCCTAAGGTGTTTTCCCAATGTGTTGTCTTGCAGGAATGAACCATGTGCAATTGAACCAGGACTTCTGCAGTACTGCTTTGGATTCAGACACTTTTTTTATCTTTGGAAAATTAACTTGATGTGTGGATTCTGTTCAAGTGATGATGTGAAAATAATGGTATTTCAAGCACTGCAAGAACTGCTTAGAATTAGGATGTTTCCAACCTATAAGGGGAAGCAGGAAGGAGCACAATAGAAGGCAGGCACTGATACTATGTTCACTATGAAGACACTGGTAGAATTGTATCTCCTGTCCTAAGAGCTAGAAAAGCTATAGACTGCTCTGGCTGAGGGTATGCATCATCCTGCACAGCACAGTCATAGAGGCTAAAACACTACACCTGCTCCTTGTACACTGCAGCTCTTTTAAACATGCATAAAAATTGTATGTTGAGTGCTGATAGCTCAGCTGGAGCAGACTCGCAAACACCTGTAGTTACACCAGAGGAAAACAATTTTAGTCACTTGTCGCTGGACACATGCAGTCTCTTCATGTGTCATTGCACAGAAAAGCATTTTGTACATATTTTAAAGTGTGTTGTACTACAGTTTTCAACTGTAGCCAAAGAGATTGTTCTTTTTGTATAAATCTTTGAGATATATAAATGTGTATACAAGTAAATGTATAATAAACAAACTTATACATATAAACACACACATATACCCGTATGTGTTTCCATAAATATATGTTGACTTTTGCTCAACAGGTCTAACAAACCTAAGTCTCTAAATTTGAACATGCTTACACAGATATATAAATATACAGAGGGAAAGTGATACTTTTTTTTTTTTACTTCTATTTTACTTCTATGGAGTAAAGTGTGACATTAATTTATTGAAGGAAATTTTATAATATTAAACTTAGTATTAAATATAGACAGGGACTTCTAAACCAAATTTTTAGAACAGAGTTTTTGTAATATGTTAATGAGAATGACAGTTCCTGACAGGTGGCAAATTATTAACTGTGTCATGTGGTTTCCATATGATTTTAGTTTCATTTTGTATCAGTAAGCCCTTTAACTTTTCATGGATTGCAAGTATTGTAAAGGTACAGATGGAAAACCTGTAGATGCAAATCTACAGTTTTTTAAAGTGAAAAATCTCTATCCGTGGCCAGTATGAAGGTAAGTCTGCATTTTGTAATAGCATTTTAGATGTATTGTGAGAACTGAAGGCCTTGCTAATCACATCTTATTGTTTCTGCTTTATCACAAAATGATTTAGAAAAATTAATTTTTTTTTTACTTTTTATTTTTTAACATTTTAAAAAGTAAAATGTTAGTTTTTAGAGCAGGCTTATATTTATATTGGCTGACAGACACTTTACTCTTTTTGCTCCTGTCATGTTAGATCTCATATATTTAATAAGATCGAGAACAATATAATTCAGAGTGATACAGGATTCGCTCTCCTGTGGCACTTAATTAGTACCCCACATGATACGTGAGACTATGATGCTCTTTGGAGTGCTATCATGCATAAAATATAGGGGATATTAAGGGCTGAGATCATTAATTTAGATGATCAGAATTTTATCTAAATCAGAAATTTAATGTGCACCTGTGAGCACATTTGTACTTGGGCTTGGAATTAAGACATTGGACATTCTGGAATACAAATTTGTGAGTTTCTGTTAGCTTTTTTTAGGTTGCAATGTGCAAAATATAACCCCTATGTGTAGCTGTTCCAAGGCTCTTTCAAGACTAGATTCCTTATTCAAAATAATTATGAGACTGTGAGCAAGCTGACATGCTTGATAACGTGTGTGTTTATCTCAGCTTCCTTGATGGCTTCATATACCACCAAGATGTCTAGGCAGGTCTGCAGACTGCCAGCATGGCAGCAGTTTGTACAGTATGGATATTGGAAGTAGAAATCACCTGGCTCACAACTACTCTTCGTGCTGTTGTTTCAGAGGAGTCTGAACATAGTCTGTAAAACTTACTTTCTTATTAGGGGTAATATGATAATGAGAAAATTCCTCTTTGTGAAGTGCTCAGATACAAAAGAATAGGGAGGTTGTAAAGAGGAAGGAATCCAGTTACCGTATTTATTCATTTCAGGTACAAAATTTGAGGCTACTCCTTGCCACTCAAAAGCCAGTATTAGTCCTTAAATGTGAACCTTGATATACTGTGGCTATAAGTTGCCTATCCAAAGAACTTTCTGTTTGGATCCAGTTATTGACTTATGTTTTACCGTTGTGTTTTCTGCAACAGCCAAATAGTGAACCTGTTTGTGGTTTGGTTTGTTTTTTTGGGTTTTTTTGTCTGTTCTAAATCCCAGGTATAATGTTCTTGTCACAAAGAATGATACAGCTTGACCAAGGTAGTACATCAAGCTGCAGAATGACATGATGTTCTTATATAGAGTAAATACAATTCCTTTGGAATTTTCTTGAATGAACCCTAGTAATAAACTCTTTAAGTTGGTTCATACACAAGTTTTCAGATGTGAAACGTGTAAACACAAAGTTCACTTTATGCTGGACTTTGTATCAAAGTCTGCTTCCCCAAATCAGACTGTGAATTGGATGTAAATTGCATTGGTGATTTGAAAAAGATTAGTGGTATTTTATTGGAGAGGATAGGAAAGAACAGTGAAAGGATTCCAGCTATCCCAGCTGTGAGATAGCCTGATCTTTTTTGACCTTTTCTGTGCCAGGACATGAAACCTGAGTAGGACATAGAGCAGAAGGCTAGAAATAGCTAAGGCCTATATAAAAAAAAATAAAAATGTGTAGACACTCAGCACCTTTTTAGGCTGTTATGTTCCCCCTTGTCTTCATTAGGAAATTAAAGGCTTAAGTTCCCTGTTTTTGGATTTGTACCTAGGTCACAGTGTAGACCAGCCCAGTCAATACAAGCAAAAAATAGTCATTACCTTTTATCATGGGATATTAACCGATCGCCTTATTTCATTCCTCTGTGGCAGTGTACCTAACTTCACAGAAAGTTAGGACCAAAGGAGACCTGGCTCCACGTGCCCTTCCCTTGCTCTGAGTTCCCTGGCGCAGCTGTTCCCTGTGTATTGACTACTGCTGTTTGGTGGTGGCACCAGCCCAAACCCAGTGCTTTGGCATGTCCTGCATCATATCCTTTGGGATTGCTGCCAGCAGCTTCTCCCTAAGATACACAAATGAAATAGGGGACATTGTCATTTTAACGTTTATGGCTTTGCAGAGGTGAAAATCAATGAGGCAAAGAATATACTGCCTTACAGGTTTTCTGTTTCACCTGGTAAATACCACAGATCTACAGAGGAAAGATGCGTAAGGACTACTCAAAGAGGTCACAAGACCTTTCAATGTTAAGCAACGTAAACATAGTTCAGACTGCAAATTAATTGTATCTATAGCAGACTATGTTGGTAGGTCATCTGTGTGATGACCTCACACAGCTTGGGAGACATTTCCCAGAGAGGTGCAGAATGGTGCGGGTCTGGCTCCTTACAGGTCTTTTTAACAGGAGAGCTGCAGTCCTATTCAGCATTTTCTTGCTGCATATGGAAAACCAAGCAGAAATGATAAAACCACTATATGTATGCATACAAAGGCAGTAACACAGTTGGAAATGACATAATGATGTGTACTCTGATATAATGGTGTGTATTCAAGACAGGAGTTTTCTTGTTTTGTGCTGTGCACAGTAAGGGACAAGAGCTCAGCAGTTAAAAAAGTTCTGGGAAGGAATCAATCTTTTTTTCCATAAACTGGTTTTAAAAACTAGTAGAGGTAAGCTGTTTTCTTGGTGTTTTGCAACTATTAGGAATTATCTCAACAGCTGCTTGGTAGGTGAAGATCACTGGCTGGGAGAGTGGGTGACCTCAGCAGGTTCAGAGGTGCAGCTCCTCTTGAAGTGATTGTTCACTGATACTTCAATACATTCTGCATTTTGTACCTGCTTGTTTAAATGATTGTGAGAATTGCTGTATGATACTTGAAAAAGAAAATGTTGTTAATCTTTCTTTTTTCTTCTTCTTTTTAGGAACTAGTAATGAAGAATGACTCCACCAATTAAAAATACAATTTACATTTATCTTTTCCAGAATACATGTATATCAGTGAAGTTAATTTAATATTTAAATCAAGAATACAGAAAAATGCAAGTCCCTTTGCCATAATAAAAATCCATAACCTGACTTTCCTTTGTATAAAGTACTATGAGCAGGTGGTATCATCAGGAAAAAGACTCCATTGCAGGAAAGCACTTTAGATTAATTCTGACTTTTTTTTACATAAAGTAAGGAAAGAATGACAACAGTGACAGTCTAATGCATGATGAAATTTACTAAGCAGAATTTTATTTTTTTAGTTGGTGGAATTATAATTTACATAGTTGATATTGGAGTGGACTTCTGGGTAGCTAGTAAATATTTTTGTCAAGGACAATATTCTTGGAGTATATTGATACTGTGTTTTAGAGGCCTTTCATCATTAATAAATCAGATATTCAGTTATGAATGGTTTAAAAATGACTGGGAAGGTACTGATACTGGGAAGCTGAAATGGATTTTTCTGGTTCATCTCTTTCAGTGCGGAATATTTATAAGGTAAGCACATTTTAACATTTATTTTTAAATGAGAAATCATACTGCTTTAGAACAGTTTATTAAGAAATGCTTAATATGGCTTTAGGGATAAGACCACTTCTGGCCTTAATAATTATTGCTCCATGTAAGCAAATGGATTTTTGTCTGCTTATGCCAATGTAAATTATGTCAGGTTTTGATGGAAATGTAGGTCTTCTTTCATTTTACCTGTAAGTAATAATTTTTATCATTCATAGCCTAACTCTGGTTCATCAGCCTTTTCATAGGGCATATTTAATAAAAAAGCTTGCTTTACAGAGTAATACTGTTGTAACTGGTAAACGTAAGTATTTAAAATTATGTTAAGAAGATAATTAATTTGATTACACTAAGCAGGTGAGACAACTGAAGAAAGAAGTAATTTCTGAACCTGAGAGTCCACCTATATGTGGAAAATGCACTAAGATTCAGGAGATAAATGTATAGTTGAATAGTTTGTAAGAATACTTGCAGCAGTACTTCCTGCAGTGACTGCGTTAACAGCAACAGGAACTTTTGTTTGCTAAAAGGCACATGTCCAGGAATAGTTTAAGCTACCATATGCTTAACATTCTCTAGTGGCTTTGCTATAAAATTATCGTTATCTTTATAGAGATCACCTGTGCCAAAGTTTTACTTCCATTTTAAAACTGAGGTGAAAGATGTTGGCAAAAAGTCCCGATTTTCAATTATTTTAGGTGTGCAACATACATGAAATGAGTGAATATAGAACTGTCAGAGGCACTTAATAAAACACCTAAAATGCCTCCTTTAACTTCCTGTACTATTCTATGGACAGCAATGAAAGCTATATTTATGCCAATGGAAGAATTCCCCTCAAACATATGTTGTTCTCTTGATGTTATTTATCATGGATTAAGAAAACTGATGGAGCTTTTACATATCACAATTAACTTTTGCCTCTCAATATTCTTCTTCCTATTGCCTGTCAGCTTTATTTTCCAGCCTCTCCTCTTACAATCCTGCCATTTTAGACTTCACAGAGGAATATTTACTGACAGGTTTAATTTTTCTGGTGTCAGGTACTAGAAAAACTTAGAAATACTACATTTTTTAAGAAAAAGAAATTCCCTCTTCAATTTCTCTGGACATTTTCCTATTCACTAACCAGATCCATGGACATGGGTTGGTTCATGTGAGATACACCAAAACCTGGCCACAGGGACTCTTAATAGGTACTGCTTTTTAGAGGCGGTACCTCTGGGCCCACAGTGGCACTCTCCTTTTTGTCTGTCCCCAAGGGTTTTCATCTTCAGGTGTGGCTGGGAGTGCCATCCTTGTTCTCGTGACTTACAAACCTGCCTCTCTGAATCTGTTTCTTCCACAGGAAGTTAAATCCATGACCTGTCTTTCTGATAACTGATGATAAATATTAAGCCAGTAACCGTGGTGTAGAATAGCAGAAGCCACTGTTGCAATGTCTGGCCAAAACCTTCCCTTCTTCCCCTTTCTCTTCCATGACCTTATTCTCTGTAATCTGTTCATGACTGCAACTCTAATTTCACCTTTACTTGGTTTTACACTCCCAGGTTGCCCCTAAAATTTCCTGCTGGTTAGTGCCTATGTCTAAGACCTCACCTTTCAACACTGACCTTAAGAATTCAGATCCAAGCTCCAATAATCTACAATTCTAGATACTGTAATCTTGACTCAGTGCTTGTACTATCCAAAATGCTGCTTTTACAGGAAAATCTTAATGGGTTACCTACATTCTAAGGTAATCCATGGTACTCTTGGATTTACCTGAACTCATACCCTTTCCAATGAACACTTCTTACCGTGAATTACTGTAATTTTTGAAACTTCCTTCCCAGAATTAGCCCTGTCTTCTCTAAGTGGCTTATTATCTAGTAAATATAATTTTGCCCTTTGCACTAACAGTGTTGTCAAATTGGTCACTTGTTCTCTGTTGCACAAATGATGTTTTCTCCTATGGTGCCGCTTACACTTGGAAAATTTCCAAGCTGGTATGTATGAATTACAAAGTTCTTTCAGCCACTCCTCACAGTTCAGCAGTGTGATAATGCATACCGTAAAAAAATAAACTGATAACAGCAAGCTGACATCCGTGTTAGTACCTTTGTGATAAACTATTACGTACTTCCTGTTACATGTGTTTCCCTAGGTGTATCCACGTACAACACCCTCCTGTTCTCCCTCTTAGTCATCTGATGTATCCAGTTAATTTAGACAATGAGTCTCTCAAGTTTATCTCTGCAGTCAATGGATAAAAATAGATTTTGTCAGGAGTCAGGTCATACTTGTTATGGTGATCTTCTCCAGAAGGTCATTTGCGGCAGGAGCCAATATTTTCCATTCACTACAAAGGAAATAGGGGCCTAGCTAGTAAATATGACTTGGCCAGTGAACGTAGGATGCCTGAAATTAGAAGGTGTGAATACACCTTACCAAATTATCTTCCTTCATTTTTTCTTTCTTCTGTCCCTTCTTCCCTCTCATACATCCTTTATACCTCTTGCTCCATCTTTGAAACAGGGAACTTCATTATGTTATGTTTGTACAGCGCACAGCACAATGAGAATCAGTGTATGTTATCACACTGCCAGTGCTAAGTAATCAATATGTAAATCATGTGTGTATACACTTATGCACATTTATATTAAAAGAGAGAGAAAGAATGAAATTTAAATTATTTAATATCAAATAAGGCTTCAGTTTCTTTTAATGGAAAGAATGTAGACCTGTAGTTATATTTCATATGAAATGTTATTCTCTGCAAGGAGACAAAATTAAGTTGGTAAAGTATATGTTAGCTATGCTGACTAAAATTATTTTCAGCCTGACCCACTTTTTAGCGGGGCCTGTAGTGATAGGACAAGGGGTAATGGTTTTAAACTGAAAAAGCGTAGATTTACATTAGATATTAGGAACAAATTAATGTGGAGGTGGTGAGACACTCGAACAAGTTGCCCAGAGAAGTTGTGGATGCCTCGTCCCTGATATTTTTCAAGGTCACATTGGATGTGGCTTTGAGTGACCTGGTCTAGTGGAAGATGTCCCTGCCCATGCCAGGGGAGTTGGAACTAAATGACCTTTAAGGTCCCTTCCAATCCGAAACATTCTATGATTTAAATGCGTCACACATTGGTAGAATTGAGAACAGACTGTGGCATCACAGTCAACGTTAAGACGGCACCACAGTCAGTGAATATGGAAAAAGGGGACATTTCCCTTGGGGCACCGTACAAAATCTGAAGTCCACTGACATGTAGCAGTTCACAGCATCAGTCAAGGACACCTGCAGAAGACTAAATTTTATCAGTTAATAACCTTCACTGTCAGAATAGAAGGCCATGCAGGCAGCAGACATAGTGATATTGGCAGCTGCTGTTGTGTCTTTTGATGCTTGAAGGTAGGCTCAAGAGGCCCTGTGTCTTTGAACAGAAGCAGGTGAAGAAGATTTTTTTGCATATTTGTAAAGATGAATTGTAAGTCCATGAGACATCAGAGTAACTGTGAGTACTTTGATGAGCCTGGGATTATTTAATTGCATGTTTTTAGAAAGCAATGAGAAAAAATCAGAGTCAAGATAAGTGATGTTTAGTTTAGTCAAAAATGAGGGCTGAAGTTGGTAACATGCCTCTAGCAATTCATGTATATAACAAGAATTTCCACAGGAAAAAACAAATAGAAAGGTTTTTACAATACCAAGTCAGAGAGGTAGAGAGAGTCAATTAGAAGTGGAAGGTTTGTAATGCTACTTTAAGTGAGTTAGAGGTTACACAATAATATGTGCTTGATCATATTTTCTTAATATAAATTTACTGACCTAACTATTGACTTAGTTGCATCAGTGTCATGGATTTAATCCATGCCTTTTGATACTTAGAAGATTATATTTGTCTTATAGAAGATTAACATGCATCAGAGAATAATTTTCCTTTGATTAAGGATTTATACAGTGCTGCAAACTGGCTGTGTGGGTAGAATTTAGACAGAACAGTCATTGTTGCCAGGTCTCTCACACCCTGCCTGCCTGCATTTCTAAACGGCACCCAAGTCTTTATCAGTGTAGTTTGATGATATGGGACGTGTAGTCTTCCAGTGTACTGGGGTTGTGGTGGAAAGTCCTTATTGGAACTCTGAGGGGAAGCAGGTGATACATGGAAGCACTGGCAAGGCAGCTTGCCTGTGGCATGTGAAGGCTGTGAAGCAGCAAAACCAAGTAGCTGTCCCATCTGTGAATTCCCAGTCAGAGCCAGAGCCTTCCTAATTTTACAGCAGATCAGGAGCAAATTTCATCCCTTATGACGTGATGATGAAAATGTAGGAGTATCTCAAGAACTGAGAGACAGTGGAGCTGCGTTTCAAGGAATGTTTATAACAGGTAGGAGTCCTATCATCTGCATCCTCCACAAACCAACACTACGAAGGCAGAAACGTTTTCTTTTTCTCCTGTCAAAGTGGATATAATATTTAGAAACACTGATAATACTTTCCTGTTCACATATGACAATTCCAGTTGTAAAGAAATTGTGAGTTTTTTACTCTATTGGCTTCCATGTAGCTTATGTACCTTGGATTAATGAAAAGTTCCTCCTTAATGAGTTTAGAGGGAGAAAAAGTAAATGGTAACCCTACCTTTGTCTGTATTAACGACAGACCTTTTCACCTTCAGTTTAAGATGTACCTGTACTTAAAATACATAATTAATCCAATACTTTTAATTAATGTATTATTATTCCAGTTGAAGCAGCTTTTTAAAAGTTTGGGGTTTTTTTCAGTTTACGAAGACTGAAACACAAAACTTTTATATCAATAGATATAGGAAAATAGATTATAGGAATGTAATTACGATAGGTTCAGAGTAGGCATAGTGTTTAGGTGCGCCATGGGCATGATAAAGGAGAAGATTCGAGCCTGACCTACCTTTTAGTATGGACTGAACTTCGTTTGCCCTTGGCTGTGAATCTGTGAATGCAATTGTTCAACACTAGGCCATAGTTGGCTACGGGCCCTTCCTAAAATGTCCTAATATTACATGTCACATGGGCAGATGGGAATAGGAGTGTAAACTCAAAATACTCTTAAAAGAGGAAAAATTTGTCACAGTGAATTACTGTAAGTGACATAGGCATGTGGAGCTCAGGGAACACCACCTCGCTTAATGCATAGTCATAGAGCAATGGAAGTATTTGGACAGACTTTTCTAGAAAAAATGATGTCTTTTATACAGTACTCAAGGTCAGAAGTGGACTAACTGAAATCACTACAACTAGTGAAAGAAACTATAGTATCTTATGGTATATATATACCAACTTATAACAATATAAACCTAGTATACCATATTCAGAAGGCATATGCTTCCAAAAAGTGACAAGTGATTTCAGGTGTGCATCCAGCTGAAATACTGCTTTTACAACATCTGGTTCTTGCCTTATGTATCATCTGCCTTCTCTGCTGTGAGCTCTGCAGCTCAAAATTTGTGCAGCTGGTTTCCACCTGTTGCTGCTTGGACAAAGACAGGCTCTGGTGAATGAGTCCATGGACAACTAACAGATTGGTCTATCCAATTGTTTTTTCTTGAAAACATTGCAAACTCTCCAGATGTTTACAACTTGGATGCAAGACCCAGATGTTTTGGAATACTAATTGCTTTATAAACAGAAAAAGCTATAGATGCCTTGCCAAACAGTTCAGTTCTTTGCTTATGAGTGATTATTTAGAGAACAGTAAGATAAATACACAAAAACATAAAAGTAGAAAACAGTTTCCTTTGGGAGTAAATAATGGATCTAGAGCCAGCTCGCAGAATCAACGTATGGCCTGCATGGCAGGGCTGCGGTCTGTGAATCTCTGCAAGAAAGGTTCCAAAGGGTTACAAGAAGTAACCAAAGGGTTACTCAGCAGTAACATAGCTGCTCCAACACTGACTACTGATGCTTCCATGTTGCAATTTTCACTTGTATGGTTGGCATACTGTAACAGACCAGGGAATAAGTAATGTATGCACTTAAACCTGCAGATCCCAGCTATCTCGCTTTCGGCAGTGGAAGAACCTCTGACACTGTCTCCCTTGTGGTCAAAGGATTTGGTCTTTAAAGGTGGTGAAGGTATTAAACTTTTGACACCTGGAGAACCCAGGAATTCTTCCTAGCTCTCTTTGTAAGCAGAAGGGGACTGTGCTCCAATATCGTATTGGGAAGAGATGATTCTGTGAGATCTAGGTGTCTGATGATCTGTTGCCCCCTGTGCTCTATGTGAAGGAAATGCAGCTGCATGGGTTTCATGGGGTCCATGGTGCGTACGATCCTACGGACTATCAGGGAATCAGGAACCTGCAGCACTTCAGCGTGAATCTTGAAATCACCTCAGATGCAGCCTTAAAGAATGGAAGTAGGTGAACTGAGGCATAGGACCTTGCCTTTCTTACCCTGCACATTAACAGGCTTTTACAGCTGTGTAAGATAACCAAATGGTGGTCTGTGGTGTTCTGCTTGATTTCTCAAGAAAATAAATCTGAACGAATGATTTAATCTTCGTAATCCGGATGACTAAATTCTTCTGGTGAGGGGAAAGGCCTTTAGCAATATTTATAGTGCTAGAAAAATCAGCTGAGTACCAGTGAGTTTTCTTGAAAAAGGACTGCTTTTGCTGTCCTTGCCTGCCAGTTATAGTCAAAATGGGTTCATTGGAGAAGAAACTGGAAGCTCAAAACATCTGGGAACTAAATTGGCAGAAATAGCCTTGAAAGTGATGTCTGAAGGCT
This sequence comes from Falco biarmicus, assembly GCF_023638135.1. NCBI lineage: Eukaryota > Metazoa > Chordata > Aves > Falconiformes > Falconidae > Falco > Falco biarmicus. Next base: position 41,473,422 of record NC_079290.1, on the reverse strand, counting down.
GTTATGCTCAAAATTAAGTTTATGGGCATAGAAACAGGATTTATATACCTACAAAGCCAAGAACTTACTATTAGTAGAAATGAAATTGTAACAGTTGATTCCAAGAATCATTATTAGTCTAGATCTTTTTACTACAGGGAAAGCAATAATACTTCTATGCATAAAAAGTTTCAGTAATAATAACACAGTTAAAATTGTTACATATTTCTTAGTTCCTATCCCTTTTGTTCACCTTTCCTCAGCTCCTCTGGGTCTTAAGGTCAGCAGTTTCATTCTGGTGTGTGGGTGGGTTATGGGCGTTAATCAGTGTGGAGTCATGCTGGGAGGAACCTGATGTTCCTGTTGATGTTTTCTTCTTCACTCTTAGGATCCACTTTGGGTCTTTTTTGTATGTTTGCTAACACACTTTTAGCTTTCTCTTTATTCTCTGCAGCTTCATGTTACATCCAAACTTAGTATCTATGGTGCCTTTTATGCATGTTAGATATAATTTCTTTGTTACTCCTAAAACTAGTTTCATCCAGCTCCAGGTCTGCATTTCTATAACTGACCATTGGTGAGTTGTTTATAGCCATGGAGTCTCCAGTGTACAAGCCATCTCTTATCATCCTATGCATGTACTCTTGCACACCATCTCTCAGGACCTCTGCTATCATACTAGGACTATATTTCTCTATCCTACTTCATCATGTCTGTCATAAATATCTCCTTCAATACGGAATATCTGTTTGTTACTGTTACCCATATGAAACTATGGATGTACCACAAAAATGTACAAAAGTAAAACAAGTTAGCCACTTGGTCAATTGGAAGAAATCACCATCTTTTTTTCTGCAGAAAATCCAAGCTAAATGTCACAGACAGGTCAATAAATTTTCAAACAGAGCAAGCCTCAGTCCTCATGCCTTGCAAAAGCTTATGCTGTTACTAGCAATGAAAGTGCCTATTATGGTGCTGCAGAGTTAAAAGGCTTAGTCAACTGTCTGCTCAGCTAGTGTTACTGACTGCTTGAAGTCAACTAACTAGCAGAAGACAGCAAGCATTGGTTTGCTGTAAGGTAGGATTTACATACATACTTACAAGGATACTTCTCCCAGCTTTCATTTGTTAACTAGTTCTGAAAGAGTCTTTGTGTGCTGCTTAACAGTTCAACTGGAAAGAGATCTTCAGCTGTGAAAACCTCTTCTGGAATTGTTCCATTTAATCTATTACAGAAAAGTGCATTGCCTACCTCCTTTATCTTCTAAAGCAGTAGTGCAATGAGTCAGATCATTCACCAGAGTTGTGTGTATCTGTGTGTGAACCCACCAGGGGCAGCAGAAATATTGTAATTTCCAGCAGCTGGAGGTCTGGTCCTACATCAGGTTGTAGCCACCATTCTGTTTTCCTAAGCACAGCTATAAAGGTTACCATGTACAACAGCTCATTCCTTCTTAATTACCAAAATGGTTTCTGATTAAAACTTAAGCATTCTCTCCCCTCTAAGGTGCTATGCCACCTCCAGGCCTGAAGCAAATGTCTTGAACATGGGGATGAGAGCTAGGTTTTATTTATATCTATGCAAAACATTAGAGACATCCTGAACAGAAAAGGTTCTTTACCGCACAGAATGTACACCAGTTATGACTAATTCCACATATCTTTGCATTTACTGCTCTTTCAGAGGAAGTGATAGTTTAGGCTTAATTGAAAATAATCCAGAACTGTTCTTCATGTAAACTCACTCAGATTATTAGTAGAATTTGTCTCCCCAGGAATCTACGTCTTGAAAATAATTTTCTGAAATGAAAGTCTGCCTGAGTATTTAGAAAATAACATTCCAGTGATTTTTTTTTTTTTTTAATTTTATAAAAGCCTGTTGCATGTTTGCAATTCATCAGATACTATTCTTGGGGCTTATGGATCTATATTATATAAATGTGGATGTTCACAGCTGGATATTCCCTAATACCCTCAAAAGACTACAAGGGAAGTGAATGAGTATCAAAAAGAGACTGAGGCGAGATGCTAAGGGAAACTTCAGAAATTTGGTACTTTTAAAGAAATAAGAACCTAACAAAATAAAGATTGTAATCTTTATTCAGGCAAGTCTCATGCTGTTTTAGTAGTTTTTACATCGCATTGGTATCAATAGGCTTAAATGATTATCTGATATCACTGAAACCAGACAGATATCAGACAAAATTTTATCTTAGTAGAAGCTGCTGGATTACATTCAAAGATAAAATGTGAATGGAGAGTGAAATGGGAAAAAATCATTGCTAGGCTACATCATTTTGAGTTGCACTTCTAAAAAATGCTGTCTAATCAAGTCGCCTTTTTTTATAGGTATTGGTTTGCTTTGAAGTATGGCTGCCAAGCTGCATTTAAACAAAAAAGCAGCGGAGATACATCAGAAACAGAGCCTCCCAACTTCATTCAAAACCAAGTTGTTGATGTAGTGACTGATATTAACATGCTCAGGGTATTCAAGACTTTTCTTGAGACCACACCACAACTTTTTGTCCAGATTTACATCCTCATGGAACATGGCAAAAATGATTTCTGTCAATGTGAGTCTGCCTTTTTGCTTAATTTGCAAGTTGAGTATCTTACCTAAAAAGATAACTCATGTGATTGGATAACATTTTAAACATACCTTGGAAAACATACACTCCACTGTATAATTACTCTGCATTTAGATAGAACTTCTGTCTAGTATATGGTCCATTCTGCTAAATTCATAAAAGAGAAGATTTCACTGTAAAAAGTCATAACATCTAATAGAATGTAATTAGTATATAATTTGCAGAACACTTTGTTATGTGTGCTCTTGCTTACAGTTTCTTTGAAAACTGCTGATTTGACATCTTGAAATCAGTAATGTATTAGAGCAGCCCTGTGAGCTTTCACTACCATCATCCATGTTACAAATGAGGGACAGAATCAGAAAAAACCTAAGGATATGTCCGCATTGCAGAATGCAATATCATGAAGAGATACTGGCTTAACTCTCAGAAGCAAGACAGCAGCTGTACCATTTCCAGTTCTAAAACTAGCATGACCATGGGCAAGACATTGACTTACCAAACTGATAGAACAGCACTGCTGTCTATTATTGTTCCTTTGTAGTCCATGGAGTCAATAGGTACTCAGACAAAACGGTCAGACAAATCTCATCTTAAATATGACTATGTGAAGAGTCAAGTCTTAGTTATAATTTTCTACAACACAGACAGCCTAGAGTCAATACCAGTTGCTGAAACATAGGTTTTTATGAGCTATTTCATAGAATCATTCAGGTCAGAAAAGACCTTTAAGATCATCAAGTCCAACTGTATAACCTAGCACTGCCGAGTCCACCACTAAACCTCCCCTGACACAACTTGAGGCCATTTCCTCCTGTCGTATCACTGGTTGTTTTGGAGGAGAGACTGACACCCACCTCGCTACAACCTCCTTTCTGGTAGCTGTAGGGAGCAATAAGGTCCCCCCTGAGCCTCCTTTTCTCCCAGGCTAAACACCCCCAGTTCCCCCAGCCGCTCCTCATAAGCCTTGTGCTCCAGCCCCTCCACCAGCTTCGCTGCCCGTCTCTGGACACGCTCCAGCCCCTCAGTGTCCCTCCTGCAGTGAGGGGCCCAAACCTGAACACGGCATTCGAGGGGCGGCCTCACCAGTGCCCAGTGCAGGGGGACGGTCACTGCCCTGGTCCTGCTGGCCACACGGTTTCTGACACAAGCCAGGGGGCTGTTGGCCTTCCTGGCCACCTGGGCACACTGCTGGCTCACGTTCAGCCGGCTGCCGACCAGCACCCCCAGGTCCTTTTCCTCTGGGCAGCTTCCCAGCCGCTCTGCCCCAGCCTGTAGCGCTGCGTGGGGTTGGTGTGACCCAAGTGCAGGACCCGGCACTGAGCCTGGTTGAACCTCACACACTCGGCCTCGGCCCATCGGTCCAGCCTGTCCAGATCCTCTGCAGAGCCTCCTGCCCTCAAGCAGATCAACACTCCCACCCAACTTGGCAGTGTCTGCAAACTGACTGAAGGTGCACTTGATCCCCTCATCTAGATTGTTGATAAAGATATTAAACAGGACTGGCCCCAGTACTGAGCCCTGAGGAACACCACTTGTGACCGGCCACCAATTGTTTTTAACTCCATTCACCACAACTCTTTGGGCTATACTTGCAATACTTTGGGAATTTCCAAGTCATTTGTGTATGGAGATGGCAAATATGACACACAACTCGTGCAAGACCATTAATGGCCAGAGGGTGGGCAGGATAACATAGGCATACCAAACAGCATTAGATGCCTAGATTTAGGTAACTAAACTGAGCCTTAAAATTAAGGTGACTTTTTCAGAAGTACAGAGGAAATATAATATTGCTATAAAGGAAGTGTTAAGAAAGTATGAACGTCTCCAAAAGTTCATTCTGAAATTATAATGTAAAATAAGTATCTTTTTCCTCAGTCTAACATTTTTCCTTCTGTTTTGTTTAGATGCTGCCATTATTATGTCTTTTTGTGGTATCTCCTTTTCAACAGTTGATTATCAGATATCATTACGAAAATCTCTACCTGATAAAGATGAATTTCATGTGCTCCCCGGGTTAATGTATCTGTTTTATAAACTGCTTACCATCACTTCTTGGTTACTCAGTATTTCACTGATCACTCTACTAAGTGTTGGTAGTTCTGCAATTCTGCTGACATTCCTTTGGATTTGTGGCTTCACCTGGACTTTGAAACAACATACAACATTCTGCAAATCTAAGAAGATGGAATATCTATACAGAACTGTAGTTGGAATCATTCTCATTTTTACCTTTTTTAACGTAAAGGGGAGAAAAACAAAACTTTGCCTTTCTATGTATTATGCTACTCACACTGTTGTAACTCTAGGTATTTTGTTTGTATATTTGTTCTGGAAACCTTCCATTATCAAAGAAATACATTTTACAGTTGTGAGCATCCTAACTATTCTTAGTTTGGTGTTAGGTATTATTTTTCTTGTTGTTTATTATAGGTGTTTCCATCCTACTGCTTATTGCAGACCACAGGCATGTTCAGATGAAGGTGATGGAGAGGTAGGACAAAAATATAGAGTGAAAATCAGTAGATTTCAAAATTTCATAATGCAATGAACTGTATAGATCTTTTTGTGCAGACTTCAAAGCAAATATTTGCTGGACAGGTCTGTTTCTCTCTTATTGTCTCTCATGTATCATCACTGAGTAGTACATAATGGACCAGAGTTATCGGCTCTGAGTAACTATTGTTTTCTGTGATACTGCACAAAGCCTTTCTAACATGAATATATCTCTTATGTGCTGGTCAAAGTTACTTTTGAAAAAGAAGCATTTTAATCTGTCTGTCCAACACAGTCCACTGTTTTAGTTTTTAGCAATGCAAACAGAACATAGGAAAAGCTAAAAGTTAATCAAATGAAAGCTAGCATTGAAACAATATTCTATTCATTTATGTTGATTCTGTTAAAAACAAGGTTTACTTTTCTGTTCTTGCTGGAAGGAAAGAGGCATGCATTTGAAATAATTGAGTGCAGTGATCAGTTATCTGCTTCTCCCCATTAGTGTAAGAGCTGCAGTTTTTCTTCAGATAAGCATAGTTACAAACTGTACTGCCTTCTCTCTAAATATCCCCTGAAGAAGAATAGCTTTGATTTATGGCTCAATCACTGTCTTGCCACAGGAAATTTGGGGAGATATTTTCAAGCATTTTATCTTTTAGGTGTTTTAATGACTTCTTTATTGTTTTTGTTCTGCTCATCTTTCACACAACCTTCTGTACTTAGGGGTGATGCCAGGTTGTTGTTCTGGATTATAATAGCAGCCTGAGTGATTTATGGATGGCAATAGGATTCTTGCATATAAAGGAATAACAGTTTTCCTTGAAGCTTTCCTCTCCTTGGAGCTCTAAGATGTAATACTTTAAAAGCTGTTTTCCCCTGAAATAGAAGGCTATGCAAGGTATGCAGTGGTGCAGCTTCTTTTGTCTTTGCCACTTGGAGAAGAGAGAAGCAACTGTTCTGCACTCACAGGGGCTAGAAAATGATGGAATAGCCAGCTTGTCCATCAAGATTTTTTGGCAGAAGGCAGAGTGAAATTAATGTTCAAATACTGAATCAACAACAAAGGAAATAGGGTTGATAGCCACAGCTTCTTCAGAAATAAAATATAAGAGGAAGTCTTTTGGAGCTGCTGCATTTTAAATCTGAATTATGAAAAACAGGGCTCTTTCTCTCCCCTCCTTTCTCCTTCCAATAATTCACCTTTGCAGTTACAGTAGCCACAGGCAAAGGGAGGAAAAAAGGTTTGAGAAAAGAGACTAAAGATAAGAAAAACTGATAAACTTTGCCAGGGACCAAATCCGTTAGCATTATTGACAGCAAACTTCCCTGAAACTCTGGAAAAAGGGCTGGTGCTTTGGTTCATAATTAGAGTGCTGAAAAGCTGTGTCTTGTGCCTTTTGTGTCAAGTCCATGGACTCCAGACTGCCTTTTGCTTGTTACCCTTCCATCCTTAGCAGAGCTCAGGGAAGTTCCATTTCCATAGTTCTCTTTACCACTTACACCTCCTTAATCCTATTCAAGGAAATTTCTAGATGCATAGCTTGGATTGAATGATCTGCCTCTCTGAGGATATGCATGAAAAAGCAGCGGAGTAAGAAAAATTTACTTCTGAAATCCCTCATTTCCACTTAGGGGTAGCTAGAATGCAGATCCAGAAGTTAAGACATAAAACCCCACGATCCATGAGATTTAAGCAATAGTTTTCCTTAAATGAATATATAGAACAGTACCTTCTCTTCTGTCTACTCTGGAAGAGAGATTTCCAGATTTTTTTTGCCCTGGAATGGCTGCATAGGTAAGATCAAAACCCCAAGGCTCCATCCTGCTTCATGGACCATGATTGCCCTAAGTTCTGTCTCTTATCTACAGAGTATTTAGTACTCATGATGGTACCCTTGGCAGCAAAATGCATGCCTGGTTTTAGGCTGAAAGTACTCTTATTTTGCTATGGAAAAATAGGATCCTAAATAGTCAAGACTAACCCTATATAGCTTCCCACACTTATTGTTTGCTCATCTGAAATCCTGAGAAGGGACTAGGGTAAGGTACGGTGGAAAAGGGAGATTTTTATCTCTATCTTGCAGAAGATTACAAAATTTTGTCTAACCTTTATTTGGAAGATGACCTCAAACCTTGTACATTATCTAAGAAGTAGATCTCTGGTGAAATATGAGCTTCTGAGAAGTCCTAGTGTGGGAGTTTCAGCCCTGGAGCCTCCAGGTTGTCTGCACTGCCAGATGCCAGAAATTTGGAGCCCAAGTTGCTCTGCAGGAAGGTTAGTTTCTGGTGAAACACAAAATTGTCTTGGTGATTTTTTTTTTTTTCTTTCAGTGAATTGACAGATTCCAAGTAAAGGGATTTCATTGCCATCTCTCTGGCCAACTCCTAACACTAATTTTCTTTCATGGGAGAAATCTGAATGTTGTGCTGTTCTCCCTGTGCATCCTCATTCCCTCTCCTGTGCCACTGAGAAGAATGTTACACTGAAACTGACTTGGTAAGAAAGGCATCTAGGTGGCTATTTATATCACGTTCATTCAAATACACACAAACCCCAGTTACTTGAGTTCCAATCCCTATTTTAATGTTTATAAGTTCTAGTGGGTATAATTTAACCATATCAAAAAACTGGGAAATGATCCTTCTGGAAATCATGTAAGTTCTTTTCATAAAAAACAGATCTTCAGTGTCCTGCCACAGGACACTGTGAACCTCTCCATTTGGCGGTCATCAGAGGGCCTCAAGAGATGGGAATTCCTGTTAGCTTGTCCCCTGCAGACTTTTGTTTATTTATTTTCAGCTTTAACCTCCTCCCTTTCTTCTTGACCTTGAGTTCAAGATTTTCACTTGATTCCCTTCATTTTCATAGTTATGAAAATGGCTTCTCATTCATTTGGTCATTGTAACTCAGAATCACTGTAGCAGGGGGGGCAAGGAAGCACAAGAATTTACTCTAGAGACATTTCATATCATCAGTGACCACTTCAGACAAAACAAACAAAGCCCCACTTCACCTAGGTGTAACGTTCAAACAATAGACTTCATACATATCCTTTCTGTTTCCCCGACTACTCTTAAAATTCAGCTGCCACTCAGTTCATGCATTATGCCTGACCTTGTCATTTTAATCTAACTGCAAATTGAAAACAAATGTGTTTTTTCTTTTTTGTTAAGTATGTCCATTACATCTTACAAGAAGTATTTTAATAAGTTAAATAAAAATAATAAACAATTTCTTCTTGCTTTGACTACTGTCAGACCTGGGTAAGAGAGACAACATTCAACAGAATTATTTTAATTATCCTGCTAATATTCAACGTGCCATTTGATGGCATGGGTGAGCTCACCTGATGTACCACAGATAGCACTGATTTATGAAGCCATAATTGGGTTTCCAATAAACATTTGTCAAAATAATGTATTCATTCAAACCGAAGCCTTCTTTATTTATTCATATAAAAGAGCACTTAACTTTCAACAAAGAATTGCCTGCCATCAAAAACACTCCATAAACAGGGGAAATTTATGAAGACACAGTACCAGGGGGTGATCTGTGGAAGACTAAAGTTCACTTTAACCCTTCAAAGTGCTGAGTTCCACCTCTTGCTTGTTGCTGGTACTATGCATATTTATTTCTAAAACCCCCAAGCCCAAACATTAACCTTTATATATTTAGACATTGTAGCAACTCTTTTTTTTTTCTACCACAGTGTCTTGCATTTCAAAGATGGTTTCAAACCTAACATCTCATTTTCATTATGGAGTGTAGAAGCATGCACACAGCTCAAAGGTAGTTGTTGTTTTTTTTATTTTTTTTTGCTTACCTGCATTCTGCCCACAGTTTCCGCCATCTATATATTTTGCCAAAAAACCCCAAAACAACTTCAAGAGGTTAAACAACTTATCTTGCCTGAACCTGAGGCAATATATATGTCATTCATTTCAGCTGAGGAATTTTCCTATTCTACCTCTTTGTGCTCTTCTCTACTTCCTAGCACTTCAGTTTCATTTCACAGATTTTTAAGCAAAGTAGATGTGCTACACAATCACTATTTGAATGGAGTGCATATAACCCCTTGTAATCCACCCTCATCAAAATCTTTTCTTCTTTTACCACCGATTAGCTAACATATAACAAATCCAAGCCACACTGAAGATTCCCACTATGTCAGTCTTCATTAGCTTAGTAAAATGTAGACCGTGGTGGGGATAGTGGCAATGCTTCAAACTTACCTTACCCTGCTTACACCTGTTGAGACTATAAATTGCATTGGCCTTCCTATGATTGTATGTTGGTTTCCAGGTATATTTCTATTTTTAGCATATAGTTTTTATTTCTGACAGTGAACACAGCTGTAAATAACAGAGCAGAATGAGAAAGGATAGGAAGGGTTTCAAGTGTGCATTCATGCCTCATACTTTAGTGTGATTTTGCGAATCTTAATACAAAATCTTCATCTTTACCGTTATTGTTACTACTACCGGCACTTTGTCCAGGTGAGGATGACAATACTTAGAAGAATATGTATCTGTTGCAGCCAGAATGCAACAAAAAGTTGGTAGCAAAGTTCTTATGTGCTTTGTCTGCTCAGCACTTATAAGTGATCTTAATTCTCTCTGATTAAGCACAGGTATTTTTTAATGGGAGCCTACAAACATCTTGGAAAAGAGATGGTTACCCATTTTGTTCTGTGGGGAGTAAGTTAGCTGCTGAAACTCAAGGGCTAAATGTCCCTGGACAGTTCTCGGCTGCTGTGAGACAGTAAATGACAAAGGTATATATTTGAAGGTCACTTGCAAAGAAGAAGGTATGGAGAAGAAGGCATACAAAGAGAGACAGGGGGAACAGGTGTTTTCCTGCCATTTTCCACATAGCATACTCCACACATTTGGCCGAACTTGAAGTGTGTTGTACTGTAGTAGAGCAGGAAGGGACCTCAAACATGATTTGTAGTTTACCCTACAGCAGAACTACTGTATTTATGCCATTCCTGAAAGAAGTTTTCTAAATGGTTGTGAAAAACACAACATCTTAGGTAATGTCCCCCAGATCTACAGAGTCCTGTGGAGCAGAAGCCTCTTACGTCCAGACTCTTTATTGCAGTCTGAGCCCCTTGTTCTCCTTCCTGCCTTGCAGAGCAGATGGTTTCCTTCTTCTGTGAAGCAGTATTTTACATATTTGATGATCATTATCATGTTCTCAGACTTCTTTCAGTGCCAAACACATCAAACCACTTAATTATGTATGTCTTGTTTCCCAGGCTGATCTTCCTGCTGCTTTCTCTTCCAGTTGACCATGTCCTCCTTGAAGCAGAGGACCAGTATGTTTATGCATACCCTAGGTACTGCTGAGTATCAGGTGGATTACTTCTTGTGTCCACAGTCTATAATCCTATTTTTATATCATAATTACAGGTTTTGTCTTTTTTTATGACATCATGACTCTCAGTGACTCATGCTCAATGCACTGTAGAACAAATACTTTTGTGCAGAAGTGTTGTCTTATCTGTTCTTTCCCCTTTAGATGCTTTGTTTTCACTGCAAGATGAAGTTCAGCTCCTGCCTTCTTTAAGGCCTAGCTTCCATCAGATTTGTTTTCATGAATATTCAGCCCATGGTCTAGGAAACAGCTTCTCTTCAATGTCAAAAGTTTAGTCATCAGAATCTGGCTGTGTGCTCACAAAAAAAATTGAGACACTTCAGACAAACACAGTTTGATTTCTATAATTCTGCTATGCCTACATTTGGAGTTTTCCGAAACTGTTGTACATGAAGACGCACATCTCTAGTGAACACTGTGTTATTCACCTGACAGAAGAAATGCATTTGCCTGGTTGAAGTTAATACTGTGTGGGGATACATGTCACTGCCACAACTGACACTGGGCTGTTGATAATTTTGTAAACCATCAGGTCTGTTATACTGTTTGAATTAGATGAAAAGACAGAGCAAGAAGAAAGAAGTATTTTTGTAATCTGGGCTCTGGAAAATGGCATCATACAATAGGTACAATAGCACAGAAACATTACATACTGCAGGTCTCTTCCAAGCTCTTTTGGGCTGTGTTTTGCTGGGCTATAGTAATTCCTAAACTTAAATTTAAAAGGATGTCTTAGTCACCAGTCAGTTGCTTTTGTCAGCACTCTAAAGCAGCAAAACAGTACCTCATACAGCTAGCTCAGTGCTGCTTTGCCAAAGCCAGTAGTGTGTGATGCAGCATTATCTGAGTGGTATTGGTACCCCTACTTGTAGGTTGGTATTTATCTCAGGTTTCTGCCATACACAATTAATTCAAACTGGATGTTAAGTTGTATAGGGTCCTCTACAATCAATGGAGAAAGAAAAAAAAATCACACCCCAAGGACTGTCATCCTGCCTACCTTGGCACTTATTTAGGATGTGATGAATCTTCCTTTAGGGGTGCCCTTCCCCATCGACTATAGAAGGAACAGCAGCAGGATGCAGTTTTGGTGGGTAAGATTAGGTGATATAACTGACCCTTATGTATCTTCCAATATCAGAATATTACCTGTCTTCTAATAACAGAATATTATCCATCTTCTAAAAAATTACTTCTAAAAATAAATTTCTATTAAATTTTATTTATATTTATAAATAAACTTCTATTGTTTTAGAATACATGATTTATCACATGTAGCAGAACGCCAGTAACTTATCGGTAGAATCTTCAGATTGTCTATATAGGGAGCATAGGAATATTAGCTGGCAATTTCAACCATTGAAAAGCTAAAAACTGAATGGTGAGAATATATCATCTTTCTCCTATAGACATAGACTTCTCTGAGATACTGAGATCCTTTGAATCTCACTTGCTGCTCCTGCATAATAGCTTACATTTAGCATTTCAGGCTGCCTTATTAAAGCCTTTGGACCATTTCTGAACAGCATGTTGAAATAAATAACTTTTCTCTGAGACTTAGTATTAATGTCTTCAGTATAGTAAGCAACCATTGCAAGTATTTTACAGTTAAATTCATATCAACTAGTATCAGATTTTGCTTAAGTGTAAATCATTAATATGACCCTGTAACATTTTCTCACTTGAGGAGAAAAAGGGAAGGAACTTACCCCTGGTGAATTTTCCCTGGGTTCTCTGCCATAGCATCAACTGCGCAATCCTAACTGTGCCCTTATAGTCTACAAAACTGAATGGCACAGTTACATAAACACAAAGGAAAACAGACTAGGCCACATAACATAGAAGTTCTCTATAAACAACTTCTGAAATAGTGCTATCAGAATTTGCATAGGCTAATGAGCTCACACTTTGGCAAACAGTTATTGTAATCAACAGCTTTTAAAAGAAGCATTATATAAGCAAAGTTATTTTTCAAATTGCACGTCCATTTCTACTGTGTTCTGTTAAACAGTCTGGGGAATTTTATAAAGAAATAAGCATGGCAGTTTCAAACAAGAATTACTATTGTGTGAAAAAAAAAAATATAAAATTATAATTAGTCATTTAATGTCTATAATCATAATCAGACTTGAACAACAATCGTAGCTACCAGTAACTAATTTGTGCCTTTCTTTGGGGGGAAAAAAAAAGAAATGAAAACTCAAAAAGCCTTCTCTCACTAATGTTCTTCCAACCAAAGGAATAATGTTTACATGTATGTGTTTAGAAGTATAATTAAAGCAGCTGGGCACTGCCTTCCTCAGTCAGAAAGAAAAATAAAACAAAAACACAAGGTTTGTTTTTGTTAGTTTTGTTTGGGGGTTTGTTTTGTTTTGTGTTTGTTTTTTTTCCTGTGTGCTAATGACAGATTATGCATGGGAGAATGAAAATAACCTACAGGCGTTGTCATGGGCAATAATTGCTTTCACCTCACCAAAATGTGCTGGACCTCTGAGACTCAGCAGTTACCAGACTCCACAGGTAAGGTGGGTGGCCACTTGTTTGCTTGTTAATGGCTACTTAAGCTTGGGTGTTATGAGAAAGAATGGCCTGAGTTTTCAGCTTAACTACTTTGAAAGAAAGCAACAGAATCCCACTAAATTACTAAATCTTCCACTTCCAGCTTCCATTTATCAATAAAATGTGCAAATGGGTTACTGTCAAAGCAATGAATTATTTGCTGCTTACAAAACTCCCAACAATATTGTGTCACCGGTGTCTTGCATATGTGTCAGGCTGCCATACACCAAGCCAAGAATTCTATGTGATTTAAGACCTCCATCTGAATTTTTGCTTTAAAAAGGGGTTTCTCAGCAGCGAATTAGAGAGAATCCGTGGTCAGTGATACGGTTACTGTGGCTGATCTCAGGAAGCTGGTAGGTATTACTCAGGGGAATAAGTTGGTCGGTTCGATATGGTACCAGACTAAAAAAGCTTGTTTCATAAATTTCAGAAGACTGGATTCCCCTGCTGAGCTCTAGAAGGACGTTCTCAGCAAGTGCAATTCACCATTGCTCTATCTTCTGGCATTCAGAGCACAGCTAATGAAGGTAGCACATACAACATCACAAGCAATTAGAAAATTTCAGAAGAGACTTGCCTGTACCTTGTGTCCCTCCCTCCCTCTCCTTCATTTTCTATTAAGGCCCACCTGGTGCTTCTTCAGGAGTTAGCACTGCTGCTGCTCACTGATAAGCATCCTTGCATGACACCCAGGCAGTCTATGCATGGAAAGGCCAAATGGCAACAGGATTTTGGATACAACCTAAGTGGGACCAAGGTGTGGGGAAGAAATGAAGAGGAGGCAGGTTAGTCCCTACCCTGTTCCAGCACAGAGCCCCTTTTCCAGCTCAGTCTCCATTAGTCCCCTACTTATGCCTGTGGAGATGGCAGGAGCAAAGGGGCAGAGCCTTGCTATGCAGCCAGAGAAATGAGCTCTTCTGCTGCTTCTCTAAAGCTAATTTGAGTGTCGCATGGTTCCCTTGCTTCTGCAGGCCTCATTAATATACATATGCAGGCTAGTTTTTCCACATTTTTCCTTTGTGTGTCAGTATCCCATCCACATGTTATGATGCCATGCTGCCTCCCCTTTTTCAGATAAGCAATGTTGTATATTCCACCCCTCTCTATGCCAGAGGTTCTGTAACACCTTTTCCAGGAGCTTTTTTCCAGTGTCTTTTCCACCCATCCTCCCTAAAGCAGTCTGTCAGTCTCCCCTTTTTGCCATTTCACTGCTTCTTTGCACTCATCCTCATTTTTTTCCCAGGTCTTGTCCTGCTCCTTCATGCTTTTATGTGCCTTTTCAATCCTCCAATGCCTACACCAATGCCCTGGCTGTACTTCTGGCCCTGGCATTTTGTTACTCACTTATGACTTCTCTTTCTGTCCAGCCATGTCACAGTCACAGAACAGCTGAGGTTGGAAGGGACCTCTGGAGGTCACCTGGTCCAACCCTCCTGCTCAAGCAGGGCCTCCTAGAGGCAGCTGGGGTGTTGGTAAGATGCAATAAGACAACATACTATGTTGGAACATGCTAATTAGACTCTACTGACCATTCTTTGATCTATAATCAGTTGCAAATGTGTTTGAATCGGTGGCCTGTCTGAACCAATGCAAAGATCTTCATTTGGCCTTTCAGCTTCCTTCATATCCATTCAAAATTCCCCCAGCTAAAAGGGGTTGTCCTCTAAGCTTCAGGAAACAGTCAGCTGCAACACTCAGAAGTTAGTATACTACATCTGGACAGACAGAAGTGGTGTCAAGTCATCTGCAGGTCAGCAAATAAGACAAAAATAGTAATGTTAAAAAGCCCCTAATTTTGACAGTGGTAATCTTCAGACAGTATTGGTAATGTGAAGAGGAAATATTTTTAGACAGCAACGTGGCTTCAAAGCCAGGAACATTGCTGTGTATTGCAGCGGTAACAGGACTGCATCTGGGGAATTTCTGTAACTACAGAAAAGCAGCAATAGAAAGTACTTGAAAAAATAATCATTCCTGTCATAGATCATCTTGAAGAACCAGTGAAAATGAGGCAAGAAATGCCGTTCCTGTCTATATTTCATTATTGCCAGAGGTTATTACATGAAAAATATATAGTCTGGAATTTTGAGTTGGAAGAACCTTAAAAACTAAGCACGCTACGAAACCCCCCCAGATCCTGAAATAACATTGTGACACACAAGCAGGTGGGCCACAGTACTTAAAATTACATACACAGTATGTAAAATTGAGAAACATAATATGGACCCAATTTCCAGAAAGAGCTGTAGGTTTTACAAGGCTTTCAAAACCTAAATATTAATGGAAAGGCCTGATGTAGTAGTCTTCATTTACAGTTTGTGAGAAATCTCAGATGACATACTGCTGCAATACCACAGAATCCTTTCCCAAGGTGGTTGTTCTCCTAACTTCCTACAGAGTGAGGTTGAATAGTCGCATCTTCATTGTTTGTGGGTGTCTGTAGGAGCTGCAAACTGACCATGCTGTGAAGGCAGGGGTGTGGGGACCAGCCCTAAACCCCTTGGCAAGGGGAGGCATTGAGAAGTGCACTGCAGAGAGCTGCTTAGCAAGCACCTTGGCCCAGAGGGTCTGTTGGTGTGGACATGATGCTGCATAACAGTGAGGGACTCCGGGCTTCAGCCAAAACATCCCCACAGTGCTTCACTGGTACATGTGGATGGAGTGGTTTGGATCAGTGACTCCAGAGTTTCTGACATCTCTTTTTAACTTAACTGTATGTTCCTATAGCCTGTCTTATGTATTACTGTATAGTCTACATTTGTTTCATCTTCATTGTTTTACCTCTATTACTTCAGGCAATATAGCTGACTGCAAAAAGAGCATCTCTGCTAGCGATATCTTCTGGTGTAACAAACAGAGCAAGCAATACTAACAAAAATAGCAAGAAACATCACAAAATATTCATATATGTGATGAAAACAAATGGTTGTTGCGGTGCTGGGAGGGGCAGGGTTGTTTCCTGTATAAGCAACTGTAAGTGTGGGCACTGCCTTTCATTTTCCTAATCCTACCCTGATATCCTTGGTCTGTTGCCTACCAACTAATCTACTTCATGCATGAACTATTAATCGGCAGTTCTAGTATTCATCATGCAGCTGATTGTCTTTACCTTGGCGCCATTTTCATTTGGAAAACGATTTCCATTAAAAACACATTCTGAGCAGAATTACTAAAAAGACTTTGAATCTTTCAAATAGGCATCAGGTCATGTTGTGATGATTTCCTTGCATGGTAATAATGTCAGAAGTTCAGTTTGTAAAGAAAGCATTCTCCAGTTTTGAGATTGAATTAGAAAGGAGTGTAATAGAGGGACAAAAATAATTTCACAGACTACCTTTTTTTAACAACATTTTATGTCACTCCATTTTACTCCCCACTTCCCCTCTGTCAAGCTTTTCTTTTCCCCTTGGCTTACAAAGATGGGAGGTTGACAATGCCAGCAGTAGAATTTTGCTTTTTATCCACAAAAAAACGACAACATGGGTAATGAAATGTTTTCAACACACCCTGTCCTATCAAGGCAGGCTCTTCGTTTAACTTGTGTCAGCCAGCAGGATCTTGAAAATTAAAAATTTCAGGAAAGTTGCCACATGGAAAAGGCAGCATCAGCGTTACTTATGTCAGTTAGAGTGTGGGATAAGGAATTGTTACGTTTAGTTTCAATTCTGTTGTTAAATTGCCCCAGTTCCCTCAGATGAGAGCTTCAGTGGAGCTAGCAAGTAACCAGAGAAGTTCTAGTGACATATTCAATGTGTGGGCTTAAGCACATCTGTAGCTAAGCAGTGAAGGTTAGGTACATAAATACAGGCTGAGGGTTTGGATTCACTTGAAGAATTATAATTATCCTAGGATTACATAGGAATCTCTGGATTATTAGAGAAGACTATTTCAGTTCCCTGTTACCCCAGGCTTGGTCCAACAGATCAAGTTGATCAGTTGTTTGACCGAATGGGATAATAATTTAAGTGATGGCAGTTTAAGTTGCTTAAAATTCCTAATGTTACTGAGTAAATCGCCTGCCTTTGTAGATGAACTTTAGGCCTGGCCTCTCCTTAAACCAGAAGAGCTGCAGTTGAACTCCAAACTGAGATACCATTTTGTTTCTCAACACTTTTGTGAAGTGATTGTTTTTACAGCAATATTATGCCATTCTACAACTCCACAATGTGCTGACCTCAAATACCGTATGCAGTTCTCATTTCCTTGTCTCAGAAAAAGAACATAATATGATTACAAAAGATACCTATAGGGAGACAAGCACAATCAAAGGTATTTCACAACTTTCACAGGAAAGAACAAACTATATCAAAAGTCTTCAGACCACAGTGGACAAAAAGGGGATATATTACAGGTCTGAAAAATTGCTATTGACACAGAAAAGGAAAGAATCACTCCTTATTTACTTATCTCTAGCTATATAAGAAGGGACATCAAATAAAAAAAATGTGCCTTTCTCAAAGCAGGAGGAGAGACTTTTGTATGCTATGAAAGCTCATGCCATGTGGTGGGTGGTAAGAGATTGTGTGAGTACACTCAGCCAGTGGCAGGGAACAAACAAACCCCCTACAAAATAGAAGTTGAAGGCTATTAAACACAGACATAATTTTAACACATTTGTCCCAGTTCCTCACCACCAGTCTAACAGATGCTTATATCCCATACATGTTCCCATAAAAGCACAGGGGATGGAAGAACAGGACCTGGAGATGGAGCACTGCCACTGGTGGTGGGTTTGTCATATAATGCAGCTATTGGAATTTATCATCCAGGACCTTTGATGTGCTGTTAGTGCTGCAGTGTGACAGCAAACTGCATATGCAGAGATCCACATCTTAATAAACATGCAGGTCTAATTTGTAATCTTTAAGCTTCTAATAAGAGTGGATCACTAGCAGCAACCTAGCTACATTAAGGACAGATGAGTAACCACCTACCACATGGTGTAAAAATGACAAAACAGAAAACTAATGGGAAACACAGTGGCTTGAATGCTTCAGTCCTGACTTCTGAATCTAGCTTTCTTGGTATCATATTAGGGAGACAGACAGTAAACAGAGCAGCAGAGGAGCAATGATGACTATGCTTGCTTTCCCTAGAAAATAGGTCACAATTGCCCTTCATTACCAATTGTCCCATGTAACCAAGCCACAGTCCAACAGTACCTGGACAGGGTCCTGCTGCTGCTGATAGCATCAGCTGTCAGTCTCTGACAAGCCAAAGTGATGATTTAGGTCCAAAGCCCAGCCACAGACACCAGTCAGGATCACTGGCGACAGGACTAGAAACAAGGCTACTGCCCAGGTCTGATGTCCATCTAGGAGCTGCAGCTAGAAATAGGGTTGGAAAGAAAGCTATCTACCACCCAGACCCAGCCATCTACCCAGGAAAACCAGTCAACAGCCCAGAGGCAAACTTAAATGGGGCTCCTGAGCCTGTGGGCAGAAGGTGTGGTGGAGGTTCCAGGTGAAGCTGGTCAGGGTAATCAAAGCCAATTTGTGCGGGGCTCTGCCAGGCACGAGGGAAGCGTACCCAGCAGAAATGAGCCAAGCCAACATTTTTGATTTGACAGCCTCTGGTTTGCACAGGAAATCAGAGGGAGATTTCTCAGCCTCACTGAAATCCCTGCCCGTCTTGCAATATTTATATACTCAAAACAAGCAGGCACACTTTTAGGGAAAAGCCAAGTTTTGTCCTACTGAGATCAGTAATAAAATTCCCATTGATTTCAGTGGGGTCAAGGTTTTACCTCGCTGTTTCTTTTCCTGAGCTGCTGTTTTGAAGTCCAACATGGTAATAAAAATAATTAGAGGAAGTGCCATAGACTCTCTTATTCCAAGCCTTTTCTGGAAATCATGGGGATCCCTCCTATCAGTGCATTTTATACTCCCTGCTTTGACCCTTGTGTCAGGGTAATGGCTTTCTGATTAAGAGTCAGATAAACCTGCTCCAGAGTGCATCAATATCACTCCCTTTCAGCCAGAGGTCTGGGTCACCAACATGAGCATGAAATATGCCTTTCTTCCGGACCTGCTGATGGAAAAATGTTGTGCTACTGTAGGGCTTGCTTGTGTGAGTTAAAGACAGCCTAGCAAATGAACCAGGAGTAGGGTCTTTCCCGTGGCAATCCTTTACCCCCAGATTGTTTGACCACCTTTATCATGAACTTATAATGCCAATACTTTCATCCCATCTGTTTCTGGAAATGGATGGATACTCTTAGTGTCTTCTTGTCATAGAGGTGGGGATTTGTGGTTGTTTATTTTTGCTTGAGAAGAATAAATAAACTGGGACAGTGTGACTAGTAACATGGCAAGAGTTGAAACATATGAAATGCCTAAGTTTGTCCTTTCAATGTTTTTCTTCTCTGAGGGCTGTCATTGTTCAATGTTTAGCAAGTAACTGCTCCTAAGATTACCCTCTGCCCTGCTTTCAGTGTCCCATGTACTCAGGCAGTCAGAAGCGTACGGCCATACATCTTGTAGCTAGGCAGTATGGAGCTGATACAACGCATGGGTAAATTTAGCAGTGAATGTATATGTGCACTAGCTGTCTAGTCCATAAACTTAGAGCTCCTTAGGGAGCTCTTCAACTGACTATCCAGTACAGATGGGATTCAGTTGCCTAATCATGTACGTCTAGTGACCTTTTTGTTGCCCCAGGATATTTCACCTGGTGACCATTTGTTGCTTTTGAAGGGCAAAGATTTTCTGTATGTCTTGTGCCCAGTGTCCCCTGCTTCTGTCCCAAGTATCCTAGAGCATCTCAAACAGCTCAAGACATTTCTCTTTAGCAGAATGAATGCCTCTTCTGTTTATTTATTTTAGGATAAGGTGAATTTCTCTCTTGGCTTCATTGACTGTATTGACTAGATCTCCATTGATTATGCTGAAAGTTTAAGATGACTGTGGCTCACAGTAGACACATAAATTCTTGTGCCTTTCTGTCTGGAACCTACTCCTTGTGCCCTGACATAAAAGCTCCTGAATCTTCAGGATCACAATTAGTGTTTCTCAGCATGCCTTGCTTCATGGACTACTTATTTGGGTCAGTTTGCCCCTCTAATCACAGTATGTAGTGATGCTGGTGTTCTCACATGAGGCCCTAAAAGGGATATAAGATGTGAAGGAACTTGCACTGACAAAACACAATAGAGATCAATTTGATATCTCCTAAGTTTTCCTTTAAAACATGTTTACTGATCCAGGAGGTTTTGTTCATGCATTTGGCAACTTGCTGAATAGTAGCCTTTGGAAGACCTGCTGTGCCCAGAAGTTTTTTTTTCCCCCTGATTGGGAGTATCAGTTAATTCAATCATTACCCTTGTTTATAAGTGCCAAAACCTCATCGAGCCTTAATTTTGCTAGAAGACCTTTCTATTACAACACAGTATTATGCTATTATAATATCTAATAGATTATTCATATCTTATACAGTATTTGGCAGTGTCTTCACAGTAGCAGCCTTATGTTAATAGATGTTATTACTCCTTCAAAGTTGTATAACTCTGTCAGTGTATTGCTCTGTATAATTTATTTGTGCTAATTTGTGAAGTGCCGAGGAATTAGTGGTAGTTGCACAATCTCTGTAGATATCAGATGGTGTTCAGCTCTGGGATCCTGAGGAGTTAATGATTTTGGGTAGAACAAAGAAAAGGCTCCTTTCCTGCTTTCCACTGAAAAGGCATGAAACTGCTCCCTGACCACAAAACGGAGACATAATTGCATTAATAATCTCCTCCTCAGACTAGCTAATAGATCTGTTAATGAATAGCAAGCTAGATTTATTTTTATATACTATTATTACTCTACAGAGATTTGCAGCCTTGCAGAGGAGACCTCAGCTTTTAGGTTTAATCTTTATTTCATTTTTCCCTTTCAAAGAAGAGAGTTGACACACAGACAGCATGACTCCATTGTATATGTATTTATCTATGTGAATTAGTTTTTTTTTTTAAAAAGTATGCTACTGCACTTTATTGTTTGGAAAATGACATATGATATTAATATCAAAGATCTCACAGCAATGCACGTACCCAGGGGACAGAGTCTAAGCTTCGGTGTGTAAATTTAATTTGATCATTTCCTGACTTGTGCTTGGCTGATGCTAACCCATTTGCTTTCTCATAAAATTAGTATTTATAGAGAGCATGTACAAACATAGACTGCATTTAATTCAATTTTTGTTTTAGTTATTTTGTATTCTAGTGCATCTGTTTCTACTGAAATCCTTTTGGCATAATTGATTCATGTTAAAAAAAAATTAAATGTCTTATTTTTCTTTACCCGTTAAGAAATCTAATCTTTTCTTATACCCTCCAGACTTACTAAACTAGAGCAAATAAAGGCATTTCAATGGCTGTATGAAAGCTGCTTGTTTGCATGCATTTGGGGGAGTAAGCAGTGGAACAATTTGCAGATATTAGCATCTGTGGTGTTTTTAGCAAGACAGCCTTTTGGTAACAGTCTTCTAAAACTAAAATAGACTTGACTTTCAAGAAAAGACAGACATTGTTAGTTGCTTTTGGTGCTGTATGACACCTGGATTGTTTTGTATGTTTTTTCTCAATTTTACATCCGTTTTCTGCCTGTCCAGCAATAAGCCAGTCAGGACCACTGCTACCATTTTAATGCTGCAGTAGCTATTGGAATGGTTACCACATGCCTTCTGCTCCCTCCTGCAGCTCCAGGAGGGAATTTCCAGTAGAAATGAAGGTTCAGGCTTCATTTTCTAACCTTTTTGTTTGCTTTGTCTGCTTCTTTTTTGACATGGGACTAATTCTGCTTGAGCTTTAAGCCAACTATCTGATAGAGAATAGTGGACCTTCCTATGGTTTTATGAATAAAAGGTTTCTAGTTATTTTCCTGTGCAATTCATGAGACCAGATGGAGTAGGAGATACACACATAGCATCCAAACAAGGCCTGTTACAATTAACTCTACATTCTCTTATAATTAATTCTACAAGATCTGGAATAACCCTCTGACTTCACTGGAGTTCAGCCTCTTAAATAAAACTTACCTTTCTGGTGGGCAAATTCTCCCTTTGGAGGTAAATGTAGTTTCTTCTTAACTTCTTAGAGAAATCTCTTGCAAGCTCATGACAGCTAATTCTGACCCTAAAATTTTTTATTAGAATTTTGGACAGAAGCTGTGATTTAGATGGTAAGGGTTATTTCTTGCATACAGTTGAGGGGGAAAGAGAAAGGTGTAAAAAAATGTTTTCCTTTTGGATAGTGGCATGCATAAGTCCCTCCCTACCACTCAGCCTCTCCTACCTTTTACACTGATGTTCTTTCTTAACTCTATACATAAACGTGTGCTTTGCTAAGTCAAGCCATGGATTTAAATGCTCGGTGGCATTGCAACCTAAAAGGGCAACTTAGCTTCTACGTGCATTAGGAAAAAAAAAAAGTCTGATATGTTTCAAAGCAGAAATAGTTAACTGGAAAAACACAGCCCAGCACCACAGGCTTTCTACAAGTGCTTTAATGGCCCCCAACTTTTAAAAATTTGTCAGACATAAAAGCAGTACTAATCCGATTAGTAACTGTGATTGAGTAAATCTACTGTAAAAATGGACCGTGCCCTGTTTTGAACACGATACCACGCTGGTCATTTGAGAACTGCCACTGCAAAACATAAAAGTCTCTTTGATGGAATATTTATTTCATGAGTTAAAAAAAGAGGATCATATAGTATTGTTTGTTTTCAGAATCACTTGTAAAATTTTATTAGCCAAGGAGCCAATATTCAAAACAGTCAAGAAAAGACTTGTGCTATGCAGCAAGAGACAGATGAAAGCTCATCAGAGTGGAAATCAAGTGGTTAAGTCCAAGAATTGCTTGCTCTATTAGCTGCAGTGCCCTGTAAGAAGAAAAGGAAGACAAGTATTTTGGAAAACCATGTTTGCTAAGTTGAAAAAGTCAGCACTCTGTTGCGTGGCCTTGGAAACTCTCAATGAGTCTTCTATCTGCCCTCCAGAATATTTCTACATGTCACTTTGGCAGTCACAGCTACTAATTTTAAAGCAGAGAAGCGTCTTCATTCCTCAGGGCTCACGTGCACTGCAATTAGTCTTATTACAAAATGCCAAAAAATCTCTGGCAGCTAAGATGAAGTCCAGGGAAATGTCCACACCACTGATGAATGAGTTCCTCGCAAAGAAGTAGGGGTGGGCATGAGCCACGACATTTGGGTCTTAATCCAGGTCTGGAAAGCCTGAAGATTGTGTTTTGGCTAGGTCCACTATATGTATAGAGGAAGATCAGCAGTGTCATTTGTATCCAGATTTCATTAACTATTTATTTTAAGTGCATGCATAGGTATGCACGTGCATGGTTTACAATTGTTATCCAAACTTCAAATAGAACAATATACGATATTGCATATAAAAGGCCTCATTTTTTATTTGCCCACATGTAGCGGTGTTTCCTTTCTGGTCAGAGTGTCAAAGAGGTTGCCTTGAGTCAGGAGTACTTGACCAGCCCCTCTTGCTTTAACACTGATGTTCTATTTACCTAATTAAATATTAGCTCAAGCTGGTTGCATGGGGGAATGTGTCAGCTAGTGAGAGAGAAACAAACCACTTTCCTAAGCCAGAAAGCCCATTTTGCAGACGTGAGATGCAATTTATCATCCCAGCTGAAAAGGTTTTCATTTTTTGAAGAAAAATGAATTCAGCTTGTAACAAAGGGCTTTCACTTTGCCACAGTGAAAAAAAATGTAATTTTTAGGAAATATGGAAAGCTTAATTTGTCCTGCAATAGTCTCTCACTTCATGTTCATTTTGTCTGCATTTTTGTTCAGAAGGAAACATTTTCGACCGTATGTAGATGAAGCTGTCAGGACGTTGCTCCTGCTTTTCGCTCTGCCCCAGAGCATTTGCAGTTGCAGGGAACTGGAGCCCAGACCTCCTTCTGCTCCCACGGTCCTGGACCTGCAACTTTCAGTTGCCCAGGGAAGTTTCTGAACCACCATGATACGGCACAGTAATTCCCAGTGGCAACTGAAAACGTGCCCTGCTCCTTACCTGGAGCTTTGGAGGAGCCGTGGTGATGCCCTAACTGTGCAGGCAGGGCAGCCTGGGGGACCCAGGCACAGCGGGTGGCTGAGGGACACTGGGCAGGGGCAGCCACAGACTTCATCGCCCACAGCTGTGCCGCTGGGCTCTCTCTTTGGGGAGCCAGCTCCAAATCATGTGCATGCCTGCGAGATCTCGCCATAAACTGATTTCCTCCTGGATCCAGACAGCTATGGAGCACGTGTGGGAGAAATCCCAGGTGCAGCATCCTGACGCATCGGGAAGGGGAGCAGGGGAAGCTCCAGGCACTGCCAGCCTTCACAAGCGAGGCTTGAACCTCCGGCTCTGGGACAACCCTCTGCAAGGAGTTTTGCTGAACGCTCGCTGTTAAATCCGCATTTCTTTCAACAAAGTTCCTGGACCTACAACTTAAAAATGGTTGAAGCAACATTTTCCAATGATTCACTTGTAATAAATACAGATGATTTGAAATTTCCCCTTCATAGTCTGTGCTTTGTTTGTTAAGGAGAAAGAAAAATAGACATTTTCAACCATTTGGACCTATGATTCAAGCTCATCATATTTGTACATATGTACATGTGTTTAAGCATGTGTAGATATATATATATATATTTTAAAGATCTTTTCAAAGATCATGCCTACTAATAAAAACAGATCTTTGCAAATAAAATGGGAGGCTAAAGGATATTTTATCTAGGCTGCTGTAAACTTTCTAAAGGGTAATTACCACTCATCTTTGTTGCAAACCCCTGGTCCCAACCCCAACAACCTGCATTGGTGGCATACATTTTTTTCTAGTTTGAACCTTAACTGAATTTTTGCCAACAGTTCAACAGGTGAAAGCTCTAAAGACAGAAATAACTGTGTTACCAGAATGGTTTATTTTGATTTTCTTCGTCAGAACTTGCTGTAAGAGAGGCGCTCAGCTTATGACTATGAAGCAAGGCAAAAACTAATTTCCTAGGGCTGGAAGAATGGATCGTAAAAAGACAGATTAGTGCCTGGAAGGATTTGCATGCTGCTCCTCAAGACCACAGATAAAAATCTGGTATAATTACTCTCTTTCAAATATTGTATGATTCAATCTGTATGAAAACTCAAAGGAAACAGTGACCATAGCACGCATCTATTGAGATTCTAAAACTAATGTTTGATCTTCAGATGGTTAATGTACAACATAAATTCTCTATCAAGCAACTATACACATGCACAAGGACATGGAGTAATAAATACATAGTATTTTAGTGCATGGTGTCTACAGTGGGGTCAAGTCTGGAAGTCTGAAGGAGAGTGCAAAATAGTCCCAGTAATTTCTGATATCCATGAAACATGATCTTCTAAAAAAAGGGCACAAATCAGGCTTGTTAAATCACAATATGGATTTTATCAACATTTTACTTCCTGACACAAACTGAAGTTGATCCACTATTCTTTTACTTTTCCAGCATATCCTATTCCAGTATATTTCAAAACCAGGCTATTTGCTAGAAAGAGCCCTGTTTGTATTGAAACACAGGAATTGTATATTTTCATCCTTCTCAACTAGGAAATCCCAAATGTACGGTGTCCCAGGCTGCTTGTTAGGGATGATGGTGTGTGTAGAGCAAGCCATGAACAACTCTTTGTTTCATTTCCAAACAGTTTTATAAATAGAGCTCACTTACAAGCTCATAAACTTCATTCTATCCCGAGGCCTTTCTGCATAGCTTCATTTACACACGCACAATTTGAGCATTTAAGAGGTTTACTTTACTTCGATAATGATCTATTAGGACTGATTATAAAATAAAAAAAAATGGTATCTAGTACAAATATTCTTTCACATAAACAACACATCACCTCATTTTACTGCGGTCTCGTTTCTGGATGGGATATACTAGGGCAAGGTGACTTGCTCTTATAACATAGTGTTTTGGAGCTTGTGCTCTTTCAAAAACACAGAGCACCAGATCTTGAGCTTTTTTGGGGGAAGATCCTTCTAAACAGAGGCCATAGCCATAAATCGGATGAGATTTACACACAGATACGTACATGTGCATACGTGTGTGTGTGTGGAACAGAGGTGGAAGGATGGTATTAGCAGTGGGGACTTACACCATCCCGGTCATTTAAAAACTGCATTCAGCATGTAGCTGGTTATTATTTAGGCTTCTTTGTTTTCAAGTTGTAATATATCTTGGGTAGCAATTCCTGATCCCTTGCCCACATTCTTTTCTTTTAAATTCTTTCCTAGGCTTTTGCCTTACAAAACATTATGCATCTTCCTAACTTAGATGTGAAGCAAATAGGAATCCCTCCAACCGTGACCAGACTGGTTTCATGACTGTGGCTTTGCGGGCGCCCTGTGCAGAGCAGCAGCGGGAGTGGCTGTGACCACTGCCACGGTGTTGCTGTTCCCCATCAAGATGAGTTGGGTTAGGGAGAGACATTGGGAATGAATAGATTGCAGACAATTTTGATTGCTGCCTTACACCAGCATCTGAGGTCACCCATCAGAGTCAGTGAGGGGGAGGTAAGAGGGACATGTCAAATAGGAATGAGTATGTCCCAGACACTTCACCAGCTGTCACGGCTAGTGCTGCCACCCAGAAAAGGGCTGTCATAGTGGTGTGGGGGGGAAGAAGTCCAAGGTAGCAGAGAAATTTACTGGGGAAGAGCAGCAGTACTGCAAAAGAAGAAAGGAGGAAGAATTTCTGGAAAATATCTCTTTCCTGCAAAATGTCACTTTATTGCTCTGTTCCTTTATTAGTTTTCTGCTAAACTCGTTTGTGATCAGTATCCCAAAGCTGTTCTTCAGCCAAGGAACAAAAGGAAAATCTGGTCACCCATCAGTGTCATGGTGCACCCTCCAGGCACTGAGCACGTGGTGGAACTGGACTATGCTTAATCCATAGCATGACAGAATAAGGATGTAAGTGAGGCCAGGTATGTAGAGAAAGGCAATAACTTGATATATTTTTTCATATTATCAAGAACAGGAAAAAGGAGCTCCACAGAAGTTTAACAGTGAAAATATTGACCTCTCTTTAAACTGTGCCTCACTTAACATAGACTGACAGTCCAATATCAACAATACCAGGAGTGCCAAAAAAGATAAATGCCATATTACATGCTTTATGTAAAAAATGCAAATGAGCATGTAACAGTCTTACTCCTTTCTCTGTGACCGATGTGTCAGAGCAGACCCCAATGGATGGCATTCCTCTGGAAATACCATGAGGCCAGCTACAAAACTGAAACAACTGGAGACGACATGGATGCAACGGTTTTAATTTTCATGCCAAATCCAGATAATTTTTAAAGCCCCAACTAACTTTTTTTAAAATCAAGATTTCTGCCCACAATTTATTTCAGGTATGATACTGCAGTTCTCTGGTGCTGCAAGGAATCCATGGAAGTATTATCCAAATTAGGTTCATCCACAGATAGGCTGTTGTATGTGTTTACAATGAGCACAAATAATTATGGCTGAGAATATGCAGGCAGAAAAAGTAAAAAGGAAGGGTTAAAATTATTTTAAAGTCATGTCTAGATACACTTCTCTTCCGAAGACCTTTACTTCCAGACAGGCATTCCCAGAGAAGGCTGTAATGGTTTGCTGTTAAAACATGCCTGATTCTTTGTTAGCTGTTTACATTTGATGAGATCTACAATATGCTCACATGTAACATCAAAGACTGAGTCGGTCCCTGTATTTAGTTTGTTCCCACACTTGAAATGAATACCTTCTGAAGAAAAATTGTGTTTCACTGCTGCCAAAGGAGCCAACCTACTAACACAGCAACAGGACTCCACTGCAGATAAATATGTGGCTGAGCCTTGGCACTGCTTTCTGATTAATGTACAGCAATCATTAGCCCTAAATATCACTATTATTGATCCTAAACATCTCCTGATTTCTTACTTGCTGAAATCCAAGTTAGTTGATCATCAGTTCAAGCACAGGTAAGTCTATCTCACGGTATTCTCTTTGCAGGAGGAGGATGATGGAGGAAATATGGGAGGATTTTAGATTTTGTTCTTTTTTTCTGGCTAGTAACCACTTTTTTTTTTGTCCTTGCCTATTTCTGCAAGGACTGTATAACTGCTTGGAGTACTGAAAAGGCATTTAACAAAGGGGAATAAAATAATGAGGATGGAAACTGTAAATTGACTGACACTGAAGTTAAAGCTGTCTCCTCAGCACTTTATACAAAGATTATAAATGGCGAAAGTGTGTAAACCCAGGTAGTTACTTTATTTTTTTTTTATTCCACTGTGTAAATTCATCCCTGTTAGTCCATCAGTTTGTAAACCAGCACTATCTTAATTTCTCTGCTGATCCCGCCAATTTGGTCATACATATTTCCTTCTGGGAGGCTGAACGCTGCCCCCTGTTAACCCATGTGTACCGCCGTGAATTTACTTACACCCCGAGCTACACGAAGCCACACAACCATAGCAAAGCAGCAAGCCTGCAGAGACCCTCATGCCATGCCATGCCATGCCATGCCATGCCATGCCATCCCATCCCATGCCATCTCATGCCATGCCATGCCGTGCCAAGCCATGCCATCCAGAGCTGCCCAGATCCCCGCCGACCTCACGGCTCCTCTTGCTGCTCAGCTCGGGGCGCTGGTGCTACGATGCGGGAGCCGCCAGCCCTGCGGCAGCACGCGGGATGCTGCGGGGGCCGGGTAACTCCTGGCGGTCTCGCCCCGTCACCTACAGGACGAAGGCGACGCCTGGGGAGGGTCGGGGCTCCCCCGCGGCAGCACCGGCCCCGCCGCAGCCCAGGGCCGCGGCCCGTCTCTTCCGGCAGGTGGCGCTGCCCGCCCGCGGAACCCGCCCGCGCCGGGGCGGGGGGGGCGCGCGGCGGGCTCCCGCAGCGCCCCCTGGCGGGGCTACGTCCGCTGCGTCCTCGTGCCCCGGGCGGCACCGGCGGGGGGGCACCGGCGGGGCGGGGGGGCACCGGCGGGGCGGGGGGGCACCGGCGGGGCGGGGGGGCACCGGCGGGGCGGGGGGGCACCGGCGGGGGCGGCCTGCAGCGGCGCAGCCTCCGAGCGGCTGCCGCGGCCCGGCACCTCGCCCGAGCCCAGAGGAGCCGCTGGGCCGGGGCCACCTTCCCAGGGTTTTTTAAATACCGCGGCGTATGGTTTAGGGGCTGATAGCGCTGCTCAGGGAGCGGACCCACTGTAGCCAACCTGAAGCAACAGCGCTGCCTTTTTCCTCTTTCTGAAGCGGTGTATAGACAGCGCTTACAAAAACGTTCACTACATAGAAGTGGGTAAATAACAGCAGGCTGTCCGTTTTTCACAGAAATAATGGCCAGTGTGGCAACATTTTCACGTTTCTGGAAATGTTACCTGACGCTTTACAGCTAACCCTCCCCCCAACAAACCAGTAGTTCTGAGGCATTCCAATATTCAGAATTAAGATATACAGCATTTGCTGAAAATGAAGCACGTGGTGTCTCAAACGGAGACCCCCAAATTACTGGTTAATTTTGAAAAACCAGGCCTGTAAGTGCCGAGCCTCTCACGGCAGCTGCATTTGCAGATAGAAATGAAGTAGCCAGCGTTGCCGTCCAAAATGTTGCGGCCTGTGGGGCAGACCCACCATGGCGCTCACGGGCTGGCAGCCCAGCCGGCAGGGTTTGCCCGAACGTCCGCTGGCTGCCAGCCAGGTGTTTCCTTAAAGAATTTTAATATTCGATCTGTAATTCCCCCCGCCCAGCAATTTCACACCACCAGGCCTCACAAGGTCTGTGGTCAGGCTCCAGTGTGACCAGCTGCCCAACAGAGAGCAGCGAGGGAATCAATGTCCAGGCTGGGTTTCAGACCCAAACACCTCCACAGCTCCAGGAGGGCGAAGAAGAGAAAGGTGATTTGGATGTTGCTTAGATTCACCCCTTTGTACATATAGGGCCCACAGAGAGTTTTGGATCTGGATCCAAGCGTCTATGAAATGCGGGAACTTTCAGATCCAGGTTCTTGGATTGGTTTGGACATACCTCTCTGCTTTGAATGGTTTGGGTGTTTACTTGAAGCTTGTCTAATCTGCCTGCGTTTTTTGAATTTGGAAAACTGAGCTGGAAATGTGACCAACTGCCTTTTTTTCTTTTTTGTGTGTGTGGTATTTGACAATTCCGATTCTCAACAGAAACTAGAAATGAAACCTGAATGTTTCGAAACTTCTAGCATTTCTAGCGGATGACTAGTGTTGGGTGGTAACAAGGGCAAAGGTGTGCAGATGTGAGCGTGCCCGAATGGTTGTGGCTGTCTCCTCACTTCTTTCTTACACTCGGAGTACCAATAGTGAGAAACGTCCTCATATGAAAAATGACATTAGAAGCAGCAGTGTTAAGACAGCACATCCCCATAGATTTTTAAGAAACACACTTTCCTACTCCTCGATTTGCACATCACTTCCACTTTGAACAAGAAAGTCAGATGAGACTTGTGAAACAGAAAACTGCTTTTGTTACGTGGGCCTCTAGTTTTCTGCAGTTTCAGGCACTTGAAATAAAAATTCACTGGCTTCAGAGAGGTTTTAAATCGTCTTATATTTAATATTACCTGAATTTTAGTGCATCATTTATTCCTTTTCCACCACTTTAAAAACGCAATTGAGTAAAAATAATTAGAGCATCTGCACTGGTCCTTGGCTTCACGATCCTTCCATAACTACACATTATTTTTATTTGAATTCTTACTTTTTAAAGTTTGAATTCTTACTCTGTGTTAACTTGCCTACTGAGATAGTGCTTATAATTATCTAAACATGATTTTGAAGCTAACTGGTGATCTGGTGTTATTTGAATGTGTAATGTAATTCACGTTGTCCTTGTCATTTCCCCTGCTACATACTCTGAGTTGTCCTAATCTATTACAGGCCTATTTGTGTCCATGGCGCTCTTTAAATCTGCTTTCTAGCAATGGGAATCTGCTGCCTTCCCTTAAAATTGCACCAAAGCAAATATTTGCACAACTGGAACCTGAAGTATGTGCAGGTTTTCCTTATGTGATTTATGAAATGAGTTAGGGACAAAGAGGGAAAACTTGATGTTTACATTCTACGAGGAAAACTGTATGTATCAGCTGAGTGTATCGGACCATGTGCACATACAGGGAGGACAATGACATACACAAATTTTACCTGTAGTCATGGTGCTCAGTCATTTTTCAGGTGTGTGGGTTCAATAGTGGCATACAAAGTTTATTTTAAAAAAGACTCCCTGAATTAAATGTGTTGCAAATCTCTGCAGAGAGCAAACTGTACTTTCCAAAGTCAAAGAGCAGGTAGTTTAGCATCTTTCTTTTTGACTTGCAGAGTTAAGTGCCGAGAAGCTTTCTGGGAATTTTCTGTGTTACCGATGCTACTTACCTCTCACAAAGTGGTTGAATGATGACTGCAATAAGTCAAAGATAGTAGCTAGAAATATAAGAAACAGGGTCACAGCTTATTTCTCTTCCAAAACAGAATAAATTGCTTGACGCTTCAGGGTGAAGAGCTTTAAATTTGCCGAGTGGATTTGCTTGAGCTGACAGTCTTTGAAGAGCTTGACCTGTAACTTGTATGCTCCTGTTCCACTGCCAGCTCAGCCCCATAACTCACCCTGAGAGAGAGTGACAGCTTCACCTATAAAATTATGTCCTCTCCTCACTGGTGAGCTCAGGATTAGTCTTTTTGGAAATGCTAACCAAGGTTTGAAGGTATCACATGACTGCTTGGGACAGCAGCGGTGATGTTTGTGGAACCATTCACTGTCTCAGGGCTAATCTCCGGGATAATTTAGATTAACCTTACAGATCTCTGGAAACCCCATTCCCCGTGATGGACTATCCCTATTATATCCAGTCTCAATCTTAAAGGTTTAACCCAAGCTGACATCACAATGTTATATCAAAAGCTTTAAACTGATATATATCTAAATAACCCTCCAACCTTCCTCAATTAGATGTTACCTTTTGCTTTAAAGTCTCTTACCCCCTCATGAAAACATCGTATCTACTGTGAATAATGCTAACCAGAGAAAGCAGGACATCTTGACATCTTCTTGTGTTTACTTTGTCACAAGATAGATCGCTGTGGCAAATAGATGGGAGGTATCAAAGAGCTCCCCCTCCTCATGTTTGGGAAGGTTTTGAAATCGATCAGCCCAGGGTGGGAAGGGAGCAGGGGTTTTTACCTTAGCAAAGGTACCTCAGGGGCAGGCTCTGGCTTCTGGCATGAGAAGCCAAATTATTCTCTGTTAGCAAAAGTATTTATAGCCATTATTACAGCTTTGACTGTGGAGTACATGGCCAAAGTCCACTAGAAGCATAGAGAAACATGAACTAAAAGCGTAATTCCAGTCTGAAGCTGCAGTAAAAGAAGTAAATCATGATATGTAGAGTTAATAAAAAAACCCTAGCCTTTCAAAAATTATGCAAACAACATTTTTTTTTTTTAAAAAGGTGCTCTGCTGCAGAGACAAACTGCAGTTTAGGTCTCAGGGATTTTTGGGCAGAAACCAGAGTAATTCTTCTGATGCACCTTCTGCTGAGGTGGCTGCCACCCAGTGCACTGACCACAGGTCCCTCCTCAGCAAAAGGCATGGCAGAAGGACAGTGCAGTGAAGTGAAGACCAGCAAGGTCTCAGCCTGTGCTGATCCTGCAGGGTCTGGGGCCAGGAGAATCTCTTCTTACATGTAGACTTATTTCTAATGGCTCATCTGACCTGACCTGCACCACCTGAGCCTTCTCACTTCCCCCTGAGAATTCACCACCGACAAACTCAGGACAAAGAAGTCTGGGCAGAGTCATCCAGCTGCTTTCTGTTATGTATATGGAAATTAAACAAAAAGCCTTGAGGTGGAGGAAGATGACTGGATGGGATGAAATCCTCTTATTAGGCAGGTAAAAAAAGTGCCCTTCTCCCCTTTATCGTGCATGTGTTAGACTGGACCACACCATAGAAAAGATGAAATCCCTCTGAAAACAAAAGATTGCCCAACTCCTTGGCACTGTTTGAGCTGTTCCTCCTCTCTGGGTTATGGCAGATCAGCTTTTCCTTTGTGGTAGTTTTGAAAAGGTTGAAAATCAGTTCTAGAATAAAGAAAAAATTATGAACCGGAGAAAGTCAGGTCAACCATCTTTTTTTTTCAGCAACTATAAAAGTTTTTGCTTCCAGCCTGCATTTCAAGTTCTAGTGTCAATGATGGAGTAACAAAAGCAGCTGCAAAATAATGATGCAAAGAGGCCATGTGTCTTATGGTTTATGTACGAGACAGAAGATGACAGAACATTGAAAGCTATGACTGTCTGGGAGGCACCAGCCTTGGGAGAACATTTTTTTTTTTTCTTCAGTTTCCATGTTGGTTTTGCCCTGGGGAGTACTTACGGGATTGATTCTCTGGTCTCTATGATTTCAAAATTATGCAATCTACCTCCAGGGATATGATCTCTTGACTCAAAAATAAAACAAAGATTTTAATAAAAATGAGCACAAAGGTACAATAGGAAAAAGGAGAAACTATGGAAATTTCCAAGCATTCCTACAAAGGTGGCTAAACTAAGTCACACATTTCTTCTACTTAAATACAGAGCAAAAGGTGAAGTAGACAGTGATGTGACCCTGAGTCCTTGTAAAGCTGTGCTGGTGGCCCAAAGCAGGTTTTGGCACAGCCTTGGAGAACTTCTGGGGTAAAAATCCTCCAACGTAGGGATTGCCACTCTTTTTGTCTGTGACCTATCAATCCCAAGGAGCACTGATCTTGTGGTAAATTGGATCTAGGAATCCTCCAAGTAGTATAATTTCCTTGTGAGATTCTCCATGGACATACCTACTGTGCCTAGCACCACAAGACTGTGTGGTAGTATCATCTAGGAAGAAAGCCCATGTGTTAGCCCATGAAATAAGTCCATTTGCTGACAGGCTGAAAGACAGATAAGTGCTAGTCCATGTAAAAAGAAGTGGTTTGGATGGTTGGCTTAGTTTTTATAACCCTGAGATTTGCTGGATGTGGTGTTTGACCATAGACCCTACATTTAGCTGGCTCATCCTCCGCTTTGCCTTCTCACCATCCACTCCCAGAAATAAACCATCAATTAATAACTCCCGATGCTCAACAGGGTACTGCATCTGTGCTGGTGTTAGCTGTAGCTGCTTGATCTTCCTGTGCCAATGAAAATCAATCGGCAAACTGCTCTAAGGGAGCAGCTACAGATTCCTTCAATTAAGATGCTCTGAAGTTTTGGCTTTTTGGACTGCTGGTACTCACGATCTGAAGAGCAGCAGGTAGTCAGGTCAGCACCTGCTCTCAGTTCTTGCACCCAGCAGATGCTTGCAGGGCAAACGGTGATCCAAATTCCCCCTCTGTCTAACGTATGTGGACAACCACTATCTAATTAGATATCAGCTACTCGAGGGACTGGGTAGTCTGCCTCTTCATTCAGGTGCCAGGTGACTTCATGGTCCTAAATAAAAAGCCCTTTAAAAGTTAAAATTGCTTTGGTGCATGTTTCATAGAGCCATAGAATATTCTGAAAGCAAAGAACACAAAAAATCACATGCAGCATTTACTTTTTCACATATGTCCCAGATAATGTAAAACAATATGAAAACCTTCAATGAGAAATGTCATGGGAAGAGTTTGTAAGGGTGTCTTTCTCAGTAGGTTTTTTTTCTCACATCGAAAGGGGAGGTTTGTGCCAAAGATATGATGTACAACTGGCAGGAATCAGGCAAGACCCCAGGATCTGTGCAAGATGAATGACCTGAATGGATAATTAGGTTGTCTCCTCCTGCTTTTTTATAAAAATAGCTTTATTTCAGGAAGTGCTGACCACTTTTCTTACCTCATGCTTCAAATTCAGCTCCCAACAATACAGGTACTAAAAAATCAACTAGCGACTAAAAAAAAAAACCAAAACCCAAACCCCAAAAAACCCCCAACTATTTAGTCTAGGTAAGTCTGTAAATAAAGTGATAAATTTGACAGTCAGTATAACTGACTTTGTTTCTAACTGCACTTACAAGCATCCTTCCCACCACCTGCCCCAGGGATCCTTGCTGTGGTGCAAGTGATCTCACAACCATTTCCTTCAGTCTGTGGTGGATTTGGCCTAAATTTCAACTACATTTCTGTTTGTTGTTCTGTAATCACTAATAGTGAGTCAAGGAATCAGTTCAAATGCTGTGATTTATATAAGAGTTAAATGCCACTGAAAAGCAGAGTAACTGCTTCTCAAGACTGATTGCTGTGGCGATGTTTGGTGTTTTTCTTAGAAGTCCCAGGGAGAGTTTCATGAGAATCCAGTTTCTTTAAATTTAAACTAAACCCCAACAAGTTTATAGGTCCTCAAAAATTGTGACAAAAACATTAAGAGAGGCTTTTTAATGGCTTAGAAGCCAAAGAACTGAATATTTAAGCCAAAGAACTGAATATTTAGCATTTAAAGGAGGATTTAAAACCCATTGCTGGTTTTAAGATAACAATTTATGAATGATTGCTTGGGTGATGCTGAACAAAGCCCTGGGCCCTCAGGCTATATATCCTCTGTACTTGCTTTGGGCCTCAGGAAACATGGTTTTTCTCAAGAGTTTAGAGGCTGGGAAGGGCTTCGTCTCATCTGACTTTGGTGATTAGATAGATGTCTATGTTTAACATAGATGACCCCATTGCAGTAGTCAACCTGAGTGACTGCAGCCTGCAGCCAGGTGGGCAGAGCTACCGGAAAAGTGTCCTTATGGTGTACAAGGCAAAAGGGCTTGTAATGACCATGTACCTGCAAGCTGAAGCAATGGTGCAAGGACAGAAAGCAGTTAATGCTCAAGGAATAGGGTCAACAGGGTTTTCAGGAAGAATGGCTTGGGCACTGTGGCTACAGACTTCCAAGGTGGGCCCATGGCTCGTGAGAGCATCCTGGGGGCAAACTGTGGCCATGGGAAATGCTAAGTGGTGTATGTGGAGTGGCCATGATCCCAAGGGCAGCCTGTGGACGGGCTTGCAGATGATCGAGGAGACTCACTGCCTGCACCGACAGGAAAACTTGCTCTGGGGATCAGGCCCTCAAAACATTGCAAAGCCATATCCCTTGAGTCAAATGCAGGAAGAACCAAAGCTGGCAAGGATGGGGAAAGGACAGGCCACTCCAGGCTGGATGCAGTAACACAAAGGAGCTGGGGCTCCTGAAGAGCTATTTTGCACCTGCTGGGGCAAAAAGGAATAGTTTGTTTTGCATTGCTTTCATAAAGCAGGCACCTGGGGGAGATTCCTGCACTGTCACCTGTTGTGTGGTGTTTGAGAACCTCTGGGGCTCATTGGAGGGAAATCCATGGCACAGCAGCAGATGCTGCCTGGCGCAGGAGTGATGCACCATCAGCACTCGTACACCAGCAGTTAGAGGAGCGTGGTTCTGCAACAGGACTATTGTGTTTCTTAAACTGAGGTTGATTGTGCAGCTGCTCTTCACTGGATAAGAAGCAAGGAGAAACAGCTCAGATCGGCTGCAGTCAAGGGCGTGCATTTACTGTCTGCCATCAACAGCTTAGAGTAAATGAAAAATGTATTTTGTAAGAAACACACTTTATGTTTTGACTCCAGTCACATAAAATAGATATGGCTGTAGAGTATGAAACAGTCCAAGCTACAGTGGTGAATCCAGCTAACTGTTATTTGCAGGTCATGTCACCCATGTGTTTTGAGTGCTCAGACAGCATAAAAGGCTGTAACTCTTCAAACTAAAGCGTTTCACCATAATTGATTAATCTTTTGGCACAGACCTTTTAAAGTGTTTTATTCTCTGGGTGCTATTTTTCACATTTTGTCTCCTTATTAAAAACTGCAGCCATCCAATCAGCTCTCAGAAACCATGACCTATGACTCATGTAACCATTGACAGACTGTTTTGGAACAACTCACAAAAAGCTGAAATGCATTAAACTATTCAGCTAATACATAAATAGAATACAGGGTCAGTTTGCAAGCCATTTGTTAATAAAGTAAAAGGCTCCCTTCCCACAAAAATAATTTAAAACATGATTTATACAGCTTCTTCCAGAACAATTCATTCTTTCCAGAGTCTCCTCGATGCGAGTTACGGACGTAAAGGCTAGCCTGGCTATAGCTGTCAAGACAACCTTTTTGCAGGTTTTGGATCATTTCTGGTTCCTTATGTGTTGGCACAAGCCTAGCTAGCTGTGCTCACCTGGCCTCCGGATAAATTTCAAGTTTTCTTTATTCTTTCTATTGGTTCAACAGTGGAGCCCCCTTAATGTCAAAGTGGTGGACTTTTTCTGTCTATACAGGAGTTTCTGAAAGGTTGTGGTGATCCTGGCTGAGCAAGCTGATAAAAGTAGATAAAAATAGGCCAAATGCTGAGGCTGTAATCCAGAAGTTGGCCAAAGGACTGGATTTGACTGGAGGAGAACTGTGCCCAAAAAGTATTGGACAGTCTTTTGTTGTTCTGACTAGATGAGAGATTTCATTGTAGAAAGGTGGAAATGCCAACTAACTGCTGAATTATTTGTTCCCCCCATTTTCCCCGCAGTGCAAATAAGGATCTATAGAAATCAATCTGTATAGCAGGAGATTAGAGATTCATCTAGTCCAGTGTTCTGTTTTTGGTAGCGTCCAATGGCAAATGCTTACAGAAATGTGAAAGAATAGAGCAAATAGATAGCCATAAGTCCAGTGCCTGTTTGCAGCTCAGCATCTTCTTCACCTAGACAATTTATCTTGGTATCTTATCTGATAGCCCTCAATGGAGTTTTTTTCTGTGAGTTTGTACAGTCAGTTGCTTAAACCCATGTAACCTCTCACCATCCATTATGTTTTAGGGTTTTGCTAGGGACTGGGATAAGCTTCTTCTATTCCTTTTGAACATAATTCCAGATAATTTTTATTGATGCCACCTACTTCTAGTATACTGTCTGACAGCAGTTTCTCCCCTTTCAGCTTCATACTACAAGATTTTACAGATTGCCATCTTTACTGCCTTGATTGCCTCTTCTTCAGACTAAGCATTTTAGTCTATGCTGAAGACCTCTGATCAGTCATACATATCTTTCCATCTCAAATTCTAATATAGACATTATGTCTCATTACTGTTGCATGTAGCTGAATGTGCCAAAAAACATTACTCTCTGTAAGGCTGAGTTATTGAGACTATCTGATAAAGCTGGCTGCCAAACCAAAAAACTTACTTGTCAGATTGCTGGATCTGCCTGTGGATCCCCAAGCCTGCAATGCTCCCAGCCTCTCCACAGCAGCAGAGCGCTGCAGTGCAGCCCAGGCTGGTTCCCTCTGCACCAGGCTTTTAGTGGTCACACACATTGTACTGGCACTCTCCTGCTCATTCCTTCACCTCTCTTCATTCCCTCCGCCACACATTTTCAGGCAAAATGGGAGTCAAACTTCATAAAATTGCACCTGCCTGTCTGCAGTACGCAAATTCTTACCACCATTATTGACCCCTCTCCTGCGCTGTCCTGGCAGCCCTCCCTGAGTGCTTGCTGCAGAGAAACCCCCTGGTTTGGTGGCGGGCTGGGACCCCATCAGCTGGGCTGCCTTGTGGCTCCGCTGGAATCATTTCCAGGCTGCTGAGAGCCAGGGGGCTGCTGGCAGACATGTACTGGGGGGCCGTGTGTAATCCAAAGTGCAGATGTGGTTAGGTGCAAACTGCAGCACACTTCATAGAGGACGGATGTGACTGGATGAGGGAATACACATGTGGCATTATGTCACGGAGTACAGCTGGGCTTGACTTGCTACATGGTCATAATTTTGCATAAAATTACATGAACTCTTTGTGGTCTGATGAGGCTTTTCTTTCAAAGGTCAGTCATGTTGTTCAGATATGTTTTTTCTCATGCTTTAATATTTAATTATATTACAGAACCATAAGGGTATACTATTGGATTACCTATCAGCATCCATCCTAAATGATCCATGCTGTATAAAGCAATGGATTTTGAAATGAAATATAAGTCTAAAAAAAGCAAACAGCTTTTTAAATAAATATTACCTTTTTGTTTTAAAAGGTAAAGGAAGTTACAAAGATTCATTATTTTTCACACATGGTTGTGCTTTAAAAGTTATCAGATGGACAGTGCTAAGTTTTACAGCCAGAAGAAAGTCACTGGCATCCTCTATAAATCAAGCTTTCCTTTCCCTTTCTCTCCTGAGCCAGGTGCTCCAAAGGGTTACCACTAGAAGTTAAATCTTTCCAATGGGGAAAAACAGCATTACATAAAAACATGTAGCTTGCAAAAAGAGAGAATAGGTAGAACTTTGTGCCTTTGCAAATATATCAAACAAAACCAGAGTTGGTGCTTTTCTTACAGGCTGTTAAGACATGAGCTTCCTGGAACCACACATACCACTTTGCAGATTTCTAGTTGAGACAGAGGGTGTCTGAAAACTTCCTGAAAAGAAAGTAAAAAAAAAAAAAAAAAAAAAGAAGTGGTGAGCATATTTCTGACTGACAGTGATAAAATTTAATTCATTAGTGAGATCGTCTGATCACTGTGGGTGTCAATGTGGGTGAAGCTTGCTCTCCTACAACTTCTAAGTTTGGTTAGTGTGAAATCTGGATGTGAAAAGGTACTGCCATTTCTTACCCTAGAGATACAACTTCCTATTTTTCAGCATATGAAAAAGTGCTGGTCATTTTCCAATCATAAACATTACATATATTCTCAGTCATAAAGAGTTAACCCTTCAAGGTAAGATGGGGGAAGTAGGAGCACTAACTGTAGGTGTTTACAAGGAGACTGACATTAAAAAGGCATTGGAGGCTACTTATGATTATGTCTAAATAGATTTGATTATACATGCCTGTAAATATAAATATATGTATTATGTCTACATATTCATATATATAAAAATAACTATCTTATAAAATATATTGAAACTACCACCCCAACCCTAATTTCTAAGTGTTATCAATTCTAAAAATCAAAGGTGTCCCATCTGGTTTTATGTTAGGAAATGACACAGTCTAACAGAGTGACTATATGTGATGCTCTATTTGAATCTGAGTCCTGACATGAGATAAATCTCTCTCTAAACAAACTCTGCAAAGAAAAGAAATAGGAGACATCTTCCTTATGGTAAGGCTTTAGGAGAAGCTAGAAAACATATCAGGGCTTGTATAGATGATCTTCCTTTGCGTGGGAGGAAGGGGCCAGATTAAATAATGGCTCATAGTCATATCCAGCTCTGATTTCTAACTCTATGAGACGAACCGCAATACTGTGTTGGATACTCTTCCATAAAGTCTTGCTGCTCCTCCCCAAAACTGATATAACAATACAGAGAAGGCAATAGATAGGTTACGTATGGCTGTAGGAATTTCTGTCGTTCCTTGCTGCGGTATTACACTGATGGAGAAGGCGAGGCACCAACACACATTGGTCTTTCTCACATTCAGTGTAATTACAATTTATGTTTATTTTATTATTCCTTAATAAGTGGAGCACACAGATTTCTTATCGTCAGTGTGCATTGGTCCTGAAACAACTGAAATCAAGCATCCTATGTAATCCTCAACAAGACTGACTTGCATGCTGCCTTTGACATAAGGATGCAGTGGGTACTCAGATGACCAAAGGCATGGCAACCTGAAATGAATCCTGTTTTGATTTTGCCAGTTTTAATAAGGAACCATCAGACTCTCTCTGTATTTTCTGATTACTTTTGATGATACTGGAAAACCATTGTAGATTTTATTTACCCATCTGCTTCTTTTATTGATGAATAGTTAAAGAAGGATTATTATTATTTTTTTGAGTCTGATCTAACCTACAAACCACACTCCCCATACCTTTATTTTATACCAGCCAGGATACAGTAATTCTGTAGGCATTTTCTGAAAACCGAGTCTTCTGAAAGGATTCCTTGGCAGAAAATACAAGGTCTTCACGGAACTCCTCACTGTGGGACTGTTTAGAAGATAGGTGCCTGAGAATACCTACCTAAGCTAAAGCAGTGAGCCAGAGTGGATCAAACAGTGGTGAAAATCAAATGTCTTGATTAACTTCTTTAGTCTGGTTTCTTGGGGAAGTTAATAAATGTGTTAGAAGAAATATGCAGTGAATGGAGGAGACCCTCGGTTGAACATGTTGCAGTCATATACTTATAAAAGCATGAAATAAAAGATCAGCCACTTGCATGTCAGCCCTGTAATGATATTATTCTCAAGAAATGCTTCAAAATAGAAATAGTTGACTCAATGGTGACTGAAATGTATTTCCTAGCCAGTCAAAATATTCACTATCATAATGTAAAATAGATAGGGATCCAAAACCATTATTGAAGAAATTAGTGAAGTATATAGAGCACTGGCTATATTTTTGCATGAACAAACCTCCCTCTAAGAAGACACAGTTTTCACTTGAAATCCTGCTGTGAATACAAACTGGCTGTAGAAGTACAACCCCCATCTTATTGTTGCAAAAGTAAATCAAAATTTTAAATAAGCAGAATACACAAATCTTATTGAACACCATGGAAACCTGCTATCCTCAAGCTGGTGTAACCTGGTGGAGGTGGAAATAGAAGTACTCACCACAGCAGCCTGTGTCGTCAGTTTCAGTGTCACATTTTGTGGGGAGGTCATAAATTAGGTGTATATAATTGTGTTTTCTGCGGGAAAAGAGAGAGGAGGTGGCTAATCTGTTAGCCAACAGCATTATACATAAAGCTATGCTATGGCCTAAAAATTGTTTTCAAACTGTTGTTAATACCTATAAGGAAATCTGCAGCACAGTTTGCTGGAGGTCAGTAGACACAGTGGGAACATATTTAATGCTGAACTGTTACCAGGGTGTCACGAAGTGAAGCAACAGCAACTTCTTTATCTGCGAAAGCAATTGGATAGCAGTTTCACAAATGAATTGGTTGCTGAGTGGTGCTCAGAGGAACAGGCTGCTTTCTCTTCACACCTGCCTTGTGTGGCATCTGAGAAACAGTAGTGAGGCTATTAGCAGTTATTGACATTTGTCAGCTCTCTGGTTTTCCAGCAGGAAAACGGAAATGGCAGCAATCATGCCCAATTTAGTTTCTCATGATGTCAGGACTTCGTGGACTCACACACACATCAAGAAGCGCCCAGAAAAGGTTTACAGATGTGCGGAAGGCAGTCAGCTATGACAGTGATGTTGCCAATGTTGCACATGGATCAACTAACGATTAAGATATCAAAAGCGATCACCGTAGCTTACTGACAGCGAGCTCAATTGTTTGCACCTGTTTCCCCCGCATTACACACAAGTCTGGAATGGATTACCCTGCCTTGTGCTAGACACATTTCACCTTTCCACACCACGATGTACTCCAGCAACATCTCTGCTACAGATCATGCAACTCACTTTACCATAAGGACCAGGAAAAAGAACAAGACAATTTGCTGACTGTTTTCTCTTTGGTGAAAGATTTCAATTGCTATGGTGATTTAACAAGAATTTATTGGCTCAAACAAGAAGTTATTGCTCCTCTGCAGAATTCGGGTACTGACTGAAAGCTATACAGTCAGACATCATCCTGACCACTTAAATCCAGAAACAGACCTGGGCTTGGTTTCACGTGCATTAAAATGACCTCTTCCTCTTAGCACAGTATTTGTAAAGGAACTATGATTACTCTGTAGTCAGATGTGTAGCACAGGGGAGGTTCTGATCAACAGCTTTTGATCAAACTAACTCTGGTACCAACAGAAGTAAAAATACAGCAGTCTGGATCTCCTCAAGGAGAGCTCGGAGCTCCAGAAATTTCACAGCACCATGGTTTCCCTGGACTTGTCTTCCAGGGTTACCCAAACTAGTCAAATCCAAGCTGCTGTGGGTATGTCTGGCCATGCTGCCACCTGCCCCCTCTTGTAATATAGGTGCAGCTTTCATATGGGCATGCAAGCAAACTGCTAGATCAGGCAGCTGAATGCATGCAGAATTTTTTCAGGAATTACAGTTTGGAATTATCAGCCAGGAATTGTGGATGGTGAGAAGGCTGGGTTCAGTGGTCTAAATTATTGTTAAAACCATTCAGAAACCAGGAAGATTTCTTCAGAGAGAGCTAGTCTCAATTCAGAAATGTTTTTCTATGAAAACCAGCTAAATTTGTAAAGAACATTCAGAATAGTCCAGCTGTGTGTCATTGTACCAAATGTAGGAGCTGATGTGCTAGTTAGTAATATGGCTTTTGCATGAAGTCAGCAATGAAAAGACACAAACCAAACCCAAAGTTTCTCACAATGAATGGATTGTAAGTATCACATTATTTTCTTGTATATCACCAGAGCAAATAACTTAATGGAATTTCTAATAATTTATATTTTTTCTGCGACATGATGTAGCCACCTGTCACAGACTCGAACTTGTTTGTAATTTGTTATTGCTTCATTTTAGGAGGTGTGATTTACCTGAATGATAAAAAATAAAATTCCAACCTTAGGGCACATTTTAGGTTTTGCTTTATCAATACATTTAGCTTACTGTGATTAACACACATTTACTTTGCAATGTTTTGTCTTTATTTTCCATGTAAACTAATGCAAATTCTCAGTAAGAAATGATAGGAAAACATAGGTAGTTTCCTCAAATGAGAAAAGGCAGTATTTGTTAGATCATTTGGGCATATTTTACATATTTTTATAGATATCACATATTACTAAAGAATAAAATCACAAACGTAAAACCTATAAACAACATGTAAGTGTTCAGTAACAATCAGATATATGGGTAGCATATTTCAGCTTGTCAGGCTTGTTTCATTGTGTTAATTTTGCAAAGAAGCTGAAAGTATTAAATAAACAAATACTTTCAACAGATCATGATTAAAATCCAACACTGGACCTGAGTTTTCCAAAAAAAGTATTTGCAGTCAGAA
Source organism: Falco biarmicus (assembly GCF_023638135.1). Taxonomy (NCBI): domain Eukaryota; kingdom Metazoa; phylum Chordata; class Aves; order Falconiformes; family Falconidae; genus Falco; species Falco biarmicus. The sequence goes on along the minus strand of NC_079290.1, from coordinate 41,429,524 downwards.
CTTGATCCCATTAGATGGAAAATTGTACATCCCACAGGAGAGGGATGGGGTGTCCAAATGACAGGACATTCAAATGAAAACCAAACTATGCTCCTGTGGCTTTCTACTGCATAAATATCAACACAAGACATTTTCTGAACACACAGGGAACACAATATCAGCTTTGAAAACAGATCAGCTCTTTTTAGACTGAGCTTCATCTCTTGTTAGGCTGCGTTTTTTTCATCACACATACTGTAAATATCACAGTTAGCAAACACCATTCTCCATTGCCCTGGCTGGTATTTACATCAGCTTGATCTGGTGGATAAGGTACTGTCCTTGGACTCAGAGAAGCTGGATGATATTCCTGAATTTGCTGAAGACTGGTTGTACTTTATCACTATAGATCACTATTTTCCAACCTATAAATGAAGGTAAAACTATTTGTCTACTGCATAAGAGGGGAAGAACTCACAAAAAGCCTTACAAGAAAAGGTCTATAATTACTTCTGTTGATATTTACAGAATCACAGAATGGTTGAGGTTAGAAGTCACCTCTGGAGATGATCTGGTCCAACCCCCTTCTCAAGCAGGGCCACCTAGGGCCAGTTGCCCAGAACTGTGTCCAGGTGGCTTTTGAGTATCTCCAAGGATGGAGACTCCACAGCCTCTCTGGACAACCTGTGCCAGTGCTTGGTCACTCTCACAGTGAAAAAGTGTTTCCTGATGTTCAGAAGGAACCTCCTCTGTTTCATTGTGTGCCCATTGCCTCTGGTCCTGTCACTGGGCACCACTGGAAAGAGCCTGGCTCCATCCTCTTTGAAGCCTCTCTTCAGGTATTTATGTACATTGATAAGATTCCCTGAGCTTTCTCTTCTCCAGGCTGAACAGATCCAGCTCTCTGTCTCCTCACAGGAGAGTTTCCCCAGACCCTTCATAATTTCTGTGGTCTTGTGGACTCTCTCCAGTAAGTCCATATATTTTTTGTACTGGTGAGCCCAGAACTCAAGCCAACATGTCAGAGGAGTCTCACCAGTGCTGAGCAGAGAGGAAGGATCACCTCTCCTGACCTGCTGAGAAATTTCTGCCTACTGCATCTCAGGAGGCTTTTGCCTGCCTTTTCCATGAGGACGTGTTTCTGCCTTGTGTTGAACTTGGTGTTCACTAGGACCCCCAAGTCCTTTTCTGCAAAGCTGCTTTCCAGCCACTTGGCACCCAGCATGTCATTGTGCAGGTGTTGCTCCTCCCCAGGTGCCAGACTTTTCACTTCTCCTTGTTGAACTGCATGAGATTCTGCTCAGGCCAATTGTCCAGCCTGTCAGAGTCCCTCTGATTGGTGACATCTGATTATTAGTTAAGTTTTATAATTTACTCTTTATTGATCTTTTCCAAAATAAACTCGAGACTTATTTTCTGCTCTATATAATGAATGTTACAAGAAATTAGCAAAAAATTAAGAACCTAACAGTTTTCTTAGTCTATGTAACTCACTATTCATACATATTGTCACAGCATTTTCTCAAAAATTATTCCTCAGACGTGAGAGTCTTTAGGGTAACCCTCTGTAATCAGTGGAGTGGAGTGAAATATTTTAGGAATAGAGAAATAGCTGATTAAAATCAAAGTGTATTTTGTAGAACATGGTGATAATCTAACATGCCTCTGAGTTTATTAAAATTTTGTCCTTTTTTTTTTTTTTAGGTAAGAAATCACCATGAATTAGAAATAGGTACCTTAAGGAACAAAAATTACCCATTTTAGTTGTGTTGTAAGCTGTCTCTAGACTTGAAAAGCTTAATTCTGATGTCATATGTAGACTTCAAGTGCAGAAGTCTGCACATGACATCTTGTGGAATCAGCTGCTATGTCTGAGTGAACAAGAGGTATTCTACAGGATTCTCTATTTATGTAGAAATTCTCTATATATGTAGAAAAAATTCTACAGGTTTCTTACACATGCATTCTACAGGATGCATGTGTAAAAATCATGAAAAAGACCAAGTTAACATATTTTCCCTTTAAGACAAGTAATTTGAATGTCTTTTAAATAATAATAATAATAAACATTAAATATTCAGCATTTCCCAGGGTTTTGTTATTGGTTTTATTTATGTTTAATCTAAAAGATGCTGGCCAAAGCCAGGGCTGTTTGAAAGACAGACAACAACTGGACTGCAATGGAGATGGCTAAGAAAGTCACCCATGTGTTCAGTTTTGGGCTGTTTGTTCCAGGCACACGTGGTTTAGAGGAACCAAGGATGCCACGTGGAAAACTAAAGAATGTTCTCAATAAAAATACCAGGATAACAGTAATTAGAAAGGAGCATAGTAGTATAGTAGCTTTTTTGCATTTCTGTATTTTCTAATCAAATAAGTTTTTGGTGTATTTCTTTCTGATCCATTTATTTTTGGGTGTATTAAAACAAAGCCCATGTTTTAAAGGACATTACAAAGGATGTCATTCAAAAAGCTCTTAAATCCAAAATAAATTCCTTTAGCATATATGGTATCACAACATCTAGCCCTTGGCCTTTAGGAGTAAAATAAGCGAATAGGAAACTTCTATAGGGTTTTCTTTTTTTTTTTTTTTTCCCTGGTCATTTATATGCAACTTGTGCTGATCGTTACTGAAAGTCATTATTTTACAAACATTAGTAAAGTAAGTGGGTCACAGAAATGGGACAGACATTAACTGAAGTACATGGTCAGATTACACAGATAAAGTGACATGTAAGAAGGCCTCAGACTATTGGGCCATAGTTCTAGGAATTTTTTTTTTTTTTTTGCAATTTAGAAAGATGAACCCACTATTAGTGTATAAAGAATTCCCTTTATGCCATGCCACAGGTAAAACAGAAAGAAAAATGCACTATCCAAGTTGAAGTACATTTATTTGTATGTTAAGTATTAGAATGGAGTCTGGGTCACTAGCTTTCATATAGGCAAACCGAGCAGTTAAGTCAACGATTTTAAAGAGGTTTAAGAGACTAAAAACTATATACTTTTTTAAATTGCATACATATATATATATTTATATGAAAAAATGATGATAGAAAATGGAGACCCTCCTCACAGAGAAATGCGATATACAGCCTCAGAGAAAGGAAAACATTAATAATCTTCCTTACAAATTTGTCCTAAAGAACATTTTCTTACCGTGATAGAGGAAGGGAATAATGCAGATCTGACAAGAACAAAATTTTTTAGAAGTGCTGATGTGGACAGTTTGGTAGATCTAAGCAATTGCAATGCATAAAGCATTTATTGGTCCTTTACATTCAGAAATTACATGTCATTCACTATCATTATTATTAGTAATTAGCAGAATCAAGATCCTCCCCATTAATTTGGTTTTTGAGGTGAAACAAAGTACCACACCATGCTAGCAAGCTGGTATGGCTCAGCAGTACCGCTAATGACTAAAGCATCATCTAACATAATTACATAAAACCTGGCAGAAAGGGAAAAGAAAGCCAGGACACCATTAGCAAATATTTTGTGAGATCTGTGCAAAAGAGCCTGGTGTTCAAGGGCCTCAAATCCTGGGTAAGCTCTTACCTTTCATTACATGCAATAGGAGGGAGTTGCAGAGTTTAGTTATTTGCTGTGCATGTATGCCTATATACCTTTTTTCTGCTTTAAACCCGCCACATACTAATTTCATGTGATGCCTCTTAGACTGTGGTTAGGAAGAGATGAGTAGCTGATCTGTATCTGTTGTGCCACTCTTCATTTTTGCAGACCTCTATCACAGCCTCCCTCAGATGTCTTTTCCAGGCTGAAAAGTCCTCGCTGTTTCCTGTCCCTTTGATCATCCCTGTTGCTTTTCTCTCAGTCTTTTTCCATCTACCATATCCTTTGTGAGAAGAGGGATCTGAGCTGCACAACGCTGGAGACGTGGGCAGACTTTCCATGCAGCTGTGTGATGGTGAGCAGACCTTGCTGCCCCTCGTCTATAAGCACACTGAGTGACACCTGCCTCAGAGCCCTGGGAACTCCCCTGGTCACCTTCTTTGTTGTGAAAGCGACTTTTTAGTCTTAATTTCTGCTTCTGTTACTCACTCTTGCTTATGTGAAGCTTGGTCCCTCATTTGAAGTACTGTAATCGTTTTCTGAGTCGTGACTTCCCTTTACAAGAGCTGTGCTCACTCTTCTCTGGTACCTCTCATCCCAGAATTTTCTGATGCTGACTGAGCAGAGAAAGCAGTAGGTGACAGCTCCCAGGAACATGTCCAGAAGCATCCTGGCACAGATGCAGAATATTTGCATCTTAAACAGGCAAAGCTGGAGATGGGTTTTAGCTTTCCACAGAGGGTAAGACTTGAAAGAAATGTAAAAAGATGTATATTCCAAAAATGGCTGTTGGCAAATTTACTGTATAAGGGTATTTAGTGTATATAAATTACACTTTAGATATGTAGCGGTTGTAACACAAACATATGTTTATATATGCACACCATCTACAGAATATATGAAAAAACAAAAAAAATGTCAACTGGGTCTACAAAACCACTGTGCTACAAGTAGGTGTGGAAGCGTAGCTGAAACCACGGTCCTGCAAAAACTGTACTTTCCTTTGAATCCCCAGGCCCTTGGATTTTGTTTCCATTTATTTTCCATAAGTTTCCTAAAATGAGATTCAGACTCCATGAATTCAGCTTCCCTTGCTATAGCTGGGTATCTATTGCATACATGGGGAACTGAGGCAGAAAAAGAGCAAATGAATTACTGAAGGTCACACAGGCCATGCAGAGCAGCAGGCGTGGAAGAGGGTTCACATTTTCAGGCTCAGGTTAACGCTAAGCGCAGGACCATGCCACTTTCCCGAGTTAGGGCTAATTTCATCTGCAATATTGGTAACAAAGGAGACAAAGACATTTCAAAAGGGTGATTATTTCTCTCCAGTCCTATTCAAACTACTTTTGTGAGTACAATCTCATGATTGTGGACATTCACAGTGCTTCACTGCTTCTGAGGAAAAAAATGTTGTTTGCCTTGGGGCTATTTGAGCAGAAAGAGAAATGTCTCACAGTGTTAAGAAACAGTCTGTCTTAGTCAAATGAATCACTCATATATGGCCATAAGTAGTACAGATGTGTTGTAATCACTGCTTAATAATTGCTTTCAGATCAAATAATGTTTGAGAGATTACCACATCTGTAAAATGCTCTAAATAAAAAGTACAGGACATTTTGTACAGACTGATTTAGAAAAGCAGGCTGTTATTCATAGGGACAGCAACTTTGTATTATATTAGTGGTGCACTGCGAGGCAGAATAAACATTTTAAGTACAAGAGGAATATAAATCATCTCAGGGCTCTCACGATTGTAATCTTATTAGCTAAACCTTCCTTCAACATGGTCTTTGATTTGGAAGGCACCTGTAAAGCTGTTTGTGCCTTTTTTGGATCCTCCCCCGTTCCTCCTGGATGATGTTTATCATTCTGCACATGTGCTATGAGTATCAGTTGAATTATTTCCCCTGATTGTCTGAAAGTGTCTCATCATAGTCCAGAATCAAATTAAGCATACTGCATACACTCATTTCTGTGAAACTCATGTGGAGTTTGGGGACTACCCAGCTACAAAAGCATTCACACAATAACCAGTGGATCAGCAGGCTTCAACTCTGTGACTGTTTCGTTTGGTTTGTTTTTCTTCCCCACTCTCCTGCTTTTTAGAAGCAGGTGGTATTTATCTAAGCAGCCTGCACTGGGCAGCTGGCTGATGGGTCCCTCCAGCTGGACATCTTCACTACATTTACTTCAACCACACCTGCTTCAGATAGCAAACAAGAAGTGTTTTTATCTTCCGGATCTGGAGGAAAAGGGGGGTTGGGGTGGGAGCTATGTGAGATAGGGGGGGGAGAGAAGGATGAAAAATCCTGGACCAATCACACCTCTTTCAGCTGTAATATTTCATGAAGTTTGCAGAGCCCATCTGGTCTTGTACCAGAGAAAAAAGAGTGAAGTTCAAGGGCTTTTTCTTTTTCTCTGTTACACTACTCTTTTTAACACAGCTATTTCATTATCTTTTGCTATCATTTGATCAGATTTATCTTCCATTAAAACTTCCTTTCCCTTGAAGTAGACAGTGACATGAGAATGCATGCCTTTCCAAGCTTTTATTGTTCTGAATTAAGAAATGGTAGAACAGTCTCATGAAAGATTAATGACTTCCCGTAAGCATCTTTGTACCTGAGGACAAGCAATTACAAAAATATGTCCAAAAGAAAACAAGAAAGGATATTAGGCTGTATTGGCCAGGTATTTCTTGGCAGACAGAAAGCTTAGCTTGTTACACTGCCAGCACATTTAGAGCTAAGCAACTTCTGTTTTGACCCCATGTATCATATTTTGTTTTGTACATTAGTAGCAGTGTTGTCTTTGAAAGAAAAAAATGACACTCTCCAGGTATTTTCCTTGATGCTTCATTGTACTTAAGTTCCCATTTCTGTGCTAGTACCTGTTTCTGAGAGGTAGCTCTCTGCTCAAAAGTAACACTGAAGGACTGAGAACAAAATATATTTTCATAAGCTATTAATGCTTATTGGTTCTTGTTTTCCTTCCCCCCCCTTTTTTTTTTTTTCCTTGTGCAGGGATTTTTCATAAAGTTTTTTCTGGGCTTAAAGAGAGTTAAGGCAAGAATCTCCAGGACTGCCTAAATCTTAAATAGTCTCTATTCTAATACTCTGAATACTGAAGCAGACATTCACCGTTTGATAGGCTTTCTGTTGCAGCCTTTGAGAGAGGCTGAAAGCCAAAGAGCCTTCCATTTCTTTAAAAAGAGCACCAGCACTGCAGCGTGGACTGATTGCAGCTTCTCTGTTTATCCCACTGGTATGTTGCAATGAAATGGGAATACTGATGGCAAAATATTCTGGAGGATCAGAGTTAAATCTATAAAAAACAGCAGAGCGGACACACTTTGCCACATTCTGACCTTCTCCCACCATCTCAGGAAGGACAGTGCAGATGCCCGTGGTATCACCTCTGTGACCATTTAACACGCACAGCCTTCACATCTTGTTTTGTTGGAACTGGTGGACTGTAGAGACTCCTGTAAAAACCCTGCTGGAGAATCAGCTTGTAATTACAATGGACTACTTCCAAAAGCTAAAGTGTGACTCTACAACCTGCCTAAAAATGTGGGATTTGGCTGGGTTTAGCCATGGTGCTCTTGGTTTCCTTGTCCAGATCCTCAACACTGTGGTTATTTTAGCATAGATGGCTAATCTATGTGAAATTACTGAATTTCATCCTTTTCCCAGTAAAGCCAGTAAATTGGGATTTACTGATTGTAAGAGCTAAGCTGGGAACCTGGTTAAGGACATTCCTTGGGGACCCACATTTCATTAAGTCTGAGGTTCTTCAGTGAACTGTACTATAAAATCTCTCCTTTGAAGGAGGTGCTATTTCAGGCTTGCAGATGGGTGTAATATAGCCTATATAGCCTATTGTAAATGTATAAGAATATGCTGTTCATATAGGACCAGTATAGTAGAGTCTATTTTGACATCACAGCAGTTTTCATAGTGAGTGGACCTGATGCGGAAAGGCTGTTACTCAGCAGAGAGCAAAGGTGTGTTACGATCACTTGTGTAATGTCATCATAACAAACCAAGATGAGCAAAAGCAGTACAAGTAGAAGTGCTTTATTCATTTTTATTCAACTAGAGTTCCTTAAGTAAAACCATAACCTGCACTTAATGTACTCTAGAGGAACAAGCAACATTGGTAGTAAAACTATCTTTTGTTTCAGTGGATGAGTTTTTTGTTTCAGCCGATTGCCCTGCAGTTGCACTGCAAAAATCTGAGGCTGAAGGGTACATATCTTTGAAAATACAGCAGTCTCATGGGGATACATCAACTTCTTAAATTCGAAAGAAGTAATAGCTATTCTGTGATGGTCACAAGAGGATACTTATACTTCATCAAGGACTTCTCAGGAGATTTTCCTCTGACTTGTGAAGACTGCATTGGGTGGGCTCATTGCATGTTAGAAAAAAAAAAGAAAAGAAAGGAATAAAAAAAGCATAAATATATTTTTACAAGTAAGCGACACCTTAACTCACTCTATTGAACTTGCCTAAAGCAGAAGAACTGGATTAACCAGAGGGACTATTGTACACTGCTGAAAGTGACAGACCTAAGCGACGCAAAAAGAATAATTGACAATGAAATTAAAATAAGGGGGGTGGGTGGGGGTTCCTTTTAAATGCTGAACATGTAAAAATTAAACAACCATTTTGACCTAGTAATGGACCAATTATTTGGACCACTAATAATTCCTACATCATATGGCCTTATAAAAATGTGCCATTGTTCCTAGCTGGGTTAGCCGCTTTTCCTACCGCCAGTTTTGCACAATGAAATTATGAATAGGAACCCTTTTTCCTTAGATTATGATCCTGCAGTCATCACCCACAAGTGTCAGCACAGAAAGGCAAACATGCAGGAGACTACAAAAGTAAGAACGGTGAGCAGAGGACAGTGGTGCCACCACAGAAGCAATCCGTGCAGTCAAATGTTCAGGTGGCAGAACAGTTGCAGGACACGAGACTGGCTAGTGGAGAGCACACTGTTGTGCACCAGCATATTGACTTCAGCGTGCTGGGTTTGCAGCTGTTGGTCTCTAACCTCATCTTGGTGGTTTGTGAAACATGCTGAGAGCTCACGGAGTGTCAGCTGCCCCCCAAAAGTGGGCGTGCTGCTGAAAGAAATTCTTACTTCTCTAACTTCATATCACGTCTTTGTAAAATATACATGGACTAAGTTCCCACTAATCCTAATTTTTGAAGCAAAAAGGCAAACATTACTGAATGTTACAGTAGGTGAAGATCCCAGTTTTCATGACGCTGAATCTGTTCCTATACAGTGCTTTTCTTTTTATGTGAACTTATTGCCTTCTGTTTTGTCCTCAACTCCAGATAACTCCCTTATTGTATTTCCTTTGGCAGCATCACATCTGGTTTGTTTACTGCTACCTGTTCCTCACTGCTGTTCTCATAATTTTCACAACTGTTTAGGTTTCTTTTTTTTGGTGTGTGTTAAATATCTGTTTACTGGCAGGAAAAACCCTAAGCCAAATCAGTTCTCTTCCTCCCGAGTTCAAATCCTATTGCCCAAAAAACTATAATGATACTGGATAAGATAATTTTCCATACAGCTTTTGGTGTATCAAAAATCTTCTATGAAAGTGAATGCAGAAGCGAACTGCAGTATGTACAGCAAACATGTGGAACTGCTCTTCTTTTTGTGAGATTATTCCAAGAAAGCTGGGACAAGCCTGAGCCAGTTACTGTCTTACCCATTTTGATGTCAGGTGAAAGGAAAATTAGCATGAACATAAATAGATTAAAAATGTGAATGTTTAAAGTTACTGTTTGCAGAGAAAGCATGAAAGTGTCTTAAGTTTCTAATTTCTTCATGCATCATTCCTGCCATGGAAGCATGGCACACTCCAGACAGTAGCCTTAATTAACTGAAATACTCATATTGAGCCTTGACTGATTGCATGTAGGTCTTTCAGCAATGGGATTTAACATTCTGACCTAACATTTAATGTATTAATCCTAATTTTATGCTGATACTAAGACTCTCTGCTGTATTAACTCAACCTAGGTTAATTATGAACTACGTTTCTCCCACCCACTATCAATAGGTCCACTGTTTGGTTCCCCAGAACTGACCACCCACTTTTATGAGAATCTGCAGCGAATTAGAAAATCTGTCATTGCTGCAGGAGCCGGACAGCTAGGATATGGCCTGTCATTCCTTCTATACAATACACACCCTTTGTCTGCTATCTCTTAAACTAACCTGACATAACTTAGCCTCCTGGTCAATGGTATCTTTATTCTCTCCCAAGGAATGCTTCGTTCACCAGCGTTATTAAGAAATTTCTGGACAATGTTTAGTGGCTGCGCAATCATCCAAGGTTCTATTAAAAAGCCATCTGGGTAATTAATAGCACATTTGTTCTCAGCCTCCTCCCAATTTGTCCATTAGTGGAATAAAAGCACAGGACAAAGGATAATGTGGTTCAGTTATATTTTACAAGAATTCTTCAGGAAGTTGAAAACACATGAGAGTTTTCCAAAGATACATATGTTTATGGGCACTCTACGAGAGCGGCAAAACTGCACAAGTCAGGGGCTCTTACTCAGGCTTCTGCCCTGCCGATAGTGGATGGAGTACTGACCGCGCAGTGCCGTGCGTTGATGCTCTCCAGCCTGATATGGGGAGGGTGTGTGAAGGGTCTCCTTCATCTCAATTCAATTACAGCTGATAAAAACAATTCCAAGATCCACATCAGGGCACCACATCAAAACCAGCATGGATGACTTTTATACTCTCCCACCTGATATTTGAAGGCTTTTCTGAGGTTTCTTTTTAATGTCTCCCCTTGAAAGCGGGATCACAGCCTCAGGCTGCACTTCTCTGAGGTTGTTTTAGTCTTTCCCTTTCATTTGGTCTTTCTTTTACTTCTCCCTTGAAAGTACCTGAAGAACAAACACTTTAAGATTCAGAAGTTTGTTGTTAAAATTAAGAAATACTCCACTTGGGCTTGGATTTTTTTTTTTTTATTCCTGTAAGGAACGTAGTTACTATTATTTTGTGCTTGTTGGCATAGAGAAAAGCCAAGTATGCATCATTTAAACTACTGTGAAATGAATAGCTACGCTTCAGCAGCAGGGATCTCTCTTGTACCACAGACAATTAAAACTAATGTTTGCATGTACTTAGTTATAATTGCATTTAGGGCCAGAGCTGGTGTAAACTCAGCGACGAGCTCAATAGGACTGTGATCATTTACACCATGTGTGAATCTGGCCTCTTGAGATAACGAACCTGAAATTCATCAGCCAGTCAGATTTTTCAGATAAACTACACTGATGAAAAGTTGGATTGTGAATGAAGTGTGATTTTTCATTAAAAAAGCAACCATTTCCTGTGGAAATTTTTGTTTCTTGGGGTTGAAAAATGAAATTTCTGAAAACCAAGTCTTACTTATTTGCCTATATTGCCTCAGAGATTCATGGGGATTATATTTATGTTGGTTTATTTGTCTTAGTGGGCTGTGCACTGCAGGGAAAAACGCAGCTCCCCAGTGAATCGTGATATGACATTGTCATGGTTCACCATCTCACGGAGATCACAGCGCAGATTCAGAGAGCCTGCCCAGACAGCACGTTGTGTTTACACATGCAGTCTGGCATACAGAGCGCCATGGTAGTGTTTTGGAAACCAGCAGCCTCTACTTTTCTTAATTTTGATTTTTTTTTTTTTTCCTTTCTTGAGGTAAGGATGTTGGTTGGTTGATTTTTGGTTTTGATTGTAGTAAATTCTCTGGTGGCTACAGCCACTCAGTGTCACCTGAGCTTTCTTGGATCATGCTTTCCTGCCTTACTGGTTCTTTGTTTTCCATACTAACAGCAGTTTTCTTTTGTCTTGTATTTTAGTGTATATATAATTATGGATCAATAACAAGCAGTGTGTGAAATTACCATTTGCACCATATCTGGTGAATTGAGGCAGGTAATGGGATTTCCACCCGGCTGACAAGGAGAGATTCTTCATAATTCTTTTCTCCAAATAGCAGAGCTTTTTATTAATACGATTTTGTTTGCAAAACAGCTTTACATTGAAAAATAGAAAAGATTTCCTGTTTTCTATTCAATTCTAATCTAGGAGATAAAAGCCTAGGTTCCATAGACAGCTTTATCCCACCTTCGTGGAGAGTGTTGGGACTTCAGCCTGGATTTCAGCCAAAGAAAAGAGTGTAGAGCACAGAAGCAACACAACACACATGCACAGCGGGTTTTTAATTTACTTTGCTCTCCAAAGCTTCCCCCCACACTTGTGTGAAGGAGTTCTTTCCACAGCAGTATAAATATTTGTTGACACTTCACAGCCTCAAGTGCCTGTTAGAACACTGCGTTTAGAAAGTGAGTGCTCTGTAAATACTCAAAGGACTTAAGGTCGGCATGTCTAACTGCGCAGCACCCATATTTAAACTTTGTGTGTTGTAGACCTACCAACTTAAGTGGTGTTCTCAGTAAAGGCCACCAAAGCCATCCAAGCTTAACTTTCATTCTGAGAATAATCATTGAAGTTAACAATGCACTTGTAATTCCGCAGATTCCAACTGACCCGCAGCTGCCTTGCTATTGCCACACCAGCCAGCAGGCTTGCCAGTCTTTTTTGGCATGGTATGGCTTTTCCTACACAAAATGTTACTTAGTGTCTCGGTTCTGTGCATCACACTGATACATTCCTTAGTATCACACTGGGTAACAGTGCCTCTTTGGGTAATACTTCTCTTGCCCATGCTGTAGAAAGCACAGCAACTCGCCCCACATGTGGCCCTGGGAACCCGAGCCTGTTTTCTGACTTCCTTGTGTGAGAGCACAGAAATCAGAGAGCATGTACATGCTCCTTCATACATCCTCAAGTAAAAAGGGGCAGGAAGACCATGTGGAGGAAGAAAGGACAGTGGTACCAACGAATGGAGTTAAAAAAGTCTGAAATCGCTTGCTGGAAGGCAGATAAGGTAGAGGAACAGCTCGGAAAGATTTCCACCACAGTCTCCCAGCCCACAGCTTCCATGGATCCCAGCCATCATGTTCATGACCTCAGGACCCTTCTGGGCAACCCCTCCAGAGTTGCCAATGACACTTGGTCAGTTGCACATGACCCTCTTTATGTCTGAGTTAGCCTGTATGAGAGAAGCCTATGACCTGAGAATAATGTTTAGGTCAACGTCTCTATATGCTGTTGCAAAGATCCCCTGAACGTCTGAATCCGTAAGTGGTGCTGGTTGTATCTGATACTTAAACAAAATGACTGAAACCATTTTGTCTAAAGTTTTGCATGCTATTATTTTTGTTCATAGTTACCCTTTAGGTTTTGCTTTTTCACTGGCTCTCATATGAAGGCTTCCCTCTAAGGGATTTAAAAAAATGTTTTGTCATAGGGCTAAACTGAGCTGCAAAAAATAATTTTAAGACCCTTGTTCAAAGTGTACTGATGTTTAAGCATTAGGTAACTTCTCCAGCTTGCTCTACAAGCTCAGACAGAAGACTTTTTAGAGCAACTGGAATTCCTCTGGGTCAGAGGCGAGGCAGGTTGTGTTTCAGTGAGGGGAGTGGGGCATTTCTTGTATGTCTTGGCTGAGCTGCCTTGAAATTGGCTCGCTTGCACCTGAGGTTTTTAACTGAACTCAGGAACTTTTGACTGCATGGGTGCATTAGGTACAAGACAAAAATTAGTGATTTTGCAGATCACATAGCAGGAAGCTTTTGTTCCATGCCTGCTGTGTTTTAGTCCTTTTTCATAGAGTTTTCTGGGTGTTTTTGTTTGTGAGACTATCTGTATACTGGAAGAAGACTGACTGACCCTAAGCTACTTAGATAGGATATTTTTGTCCCATTGACTTTCTGACAAATGAAGGCTGCCTTCTATAAAACTTAAAAGCAGTGCAAGCCGAACTGTTTCTGACCTGTACTTGACCTATTCAGCTTCATCTGCTCCTGACAGACTTTTCAACAGTGAGATCACAAAACTCTCTTTTTCTTGCATTACTCTTGGATAAAGCTGTTAGGCTTTTTTTTTTTTTTTTTTTTTCCTTCACTGTTTTAGTTTCATTGAGCTTTGTGTTTCACTATTTCCGCTTGCTCTTTCCTCCCCAGGTTCAACTTGTAAGAAAAGCACAGAGAGTATTTTATTTAGTACTGCTAGCAGAGTGCATTTCCAAATGGTGCAAGTGTGCTGAAAGCTTTCTGCACATGGAAGAATAGGGCAATTTAGGAAAGAGCATCCCAGTCACTTCATAGAAGCATATATTCTATCTGAATATGTGCACAGAAATCTGCATATGGTGAGCTTAAAATGCTCCCTGGGGTTGTCAGTCATGTATTAGGGGTGTTTGAATGGCAAAAGAAAAAAAAATCCCACTATTTCCTCTTATGTTTTTCTCTTTATAGCTCTCAAAACAAAGTGTTTCATAGTCACCATAATTTTATTTTAAGTAGTTCCATTTTTAGTATTTTGAGTCCAGTTTTCTGACATATTAAGTATATCCTGTGAGGTGCTGAATATGTACTGAAAGCAGTAGGAGTAGGAGTTAACCACTCTGCATTTCCTGGAAAGCTTTTCAGTGACAGAAGTATAAGATAAAGTCTTTTCTCTTCACTGTCTTGTTCACCAAAAAAGAATCATGTTAAGATGAGATGATTAAGCTACTACTTTGGCTTCCTTTCAATTGATTTTCAGTTCATGGGGTTAATATGGGGTTAATACTTCATTTTTCTCGATGTGACTTTTGTGTAGAAAAATATGAATACAAATTTATCTATTTTCTGCCTTATACAGGTAATTAAAAAAAGCCAAATAGATTATATGAAGTCACTGAAGGAAATGCTGTACACTTTGGAACATTTTTATTTGCACAACAAGAGAGCAGCAAAAATCACCATGCTGTACCAGATCACTGTAATAACTTCTTCCAGTGATTAAGGACAAAAATCTGCTATATAGAAATCAACATGGTTTGTCCCTATTAAGGCAAGCTCATTAGAAAACCCAGAATAGGAACATATGGACTACGTTCAAATGAACAGATTATGGACTAAAACAACCTTATAAATCTACATTGCCTTGTTCTACACTCATGAACATCAGTGTTTAAATTCGATACACAAAGAAATCAAGAGGTCTATGCATCTATTGCTTCAAGGAATTTCATCTATTTTGATGAAGTCCACTGCCCTGTAGCTCCTGCTTTACACACTTTTCCTGCTCTCTGTGGAATAGCTGGTCTCATCACAGGTGCTGAAATGACATCAAAGTAACATTTCTAAAAAATTCCATACAAAGGAGAGAGGAAAAAAGAAGGCTGATGCCTGCCTTACTCTTTTGTGCTGCCTGAGACAATAAAAAATATACTACTGTGTCATGCAGTCTCTGTCCAGAGAAAGACTGTGAGTCCATTCTAGGCAAATGGATTTTTCTAATCCATCTTCAGTAGTGTTCCTGTAGACACAACAGCTCTCTTAGTGATTCTAGCGCAGGGGTCCTCAAACTACAGCCCGTGGGCCAGATACGGCCCCCCAGGATCCTCATTCTGGCCCCCGGTATTTACAGAACTCCCCCCCGCCCCCCCCTCACCGGGGTTGGGGGAGGGGAAACCAAGCAGCCGCAGATGACTGCCTGCCACTTCATCCGCTCGCCGGCCCCCTGGTTAAAAAGTTCGAGGACCCCTGTGCTAGAGCCACCAGTGCAATGAATACTATACTGAAACACAGCATAAACACAGCCATCATCCCGGACGATGTCATCAAGCATGTCTCAGTAGGCATAGAATGGGGCTTTTGGTTGTGTGGGGAAACAAGATAATTACGGCTATGTCCTGTTCACTGGCCAAAGCTTTCCATTCTTTTCCTATATTCTGTAAAGATTGTTGGCAGAAAAGGAAGGAGTACAGGGAGATCTGGATTTCTGGATTCTGAGATGATAACTGAGATTTGTAAATAGCTAACAGATGATGATGAAGAAATTTTTTGCTGAGTGATAATGAAAGCCAACTGAAAAGTGCAAAGACGAAATAACAATGTGCCTGAAAGTCATACATTGTAATTAATCTTCTGTTCATTCAGACTCCTCCTACTGAAGGGCCTTATCCAAATGTAATAATCAAGAAAGGGACATAGCTAATTCCCTGTATCCTACAGATTAATTTCCTGATTAAATGTTTACATTTTCAACCTGACCTCTTCTTGGACCAGGTCATTAAAACCACTTTGAAACACTGGTTATTTCTGGTTTATAATGCACTACAGTTTATAATGTGACTGATTCAGTTGTTAAAACAATCAAGTGTGTTATACCTAAATGATATCAGAAGCATTAAAATATATTGAAATGTTTTCCTACTTTTGAGCTTCCTTATGTGGTCTTATCCTTGATTTTGTTTTCCTAAGTCTGAAAAATTCAGACTTCAGCGCATATAGTAAAACATGTGCCTCCTGCTCATTGCAGACCTCTTTTTCCTACCCTAAGACTCTGGGGTGAGGTACACTGCTCGTGTACCCTATCAATGTGCCTTTATCTTCCTCTGCTTCTCCTCACATCCTTCTTTGCTATGATCCCAGCCTCCTGCTCCCATCTGATCTCTGACAGAGCCCCACATTTTCTTTCAAAACCTCCTAGCCTCTCGCACTCTCAGTTTGCCTTTTCAGTATGCCGCTGGTCCCTAGGATTTCCCCTGGTTTTATCCTTACACCCCCTTCAGCATTTTCCTTATTCTAAGCAGTTCTGTACCTCATGTGGATGTTTTTATATGAACAAATTCAACATTCGAAAAGGAAAAAAAGAAATCCCTTTCCTATTACTGTAAATAGGAGGTCACAGATCTAGATGTGATTTTAATGGTTTTCAACTTCTCTCTTGCCTTTCAGAATTCTGATTATCTCAAAGGTATAACATGCATGATGCATGGCTTCTGTATGGGTGACATTCAGGCCTTCTGCCACAGTTTCTAATTATTTCAGGTGAATTGTCATAGGAGAAACTATACATCCAGAAAAATCCAAGAATCAGAATTTTGTTCCTGTCCATATAGGATAGGAAAAGTTTGTGTGATTGGGAACTCTGCAGTCCACTTCAGGCATGCAGTTCACTGAAGCAAGTAGCTTCCCAGGGTCCCATGTGTCTTGTTGGAAAAAGGTAAATGCTTGCTTACATTTGGTTTATTAGCTTGGATGTCTCATGCAACCATTTCTTCACATGTTCCTCCTTTTCTTTATTCTAAAGTATCCTGGAAGTTGAGCTGCTCTTTTCCTCTTCTTTAACTCATGATGTGCTGGAGTATACATAGCTTTTCTGGCAACGTAGGTGGTAGATTTAGTGCTGGTGGGAATGAGGAACCTCTGGCAGAACTGTACTTTCTGATCTACCATAACATCCTTCCTGAAAATGATTGCCTTGAGAGGACTAAACAAAAAATGAATAAGTAATCTGAAAGGTACTATTTACATTGGGTTCCTCATAATCTAGATATTGTCATACAGTTCCTTCAAGGTTATCTGTTTCTACAGATGTATTTGGCAAGGCAGGGGGAGAGGATGGGAAAGGTTAAATGCTAGGATATTTCAAGAGTTGTGATTATAGTTTTGGATGCAGGTCTTGTGTGTAAGGTATCCCTTAATAGTTTGTACAAGCTTTGAATAAATCACTCAAAAAGTCAGTAGAATTTTGGGAACTGAACTGCAGAAGCTAGCCACAGCTCCGTGTATATGCCATTATAATACAAGTTTCAAATAAAAAAGCATGATTGCAGCCAGGGAAGTAAAAGGATATTTCGCATATCTGAGCAAGTTTATCTTCTGTAGCTAAAGGGCTTCAAAAAACCTGTTATAGCTAGAATATGGAATTGAGTAGTTTCAATATGGAGGAGGTTATAAATCTTGGGGTAGAAATCCTAATTTTCCTCTGTGTCCTGAAAAGTATATCTGCTTGAAGCATCAGCATGACTTACCATCATGTATTGGACTGCTTTTAACGTAACTCACTAATGTAAAATAAATCACAAAAGTAATGTCTCTGCTCATGCCTATCACACTTGTTCAGCCAGAAAGATTTCACTGGGCTAAATGGACGCTTTATGTGTGACATTCTGGAGAATTGTGAGTTGTTCAAGCTTAACCTTAGGGCCCCAGGAAGATACAGAAACTGTCCTACACAAAACAAAATTGTAAGCGATAAAGTAATGAGAAACATTAATAAAAACATAATAAATAATAAAATGATGAGAAGCAGTCAGAACAGATTGCCAAGACCAGATTGAGCCAAAGCTAGCTCCAAATCTAATTTTCTTCCTTGTTGAATAAGTAGTGTGATGGATAGGCAGGAAACAATAATAGTGACATATTTTGCCTCTAGGAAAGTTTTTAAAAATACCATCTCCATGAGCCATATTCATAAAGAATAGGAAAAGAGTATTTTGACTTTCCTAGGTCAAGCCTAGGTCAAGATCAGTAGATGCAGAATTGCTTGAAAACCTGTACCCAAACAGTAGTTATTTCTTTCTGTTATCCATGTAAGTAGGGTTCTGGAAGGACATTCTCAGCCAGTATCATTCAACACTTTCAGTAGAGACTTGGCTGGTAGATTAGAGAACATGTTTACAAAGTAAGCAAATAGAAAAAGACTGTGAAGGATTATTAGCAGACTAGAAGAAAGGATCAGCATTGAAAGTGTCTTTGAAAAGCTGAGAAAGTCAGAAATCAATTAATTGGATTAACTGAGTCCCATAGAGAAAAATGCAAAGGAAAGAAAAAATAAGACCTCTTCATAGAATCATAGAATCATAGAATGGTTTGAGTTGTAAGGGACCTTAAAGACCATCTAGTTCCAACCTCCCTGCCATGGGCAGGGACACCTTCCCCTAGACCAGGTTGCTCAAAGCCACATCCAGCCTGGCCTATTTGACAGGCAGAATAATTGGTTGAGGTAAAAATAAACAAGTAAACAAAATAAGGGCCAAAGGAAAATGTGGTTCTGGTTTTTAGTGTCAAAAACATTTTAGCTAGAACTCAAGAAAAGATGTTTAAACTTTTGTTAGGATTTATCTGGACCACTGTTTCCATATTGGCATATGTCCTTTCAAAAAAGGTGCAGATCAATTAAAGACAGTCTGAACTGGCAGTAGCAAAAGAGATATATAAAACATAACCCACAGGAGACATTAAGTTAGTTAGTAAATATTCATCTGGGATATAAAAAGATTAACTACATCTCTGGAAGCCCATGTGTCACCTGCTAGGGACAGCCTAGATGTAAACTTGAACATACTTTAGAGTAGAGCTTGGCCTAGACAGTATTTTGAGGCCCCTCCGTTTCTGTGTTATGTAGTTGTAGAGATGGACTCAGTTCAATTTAAACCAGCATTTGTCAGGTTTTTCTTCTTCATGCTTTCTGAACTGGTGATTCAGGAAGCTGGGGCAGGTCCAGGCACGCATTAGGGTTAATGGATGTTCACACAAGGAGCAGTATCTTTGCACTTGAGGTATTCAAAACCAGATGAAATCAGAAAAAGGGCCTCAGTGATGCTAAGGGAATTTGGATGCACGTCTGTGTTCTGTAAAAACAGCCAGATATCTCCTAACAAGCCAAAGCCATAAGCTAGGGCTCCTATTTAGCCATATACCAGTCTGTTAAGTGCTGGAGGTGTTACCTTACCCACGTTGCTGCAGGTTTTGGTACTCTTTCAGGACATGAGAACATCATTCTCAGTGAACAGCCTGATGCACAGAGCTCAACAACATGATGCAACAGAACTGTTGCAAGGCTCATCTTTACTCCTGTGGAGTTACGGAGGGATGGACTGAGGTGTCTGCTTGCAGTTTCTGCGGACATTGGAAAGATGGCTACTGTTTAGGAGTGTGAACACTGCAGTGTGGGCTACTGAATGGGTGGACAAGTCAGGGGCCACATAAAGTTAGTTAGGTCAGAAGTGTCCATGATATGAGTTGATAGGAATTGCAGAAGCATGCACATCGCAGCATTTTCAGGGTGTCACTGGCTTGCTGTTTCTCTGTGCTCATGCATACAGACCTCCAGTACAATGAACCTGATTTTTTCTGAGGATGAAGGCAGGCATTTGTTGGGTATTGGGTCACACATTTGGCTTGAGGTCCTCAGGGCAGTCTTGGGAGAAACTTTTCTGAATTATGGGTTATGCGATAAAGACCATGTAACCCCATTTGTGATGGTGGAGAACACGGTGTAAATAACACAAAAGAAACACAGAACTGTGACCTGATTCTTAAATGCATCTCCATGTCTGTTGCCAGTGCATATTTTGATGGATGGACAAAAGCAGCCTTGTCCAGTTTGGTTCTGATAAAGGAAACACACAATATAGCATTTGTGTGGCTTCAGGAAAACTAGGCTTTGATTTCTGATTTTAGTTAGTTTGATACCCCGCCCCCCCCTTTTTTTAACTAAAAAAACCAAGACCAACAACCAAAAAGGTAAGCATGTGGCATTTTATTTTAATGGTGCTAATGTCTTTTTCAGTGAAGTCAGTCATTTCACTAATAACAAAAATACAAATACTCGTTAGATCACTATTCAGCTCAAAGTATTAATTGAAGAATCAATTGCCAGAGAATGCACATTCATTTTCAAGCAAAACATTATTCCTCTCCTCTATCTTATTCAGAGTGTAAAGTAATAAAATATATGGGAAAAAAAGTTTGATTCTCGTGGCTATTTGTCACTCAACTTATTTTGATTCAAAAATGAAAATTGCAATGTCACTTCATTAACTTATGGCTTGTTCTGGGATAGCCTAATGCCAGCTACCGGTGTGATCTTGTATTCATGTGTCACTGAAGAGTGCAAATATGATAGATCAGGTCTGTTGCAAAATCTCAAAGGATTTGAATTCCTTCAATTCTGTTTCTTTTTTTCTTTTTTTTCATGCTGAAGTTCAGGTGTCCTTGTCCCAAGCCCCCAGAAATAGCTGTTCAGTGCAGGCACATCTGGCTCACACACACTCTGCTGTCCACCCATCTCTGGCACAATCCCCTCCTCCACCACACACAGTTCCTTCATGCTCAGTGGAAAATGCAAAGCCTCCAGTACAAAAAAATGCCCAGACTTTAAAAACTGTAAAAACTACCATGCACCCTTGAAAGAGATCAGGAGTCACTGAGAGTTTTGTCAATGCACCAGGCTGTTCTTGTTGGAAAGGAATTTGGTCAATGAAGTTATTTGTGAAGATAATTTCCTAGGATCATTCCTCAGAGCTGCCCCCATTCCCAGGGAAATAAAAATTCCCTTTCCTCTGCCTAATCCTCAGTAGTCTCTGCCAATCTCATTTGGGCAAAAAGTCTTTACAATTTAGTCACAGGGCCTAACTTGGTTCCTTTCCCAAAGATTTTGTGTTAAGGTAGTGGGTAGTGCCTGTGTTTTTAGTGATTAATTTTATCAGAATATTACTAGCACAGTTGTACCTCGAAGAATTTTTTTCACTCCACGTATCTGATTAAGCATTTAACTATATGCAGTAATTGCTCGCATTAAAGCATCAGACAGAATGCTATAGCACAATACACTTTACTGTGATAAAAAAGATAAAGTAAAAAAGATTTGTGAACAAAATAATGAGTAATTTGGGAGAGACAAGATAAGATGCCACAGTGTACAGAGGCCTGATTTACAAATCGTCTTTATATATCCTAGGCTAATCTTGGCTTTCAATGTCTTTCAAGATTTACCTTTTACTTTTACAATTTTTCAAGTTTTACCATTTACTTACAACTTTCTCAAGTTTTTCCTTTAATTTCCAGATGCGTCCCTACTGTCACTCCAAGTCTTCAAAGTCATGCTTCTTATGTCCTCCACATCTCAACCCCTTCAAAATGGTAAGCATATTTTTGCATAAAACAGATGCTTGCCTTTAGAAAAAAAGATTGTTACTAAAGAATAGACTTCACGATCAAGGGAATTAGGTAAGCTGTGCAATTACCAGGAAATACATGCTCCAGTGCAACTGGAAAGCACCATCTGGGACATTTCAGACTGTAACAGTTCTGCAAAAATCCATTTGTTGAAAGAAACAGACACTGCAAGGGCATTTAATCATCTCACTTTCTTATATAAAAGGAAATCCCTGAACTCCTTTAGAGTATCAGCTTTGGGTATAATTAGCCTGGCGATGATAATGTGCTTCACAAAGAGTGGTGAGTTTTTTGAAACATTTCAAGTATCTGAGAAACACATTCATCAGCTGATGTTATCTGTTGCCACCATCAGCAGTGATTTCAGCAAAACAAACCTGCAGAGACAATTTCACCTTAGCTACCCTGAAAGTTATCAAAGGCAAAGCACAAGACTGATCAGAAGGTCTGTAAGATGCATCAGAAATTTTAGTTGGAGCCACGTTTTAGATCTTGGACTATGATGCCTACCTGCAGAGTCTTCCCGATCACACAGCATAATAACCACTGGCCACATGACATTCTGTGCTAGCACACGTCACAGACTTTAGCAGAGGTATTTTCAGCAGCTGGTGGAAACAGCTAAAGATACACTCTTATCTTCGCAATGAAAATGACGTCTCATCACACATTGATCAGGTGTCAGCCCAGTTCCCTCCTGCACTATTTTGAAGGAAGATTCATTATCCTATGATCTTTTTTTTTTTTTAGTTGAAAAACCAGACAATCAGTCTGCATCACAAGCTGCTGATGCTGGGCTTTGCTCAGCCAGATGTGTCCAACTTGGCTTTTCTTCTGGTGCAAACAGAAGGACCAGTGAAAACCCTGACTTTGATATTGCATCAGGAGTTTAGTATATTCATTTTAGCCATAGCATTTCTTTCTCACTTGGGTAGAAAACAGTAGATCTTGAAATTCTTTACCAGTGAAGCCTGCTTCTCCATATCGCAGCTGAAAAACACTTTTTTTCATGGGCCAGTTGTTCCTAATACCTGGAGCCCCACCAGAGCCTTAAGTGCATGATGGTGCTGGTTACCACAATTGCCATCTAGCGCATAGCAGAGCAGAGTATGTACAGATGTTCGAGAGCCTGGCTGTAGCACTGGGGCTATACTGAAAACACGGGAGCTGATACAGCACATGTCTTACACTGTACTGAAGGCAGGCATGATTTAACACTGATTCAAAAGTTATGTGACTGTTGGGTTCTCCCAGTGTATCCCCCATACAGCTGATTATGGTGCTGTGCTAACATGGCCCTGTGGAAAGCTTAATTGCTTTGGTGGCAAAACCTATGAGGGCAGAAGCATTAGCTAACCTGATTTTTTTATGAACAGATTATCAATATTCTTCCAGAAAAGATTTCCTCAGATGTCAAAAATTGTTCATGGAATAAGTTGTGATCCTCCCACTCATGTGTCATGCTTTTGGACATCCAGATGCTGTGCAGATAAAACAGTTGGCCCTGTTTGAAGTCCTGTTTGTTCTAAGAGCCTTCAAAACCTGACCGGTGGTGGTACACGTTAACCAGTGACAAAACTAACTGAGCTGCTACCTAACCGGTACCAGAGGAAGCACCTACCATAGGCACAGGCTTGCTACCCAGGACATTCTCTTGTTCCTCAGAACAAGCTTCCAGCCTAGTCCATGAAGACATGAGAACCTGTCAGAAATGTGCAGAGAGGATCTATGTTTACCGCTACGCTCTCTAACATCTCTGCTCCAACACCTCCTTTGATACAGTTTGCTCTAATGTGAGACTGCGGTCCTTTGTGATACAGTTACCAGCACAATTACATCCACATTAGGAGCAGCTTGAATACCAGCGAAGAAATCCCAATGTAATCGTTGCCTGAATCTCACTCATCCCATATAAAACTGATCTAAAATTTCTATTGCATTATTGTGTAGTAAGGACAGTTATTGTGTACTAAGTACCCAGTTTCTCTGGGTAACATGTTCCAGTGCCTCACCACGCTCACAGGTGGTGCATTTTTTTCCTACTATCTAATCTAAATCTACTTTCTTTTAGTTTAAAACCATTGTCCCTTGTCCTGTCGCTACAAGCCCTACTAAAGTGTCTGTCCCCATCTCTCTTGCAGGCCCCCTTCAGGTACTGGAAGGCTGCTATGAGGTCTCCCTGGAGCCTTCTTTTCTCCAGGCTGAACAACCCCAACTCTCTCAGCCTGGCTTCACAGGAGAGGTGCTCCAGCCCTCTGATCATCTTTGTGGCTCTCCTCTGGATTCATCCCAACAGATCCATGTCTGGTTTTGAATATTGTATACTATTATTTATTGCTATGTAAGAAAAGACAGGAGGATGAAGTTTGACGTAGGACAAGAGGAAATGGACTGAAGTTGTGCCAGGGGAGGTTTAGATTGGACATTAGGAAAAATTTCTTCACTGAAAAGGTTGTCAAGCACTGGAACAGGCTTCCCAGCTGGAGGTATTTAAAAGATGTGTAGATGTGGTGCTTAGGGACATGGTTTAGTGGTGGACTTGGCAGTGCTGGGTTAACAGTTAGACTCAATGATCTTAAAGGTCTTTTCAAACGTAAACAATTCTATCATTCTATCATTCTGTGATCAAAGAGTCCTGACTCAGCACAGCGCATGCAAACCATTTCAATTCCAGTGTTCAGTCATTAATTATCACAAGACTAGACTAGTCCATTACTTGCTCACAAACAAGAGAAAAAACAGGACTCATGGATAAAAGGAGACATAGATTAAAAATGCAATTACAGCACAAATGAAATGGATTTCACTCATTGACAGTGCACATGAGAGAAGTGCAAATGGTTGAGGGTATAGATTGAGATCATCAGTTAGTGCATGGTTTCCTTGGCTTTTTCCTGTTTCAGATCTAGTGATGATAACTGACAGATCAACATTAGCAGTTCTGCTGTTCCAGCATCCAGCCTTAAAGTGCTCCTTCTTATTGAGATTTGGAATTGATTCTGACTAGGAAACACTGCATGGTCTCCAGAGAAATGCATCTTTTCTTGGGGTATTCCAGGCTGCCTTGCACAAGGAGGGTAGGTGGGAAGCAAATACCCACAAAATAGGATATAGTGGGCAAAAATAAGTTTGCTGTGCATGTGACTGAACCCACAGGGCCATGCTATCACAGTGCCAAACTCAATCTAAAAAGCTGTATAAAGATGTGAGAAATATTACGAGACTCTAAGAGTCAGGTAACTTGAATCAACATTAAGGTCAGGTCTACCTTCAGTGCATTGCAAGGACCTATTCTGTATCAGCTTCAGTATTTGATACACTAAAAATAGACAGGGTACATTTGTCCTCCTTAGCAAAGATAACCAGAGACTAATTTAGTGCTAATGATGCTTAATGTTTCAGATTTAACTTCAGAGTTAGTAAGTGTTTGCAGGAATTCAGGTGAATCTGTGGTGGGAGGTGTCTTGCTGGAAGGACAAGTCTCAAAACAGAAATATTGTGGAGATGGCTACCAGAGACTCCCGAGATGCTGCCCCAAGTCTGTGCTGATCATCAATCCATGTGGTTTTTGCTAGGATAGGGTTAATTTTTCATGCAGTAGTTTGTATAGTGCTGTTTTGGATTTGTTTTGAAAACAGTGTGAAACACATAGAGGTATTTTAGCTATCGCTGACCAGTGCTCACACAGTGTCAAGGCCTTTTCTGTTCCTCACGCTGCCCTGTCAGTGAGGAGGCTGGGGGCAGGGGGGGCAAGAATTTGGGGGGGCCCACACTGGGAAGAGCTGACCCCACTTGACCAAAGGGATATCCCATACCATATGATATCATGCTTAGCAAGAAAAGCTGGGAAAAGGTGAGGAAGTGGGGATGTTCAGAGTTACAGTCTTCCCAAATAACTGTTACATGTGATGGAGCCCTGCTTTCTTGGAAATGACTAAGCACCTGCTTGCTGATGGGAAGTAGTGAATCAATTCCTAATTTTGCTTTATTTGCACATCCAGCTCTTGCTTTAGATATTAAACTGTCTTTATCTCAACCCACGAGTTTTCTCACTTTTCCTCTTCTGATTGTCTCCCCCATCCCTCTAGGGAGAATGAATGAGTGGCTAAGTGGGCCTGAGCCAACCACCAGGGTTAATCCACATCACCCCATGGGCTTCAGCACATTGTAAACACAGAATCACAGAATGGTCAGGGTTGGAAGGGACCTCTGGAGATCATCTAGTCCAACTCCCTGCTAAAGCAGGTCCACCTGGAGCAGGTTCCAGAGAGTCATGTCCAGGCAGGTTTTGAATGTCTCCAGAGAAGGAGACTCCACAGTGTCTCTGGGCAGCCTGTGTCAGTGCTGTGCCGCCCTCAACGTAAAGAAGTGCTTTCTGATATTCAGGAGGAACTTCTTGTGTTGCAGTCCTTGCCCCTTGTCCTGTTGCTAGGCACTACTGAAAAGATGAACCAGACATGAATTCAAACATTAATTAGGCTTGTTTGGTGAGTTCAGGTATACTTACTCTTGAAGCTTCCTGGTCAATAACCAAAATAGATGATGAAATTTATAATCAAACCTTGTATAAAATCTTTGCTTAGGAGCATTGGACCAAATGTGACTAAGACCCTGTAGCTGCTGTCATCTGTGTAACTAGAAGATTTCACAAAAGCACCCATTTCTAGCATTCTAGAAATGCTAGAATCCCAACAGAAAACATCCCTTCTCAATGCCTTTTCACCACAGTGTCTTTACAAGGCTGATTGGGTTGTCCAGAATAACATCTTACATGCTGGTAAACAAGCCCAACACAAGAAAAAGGAGCTTGCAAGCACTCTGTGTGGACAGGGTGGCAATCCTCATTTATGTCCAGGAGTATTTTACCTCCATCTAAATTGCAGTACTTAGCTGGTAAATCTAAGATAAGGTCATGTTTACCTAAGCCTTGCTATATAACCACTGGGGGAAAATTTCCAGTGTCTACCCTCCATTCACTCTGTGGACAACCAAATATTTCAGATGTTTCATGTTAGGTAGCTTAAATCTCCCAGTACTATCTGGTACTTTTAAAATTGTTATCTTCTTAAGAAGAGAGAAGGCAGAAATACAGACAAATATTATTCTCAAGCAGCAAAGACATCACGAGTATCATGACTGGTGATTCCAGAACAGAGCTGGTTTAACAAAAGGGAGTCTTACATATCTGGGTCAAAGCAGGAGTTTCTGAGCTTTGTATAGTTTTTGCAGAGAGCAAAGTTAGCTCACCTGTCATACCAAGTTTGCTTTTCTGGGTACAATATGCTGTCCAGAGCTCTGAAGCACCACTGGTTAACAAACATGATCAGCATTGCCGGGATGTCTGATACCGACATTCCACCACTTGATTCATAATTATACCAGCAAAATTAAAGGATGAGATGTTTCTGGGAGGCATTCCTTTGATCCAAACTAGAGACAAAAATGTTTTGGCTATGCAGGCACAGTTTGTGGCTATAGAGGCACAGTTATTTCTGGAGGTTGCCATTCTTACTAAATTAACCAAAAACCACAAGAGCACATGAATCAAGTCCTTTTGTTTGCATATTTACGGTTTAATGTAGTTTGTGATATCAAAGTATTTGATTTGTCAAACTAACTTAATGGAAAATTAACAGGGTTTCCAGCTCTTGCTGTGGCTCTGCCTCTACAGTAGAAAAAACTTGGTGCAAACCACAGCAAACAACCACTAGTCACTTCTTGTTATAGACAGCAGACATTAAGTTGCAGAAATCCTACATCTTGTGGTGCTGTCTGGAAAGCAGAGATCATGATTTGTGGGACAATCCTGACAAAAACTGTAGATTATGGGATCTACCACTGGGCAGATTATCTGAGAGTTAGTTCAGGAGAATGAAAAACTGAGAAGATTACAGCCCTCCAACCTCTAAGTCTGGGTTTTTTTCTCTGTCATATATGTCAAAAGAAAAAAAATCCCAAGAGAAAAGAGACTATGAGGAAATTGCTTGCTTGACATTCCCATCTTGGCTCCTGCCATGTTGTATTTTGAATTTTAGATTGTGCTTTGTGTAGCAGACCACATTTGTTATTTGTATTCTGATAAACACTTTTGTTCCTTCCTGAGCATATTTCTATCATCCTCATTTCCCTCCCATTTATATGCAAGCATTTAATCAGTTTTAAAATAAAAAAAATTACTAAAACTATAGTAAACTTCTGAAATGAAATATGATGTATAGCTAGATAGAGATTGATTTCTGTTTGCCTTCTTTGCGACATACAGAGAAGGCCTGAAGATTTTGTCAGAAATACTTTTTCCTCAGTACTTTTTACATTAGTAGTTTAAATCCAGTTCTATTTTTCCTGAAAGCCTGCAAAAAACCAGACAGTTATTTTGACATCTTTAAACAGACCTGGACAATGGAATTAAATGGAACCACAGGGTATTTTTATTAGGATGATGCAAACAAAATTCTGATTTTTTTAATTAATAATTTGAATCAGATTAAAAAAAACCCAACATTTGCAAGAAAAAAATTTTTTTTTTAAAAAGAATCCTTACTTCTTCAGTTCAGTACTGAAAAGATTTGCCAGGAGAGTAATAAGCACGTTTCAGTGAATTAGAAATGAGTTTTGATTCACAGCACTTTAATGTCTTTTTCTAATCACTTTTCATACTCACTCTTGTAACCACTCTAGTTTGCACTAAAGCCCGTGGAAAATTGATTTTCAGTCCATGCCAAAGTTAGTGAAGTAAATCAAGTACAACTATCTCTGGAGCAGCAGAATTTTTGTCCAAATTTCTCATTAGCGTTAAGATGCCTATCAACTGATTCTGGCAATTGAAGGTTTGACCAAGACAGTGTAGGTCACTGTTGCTTGAATTGCCTTCAACCCAGCTGCAGTTTTTTTAAGAGATCTTTTTCCTGTTTGCTTTTTTCTCTGCATTGTGTGGGCTGATGCCTAGAGACTCAGCATGAAAGATCCTACAGAGGTCTGACCCTGCTTTCCCACAAAGACCATGCACATTCATGCATGCTACAATAACAATTTCTCTTTCGCAATGAACCCTGGTGAAGGACAAATGAACACAAAAAGAAAAATTAAACCCAAGATCCTATTTTGGTAGGGTAGTAAGATAAAGATAATTATAATGAGAATGAATTACCAGGGGTATTAGACACAGGCATATTTCTCAGAACCGACCTAGATATTGGAAATCTGAAAAGCTAAATGCAATATTCACAGGCAGAGTAGAGAACGTGGGCTCCAGTGCAACCAGACGTTAAGAGATTTGGGGTGATGTAATCCAGAACTGTTCCTATGGCAATCTTGAATACGCAACAAATCTCTGTAGCCAGTTGCACTGTGAATCAACAGCTGGTGATGGATTAACGGAATATTTTCTCAATGGTTGTTTCAAGCAATTTCTCTTTTTTCTGTGCAGACGGAAAACTAAAACATTCAGATGGCCCATATGCTGAACACTTGCACACATAGACATACTGTATCTTCCTCCTATGGTGAAAAAAAGCACCTTGCATTCTATATATTAGGCAAAACCACTAGCAAAAAGCTAGCTGACAGTGCTGGCAATTTTGTAGCCTCCCTCCAGATAGTAACATAAGTGTGTGTAGGTTGAAAGTAAATCTACCTTTGAAGGAAATGTAGTTCCTCAGTAATTTTCTCCTCATTTACCGTTCAGCTTACCATTTTGAAACCGGACATATCATGGATCTAGAAGTATAGCTTTATTTCTCTGTATGGAGACTCACTGTTATTTCAGAGCTATCCTGACAGCAACCTGCTTCATGCTGGAGTAGCTTTTTTGACCAACGTTAGGAACTGTCTCAATTTTCTGCCATTAAGGTGGAAAATTTCAGCCCTGAGATGATTAATTGTTTCCTTTTTGAGCAAAGTGGGGCTTTAGAGACAAGAGGATCTGCTGGATAGCCTTATTCCTTTACATCTACCTAGAGCAGAACAGAAATGTCAGTTCTAGATGTACAGTGGTGGGTATGTGGGCTGGGAGAGATGATGGGGGAAGGTTTTTTTTCTAACCACATCTAAGCCAGCTATGCCAAAATTAAATAGAGAAGGAAAAAAAAGCATCTGGAAAATTGCAGCAATTTAAAGCACAGTATTATAGTGCAAATCCAAGGGAATAGCAGGAATGTAGTGACATTTATCAATAGCTACAACTCAGAGTTCTAACAAAAAGAAAAGGAACAATCTGCTCTCTGCCCTTGGCATGATAATTTGCCTTTTACCTTCTGCATTTTCATACATTAGTTTGAAAAGCAGAGGACCAAAACAATCAGCAACAGATGTTCCACACAATCAGTGTGGTACATGAATTCAGTTAGCATGCAAATTGTCATCCCTGGGCTATTCATGTGGACTGCTGGGAAAACAGGCAGCCTGCTTTGCAAAAATAGATAGAAGGGGTATGATTAAAATGTCTGGATTCAATCACATATTTAATCACCATCCCCCTTTTTATCTCAGCTACAATGACTGGTAGCTATTACGACAAAAAATTGAAAATGTGCATGATACACAGTGGCACCCAGGAGCCTGATAGGTGGTCTGTGCTTGATCAAAGTGATCAAAGCTTTGTCCTGTGTTTCTTTCTGTTCCACCTCACCACAATAATTTTAAATGCACAAAATATGATTTATAGGAGGATGTTCTATACTTTTCTTCTTAGGCTAGAGTGTTATAAACTGCATCTCAGTTTTTCAGTGAGACCAATAAATTGTTTCTCCCTCCTTAAAAGGAACAACGGATGACTGTCTTGTCTACTCACAAATAGGTTCTCAGGGATAATACAGGGGAACAGAGACTTCTAACCTGCCTAAACCCAAATGCTGGGTGAATCCTAAGAAAAAATTTGGTGTGTCCCATAAAAAGCTTATTCAAACCATTCTGAAATGTAATGGTCAGATAACAGACATCCTTGCACTATTTTGGCACTTTGTAGTTGTGGATGGATGCCAGAAGGGCAGGGAAAAGTAGTAGGAAAAATTGTCATCTCGATTTATTTTTTTAAAATCTAAGAAGTGGGTTAGAATTTTTGGAAAGGATATATATTGTTTATTCATTGAATGAGATGCCAAAAAAAAGTGTGGCCTCTGAGGAATAGACGTGGAAATTTTACTCATTCTGCTAAGTACTTGTTCGTGCAAATATATTTCTGCTGGTTTCAAAGGGACTATTTTTGTGAGTTGCATAATACAGCTCAAAATTAACCCAAATTGGCTTGAAAAGGAAAATTGTCAAATGAACCGAAGACTGTTTACAGGACACTGTAAATTAGGGATCACCCTAAATGGCAAAATATCAAAAGGAAATTCTTTAATGGGGTAATCTGAGGATCAACTACAGTACTGTACTGTAATGATGAAGAAATATAAGCAAGACTCACTTAAAAGGAAATTCCAGGACACTACCAAACTTAGAAGTTCTACAAATATGGGCAAGATAAACAGAATTTCTTTAAGTCTAGAGAAATTAGCAACCTGACCCAAAAGAATAAAATAGGATTGATTTGGGAATATGCATGCTATGAAAGCAGAGGAGAAAGCAACCTTAAATGCACAATTAGCAGCAGAAACCTGGGCAGCAGAAATGCCAAGAAGCAGAACTGGAGTGAGAGGAGGTGACTACATCTGCTAAAGCCAGCACAAGTGAACATGAGGACATGACACTGGTTATGTTCAGTCCATGTTTAGAAATTTGCACGAATGGAAAGATTAGCAAGGATTCATAGTTTTGAGAAACAAATGGCATCTGAGATTAACATCCTTCATGGGGGTTGTATGCTGGCCTTTATCAATTACCTCTGACCTTTACTGAAACTCCCTTTCATAGGCAAAGAGGCAGGAGAGATACAGTGAAATTAACTTTCAGAGGGTGAAGCTGGGTGGATGATTTTGGAGAATTAAGCCTTTCAGCCTGAGACAAACAGAGCATCCAATAATTCCTGTGTCTTTTCAATGTGCCTTGAGCTATGACAATCCAGCCTCTCCCTGGAGCACCAAAACAATGCATCTTCCACTTCAGAACATGACAGAAAATTTAAAATACAGTGCAAAGAAGAGAGATGGCAAGTAAATAAATAAAGAATCGTGATACTGCCCGCTAGCTGTGCTGTTACACAGCTGATGTGCTGTAAAGACTCTGGTCTTGTTACAGCTCTGTTGGCAATGGGAGGCTCGTGTTGTTACTTAGAAATGAAAGGCTGTAGCTGAGCCATTTGGATTGAGAAGGACTGAGTACCATAACAAGAAAGGTAGCATACACCAGTGGATCAGATGCAATTTGTATATTTTAACATAGAAACATTCTGTCCTGATTAAAGCTTAATAGGCCAAATCACTGACTCCGCAGACTTCTTGGCTACAATGAACACAAATATTTAAAAGGCACAGTTCTTGATTAAAACAGTGACCGTGCACCACGACTAACAGCACTAATATTTAAACAAAAAGGAAAGGAATGAAAATATAAAATGATCCCAAGTTACTGAAAAGGAACCACAGCAGTAATGATTCTGAGGTTGGTCACTGTAAGTTATAAAATGATTTATTTTCTTGATTAAAACAAAGAGAAATTAAGCATTCGTTATTTTTATTTTTTCTATTGGACTTGGTTGAGCAGCTGGCCTTGCTGTTTTTGAAAATCACCTCTGAAATTATTTTTCATTTCATTTGTCAGTCAAATTTGATAAATGCTTGTCCTCCAATGCTGCAGAACAAAACTGAAGAAGGAGACCTCAGTTACCTGGCAAAATGGTCTGGAGAACAGTTTTCAATAAAAGGTTTTTACTTCCTCCAGACATTGCTTCTAAAAGTTTTATATTGTTCATTTCCTTGCATGAGCAACCCTTTACTAGTCCTGTCTTTGGTACAGGGCAATTTGGACAACACAGTGGAAGATGGAGACAAGAGGCTCGCAGAGTTACAGTTACAAAGGTTGATGCATTTTTCAAGTCTTTCCATCCATTTCCATCAAGGAGTGTGTTAGCAGACTCTTCCCCACCAAGTATGATGGCAGGATTGAGCAGTTCCTCCCACAGACCCACAAAATGATGCAACGTACATTCTAATTTGAGGCCTATTCACAAGAATGAGTCATGGTATTAATTTCAGATGACGTGTGAAATTTCCCATCCTCCTTTTTCCAGAATAATTGCTCATTTTGGAGAGCCAGGTTTCATGTTCTGGCAGATCCCTGAAGTACAGAGCTACATGGCTGTTGACCTGAAGTTTAGACACCACTAGACTCTTAGCACTAGAATTAAAAAGTGAGTCTGCCTAGTCACATATTTAATACGCGAAAACCAAAAATTGTTGCCGAGATATTTCATGAAAAGGACCTAGTAATTGAGAAGCGCTACAGCCTGTTGAGGATTACAGCATACTTAGTCAAAGGCAGTAGGTCTTCATTACTGTTGTTAATTCTTTGATTTTGTTACATCTGAATTGCATGCAGAATTCAAGATACGTACAATAGCAACCAAGCTACAGGAATAGAAAATAATTCCTCTCTTTGCTGGGTCATCTTGCTGACAGTTTCATGAAGTACTTTGGATAGTCATATATTATTGTAATTAGTGTTTTCTAGGGTGGGTAGAAGAAAAGAAGGAAGTAAATCCTCATTTATGCCAAAGGAATACTGGAAAGTAGGAAAAAAATGCTACACAGCCCAGGAATTTGCAAATGCATTTTAAAATACATTTTAAAAAAAGAAATAAACTCTTCCTCCAAGCCTCCAAAGCATTTTCTGCATTTTCATTGTTCAGAAGAATTTAAAATAAAAGAAGATGTTAACACATACTCCATTGTTATATTAAAATGGCAACAACGCATTTTCAAAGCAGTAAGTTTCTAACAGGACCCCATGGCTTGTAAAGCTTTTTGAATAACCATTTCATCTACAAAAATGCAAGCCCCAAAACCAAATCTTTGTAGACAGGAACTTTCTGTAAAAGTCATATTTGACAACTACTGAACAAAAATGCTTTGCCATGAGAGACTACCATCTGTTTACTATATTAAATATACAGATCTCTGTGTTTTTATTAGAAGATTTTTTCTTTTAACAAGGCAGACGGCGGAGCTTACATATACAGCAAACCCTTTTACTGCAAATATGTGTACAAGATGCAGTGTAGAAATAGCGTGACATTTGGGGAAGGTTGCAAATTCTTTCTCTGGGTGCTGCTCAGAGACAAACAATACAGTTCTATTCACTCCTGAGGCAGTGGATGTAAAACTTGCTTGTCAGAGAGGACAAGAGATTTTCATGTCAGCTCTGATACGTTTACTCTGCTAGTAGACGCTACCAATTTGGGAAATTTAAAGAAAGTACATAGCTAGAGATTATTTCTAACATATATATTATTGGTAACACATATTATGTGTCTCTGTGTGAAATCTCATAGATGTGTTGATGCCCATGCTATGGAAAATCATTCCTTATGAGACTGACCAACTGATGTACTGGACTGGAAGTGAACTTCTGGACCCAGTCATGGACTTCAACACTTCCCTAAACAAATGGCATTTTAATGGAGGTCTGATACCGGAGATTTGTAAACTGCAACCAAATATATACAGTTACTAATAAGCATAGGTCATCTTCTTGAAAAAAATTCTTCAAAGATATATCATGCAAGTAGTATATTTCAATCATTAAAGCTTTAAAATATCTATAGAGATTGTATCCCTTAGCAACAATGCATACCATAATAATGTGAGCAGTTTTTCCAAATACAGTTTTTTGAAAATATACTCTGTTGTTTAGGAAGTTTATTATTGGTAAGGTTTGTATTAGATTTTTGATTGCTGGGATACATCTATGAAATCTGTATCAAGAAGAACAAGACTGGACTTCTAGAAAAGAAAAGAAAAAGAAGGAAGGAAGAAGGAAGAAGGAAGAAGAAGGAAAGAAGAAGAAAGATGAAAGAAGGAAGAAAGGAAAAAGGGGAAGAAAAGCAAAGAGAAGAGAATGAGGGCAATTGTTACACGTCATTGGTCTGCTAGGGATAATTTAGGACTAACTGGTGACAAAGTATATTGAATGTGGATTTAAGGCCAAATTCTCTGTTGAAGAAAATGGATGAAACTTCATTGATGCCACTAGAGCATTAATCACTTCTGTCAGCAGAGGGAACAGACCTTTATCTGATGTGCTTCTTTTGACAATTAAAATTCTTAAAGACAGCAGCCATTTTGCTTCATGTCCTGCTAATATTTAAGAACCTCTAAAAGTTGTCCTATAGAGAAATAGGGCTATTACTATGTCCCTATTTAGTATTGCCTGTTAAGAGGTGTTCAAGGGATGATATGAGCATTCATTGTAATTTACTTACTAGGCAATGCATATTTCCACTACAACTTGTGCAAAGACCATTCTGCCAGTGGACCTGTACACTGTTCAGAGGTTCTTGGCATGTTGAGTCATCTTTCAGAGCCATTTCACATCTCCTTTTTTCTTCTCCAAATCCCAGCTAGTGAGGTGTTTACTGTAGAAGCATAATGATGTTAGAGGTGAGGCACGGCACTGAGCGCAAGCTAATATGCTTTTCTGTGTTTATTAGTATGGGCTCCATTCCAGCACTGCTGGGGTGGTTGGAGTGGGAGGAACAAGGAAGAGGAGAATGGAAACAAATTGGTGTTGGCTATGGTGTGGAAATGGAGCAAGAAAATAGGTGTATGATGCTGGGTGCACGGCAGTCCAATAAGGTGAGAAGATGCCAGCTTCGTTGACATAGTGAGGTCAACATAACAGCCATGAATCAGAGCAGGATGGACTGTTACTGTGCAAAGCAGAGAATACTGTTCCTATAAAAGCGATAGGGAAGCAACTCCACAAACAAAGACACTCTTTCCCTTGGAGATTAGACAGTTATCTACAGTCATTTTGGCATCTGATTTAAAGAGGCAAGAAAATGAAACAATGCAATATCACTTTGAACTTCCTCCCAGTATGTAAATGAATGTTTGCATTTTTAAATTAGAGCAGATTACTGGTTCTTGGCAAAAGCTTATCTTGACCACTGATAATTAAGACAGATCTGAATTGCTGTGCTTCAGGTCTTGAAGTCATGGCTGGTGAAAAAAACATAGAGTATCTAACATATCTATAAAATAATACACCATTTCTGGATACAAGATGGAAAATCATAAGCATAGAAAAATAAATAATAAAGTTACAGACATGCTGAAGAAATGTATCTGAAAAAGAGGAGGGAAGCCAAAGTAAAAGGCTGGTTTGTGTCACTAGACATGGCAAAGAGTTAGTAATGGTCATGGAGGTGATGCGGTTCCTAACATGGAGGTGATGTGGTTCCTTGCAGAGGAATGAAGGCAGTGGGTTGATTAGCATTGATAACATGCAGCTGTGGCCTTGCCTCGAAGGCAGTGGGTTGATTGGCATGGACAATGTGCAGCTGTAGCTCGTTCCAGCTAAGTAGTACTCAGGATTGTGGGATAGGTGGAGGATGAGTAGTGTGGTTTGATTTCTGGAGGAAGAAGAAACAGCACGGATGGTAGAATTTGACTGATGGTAAAAGCCTTGTTGCAGCCTGCTAGTTTGTGTTGTGATGGTTCTTAATTGCAGGGGCCTGTGATGCCAGCAGAAGTGTCTTGCTCAAGGTTGGCTGTGCTTGCCTACAGTAAGGTCTTACACTTCTGGCATGGCATGGGACCCATCTGTTCCACCACAGCAGGTGGCTTGCAGTCCAGAGCCAGCAGAATGGGCATCTAGATGCTGTGCAGGGCTTTTCCTCCACAATGCCAATTCCCTTTGTGCTGTTGGTACATGGTGGAAATCACAGTAGATGAGTCTCTGCTGGGGGAAAGGGCTGGCACACAGTGATCTCAAATAGAAAGGATACAAAAGGTATTACTGAAGCCCTCTTAAAGTGCAATTTTCAGCAGTAGGTGCTGACTGGGGCTTTTACTTTTATCATTGCCTATTCTGCAGTTACTCTTGCGTTCAACAGCTGGAGCAGCCATAAGCAAACTCACAGCATGGGGTCAGAGCTCATGTCAGCTGACGAAAACCATTGCTGGGAATCAATTCAACTGACAGCATCAGCCCTGATCTTCTCAGCGGTTGCTCCCTCACCACTTGCAGGACCAAGTCTGCTGTATCCTTAAAGACCCATCTACACACTGGCTCTTTATTCTCCACTGCAATGTGCAAGGTCAACTCAGTACAGACTATGTTATTGTAATTGTTTAGTTGTAGAAGGGGAAAGGAAAACTCACATTTCTCTTTACTTGTGCTGTCCAGCAGAATCATTAGAGAACAACTATACTTAATAAATTAAAGATTAGAAGCTTTTACATTCACCTACTGTCATAGTATCAAGCATTGCCTTTATATTTGCAGAAGTCTGACTTACTATTTGTGGTATCTCTTAAATGTGTCTCATTAATGTCTGTGGCATTGCTCCTGTAGTACATGTGTGTTATCTTTCTCTTTCAATTCTTACCTGTTTTGAAGAGACTTGGACAGGCTTCTTTCAGCGTTGGTGATATCTTAATAACACAGAAATGTTTGGAAACAGAGCTTCCCTTAAGCTATATATTTGTTATACCAAATGCAGAAAACTGTGTATGTAATGAACACTTTTCCTGGTCTCTCTTATCCCCCTGGCTGGTCTGTCCCATACATTATATCTGGACCAAACCCCAACTTGTAGCACAGTCTTTAAATCCTAGTAGCATATATGATCTTTGGTCAATATATTTCTTAGGTAACATGAAGACCTCTGAACCCAGCAGAAGTTTCCTCAAAATCCACTGCATAGTATTACCATCACCCAAACAAGACTAGCTTAGTGGCTGATATTTTAGACTGGCTATTTCTGTTTCAGAAGTATTTATAAGAAAGTTACCAACTCCAAAGTATTGGAAAATCCTGGCTTCCTTCAGAGTCAAATAGATTTCATGGCAAAAGTTCAAAATTTATGATGCAAAATTCCAAGAGATTTATAAATAAATAACTAAAGTTTCTTTCATCTGTTTATTCCTGATCTCTTAGAGATATGCTTGGAGTACATCTCTGAGACAGTCTTCAAAGCCAAAAAGATTTAAAAATCATGGTTTCTTTTAAACAAAATTTGAGAGTCTCAAGTAATCATCTGACCTAGGAGCAGGGAACTGTAAAAAGGGACACAGACTGCCAAGAAGAAAAAAACCCCCAACAACCCAATAAAATTTGGCAACTGCATAGCAAATTAAAATATTAGCTTAATTGCTTTTGAATGGGGAAGAAGTTGATTAATCTGATTATCAGTTTTCATTTGTTAGTAATTGATTATTTATGAAATTGGAGTATCCTTACTTTAAGTAATGGTAGTTTAAATAATGATAGCTGCTATTCATTTAGTTGGAAACTGTGACTAAACGTTTCTTCCAGTATACAGAGCTTGAGTTTTCTAATTTTTCTAGTATTATGGAGCTCCTTGCACTTTTGTCATGCACTGAAACATATGTTAAAAGCCTGTACCATCAATTTTTAATTTTCTGCAGAATAGGTACGTTCAATAACAGGTCCTCAAAAACTGCAAAGAAAAATTATTGGTGATGACTTTTTGTATCTCAATTAACTAACAGAACACTGTTCAAGGGAACAATGTGATACATTTCTTCTGTTTGCTTATTACATTTCTGTAATTTGCCATCTCATTCTTCACATTGTATGTCCATGATCACTTATCTTGTTTATGATGCAGTCAGAACTACACTGCTTCTTTTTTTAATGTTTTAAAATGTGTGATGATATGCTCCAAACAGGGGTTTAGGTGGAAAACATTCACTAATTGTTCTGTTACAAGCTTCCTCCTCAAGTTTACCTTAGTCTGGAGACTGAAGGGCAGAGTGCCTCTTAAAGAGATGCATTTTTATGATGTGATAAATCAGCATTTGGCATTTGGGGCTTTTACTCTGTACCTGCAACATGGAAAGAGGAAGGATCCCAGTACAGCACTGCAGCTGATTTACATCATGACTCTGGACAGCAACAGCTTCTTACCACACAGCAGGAATGTAATCTCTGCTTGACGTTCCAAAATCTATCTCATCTGGATGTCCGTGTGGTGTCAACCTTTTCTTTGTCCTTCTAAACATTTATTTGCACAGTTTGTGAATGTAGCAGAAAGAGAGTTTACAGTAAACTTGATCTGCCAGTTGGAGTAGGCCAGTGAGCAAATAAATATAGAAACACAGATTCACAGGCATACCTGCTTCTCAGCAGATCCTTCCAGTTCATCGTGGCTCGTCAGGTACAGCCAGAGACCCATGGGGAAATGGCTAAGCACATGCATGCACTTTTCCAGCAAAGCAATGACTTCACTGAGCAGCAACCAGAGGACACCAGTTGTACCAGCATGCACAATGTGTTAGAAATGGAAACAGACTCATGTGGGCCTGTACAGGGCTAAGGTTAGCTGGTGGACCATTTGTGAAAGGCAGTGATACTTGCTCAGTGATGGATCCACTTCAATTATTAGGCTGGAAAACCAACTACTTTGAGCATCCCAGTCCTTTTCATTCAAAGTTATTATCAAGGCTCCTGCACAGAAGGTGATGGTGGGCCAGCCACCCCCATGTACAACTTCCCCAGCAGCCTGCTCTCTGCACCAGTGTGTATGCCTGAGGGCTTGGACAGAATAGGTATGGGTGGCATCCAAAGCTGCTTTCAGCATCTTAGGTTTTGTGCCTGCTAGGAACATCCTGCTGAAATCCATAGTGGTATCACATCTCAGTGCAGGCATGGTTATACTGGGATAAATGCAAGTATATAGCTATAACTCTTCCCTACCTGAGGAACATATCACCACACCAGATCATTCTCCTAATCAAATTGCCAGTAAAATTTTGAATTCCACAGGCAACTTAATCTTTGTGCTACTTTTAAAATAACCTACAAAAAGCTGCACTGTCACCGACCTTGTTCTTTTGTGTGACCAAGCTAAACATAGTAAGTCTGGATTAAGCCAAAATAAAAGTGTCTGTGTAGCTTCTTCCACCTGGTTAACAACTTCTTTCTAAAATAATAACTTAAGCTCGACTGGTGTAATTTCCTCATGCATGAAAGATCTGAGTTTTAGCTGTTACAGGTGTGGGGACAGAGGAGATAGCTTCTTAGAACTCAAAAGATTGCTTTTTATTTTATTTCCTATTCACACAGTGGTTACTTGGTTTTCATAGAGTCTCCTTTTAATAACTTCTATTGGGAGCAAATAATTTTCATTCTGATCATACTTAGGTAAACATATTCTGAGCACAAGAAAAATCTCTGGTCAGATCCAAGCTTTCTAAATTTGAGAGTGCTCAGATCTAAGGATTTAACTTTGTACTCACTTCCAGGGTATACAGTGGTATTTATGCCCAAAAAGGTTTTTTTCATAACTTCTTTCCAGTATTTTATCCATAAAGCAACCCTTCCGTGATTTAAAAGCAGTATTTTCCACAGATTTTTTTCTTCTGGGAGTTGTAAAAGATTGTGACCAAGTAAGAAGAGAAACATCACACAAGGTATGTAACAGAGAAAATTACTTTCTTTAGAGAAAGAACTGTTGTACATAAGGCTGCTCTGAGAGCCAAAAATTACAATTTCCAGCATAAAATGAGTAGACTTCCCCCTTTCTCACTTTATGTTCTGTCATACCCACTATTGTCTCTCCAGTGCTACTGGAAGGATCTCACTGGGCACTGTGACTGCTACAGAATGGTCTCCTCTTCCTAAAATACATCTCAGATCACTTTGAATGCATCATGCAATCAAAAATAGATGTGCTTTACCCTGTGCTTGCAGATTTTTCCATCTAAAAGGAAAAATGTTGCTGTATTTATCCATGCTCAAGTCAGAGACCAAAAAGCTTGGCTCATGTTTTGAGAACCCTTAAGGTAAATAGCTGTTATTTTTAAACAGACCTGGCCTTCATAAGGACTGCTAAATTCCCAAAGCAAACTCATTAAAACCTCTGCCAAAGCTTTTCAGTGACCTCTAGCTACTTCCTGAATCACCTCAGACTCTGCTAACGCACAGGGTATTATCTGCCTCTCTAGATCTGTAAAAAGCATCAGTCTGGCTTATTCATTGCTGATCACAAGATTATCAATAAGAGACCACTCCAGCAGTCATCAACTATATGTGCTGACATCTAAACACTTAAAAAGTGAGTTTGACTTTCATACAACTGAAAACCTTAGAAATCTCTGTTAAGCCATTTAGAAGTGCTGTGAGCTGGCTAGCCAGAATTCACTAGCCACACATAAAAACTATAACCAGTAAAATTGAACAGCCATTCCTCTTGTCCCCACAGGTACTGCCCTCTCAATCCCACAGAGTTGTATTTCTAGTGGACCAACACAGAAATTTTTGGTAAAGCTGGTAGTATGGACTTAAAAAAACCCAAACCCTATTATAATAAACCTGTTTGTTTCAGTTCATTTCCTTTGAGGTCAGAAGTTAGTAAGAGATCCAAGGAGCTGGCTTAGACAGCCTTTAAAGATTTAAAGGTTCCCCCAATTTCTTTATTTGGGTCAACTTCAGTCTATTTTTAGACAGAAAGAAACCAAAAAAATCAACAAAACCCAAAGACCAGAACACACAGGGATGACTAGAGACTAATGTAGAGACAACTGGCTGAGGATGACAAAGGCATGAATGTCAAAATAGAGAGAGTCCTTTTTTTTCTTCACTTCTACCCCCCCAAATAAAAAAAAAACCAAAAAACAAACTAACAACAACAACAAAAAAACCCAACCCAAAAACCCAACAACCCTACAACCAAATCAACCCTAAGAGAAGGTACTGGAATAACAAAAGAGTGAGGTAAGTTCCTGACCAGATTTTAGGTTCAAATTTTCTGCTTGTATAGCTAAAGCTTATTAAACTACACATCTGTCTTTGGGTAATGGGGGACATAAAATGCTGACAAAACCAGGTTACTTTATTTTCACAAAATATTATTTGCGATTGCTCTTGCTTGTATGGAAATGTCAGTGACTACCTTTCCTGCAAGTTTTATCCTTTCTTCCTTTTCTCCTTAAAATGAAAGCATTTTAAGGGTCTGCCTTCCAAATTCTTTAATATTATCATATTAAAAAAACATGCCAAGAAATTTATATTATCCACTATTCTGAATAGCAAACCTGGCAATATTTATCACTTGATAGATGTGTTATTCTGTCCGTCTGCTCTTGCTCATATAAACTAGCCATAAAAATCAAGTAAATTCTCTAAGGTGAACGGAAGATTTTAAATCTTATTTACCCTCATGCACATTTTAAAGAATTATTTATTTCCACAGTTCCAGAAATCCTACCTAAAATGCATTTTCTAAAAACATAACTGGCAAGGTGTCAATGACAAGCAGAATGAAATGGAATAAAAGTTACAATGAGATTAAACACCACATAAGAAAAAGGCAGGGGGAAAAGTATTCGTAAGTGCCAAAATACCCGCCAAGTAACAGACTATCCTTCAGCTGTGTTGAATTTGAACAATTTCCCATTGTATCACATCATCCATTTCTAGGCCACCTGTAAGTTTTGAGTTGGCTTGTTAAGTAAAGCACACAACAACAACTCAGTAAAGTTGAGTAATTCCCTGGAAACATTTTCAGTTCCTTCCCTCTTCCTTTCCCCTTGCTGCTCTCCTTTGGAAAACAGGGAAACGAAATAAATTTAGAGCCATGATTTCCAGCAGAATGGTTAGCAAATGAAGATCAGGTTTTAAAGACCTGTCACCTGCATTTCTGAGGTTTTTTTACTTTCACAGAATTGTATTTACTGCAGTAGCTTCAATAGTTGCCATTTCAAGCTCAAAATGTGGTAGAATCAGATTGCAGAGCGTTAAATCCATAGGCTTTTAAAGGTGGTCTGCGTAGAGGGCTGATGGCTGAAATATTTATTATCAGCAAAACCTGATGATTTAAACTATCATTCAACATTTATGATGGGCAAAACGATTATTTCTATGGATTAATCCTACTATTCCTTTCACACTTTTTTGGGTCTTTATGTATTACCATAGTAAAGCACTGAAGGCTAAACTACTTTCAATGGCTGTGGACTAAAGGTAATTCACCAAAAGCTTTGGAAGAGATTACATGCAAGTGCGAAAAGAAAAAAAAAAAAAAATTACCCCTCTTTAGGAGCTTGTAATTAGCTCTCCTTGAATAGGTGCTCACCCGGTTGTTTTTCTCTACTGACACAGTGCTTTCTGAGAGGTTTGGCACTGCTGGGCCAGAAGCTACAGGGAAGTGTTGTTGTTTGGTTCAGTCTGGCGAGACTTCAACCTGCAAAGCAGTAACAGGATGGCAGGGTGAACCAAAGCAGGGAAAACATGGGAGGGAATGGGCTTTTCTACTAATACCACAGCACAGGCCCTTCCAGCTCCTGAGGGCTGGTCATGCTCTTATCTGGAAGCATGACTGTACGTACAGCAAAGGCTCATCTCAGAGCCATAAAAGCCTTCACACGTGTTCAGGGTATGCGTTGAAGAGGGAACCGATGCACCGCGCTGCTGCTGTGATCTTCCAGCTGAACAGCCCCGATGCACGTCTCAACCTGCCGGGCTGCTATCTGCCTGTAACATAATACACACCTTAGTGAGAGATGAGTTTTCAGCAGGGACTTGAAAGAGGGGAAAGGTTACAGGCTTGAAGAGACTTCCCAGGCATAAGGTCTGGCACCAGCCCTCTGGTTCATTGCTCTTCATACCTGCGACACATATGCACACAGCCTGGAAAATTGAGATGGAGAGCTTTTTTGTCAGATGAAGCAAAGATGTGTGCTAGTGAGTCGCTGTAGCTGTATTTTTAACAGCAACCCCTGGCTGCTGTTCTGCCAGCGCTGCACTGAAACCCACCACAGCCTCTGCACCTCAGCATTCCTGAGTATGGGCAGCAACTCAGTGGAGCTAACCTTCAAGTACGCACGGACTGGCAGAGTGGTACAGAAGGGCAAAATAAACGGCGTCAGGTGAAAAGGGACAAATGTCCACTAGACAAAGTTAACTTTGAAGTGTTGCACATTCAGCAGCACATCTCAGCTTTACTTTTGCAATCTGAACTGGGCCGGTGCCTTCAGGGAGAAAAAAAGAGCAAACCTCCCCAGTCTTATCTTACTTTTGCTAGCTGAGGGATTGCTGTTTGTTTGGGCCAAGAACAATCATTATTCATAATGGAGCAAGTGGCTGGTTACTATCAGTTTTCTCCTTTTTTTTAACTAGAAAAAGCATGCATGGCCAGTGATGTATACAACTGGGGGTGGGTGGGGGGGTGGGGGGGGTTTAAAGAAAAAGTGTACCTATGCAATTCTTCACAGCATTGAAATGGAAATACCTAAGCACGGGTTTTATTGTTACATGTATGATGTGTCATACACGTTCATAACTGTTACCAGCCAAAATGAAGGAACTAAATCTACTTCTGTCTCTGCCACTATCATTTTAGATGGTTTGTTTTAATTAACCCTACCTCCTTTCTTCCCACAACACTTGGTGCAGCTTATGACACGTTCAAACACTGGAAGAAAGAAAAATATAACTCGGAAAGCATAATGGTCCCAGTAACAGAAGCAATGTAGTAAGGACAGTACATGTTTGGTAAAGGGTGAATTTAATGTCCTACACTCTTCTTGCCCTGCAAAGATTACACCCAAATCACTGGCAGTTCACTGGATTTTTGTATGTGAATTAACATAAAAAAAAGCAATATTAAATAAATACTGGAATTCTGTATGTGCTCCAGTTTTTGGTTCATTGATGGGATATTTATAGTCTCAAACAATACTTATTTTCTGGAATGTTGTGTTCTGTTTTCCTTTGCTAACTTGGTTAGACCTGCTGTCCTGACCAGAAGAAACTAGAGCTTGGGGTTCAGATGGGGAAGTGATAATGGTCTCTGTGTAGCTCAGGTTGATTCATTTTTAGACAAAAATCTCCTGCTTAAAATGAGAAAGCTCCAAGCTGTTGCAGAGAAGGGTCTTTTTTTGAATTATCAAAAGATATTTTGCTGTCCTGTTTCTCATTTCACA
Organism: Falco biarmicus; assembly: GCF_023638135.1. NCBI lineage: Eukaryota > Metazoa > Chordata > Aves > Falconiformes > Falconidae > Falco > Falco biarmicus. The sequence continues at coordinate 41,385,024 of NC_079290.1, read as the reverse complement.
GAAGCATGATGTAGTATTGACATAATTTTGTAAATTATTTTTCTTAAATACAGTAGTTTTGTGAATAATATACAATTGTTTTGGGGAAAAAACTGAGAAAAAAAACCCTCATATTTTTTTTACTAAAACATGAAACAATTTATTTCCTGTATTTAATTTAAAGTTATTATGTGAATTGAAGCACTTTTGGAAATGCTTATTAATAATACCTTAAATGCTTATTATTAATCTATCTACACAACACTAGGGTGGAGGCCAGGTAGTTTCAATATTCTCCATATTTGAATTCTGCCATGAGGGTAGGATGAGCTTGTAATACATGGAACTTTACAGATAAATGCAATTTTCAAAAATATAAACATAAATCCCATTTTAACAACTGGCAACTGAGCAATACAGGCTGTATTAGTGACACCCAAAACACAGTAATCTAAGGAAATATGTATAAGGTTTTAAATTGCAGTTCTTGTCAAGGCAGTGTAAGTTTTATACTAAAACAAAAATAACACTCTTGCATTTCAGATAGTGAATATCAATTTACTTACTTTTACTTGGTTGTGTCTTTCAAAAGTAATATCACTTGCACTGGTTCATGATAAGAGTAATATCCATGCAGCCATTCGATTTCAAAACTTTACTGTAGGCATATAACTAATATTAAATTAAATGGGATTATTTTGGGAATCTGGATTATTGCATGTGGGCTCAGGAGTAAGGGGGTCTGAATCTGAATTCTGTTTCTGGAGTCAGAAATCAGGAAGAAAATGGAATCAGGAGTTTTAATACAAACCACTAATGCCTCAATAGTTTTTAAAACTGCAAATACAATTTTTAATTCTTGGATGGACTTTGCATGTCATGTTAAAGTAATTTACCCCCACGCAGCATGCTCTATATTGTCACTTGATGCATCCTTATTACTTCTCCAGGTATTAAAAGGGTACGATATGTTTTCATTTCATTAATCTTCTCTCAGGGGGCAGTGATGAGTTCATCCAACTCTCTACTCTCAAGACTGAAAATTCTTTTCAATTAAAAAATCATCTCCACAGATGGTACTGGCGTTAGCAGCAGCCCTTTCTGTCTACAACAACAAATATTGAGATATTTCAGGAATAACCCTATAAATCACTGGATATGGAATGATCTGCAGGATTAAAAAAAAAATAAAAAGCTACCAGAAATTAAGATGATGAGAATCTGGACCATATGGTTTATTCTGTCTTCAATGTATCAGTTTCATCACTGTGTCTGGACAATTTAATTGCATGTTAAGGTGAAATATAGTGAAAAATTTAACAAAGCTATTAGCTACAAATATGTTATCCAAAACATTAGGATCACAAAGGTGATAATAGAAATGGTTTAAACTCAGGGAAAATTCTCTGTTAAAGGGGATTAAAGAGACCATTTATTGAATAGGATGGATTTCTTCCAACCCCCTATGTGCAGAAAGCATGCAATGCGTGAATAATTCATCCAGAAATTCTATCGTGAAGTTGTATCAGTTTCCACAGTAAAACCTGGTTGTGGAGGAGGAAAATACATCAACATCTGTGACAGGCCCTATGAAGAGACAGTTGCAAAGCCTTTCAGGCACCAGGAGCAAACCAAAATATAATAAATTCACCAAGTGTCAAATTTGTGTCGGCTGAATAATGACACCATATGTCTGGGTTGCCGTGTCACTGCAGGCTGCCCCACAAAAGCAGCCCCCACGCCTCCCGTTCTCACCAGCCCCCCTCCCCAACCCCCCCATGGCTTTATAAAGTATGCGTTGGCAGGGGAAGTGCTTCAGCTACCGTTTTCCACCCCAAAGATGGATAGAGATCCACTTGATAAATATGACTCTTGGCTGTTCTTTTAAATCAGAGCTCAACCATGCCTTTTTATCCCTATCTCAAGCTAGGTGAAACGGTCACTTCCAGTCCAATGCGAGCTCTCTAATTTATTGTCCGATGAAATAGAGGCATCCGGCCCTGAAAGGATGGTTAGCATTCCAGAAGAGGCAGGCTTTCCTCAGCCCGAGGGGCATGAAACAGCTTAAAACTGCAGTCAGAGCTAGCTGACTGGGCTGGTGGCAAACCAGAACTACCCCGCAGGAGAGGCTCTTTCTTGGATGTAGTGATCTTCCCTGCAGCGAATAAAGCCAATAAATTCTGGTCCGGTGCTTGTGCCCCAGAAAAAGGTGCTGACTGCACTGTTCCTACTGTCTGATCCCTGCTGGCAACTGCTAGACAAATAAAACAGGGGAAAGTAAAGGGGCGGGGGGTGGAGGGAACAAGTTTTATGTGTTGAATTGGGTTTGCTCTACACTGAAAAACAGGGACAAAGAGAAAGGGCTCAGTTATTTCCCTGAACTGTCTGTGCTGACAGGTGAAATCACTCCAGATGACATATTTGACTCAAATCCTTGGAAAAGCACTTGAACTTCTCTCCAAGTTCTGCTTCAAGCCCCAGTTCTTCTACAAATTGCCTCACAAGTTGCCAACTTGCATTTTGTTTTAGAAAGCTCTAGTTCTGTTGTCAAGAGCCTCCCCACTCTAACACTGTGATTGCGGTTCCTCTTCCTGCAACCAGCTTGCCCTCGCTGGTAACTTTTGCAATTTTGTGTTTCCTAAAACTCAGTTTAAGAACTGGAAGTAAAAGATTTTTTAAGCATCATGAAGGTGATCCCGAGAAAATAGAGAACTGATTATTGTGGAACAGCTAGCCCATTACGTGGGCTGTTGACAAGAGATGGTTATGAGATCTAAAGAGGATATCAACAAGTCTCAGCCTCCATTGCGAAACAGAATACTATTAAATAAAGAAAATGTGAGATCAGTTTGAATCAAACTTTTTAATTACAGCAAAGTCAAACAAGTGTGAGCCTACACAGGAGGGAAGAAAAAGCTAATAGGAAGTTTTGCTGCCCAGCATAATTCTGTATTTTTGACATCTGGTCAGTGAAAATAATCCATAAATCCCTAAATACACTTGCTTTGAAGAAAGAGAAACAAAGTAAGCAGAAAAAAGCAAAAAAGAAACACCTACTAGAACAGGTGAACTCCACTGTGGGTTCAGTCACAGACATTTATCTGTCATCATTGGTTTTATGAACATCAGAATCAATGACAAGTCTGTCAATAAAAGGAGGGGAAAATGAAACCATGTCTTTAAAATAGAGAGGTAATATATCGTATATGTATATCTGCAATTGTATATGTTTATCTACAGGCTGTCAAGCTAACATACACATGGAAAATGAAAACCAGAATGCCCTCTAAGGAGGTCGTTGAAATGGGGAGGACAAAGTCATACTAGAATTGTTTTGGCTTGTGCTTTTTGCTCATTTAATGAAGAACTAGAGGTGTCTGAAAAAACTTTGATTGCAAAAAAACAAAAAGAAATTTGATATTTGGTTGAAGACAAACTCACAATTTGCAGTGAATAACATTTCAGACAGAAGTAGACTCTTGCTGGTTATTGAAGGACTGGCAGATCACTGGTTGCTTTTGTTGACTGGTTTTTTTGTGACTAATCAGAGTATAATAAACTATCTTGCTAAGAACATATTTGATTTATTTGGTTTTAATAATTAAATATACTGAATTCTTGTCAAGATCTTCTGGAGTGTCCAGTGGAAAAGGTGGTAAGTTTAGGAGACAAGACAGAGAGAGCTATGGTTAGTGAATTCTAGCAAGTTAAAAACCTTTCTGCTATGTACCCAGTGGGCCATTCCAAGGATGTACCTTTTAGAAATGTAAGTAAATCTCAGGTTGAATAGTGAAAGAGTAAAAAGGGTGTCTTTTATTATCTCATTTTCACAAAGCAGTTCTGTGGGTGTGGGTATGTGAAAAAGAGAGATCAGATTTTGTCACACTGATTTGAATCATTCCTGGTGAAGCATCAGGGGTTTCTATACACTTGAAGAGTCAACGAATTTGATCTATGTAAACCTTGCACAGGCAAGGCTTACAGCTTGATTTCTCTAAGTCCCTGTGTCTGTAAGACTCGACTGTGGAAATGAACATAGTAGCAGTTTTGAATACAAATAATTAATATTTCAGCTTGAACTAATTTAATTCTTAGGTTTGATAGCAGAAGCAGTAATTTCTTCTCAGACTCTTCATCTGTCTTCTGCAAGCCTCACTCAGCTCTACCTGGTACTTTACTTCCTCCTCGATCTGCTTCTTTCTCTTCTTTAACTCCCACCTCGTTTCTACAAGAACTTTCTTATTTTCTTTCCCCGTGTTTCTGCACACAAAGATGACAGAGGTTAGCCAGCTGCTCATGGACCACCTCACTCTCTTCTCTGTCTTCCTTGACTTGGTCTCCAGAGAAGGTAAAGCCTCAACTGCAAAGACAGCATCAAGGTTTATTTGGTGTCTACAGCACTGGGGTCCTGAACGTGGCAGAATCCTTTAGAGTAGCACACAATCCATTTCAGATAAGCAGCAAAAGCTGAAGAAAAAGTAATGCTGTCATCTGTCTATAAAAACTCTCAAAAGAGCCAAATGGAGGGAGCTTCTCATCTAAGCTATTGCTATTTACTTGTTTTGAATGTAGTTGTGAAAGTGGAGCTGGTATGAGGGAACCCACCACTCTCTGGAAGAGTAGAAACAGTTGGAGATTCATGGAGAAATGTATCTGTGAAAGTGACCTTTACTGTTGTAGCAGAGTGCTCTTTGATGCGTAAATCTCAAGGAGAGAGAAGCAGAAGGAGCTTTAGCTGCTGATTAAACTCTTTTCCATTAATAGTAGGACCAGACAGTAAAAGAAAGCCTGAGAGATGGTAACTAAAGAGTACTAAAAAGTCCTTTGGAAGAGAGTCCCCCCCAAAAGGCTGAGGAAACCTCTGGTTTCTAACAGGCTTACTATGCTATATTTAGCTGAGGGAAATGGCTAACAAATCTACTGCATTTATGTATGTATGTACGTATGTGTGTATATCTATATGCATGTGTATATCTATATGTATGTGTGTACATATATATAGATATTTTAGAACAGATGTAGTTTGGACTCCCCCATTACAACAGCAGGCTGGTCTGCATCCTTCTCAAGTGTTTCAGGGTTTTATACAGTTACAGAATATTCAGGAGAAAGCATGGGAGTTTTACAGTGCTGAGATAAAGCTGTGTGAAAAGTGCCTATACATCTCCACAAATATTTCAAAACTCAGAATCTCAGGAGACTCATTTTGCACTTAACACTGACACATGAAATTTTGTGAGCATGAGATTTTATGGAAAAGTGATCCATTTTCTTCAGTGGCCTGCATGCAAAGAAAAGCCACTGCACGCATCCTAGGGGCCCTTCTAGCTGCTTATCTAATTTAGGAAGGCTCTTAGCTGCTGCATCCTCAAACTTTGCGTAACAAATTAGATGCAGCAGCAGCTTTCTGGGAACTGTATAATTTACTCCCTGTCAAATTCCTCACAGAATCACAGAATGGTCAGGGGTGGAAGGGACCTCTGGAGATCATCTAGTCCTCACAGACTTTCAAGGCTGATGCAATCAGTACACATTTTTTCTGCATTGAGATGTAATTTTTGTGCGTGCAAACACGTTTGCAAATAGAGAGTTAATGGTAGGACCGAGGACCTTGGCATTAGCTTCTGTTCACCTTGCCTGAATGTCTGTTCTGAGGTGAAGTTTCTACATAAATACTCAAGGAAACAATTGAAAACACCACTAAGCTGGATGCCAGAATTTTTCTTCGCTTGGCACTAAATAAAATGAGCATGGAAATATGATTGTAATGGAATGTATTATGCAGTAATCTCAAGTGAAGTGTAAGAGTTCCCTGGCTATGTAAGTCAAGGGAATTGAAGACATTAGAGTCTGGAGCAAAGAAGGGCTTAATCCAGCCGGAGAGGCTTTAGACCTTTGATGCCACAGATCATTTTCTAGACACTATCTTCCACCTTAAAAAATTATGTAAATTGAATGTTGAATTATTGTTAAATGCAACAAAATCTCAATCTCCACAATAATTGTAAGCACCCAGATCAAGCCTGTCTTTTTAGACTGTTTATATTGCCCTTCTAAGAACAGGAGACAAAAGGATACACAAAATTCATAATGTAACTCAGGTAACCAAGGGAGGACTGAGCATGGTAGCACATGACAACAGTATCATGGGCTGAAATATTTCTGGCAGAAACCGACTGAAACTTTACTGGTATTCAGATACAACATACTGAAGTCACTAGTATTTCTCTTTCTCTGCAATTCCAAATCTGAAGAACATTTTCTAGAAGAGTAATATGTTTTTGTGGAAACTGCACACATGGAGAAAAGGGAAAGGGAAAAAGAAAGAGAAAGGAGGGGAAAAGAAAAGAAAAAAGTGGAAGGGAAAGAGGAAAGTTCTTCTATTAACAGAGATTTTTCTACTAGCTCAATCTGTTGCTTTGACGAATGCACTGATTATTTGTTATGACTGCTGTCCCCTCTCCAAAGGTCTGCTTAGTACAAGGTCTACTGTAAAGGAATGAAGCATTCATAATATACAGCTGTGGGCTGGCTTCAGGGGCGGTGGGTTGGCTGATGTAGATAAGGGGCAGCTGTGGCTGGTTCTGTTAAGTGGTTGGGCAGCTAATGGAGAGAGAAGGAGAAAGAAGCAGAGAGAACACATGCCCTGGATGAGAAAAGACTGGGAGAAGGCAGCAGAGGAACTAGCATGAAGAATATGCTGGTATGTGACGGTAAAAGACCTTGTTGCAGCCAGCTAGTTTGGAGAGCGTTGTGACAGTCTACCTCTTTCACAGTTGTATTACAAACCAGATTTCCACTTCCTAAGCAGAAACAGATATGTAAACCAGAAAGTTCAACTTGCTACATGCTCATCTAGTCTATTTTGCCAGAGTGTATTGGATTGGTATTTTATTTATATTTAAATAACCTCAATTTCACACTCAGTGTATGCAGAAATGAAAAGAAGAAAGACCCTATGCCGTATATAGCAGCACTGATGCTTACAGCAGTTGTAATGGCTTGGCAGGCTGCTATGGTGACAAGTGTAATGGACCAATTTGAACAGACCAGACTGCTCCTGCCAGTTTTCAGTAAATCAGGTGTTGAGCTCCAAATTAATAAACCATCATGTATAAGCTTTTCCATCAGAAGTTCTCCCTAATATATTGTTAAAGCATTTCCTGGTTTTACTTTATACTTTTCTGAGGGTGATTCTTCTCATTTTGCCCTAAATTGCAGTTCTCTTCATGGAATTATCTAGGCTGGAAAAAATCTTTAATAACATCTCCTTGCTCTTCATATGTATTCCCTTTTCAGTCTCCATTGTTAAATGGCACCCTCCCATCCCCACATTATTAGATTACTCACAGGAAGTGTCAATGAACAATTACAGACTCTGTAATTGGTCGTCCATGCTAAACAATACAAAATCAGTTTTTAAAATCTGTTCTCATGTGTAGCTCTCACCAGCTCCAAGATTACGGTTACTAGAATATATAACAGCATTATAACACAAAATAAGCAGAGTATACGCATATTGAACTCATGACTGCCCTGTTAGTAAATCTAAAACATTTAAATATCCAAAGCACTAAAGCTGAACACCTTCCCCTGTCAAACATTTTACTTAAGATATTGTTTGCACTGTCAAAGAGATCCAAATATCTTTCAAGGATCTTCTAAAAATTAGACTTTACTTTTTGGTTTTAAATAGATGTTTTAAGTCTTTGATGCAGAGTTGCCCTCTGTTTTACCTGTAGCAAAAGCAGAAAACCTGTGTGGACCAGAAATAACCTCTAGGCATCAAACCTGCAGCCTCAAAAACCACTAAATGAGTTTCTTTTTCCTTCACACATCCTTTCTACACAGCAAAATATTTAAAGTGATGCCAAAAACATAAAGAAGATGAGCTACCTCATAAACTCCTGGCTACCGATGCCTGCCCTGGAGTCACAAGCCCATTGTTTACCTTTTCTTTTGAAGCCTGGGAAAAAAATATATCAAAGTATTTCAGGCTGCCAGAACTTTGCACACACAGACACTGGCATTGTGACAGGAAACCCAGATGAGAAAAGATGTCTAGGCTTAAATATCATACTCCCCTGAGCTCTTCTTGGGAACTTGAAAGCTTCAAGGTAGTGATTATAAAATCTCGCACAGAAATGGAAGCACAGTACGACTAAACCTACTCTTCCTTCTGTGAACCTGCTGAGCCTGACATCATCTCTCACTTCTTCAGCCAAAACTGCAATGGGAAAAGGTCTGAAATGGACTATTTTGTTTTCCTGCCCATGTTTGGCTTTCCATATGGTTTGCCATTGTCCAGTGCTAGTTTACAGCATATACTTTGCTGTATAGCAGAGAAAGTGAGTGATTTTCTAAGGTTATGTATTGATTTGCCAAATGGGCATAAATATATTCTGTATTGAAAGGTGTTGCACAGCTCATCATCAGCTGCATAGAGCTACTAGCAAAATTTCTACCTTTAGTAGTGTCATTTTTTTTCAGGAAGACATTCCCTTTTCCTCTGACCTTCCAAGTAATGTTTTTTGCTCTACACATACCTTTCATCTGTCTCTTGCCTGTCCCCAGGCAAATATTCCACTTCACCAGTGGAAACCCTCTGCTTCAAACCAGTATCTTTTGACCTTACAGAACTTGTGTCTTTCAGATACTGCAACAATTGCCCCTTCAGGTAGCCATGGGTATAACAGTCCTGTATTCCAGCCATTCTGCACTTTAATTGATTAATTATGCAGTTTAATTGAACAGTTAGACAACTCCTCAGTGTAAATAATAGCCAAAGAAGCCAAGCTCCCTGAAACAAAGACACTGTATTTCCTGTACCATTTCTGTGCATCAGAAGTTTTCCCCTTGGTCACAAACCTGAGATATCCAAGACTTAAAATAATAGCAGGATGTTAATCTTTAATATATTCCAAGTCAATGTGGTATGTCATAGGCTGAGCGGAGGAACAGTTCTGGCTTATTTAAAAAACTGTTCTATCACAACTTAGAAATACCCTTGTACTGAAGAAGGAAAAAGACATCCCACCCACACACGCATTTCTCTGTTTTGAAGTACCAGTCCCCTTTCTCAGCAGGTCCCTTCACTCACACAGAAACTGAGCAATGGCTGCAGCTTCCTTAGGTCAGCTTCTAGGGATAGATAAGCAGTTGCCCTTTGTTTTTAAGGCTAACCCACACAACTTTTTTGGCTCATTTTTATATAGACCATGTAGTGTTTGGGCAAGCAGAAAGACTGTGGCCACTTATAGGCACAATATTAAAAAAAGGATAAGGCATAACAAGGCAATAATAATCTTCCATGTTATACATATCCCAATTCATTCACCATAACCTTCCTTCAAGAGACCACCCTGTGCCACCGTATAATAAAGTGATACCTTCTCTCATCATACCATGGGACTTCTCCTTACTGAAACAATATAACATCTTTGTATTCCAGATGATCCCACCGAAAACAATTTTGATAGCATATTGAAGACTAAACTATTCCAAGATGTTGGCAACTACCAACCCAAATTCCAGCAACGCAGAATTTTAACATTAGGATCCTCTGTTTGAGCAATCTCTTTGCTCTGGGCTATATTCCAGCAACACCCTTCTCCATTGTCCTAGCAGCAGAAATAAGGACTGTGAACATGCAAAAACCCTAGGGACCAAATCCCTCCGAGCAACCGGTTCCCTGTTCTATGAGGGAACAGTGTCTGCAGATGTTGTTCCTATGAGGCCATCTGTACAAACTGCATGTGTCTCCCCAAGCCTACAGCTCTGCCTGGAAGGTGTAGCCCTGCCACAAACAAAGGCTTTTATATTATGAAATATGTTTATATGATTTTCATATATTAGATATGAAATACATTTATATTCTATTTAAAATGATACATATGTTTTTACAGGGGCTTTTCATAATACAAAAACCCTTGTAGAAACATGTATCATTTTGAATAGAATTTTGCCTGATACAGGTAAATTAAAAATAAGTCTACAGGTAGCTGCAAAGGAGTGTCATTTCAGGTAGTTCAGTATTTGTTTGTGTCAGAGAGAGACTCGTCTCACTCTTCAGTATTCTTATTCCCAACATCCCTTTGCTTCTGCATCAAATATGAACTGAGTTTCAAAATGCAGCTCAAGTGACTGTAAGGCTATTTAAGTCATTTTTACTTCTAAAGGTTCCCAGAACAGTTAGGGAGTAAAGTCCTGTTTTCCTCTTCCATCCCAAACCATGTAATTGTTTCGGTAACACTGAAATAGAACTTCAGTACTATTGAGTACTAGTACTACTACTACTAATTATTATTAACATTTAACAATTAATATTATAAATTATAAATTAACTACAAATAACCAATATGGATAACCACCAAGCATAAATAATAATTATAAATAAATAATGAATAATTTTATTATTATTAATTATAATTAATAGTACTAGTACTATTCAGCTACTAGTGTAGCCCTGTAAAACTTTAAAGTCTGGGTATGACTGGGGAATTAACCAGATCTGCACCACTGACATTTTCTTTTGTCAGTGGAAATTCCCTCTGTGCTGAACATGCAACTGAGGTAAGTGACCTCTTTCTAAAAGAGCTCACATTTCTTTGGATCTCATTTCTATCTGACATGCTTAATTGTATGACAACGATCTGTGAGTTCATCACTTTATTCTGGAAATGGTCAGTGTGCACCGAATTCTCAGCCAGACTCATACACATCAGGAAATAACTTCGGTAACGTCGCAGAGGTCTTAGATGAATCACGCAAGCTAAACCCAGAAGTCTCACCCTGGTAACACTCCTGTCCCCATCTTTCAGATTCATTTCCACCTGCTGAAAGGCACCCATAAGAACAGGTTTAAAAAAATGTAGAAGAATCTGCTCACTTTCAGCTTAACTCACCTAGGTGACAAAAGGTAGGATCTTTAAGATACACCAAATTATCTAAAGCCAAAAAGTTCTGATCTTGGCTTTGGGGTTTTTCTTTGAATAACTGGAACTGTGAGTGAGATCCCACAACTGGTTGAAAGCATAGTTATGCTTGTTTAATACCATAAAAATCTTCTCCAAAACAGTAACCACAAAGATGTCTATATGATTGTACCTGATCTTGCCTTACCCCACCAAATAAAACGCACACCTCTGTTGCATTTGGAGAACAGTTTCCTTTTCCCCGTGATTTTGATTATTTTTATTGCACTCCATTTGAATGTACAGCAATTCCTGAAACCTCTCCAATAAAAACTCAAGAGTCCACAATGTCTCCTTACCCTGTAATGCTTTCCTGGAGCCAACAATTACTGGAATTACACATCTTGCAACTGTGGACCCATTCTTTATCTGTAACAGTTTTTAAAGAAATATTTAGTCACTGAACACAAACTAGATTCTACTATAAGCCCATAGCAATGACAGCAGCTAGAAATTCCCTCCACTTTTGTTTACTTCCAAGCAATTCCTCTGATGTGGTACTAAGGATGAATTTAGCATAGTTAAGACAAGCTCCTGTCAACTTCAGCAAAAGAGTTATTTCAAACAAGCCACAGGGTTTTGGGGTTCCCATAATGTCTTTATCAGCAGACATTACAAAATCACATGTTTGATATTTAAGAGAATTTTATAATGCATTTAACTTTAAATTACTGATATGTGGTTTCACCCTGACAGAATTTTAATATATGTTTTTGTAATAGCATTGCCAAGATCAACATTTTATTATTTGCATATTTATCTATCCCAGTTGTAGTCAGGAAAACCTTTGTTACAATTTATCCCAACCCACTATAACTTTATTTCTTCACTTGTTACCACCTTACCTTAGTATATCTTTTATCTATCTGTTTCCATCATGGAAACAACATGAGTAAGGTTCAAACTATATTATTAGAATTATTATTCGATTTGTTCTCTGTTTTTTTCAATCCAGAAGTATTTAGTGAAAGGAACAAAAGAAGTTTTGAAGAAAAAATGGTTAAAGGACCCTTTCCTGGCTCAGGAATTTGTTTGAACTTGCTGAGTTAATAGCTCTCAATAATTGAGCTATAACAAAACCACTTCACCCCAAGACAACAGAAATTTTGAGATAAACTCTGGATACAAATCAAGGATTTTTGTGGGCAAACTCATGCGGTCCTGCGGAGCAAGAAGACTTGTAGGAAATGTCTTTGAAATCAAAGTTTATGAATCACTAGTGTCTATAAAAATTGCATGCAGATGTTTTAAAGTGGCCTTTCTGTTCTGATTGCCAAGAAGGTAAACTGGAACCACAGCAGTTGTAAAATGAAGGCATGAAAGGCTGATCAGTGTTATATATGTAGAGGAGAAAACCAGTTATTTTTATTAAATCTATAATCTGTTGATGTTACTTTTGCAGCTGATGTCAAAATACAGATATAACAAGATACTTCTTGATTCAGGTTAGCCCTTCTGCATATGTGCTATGTTCTTCCATTTGCTCATCTATACAATTTAAAAGAGTTACCATTAGCATCTCTGATCCTCTGAAAAACTGCAATCTACTTTGTTAGAACAGCATTCAGACCTCTTCTGAAATCTTTGCCCTGCTTCATGACTTTCTCTGTTGGATTTTTTTTTTCTCCTTACTTTTATTTACTTCCATATGCTTAGGAAAGACTATACCACATCCTTTTAGCCTTCTTTTGCTGGAAACAATAGCCAAGTGGTAAAAATTTCAAAAAGGTGTTACAGAAGCCAGTGGTTATGCCTGTTTTTCAGCCACGCTCCAACCACTTATACAGAGATTCAAACACACTGGAAAAGTCCTTATCTAGATGTAGTAATACTTAAAACCCCTGAGTTAGCTGGTGACACTAGCCTTGGGAGTGCTGAAGCAGTGCAAAGTGTCTGTAACACACACCAGGATTTCCCTCTGTTGCCGTTTGTTAGCCTGGCTGGCTGGGTGCCAGGTACACTGATATTGTCCACAAATGTTATAAAATGTTCTTCTATAAAAAATAATTCTGCAGGACTAGTCTAACATCCCTTCCTGATTACTTTTAGCAAACCTAAAGATACTTCTTCAGTTGGCTATAATAGATCTTCACTTTTCTCAGTTTTTTTTGGTTGCATATTTAGGAGATGAGAATCATCCTGAAATCTCAACTTTAGTTTGGTTAAGCAAACTTCATGGCAATATATTTCATGACAACAGCACCAAGAACAAAGGTATTTTGCTTTCAGAGTTATGAAGCTATTGTTTTCTATGGTAGAAAGGAGAAAGGCGAAGAGCGATGTTTCCTTTGCTTTGCCCTTCACATGGATAGTTGGGTACATCTGACAATAAAATCTGGCTGGGAAATAATTCAGAGTTTAAGTAAGTGATGAAACAGCATGATGTATAGACTTAAACAAATTGGTCAGGCATGTGTGCATAATGCTTCAGATATGTAACAGGACATTAAGAAATCTGGACTTCTTACCAAATAAAAATATGGTATGTATTACTAAACCACTCCCTTGAGCATCTGTATCAAAGATACTGCTTTAAGACTCTCATTTTCACTTAGGCCACTGAATGTTGTGCTAGACAGAGGGGAAGAAGTTAAACTCAGCATTTCCTGTCCTTGATTATTTTTAGAAAATTGGGGTACTATATACATCTGTGAAACTGCTCCACCTATACAAAGCATGTTGTGTCAGGATCTGTGTTCAGAAGGAGCTGAAGGCAAGGGTCAAAGCAGGTGGTGGTCTCAGAGAGCCCTCCATCTGGTGTTAAGTGTGAGTGAAGAGAGCACAGGGTGGTGGCAGACATGGCAGTCATGCAGAGCCCAGGAGTACAGACCCTTTTTCTTTTTTTTTTCCCTTTGTTGGTGTCCATCTCCACTGGCTGAAAGGGCAAAGTTGGAACAGCCTGGACTGTTTTCCAAGATGGTTTTAGTGATGTGTTTGAAACAATAATAGTTTCACATTTTCTTTGCTTGTACTGTCTACTTCAGCTTCCCAATGCTGAAACATCATGCTCAGTTTGGACATAAGAGACCGGACACAGGACAAGTTCTACAGCATGAGACAAATTGGAACAAATTGTATCAGCATTAAAAAAAAAGCGACCTGACATTTAAAGTTCATTATTATTTTAGAAGGAAATAATTTACAGAGCTGCAAGTGAGACAAAGGCCTCTGGGGCTTGATGTCTAAACACAGAGATGCCTCTCACCATGAGGGACAGCAGCTCTCCTACAGTTGCAGAAATACAGTGCCCTAAAACACACACGCTGAAGTATGCATGGGTTTAGTTTTCATCTCACTGAGTATGCTTCTTCCCGTGTTCTCCAAGATCACTATCCCAAACTCCATATGACCAAAGACAGTTTTTCCAGCCCTGTGACTGTTTATAGCCAAGCTTGTGAGATTCCTTTTACTTGCACCCCATCGCCAAATGGTCATAAACCACCTGAAATGAAGTTATCCCAGTTGGCTCTTATCCGTGCCCTGAGGCAGGAGGCTTTTCCCACTCTCAGAGAGAGTCAGATTTTCCATTTGTGATGGAAGGCAATGACTGCCAATACAACAAAACTAGCAACCCCTATACTAAACACCTACTTAAACAACTCATGGTTTACTCTTCAGTTTACAGTGGTTCACCATTTCTTTCCAAAGGGGCTGTCAAAATAGTCCTAAACTGCTATTCATTTTGTGAATGCTTTTCATTTCCTTGTTTCACTCATTATGGTTGCTTCCACTTGTTTGAATCTTCCTGATGTACTTTAAAACCTACGTGTACACTCTTGCACGTGTTCTTCCCACCCCCCACCCCCACCCTGAATTCTGATTACATGAGTGCTATCTTTATATTTGCATGAATATGTGTTTAAAATCAGACTTTCTGAAGATGTATATCTTTCTGCTAATTCTTCTGATTTCGTTGTGTTGTGGCCAGACCCCAAAAGTTAATATCTGCCATTATCAGATGTCACCTTCAGCTAACAGTTTGAATCCAATGAAAGGCTGTACAGAATGTATCACAAAGTGATTTTCCTTCCACAGAGGAAAAAGGTAAGTCATTCCTAAACTCCAACCATGGCTAAATTATCTGATGTTGGCAGTGGTTCAGAGACAACCTACAAACAAAATTATAATCACTATGCCTTCAGTTTCCATAGGTCTGGCCAGAAAGGATTTTTGTCCCAGACCTTATCCTGTTTAATCTTATTTCCTTTGTCTTCATCCTTTCACTCTCTTCTTCATACTTAATTTCTCACGCTCCTCTCTGAGTCGTTTTCTCAATCTCCAATTTGGTTTCCCATTCCAATTATCATCCATCTGTTAATAACACTACGTGCAAGAAAATTCCAAATGAATCAGATTTGGCTCAGGTTTTAGGATTTTTTTTTTCTCTTCTAAGTATAGCTTAGATAGGAATTGGAGTCTGAAGTACAGATACCAAAACCTGAGTGATTAATTTTTGCTGCTACATCTGTATTTTGGCATCTAAATAAAAGTGGTTATTCAAAGATTTTGAATATCTGCAGCGGAAGTGTTAGGTGTTGCATTTAGACATACAAAATGTTTTTAACTGCAAAATTTAAACATTTATGGTGGCTACAATCTTCTGTAAGTGAAATGCGCTAAACTTGTCTAGAAATAAATGCTTCATGCCAGTAAAGTTTAAAGTGCCGCATTCCCGTCCTGGGAAGGCTTTTATTCCACCCCTTTAGTGAGTTACAGGAGCAAAGAAGAACAGTTAATTTTCAGTGATTTATATTCTAATTGGATCTTTCTTTCCCTTATACCAATGTAATAAAGAATTTTTAAAATAATTCCATTGATCTTTAGAAATTCCAGCGCTAGTATTTGAGGTTAAAATGAGGCTGTATCTTCAGTTAAGAATCAGATACTGTTTGAAGAAACCCCCATGACAGTCTGAATCAGATTACTGCCAACATAGACATACTCCAGAGCAAGGCTACCACAGCCTCCTAGGGTGCTGGACCCATTCCAACCCTGGTCATGGTATGGGAGCAAAGCCCTAAGAAAGCTGATTCAAATCAGGGTGCAAAGAAAGGTGACCAGACTCCAAACATGTTTTGGAGTGTGGCTCTTTTCCAGAGAGATTTAGCCCTCTCTTTCCTTTATTATTGTTTGTTTGTTTTGTTTAACAATAGAGGAAGGAGAAGTGAAGACCATGGCCACTTGCCAGAGGCACTGCACAGGCTGACACCATGAGTTACTAGCAGATTAATACAGACTAAGACCTACAGACCTGTGCCACCATTCTGCTGCAGCGTGGATCTTACTCCCCTTAAATCTCCACTGTACTTTTACCCTTACAGTTTCAGTTTAGAAGCACTTGGTCCACAGTGTCAGCTATTTCCCTTTCTCTTCTTGTGCCCAGGATGAGAGGTATTTAAGCAGAAACAATGGAGTTCTAATGATTAGAGGAAAGGTTAAAATAAACGGTCAGTTACTTTGCAATTTTAACATTTCTTAAGGACTTCAGCATAGGTACACATGTGCAGCTGTAGCCTGAAAAGTAACCTCAATAATGCCATGTTTCTCGTATTATGTTTAATTAAGGTGTTTCTTAGCCAAGATTATGACATAAGAGTTCAAAAGAAGCTGCAAGAGCTTAATTAATAATAATGGCCATTCCAAAGAGTATACAGAAATCTGGGAAATTAGTATGAAGAGAACTGCTGGTCTTTCTAATCCCTCCTATTTCTTTGGACTGCTGTTCATTAGCCATGCCCCAGAGTGCTGTCCACTCACTGCTGTTCAACTCCATGCTGTCTGAATTGTCATCTTTTGTTAGACTTTTCAATATCCTAATTATGTTTTTAAGTGAAGAATCTCTCACTAACCCCAGCCTAAACCTCCTCCTCATTTCTCATTTTAAGTCACAGTGGAAACAAGACAATAGCTGTTACAGAGCTAGCTCTTTTTTATATGGCATTCGTTACATTTAAGTTTTCCTGTCAGCACCATTTTTCAGACTTACAGACGTTCAAGCTCTGCAAAACAAGCAATGGCTGTAATATAGCCAAAGGCAATCACAGCCAGGGATCCTCAGTAAGCATCTTTAGGGAAGCTTTTACATTTGGAATTTTCTTTAGCTTGATGCTAATTATTTAATTATTAATGCCTTAATTTTTTTAGATGAGCCAGAGGAACATGGACACCAAAACCGTATCTAATACCGATGGCTATGTGGGTTTTATAGTCCTGCTTGTAAACATGGAGTTTTGGTTCCTAGATCCAATCTCTCTCTGAACTAGGGGTCAAGATATGAGTGGTGAAAAAAGCAGACAAATTGCTTTTTTCCATGTTAAAAGTGATGAAGAACTTCCTCATACACTTTAAAAGACATGTCCATGGTGGTATGTGAAAGATTGTCTCCCCACAATGCATTTTTCTTTGTAAACATCCTGTCAGTTGCTTCAATGGTTTCTGAATTGCTTTATCTCTGCCTTAAGGGGAAAAAAATCAGTTGTCTTCATAATCCTGTGTTTTAGGATGTTTTAAAGGCTGATGTAGTCTATGAGGAAGAGGCACTCTGTGGCATGTTCCTTCATTTGGGCCCCAGTGACGGCTGCATTCAGAACAGAGCATGTGTTGGAAATTGATGGAGGTCCCTTCTGGCCTCAGCACCTCTGAAAAGTAGGGCTAGGGAAGAAGGCTAGGATTTGCTCAGGTCTTCTGAATGGATTCTTCTGAAATGGATTTGCAACATGCAGCCCAAAACATTCAGGCCATGGAAGTGCTCTTCGGGTCCCCCAGAGCAGTTATAATTGAAGCATAGCATTTAAAACTTGTAATGGCTGCAAGTAGGAATGATAAAGACATTAAAAAAAATAAAAAAAATGTTTCATTTGAAACAAAGATCTGCCTTTCCACAGCCCTACTGGCAAATGACTAAACCTTTAGTGCTTTTCTCTCATGCACGTGCCATCAGATGCAAAGTGTACATAAGGGATTAGTTGGTGACAGCCTCAAGAATTTTGAAATGAAGTAGGGAAGGAGTAAATTAAATTCCCAGATGCTATGAAATGCCAATTTAATTAGTTTCCTTAGAACATTGCAACCTGAAATTCTACAACCAAATCAGTTGTTTATCAGTACTATCAGTATTTTGACAGCTGTAACCCACTTGATTGTCAGGACTTATTAGGTGCAGGGGTCTGGCTGACATGGTCTCTACTCTTAATGAGGTAAATATATTACCATGTGCTGTGAAAACCTCATCATTCTGCATATTCACATGGACCTATTGTCCATGTAGTTAGTCTATGTTAGATTTCATAGATTACATAGGCCCTTGACTAGGATTATGGTTATATTGTAATTTTGCTTTCATAGAAACCATGGTTTTTGCAACAGCAGATGTAAGCTGACAGGTTTGTTCCCAAACTCACATGCCTAGGTGAAGTTCCATCTCACAAGTTCATGTTAGGACCAGCTCTAATAACTAAAGCATAAAGACCTAAAAATATCAAAGCTAGATGACCAAGATAGAAGCTTGGCCTTCTTCCACATGCTGGTAAAGGGGAAGATACAGCTTTCTAAGCAGTCTTTCCTGGATATCTCACCAGTCTGGACATTCCCCAAGCATTTGAGCCAGGCTAGAAACATCTGTTCTTTGCTTTGTTCTGATCCCTATGACATAAATGTATCATGAACCTCTAACTAGATCCCAGGAGAGAAACTCTTTCCATTTCCCAAAACCAGGATAGGAGCCTTTCTTTAAAGAGCAGCCAGCAGACAAACCACATGGGATTTGAGAAGATGACCTCTCATGTGCTTTGGCGAATACAGCCTCCCATTGTCCTTTCCTGTACAGGGATAAAAGCTCTTGGGGCAGTTTACCTTAAAAGATATGTCTGTGACTTTCTCTGTCTTAAAAATACTAAGCTGATAAGACAAGAGACTGGTATAACTAAACCAATTTGAAGTTTTAACAGTTGCCCAAGAAAATGCCATGTGGGTTCAAGGACAAGAACTGGAGTGAGGCTTAAATAATTCTGATTGACTTAAGACAACTCATTTAGATGAATGGCACCCCTAGTAATTTCCACTCTTTTTTTCTTGTGGATTGTTATTAAAAAGAGTAATAGGAAATATTAATACAAATATTTGTTCCTTAGTAGTTAAAATGAGAAATGTTTTTAGTATTTGTTGTCTTTCGAGAATGAAACTACAAGTGTCCACAGGCAACAAAATCCTTTTGAAAAATGCCCAAATGGATGGGCCCAATATGTCCTCAGCGTTTGAACATACTCAGATCTTCACCTGAAGTACCTCTCTGCCTTCTTGAAAGTCAGTACAGAGAACAAAAAATGCATTCTTATTTTGGGACAAAAGCAGCTGAACTCCACAGTCTCTCTCAAAAGTGATCTTTACACCGCTTCTTGATACCACAAAACCAACCAAGCTGTCAGTGGGGACCCCAGAAAAACATTAATGTAGGCTTAGTTTGTCACAGGCAAAGACAAGGCAACCCTGACATGACCCACGGCCCAAAGTGCTCTGGGGATGGGAGAGGACAGAAGTGGGGTGGCTGCCCTGTACAGCAGGATGGCTGCAGTTTTCCCACATGGCACAGGTGCAATTTTCCCTGCCATGCTGGGTCACAAGACACAGGCACACTGCCCCATGTCAGCTCAGGTGCTGGGCCATGGCCAAAAAGACATGCACGGTCCTAGGCTACATCTGAGCACCACAGCCAGCCTCCTGCTCCTGAAGCCCACACACCAGATGCAGCTGGTGGAAATATGGGCCAGATGTGTGAGCTGGATGCATAAAATATGTGAGCTGACATGTCTGCCAAGGTCCCACCCCCATTAATCCACACTACGTAAATCCCTCAGTAAATCCACCCCAGCCATGGCAGACCAAGCCTGCTTCCATCAGCGCTAGCTGCCCCTGAGCTCAGATGACCTGGCAGCAGAAGCAAGCCTTTGGGTGCCAGCCACACTGCACACCTGCGCCATCCACTCTGCATGTAAAACAGAAGCAATTGCCAGGGAGGGGAAAGGGAAGAGTAGAGTTTGCCACGTTCTTGAACCGTAGGAGCTGCCTCTTTATCCAGCCCTGGTTGAATTTGTTCTGTATCTGTGGCCACAGCTGGCTTACTCAGGTCAAGCAGTTAGAGGACCCATCCATGGTCTGGAAAAATAGGGGCTGAATATACATCTTTTGATAATAGTGTGGAATTGCATGTGCTTAAACAAAAAACATGAGCATAACTTCTGCCCATCTGTATCTCTCGATATTCATCCCAAACAAAATAATATTCTAATGGTAGTCTGAGTGTTGGCTTAGGAACCAGAAAATTCTGTACTTTAATCCTACTATCCAGTTAATTTATTATATGACTCCATTAATAAAATACAGAAATTTTTTTATTTTCCTAACTAGTAAAATCACAGAGACCATTTAATGACATTTGTAAATTGATTTGAACATATTATATACTGGTGATTAAACACTTCTGTTTATGCTCTCTTGGAAGCCAGTTTTGTTGCTAACTCAGATGAAGGATTAGGCAGTAATGAAACTGTGTTGTTTACATTTAAATCATCACGAGGCATATAATAGAGTCTATCTGGACTTTTTACACATTCTGCAATTTTTAAATATTAAAATATGCAGGTTAGAAAATGGTATTTCTTTCGCAGTCTTCACTATCTCTGTTATAGGTGTCTCTTGCTCTTGTTTATGTAGCAACAGCTATACTGTCACATACAATCACATATAGAATGCACAATATAGATTTTTCTTTCTGTTACTATATTTTATATTCTCTTCATTATAACAAAACATCTCTTCTTCAGATGACTCTCAAGAGAATTTGAACTCTGTGTTGTGATCTGAAGGGCTTGCATTATACATTTGCCTGGAGCTTTTATTATTGATAGAGCCTCCTTGAGCACCTCTTAGCTAACTGACATTCATTTGAGATGACTGGATTCCTAAACTTCCCTGACCTTGCAGCATTACCTCAAGATTCATAATCGCAGGTAGAATGGATAAATCAAATAAAATATTTTTATTATGAAGTCCGTAAGTTGCTAAATTGACAGCAAAATAGACACAATAAAACTACATTGAAAACTGTTTCCCTAGAACAATATGCTTTTATTCCCCAGTCTATGATATTTTTCCTATTATTTCAATTAAAGTGAAAGAGTAATTCATTCACTTCTAGTGTGGTGCCAGTATTTTAAAGTAAAAATAAGTATTAATTTAATCGTATTGTGTTTGTAGTCAATTCTGAATAGAAAGCTTTAAAAAAATTATTTCCATGAGTATTTGAACAGTCAAACATGATAGATTTTTTTTACAGTAGCACTAATCTTTGCCAGCTATAATATGTCAGTCAGTACAACTGTAATGTGAGACCCTGGTAGGGATGGGTATTGGATTTGTTTTATGTCAAGGCTTCCTTCAGATTTTTCTGTAGACTCCCTGCTGAATGTTTTTTCTTGTTAACATGTTCTGAACCTCTCCTGTGTTTTGAGTCACTTACTCTAAGCACTTCGTTCCTTTGTTTCCAGCACTCGGAGAAGCAGCACCCAAGAGGAAAGGACACTTGCAGAAAAATCCCAGCCCCACTGCAGACAACACCAGAAAGCCCTTGGTTTTGGGGGGTCCAGAACGTGACCCTCAGCAACAGGCAGTAGGCAGCTCACAGCAGCTGTGGAAATTTGCTCTTTGGTGTTCTTTCCACAGCTGAAGTTGATGTTTGTTCTATAAAACATGCTACTAAGGAGGGCATTTCTTGAACCCTTGTAAGATATCCAGGTATCTGTAGCACACAGTATGTTTCAAAGTCCCCAGGGTTTATTCCTCCATGCACAGCTGAATTTCCAAGCGTCTAAAACTCATCCTCTTGCCTTCATGAGCAATTTGTCCCTCACGGAGTTTGTGCTAATTCAGGAGAGCATGAAGTCCCACTCAGAGCCCCAGGAGAGTTTCACCAGTGAAAGTTCAATACGTGTGTGGTAAATCAGAGCAGCTAATTAAGAGCATAGATGTCTTTGCCATGTAGTTGTGAGGAGATCTGCAGAAACAGGTGGGGAACAGAGCCTTTAGGCAAATGTACTCCACTGTCTAGGTGGACATACTGTTTCACAGGAGATCTGTTTAAAAAAGCAGTGCTAGTGGAAGATGCATAAATTCTAGGCCATGTTCCAGCTACATGGCTAGTCCTGGAATCCTCACAGCTGTGTCATGTTACCTTCTCTGGGGTATGTATTCCTGTTTGAGGGATGTGATGCAGCATGTCTTCAGCAATACAGTTCCATCATTTTATATTCAATAGACTGTATTTTAATATATTAGGCAAAAGGTACCGTGTTTAGACTTACATTTATCAAGGAACTGTAAGAAGAGAGATGATAAACTATGCACAAAGATGTTTGTGTACATAAGCTCTCTGAATTTTACTTTGAAAGCAAATCACTGCACCAAATGCAAATAAGAAGGTTGCATCTGATGTGCCACCTTAGAAAACTAATTTAAGTGATTTGAATATATGCCTGGAAGTATCTTTTTCCACTGACTATAGAAAAAGTCCAGGGTAATTGTCTGGGATAAATTATTCACTAAAGTTAGGTTCCTGAACTTAGTGTGACTGTCTCTATTGCACATCTCTCTTATCTTAAACTAAAGGTGGGCAATGAGCAGACAGGGATACAAAGACATAAGCAACTACATCTGGTCAGAGTGAAGAAATTAAGCCAAAATATTTACAAAGAGACATGTCCTTGTTTTCAATTAAAAAATCTTTTGAAAATGGTTTGAAGATTTTTCCCTACTGGGAACAATGTTTTCACACTCTGTAGAGAAGGACATCGCTTCTGGAAACTGCCTATTTCAGTTTACTCAGGACATGAACATGGCTTGGGATTAAGCCTAGGCAGGGATGACACCTCAGAAAGTTTTGTGTGTTTTTGAATGTCTGGAAACCCTTCAAAGGGCACGCCAACTTGCAGAGAGTTAAGATAATATTAAAGCAACACAGAAATACTGAGCAAGAGCAATACTAGCTCCTTCCTAGAGGTGTTTGTGGCAAACGACACGTCTGTGGTGGCCCTGCTCCTACTGAGGGTGAGACGCTGTGGCTTGCAGCTACCGCAGAGGTTCAGGCTAAGGAGTGAGAGCACAGGGCAAACATGAGGCAGAAGCACCATTCACAGCCCTGTGCACAAGAAATACTGCGAAATGTCACAGTTCCTGCACATGGTGGGCCACAGGGCAGATCTGGAGGTGCCGACCGGGATGGGGTGTAAAGGATTTTGCTCTGTTCTTGTTCCAGTGGAGAGTAAACTACCAGGCCTGTTTGCATGACTTTGGAGAAAAGCCAAGGGTTTATTCCATGGGGAATAAATTATACGCATAAAATATGAGGCATCAGGTAATGTAATTAGCTCAATTTAGATGTACTATTGACATGACACTAGCACTTATTACTAATTGAATGCATTCCTAGTGAATCATTAATAGTGGGAGTATCTAGCTACCGTGCTTATGAATGCTTTATTGTGGAAAGGTGGAAAGTTCATTTAAGCTGTTGGATTTTGTGGGCTCGTTCTTTGCTTTGCTTTTGACCTTTTAGATCAGCTATTCTGAATTAGGTTTGTGAACAAAAGGAAAGGATATGAGTCGGGTTTTGAAGGAGGTTGGGTGTCAAGGGTAATGGGCCTGCCTTGAATGCCTTCACTACATTTTCCTCGCACCACACTCCCAGTCAAGTGCCAGGGAAGGTGGGCAGAGAGCACAGAAATGTAGAAATAGCTGTGAGCAAGAACCAAATCGGCAATGAGTGGACCTGTCAGAGGGTACGCTGGAAGAAGAGCATTTGAGCAGCCAGCAGAGAAGGAGACATTTTCAGAAGGGATTTGCAAAGGTACAGAGACAGTCTTTGACACAGAGGTATGGAAGTGTGAAGTAAAATGGCTGCAGGAGCCTGCCTCACTGCATGGGCCATATCCTGAGCCTCCCCAAGACCTTAATCCTAAAGCTGGGATCTACTCAGACAGCTGCACTTGTGGGAACAGGGATTTTGAGAAGGGACACTCCGCAGATGTGCTGCTTGACTTGGCGTGTAAGAAAGGGAGCAGGCTTTGTGCAAGTTCATTAAACATCAGCTGCAGCTTCCGGTGCCAGAGAGTTAATAATCGCTGGTGTGGTGAACTGGTGGCTTTGGGGCAGCTCTGGTTTTTAAGGCAGAGCTCAGGGAGGATTGAAAGCATTTACAGTGGCAGTTGGTGCTCAGGAGTGCACCACCGTGGCCACCAAACCCGATCCATCATAGCTTGATGCTCCACTGTTCACCAGAGTCCACGTAGACCCACAGAGCTGGATTTGGGGAGCACTCCATGTTTCAGGCTTCTCTCAGGACTTGCTGCTACCTCTGGTGATGGCTGCTACTTCGTGAAATAAATCAGGGGACTCCAGGTGCATCAAAACTGCATGGATAACAAACTTTGTATTGGAAACACTAGCTGGAGCCTCCCCAAACCTGAAATATTTTACTGCTGGTTTGGAATCTGAGCGGTAGGATGCAGCAATGTGGTGTCTTGTGACAAGCTGGCTCGGCTTCTGGTTTTGAAGCAATTCAACTGATGAGATTTTGCAAGTCCAGAATCACTCTTGTTATGCCTTTGCTACTTGACTGAAGCTTTTCCGATACCAACATTCTCCCATGCAAAAAGGACCATCTTTTTTAAAAAAACATGTCTGCCTTATAGGAAATAAAGTTTTAAATTAAAAAAATTCTCTAAATTTTGGGGTGTTCAGTTACGTTATCATTCCAGAGCCTGTGCAGCTGAACAAGCACCCAGAGACTTTCCCCATGTGACCACAGTGCAACCTCCAGCAGTGATTTTGCATTTTCAAACCAGCCCCAAAATCTGTCTTGGATTTCCCAGTTCCAGTCTCCAAGGTACTTCCACAGTACTTAAGACAAAATTTCCTGTGAATAGGTTGCATGTAGGATATCAGATGAATAGAAACTGTATAAATGCCATCTTAAAAAGAATTGTCTCCAACAGCTACTTAATGGAAAATCTTGCTTCGATGGGTATGCCCTAGGCACAAAATAAGTATCTTTGAGCAGGATGACTTATAGAAGCTTTTGTTTTACATAACTCCACATCTTTTGTTAAATTTCCAGCTGAAAAGCAAACAATTCTGTCATGAAGGCAAAATTTACTCTTATGTTTCAGTTTGTACATTGTTTTTTCCCCTGAGATTCACCAATTGAAAACCAAATCACATTTATTTGGGGGTAAACATTTTATGACTTTACAGTCACATTTTGTTCTGAACTCCTAAGTATGGATCTGATTTGTGTGAGCAGGATTCTGACTCTGTTGCAAACTCATCACCCAAAAGGACATACTGGTCAGGATGTTTCATGACCTTGACCATCACCTCTGAACTCACGTTATTAGTCTGCAGAACCAAACCCAAAATAAATGTACTCAGACTTGCCTGGCCTTTTCAGCTCACACCCTGCACCCTGCACAGCCCCTTTTGCATCATTTTTCCTCCTCTTTCTTAATCCAGATCAGTCCTGTGAGCTATAGGAATCAGCTAACCCTTGATGTACCAGATTGTATCAAACTATTTTGACAAAGGTGTCAGGTTTTTAAACACAGTGGACTAGAACTCACACAGTATTTATGATTCATGAATTGAATCAGTTCTTCTTGTAGAGATCATTTGCTTACGAGTAAAGCAACAATTTGTAGAAAGACTATTCTCTGGAAAAAAAATGGAACCGTAAGTGAACATGTGGGGCATTGTTTTTCATAGCTTACATACTAGTTTAGCACAGTTACAGGAACTTGTAGAGGAAAATAAATAGCATTTAGTAAATATTGCTTTTAAACTAGATGATTTCTGTGTATGCTTTCCTGGGTTATCTTTCTTTCTTGAATTACAGTATCTTGGAGGTGACTGCAAGTGATTTCCAGTTCAAAAGGCAGAGGGTACAATAATTCTGTAATCCAGACTTCCAGGTTTTTTTGTGGTGTGCTGTACGTCAGGCAGAGCATTAGAGTCCAGACTGCAGCTGATAAAAATGCAAGTCTTCCCCTCCTTATGAAATGTACCAGTATTTTCTAGCACTTGCTATGATTTTTCCCCAGCAGACTATTCCTGTGTGAACATGCACTTAGAGGTCCTAAATCTCCAATCAGATATGGGGCTATGGAGCCCGAAACCCAACAAGGCTGCGCACAAACTACAGCCCTGTTATCTAGCCCCCTATGGCTCAGATTTCAGAATCAATGCTCTAATTATCCCAAACTTGAAAGTATGTTAAAAAAATGTTTTTTGCCAAATAGAGGAGAAGGAAATGGAAAAGCCATTTCCAGTGTGAACAGACATGTCTATGCCATAAAGACAATGGAGGTTAGTTTCAATAGAGTTGTCAACTGTCACTGTCAACCCCAGCAGTGTTTAATCATTGTGGTAGTGATATATCCTTCAGTATGGGAGGTACTATTAAGGTGTTGTATTTCCTTCTAAAAGCTTCTAACAATCTTGTTTCTTAGAATGACTGCCCCAGTTTTATACAGTTTTATACAGTTGGTAGTTAGGAGCAAGCAGAGTACTTACCAACCAGTATTCAGATTTTTAGTGGGCATTTTTGATAGTTGGGTCATGGAAAGTTTTGACATATGAGGGATGTGTCTCCAGTTTTGCCCTTGCTTTTCTTTCAGACCTCTTGCCTTCCTAGTCTCAGTTCTTTTTTTCTCCAGGTTCTGGTCCCCAGATGCCCAATATTTCCACTCCATGCACATAGATGAGCTTTGCAGCATGTGCACAGTAAATCCAATACTTCTGTGTCACATTAGGCCCACCGTACATGCGCACATACTGTGTGTATGGTAAATGTGCAGACATTTTGATGCTTATTTAAAACAGTATGCTCCTGCACGCAGCACTTCACAGCCCACTCACACGTACTTCTTCATGGCCAAGCCTTGACTTCTGTGAGCCTTCTTCCTTCTCCCATCCTGCTATCCACAGTGGGACAATTTTCAGCACAGCTGTTTCCGTCCTGCCCCCCATGGAGGATGGTGTGTTGTAAGTTGAGCTCCTATGGCAGCCCACCTGCAAACGTGGGATGGCAGGGATGGCAGGGATGCTATTTTGAGCTTCCATAAAATCTTGGGTGTCTGAATATGAGCTTCAGAGAAATCTGGGCCTAACAGGAGACATGAAATATTTGAAGATCTGGATTGCAGTGAGTGTTCTTCCATCCACTCAACAATATGCTTTGAACAGAAAATTAAATAACAATATTGGAAATCAGCTTGATTCCAGGCCACATTTCAGCTCTTCAGTAGCACCAGTTGAGCAGGCAGCTGGCATGGCCAGGGTCTCCCTCCCGGGGGAGGTAAGTCCCCACCGCTCCTGCCCCGCTGTGCCGCAGCTGCTTGGGGATCACAGAGCCCTGCTAGGGATGCATGCCCGCCTGCTGCCCCTGTGCAGGTGATGCTGCATAGCTGGAGATTCTCCTGTGCACCCCACCCTGCCAGGGCAAGTGTTGTACGGCATCAGCAGCTTCACAGAAAGCCCTACAGTAGCACTTGACTCATCTTTACAGACCTACTTATCTCTGGCAATTTATCTCTAATGCCTCAAAAAATGATGCATTTCAATAATTAGTATATATATTACTCACTCTGTTCAGTAACTATGTAGAGGATCTGAGAAACAGCCACCAAACTGACAAGTGCAACAAACCTTAAATCTCAGTTTTGGAAATTTGGAAAAGAATTGACTACAGGGTGATTTCAGAGCTGTGCACACCATGTTACGTTTCAGTACAAGACACATAAAAGTTCACACTTTGCATAAAATTCTTCCGGTTTTGTAATCACGTACTGAAAGGTGGGCCAGGATACTGACAGCCTAGTTTGCTGCAGCTGTAAATAGTCCTATATGGTTTCCTATGGGAGATGGTTTCCCACCCACAACACCTGTACAAATCACAGATGTGCATATTTTTGAATCATTCACTGAATATCTCACATACTACAGAAACCAGTGTCTGTATTTAGGATACTGTAAATTGTATATTGGTACTTAATAATCTTGTGAAAAGAGAAAGGATTTCCCCCCTTCCCCCATTTTTTGGGGGTGTCTTGTAGCTAGTTACTGTAGCGGTGATAATATAAAATTATGTATATGTATATGAATATGTTCCTATATTTTGAGGGACAGATGCAATTATTCAGTAGCTTTCTTATTTAGATTTGCATTGGTGAACGTTCTTAATATTAATTTATATGTGTGTCACAGGTGAATATTAAGGTAATGAAAGTGTCTTGAAGTTTTATATTTGAGAACTGTTATGTATTTCTTCATAACTTCAAAAACCTAGAAACTTTTATGAACCTTACATCCTCCCACCACCCCGCAGGTCTGCCAACATCTTGTGCTGTTCGTTACTCATGGTAATTCTCTTCCAGTGAAGAAAGAGGATTTCTAACTAAGAGGAAGCCTATGCCACGGTCTTGAGATAGAATAACTTTCTTCCAGTCTTCAGAAAAACACAGGTGAGCTCACACAAATTGGTGAGCTCTACTTCTGTAGTGGCTGTTTAATAATGCAATGGCATTTCAGTTCGTTTTTCTTGTGGTATAGCTTAGCTCCATTGAAAACATAGTTTTCAATCACCTGAAGATGACTTAGAGCTTAATTTATAGCAAATTTCTTGTTAACAATCTTTACTATTGTCTCTGTTCTTCATCCTCTCTTCTTTTAATCACTCCTTAGCAGCTGAAAAATGGGGCAAAATTTGTGTTTAAGCTAAACTCTTAAACCCATCATGTTCAAATTGGTTTGAATTTAGGGAAACATGACTGCCCTGCAGAAGTGCCTGAAATTACCCATGACAATTTTTTTCATATTATCTTTACTATAAGTCTACATGATATATTTACTGCCTGTTCTGGCAGAGATAAAACAGCGCTATGTGGGTAAGTACATGTCAGACATTCCTGTGTTTGTAATTATGGTTCCTTGCACATACCAGATGAACTGAAGCATGGCACGAGTGGCTGTGTGTTTCTTCAGTCTAAATCCATATACTTGCTCTAAGCTTTCACCAGTCTGGCAGAGGAATCTCCTGTGTTCAGCCTTTTCTCTTCAGCATATAGAAATTTTTATTAAATGACAAGAGTGATGAAATGTTGAGACCTTCTTCTGCACATCTGATGACACAAACCAGGAGGCCAAATATTTACACATATAAGCCGTTTTATCAATTTCAATTAGATCATTTTTATGGGCATAGTGGATAAATATCAGCAAAAATTGAGACAAGTTTTTCATGACATTTATTATGAATGAAAGTGACATAGCTGCAAAACTGTGAAGTGATCTTTGTGAAAATGTTAAGTACCAAAAAGGGTACTACCAGGGAAATCCTCGTTCCAATGAAATTAATGGGAAACCTGATGTATAGGACAAGCATCGGAAATATGGTGTATAACCACAAGAATTCTCAGGCATATGCTCTTAGTTAAAACAGTTTAGAAATATTACTTCTAACATAAAAGCTAATATTAAGAGTATTTGTGTTAGTTTAGAACTCAAATAATTTGAAGAGCTCTTCATTTCAACAGATCACTTTTCACATGGTGGGTTTTCTTATATGTGGTAGAAGACTAAAATTTGTTTCCACTGCAGCACATAATTGTGTTCTGTGTGAAGTACTGTAGGTGAATTGGGAGTATGTGATATTTTTTTCTAATTGGAGCCAGGCTTTTGTCTAATTATATCTAAGGACTTCAAAACTTGCATCTGTCAGATTTTGTGTGTGATAATTTTATCGTGGTAAATAAATTAGATTGTCTTATTCATTGCAAGATGGGAAAATGGGGCCAGGCCAAGACAACTTCATCTTTGCAACTGCTGGGAACAACTTGTGAAATTTACTAATCTTGGGAATATTTTGAAATAACTCTGAGCACCTGTATCCAGGCTAGACTGGAAGCTGGAATGGTGGATCAAGTTGCTCCCAGATTTTCTAGCTATATCCCTTGTCTTCATCTAGGACTTCTACAGAAAAGTCCTGGGGCCTGGGTTTAGAAGAAACATATGATATTCATGTGTGGGAGCCTAAAGAAATAAAAGAAAAAAAAAAAAAGACTGCATTGTTTTTTATATATCAATGCATTCTGAAGAGTATTTGAGCTCTCCTTTTAATAACCAGCCAGAAAATATTTACAATTATTTTAAGTTCCCCGCAGTTTAAACAAATCTAGTCATTAAAAACAACAGAGTAATAAAAACAAACATATCCAACCATGTAAACCAAATGCAAAAATCTGCCAGTCATTTGTGAAAATGGTTTTGATTTGACTATATCTAAATTGGTGGAGGTATTATTTTTCCTCATTACCACTGATGTGGTTTTACATAAAGGGTTTAATAAAATAAGTGACATTAGTAAAATGCAAAAAAATATGTCAGGGATGTTATTTTCACCTAACAATATCGAGAGGAAAAATCAATAGGTACCACATATTTTTTTTGAACTAAATATACTCTGTACCATCTTTTATGAGAGGCAATTCAGAACTACAGTGGTAAATGTTCAATTACTTACAGAAATAAGTAACATCAAATTGTGCTCTAACACTCTACTTTTCCTATAGTACGTGTGCAGCTTGTTCTGAGTCTAAGCACATCATGACCAGGCTGTGAAGGTTTCCAGTGTTCTTGATTCTGTAAAGCAGAAACCTTATCAGCAGTAGAAAATACATCTCCCACAGGAATCTCTCCAGGATAAATACCTGGTTAGTTTTGTTTTCTGTTTTTTTGGGGTTTTTTGGGTTTTTGGGGTTTTTTTTCAGCTTTGTTAGTAATTTTATCTGTGTGTGAACTGCAATATAGTTCTCTGATTCATGGCAGAGAGAGAATTTGGTTGTTACAAGTTCATTAAGTGATATCTCATTATTTGTTGCTGCACTGAAAGTCAGAATAGCTGAAGTATTGAATGGTATGAAAAGTGCTGGACAGTTTGGGCTCCTGACTGTAACTTCAATTCAAAATATTGCAATTTGAACAAATTTGAATTTAGTTTTTCTTTTTTTTTAACCTTTTAGTTCAAAACAAAACATACTGTCTCCAATTTGCTCAGCAAAAATATCATTTAAACATGAGTTTCAATATTTCCTGGCAAATATTTTTCATTTCAGCAACACACCATATTCTGTGGAGCAAATGTATTGGCTAAAATCTTTGCATTTAGCACATTTGTTGATTTTCCAGTGCTAAATTATTAACTGCAGGTAAGGGACCGCCTTTCTCCCCTGCACCTCCCCTGCACAGAGCAGTGCGAGGGACCTCATAAGGAACTGGCTATGGTGACACTGAAACTCTGGCACAACTTTACAGACATAAAAAGGAGCTGCCAGCCCATTCATGGACTTTTGCCATCCCTGGCCAAACATATGTCCTCCCTTTCCAGGGAGGGCCAAACATATCTCCTCCCAGGGATGGAGAGGAAAAAAACCAATGCTCAGGATTTGCTCTGATTCTGCCACCTTCATCCAAATTAAAATCACAGGTGAGGGGATAGCCTCTAACTGCCCTTTTTTAGGCTAAAATGGATTTAGCTGCAATTATGTTTACCATGTTTTTAAGGAGATTTACATATGGTTTTCTGCTATGAAGAAGTGCATTGGAAAATGTGTAAAACACCACAGCCTGTGACACAAGCCGATCCTTTCCTCTTCAGCAGCATCAACGACTTCCAGCAAAGTTAATGCCCGGTTGCCTACGTCTGCAGTAAATCTTCACCTTCTTCAAAACCTCTGCATGAGCTGCTGTCTCTAGGTATACTGACACCTTTTCTCAAGTGAGAACATTATGGCCTGATAACCGTAAATGGACAGCTGGCTCAGCAGAGTGGTTACTACTTACTCTCACCTCCTAGTTAGTAGGAATTTAAATATATAGAAATGCATGTACAATTCTCACTTGTAACCTGACCTATGGGAAATGTTCCTTTATGTATAAGCTTATTACTGTGGGGATATGTGTCTTACTTCAGCAGTGGCTTTTTAGGACCCTTTGTAATAATACAGCTATTAGCAATGGGTTTAGCCTGAACATCCCTGAACTCCAAAAGAGGCTGAATCCAGCCCTCAATCTGAGCCACTGGGTCTGGCATATTTCCAGTTTCAACTGCCTCTGTGCATGCTGTACAGAAAAATCAAAGGCATAGGTAGGTATTATTTAGAAAAAAACCACCTAAATTACCTGTGCTGAAAGTACATTTGTGGCTGCTTTTATAAATAAGGAATAGTTTAAGGCATTAAAAAAAAGTTCTTTTAATTTCTCCTTCCTTTCCTCAGTGTTGTGCTGATGATGTTTAATTTTGGAAGTGATGCATTAAGAGCCCCATCTGCATCGCACTGGAATTCCTCGTCTGCAGGAGCAGCAGACTGTCTCTTACTTTACAGACCAGGCAGAACTGCAAGGACAGTGACTAATTACCTTGATTTACCATGCTTCCAGACAGCCTTTCAGGCAATCTGATTGAAATCTCCTGCTTGTCGGTGGCTCAGGAGTCATCAGTTCACAGGACCACCACAGAAAAGTATGGAGGTTTGGTACTCATTATCACTCTGCCTGCTAAGGCACTTAATTACTGTAACATAGAGGGAATAAATTGCACATGTGTCAATTGCTAATAAAACATAAGTCTTCAGTATTGCTGTTAGAAATCCTGAATTCATCAATAATTTTAGCTTTGCAGTTCCTGTTTCCTCATCTCACTGGGATGGGGAAAATAGACAGCACAGGAGAAGTACTTTTTTCAGAGTTGCTACCTTTTGACTGGCTGAACCCTGGAGAACCTTTTAAGGAAAAAAAAAAAAAGAATTGGAGATGCTGAGATGGAATACCTAGAAGCAGCAGCTGTCATGTTTCTCAGAAGACTTTCTGCCCACTGCCTCTCCCAGCAACTGCAGACACCTCACAGTACGATAACGAAAAACTGTCTTTGCTTGATGGTTTCTATGATAAAAATTCCTACAGCTGGACCATGCTGATGCTTTTTTGAGAAGTTTCTTAAGAATTACTTTTTTCTGCCAAATTAGTAGTACCTTTTCTCTTTCCAACATGTTTTCTTTTGAGTTCAGCATGCAAAAAATTTACACAACGCTTTATTTAATTCTTCCCAATCCATGCATTTAATACTTAAGTACTGTAAGATGAAATACCCAATTATTTCATTAAAATTTTAAGCCTCATGCTCCTCCCTTGGTAAAAGTCACAATGCTCTACCCAGACCCCGGGACTCCTTACCAGTTTTTTTCCCCTCACTGAACAAAATGTTACCTTGAAATTCCAAGCAGTTAAGAAATGTGTTTGTACACCTCATGGGAGATTGGATTCATTCGTGCAAAAGGCAATTTCCCTTCCTCTGTTCCTAACTCTTTTGTTACCTTTTTCAAGATTTATCCGAGAAAGAAGTTAATCTCCAGTTAGAGAGACTTGTATTTTATTGTGCTCGTTCTCAACACCATTACTCTGAACATTTCTCCTTGAAATCCCATGATTTGAGCACAAAAATCTTACGCATGGAAAGATGTCAGTTTTCAGGCATGAAAATGAAACAGTAAAAAGTAATTTATTCCAGTTGCAATATCCCACAAGAGAAAAAAACTCAATAAAACTTATTATTGTTTAGACAGACATTTTACTTTCCTATTTGCTACATTCTTGGAATGGAAAATGTTGAATTGGTCCATTGACTTAAGATCCAAAATTTCCCTTATTTAATGTTCTAGAGCTCTCCTAAATATGTTTTCAGCCAGATCAGTAGCAGTGTAAGTCTATGGTTTTGCTAGTTATATGCTGTATGGTATCATGTTACCCCAATGATATATTTTGAATCCCACACACATCCATTACTCTACAATGGGCAAGCACTTTCCTTTTGGCTATGCTCTCTTAGATATTTCCTTACACTTGACTGACATCCTCAAATACTTATTCTTTTTGTTAACTACATATTTATAATTTACTAATACATTCCAAGAATGATCGCTTAAAGCATCAGGTACTTGGAAAGTTTGCAGAGCAAAGCCAGTGCATACTTGTACACATTTCATGATCATTTGCCAACATATATTGTATTTTACTTGACTCATTCCTTGCTTTTACCGCTTAAAGCAGATCTTTCCTGAAATAAATATTCCTTTTTAGAATCATTTTATAATTTGGAATGTAATCACTTGGACTACAGATATCATCTCTGTTGTATTTGAATTCTGCACCTACAATCAGAACCTGAGTCCGGTCAAGTACCAGAGCTCATGAATGTCTCCCAAACTCTTTGGGTCTCACAGCTTGTTGATTTTCCATTCACTGAGTGGGTAGGATGTGTTTGTGTCAATACAATCCTATATTTCCTAGCAATTATTCTAATACAATATAATTTATATTAAGAGTCTATGGTTTCCAAACTTTTACATAGGAAAGAAAAATTGTGATATTATTCACACTACTGATAGGACTCAAAATAGTGACAGGAACATCAACAGAAGCCAATGAAAAAAAATCCCCTTCCTGGGCAGAGGGAGAGGAAAAGCCTGTAGTATGTAATTATTTCTATAATTAATTTAGAAAGACATTTTACTATGATCTGACCTGTTTTCTCTTTGATACAGATGAAACTCCTAAAGAAAACTGAAGAGAGATTACCAGTGACAAGAAAAAAAAAATCAATGTGCAACATGAGACTGTAGTAAAATCCTCTTTCAAACCTGTATTTTACCTAACTTAATGAACTTTTCTTGAATGTCACTGGATAGTCTACATTTGCTGGACTGTGCGTTCATAATAGCTTGCAGTAAGAAACAGAAAGTAGGCTTTTTGTGTGATTCTATGGACTAGTCAAAGTTTCACTGATTTTGGAAGGCACTTACATCCTGCTACTCCACCTACCATTCCAGAAATTGTCCCATACAACTACGTGACATCTCATGCACAGTATTATACCAGGTACTCAGTGGGGCAAGAGGGCTTTTGTCTATTTGCCTGCCCAGGGAATTCAGCTCTGAAGGGGAAAGGAGAGCTGCCCCTTTCGGCCACTTGGTCGTTCTTGTACAGGAAAAAGGTTGTTTGAAATTTTTCAGAGTGGCTCCAGTTGTTAGGAGTTTTAAGAAAGGTGGATTGGTGGATATAACCAAGGTAATAACCTTGTACTGTACTTTATCCCCAAGGCAGGACTACAATTTATCAAAGCAAGTGTATGCTCACAGGTGACAACCCCTTAAAAACTGAATCGCTTCTTCTGCATGTAGACATGACTCTTAAAGTGAATGCATTTGGCCTGATTCCAGAGTCCTGATAGGCAAAAAGGGAAGGCAAACTAGAGACTTTCACATAAGAAAGTGCCTGTAGTAGTGCTACTTGGGGTTTGAGTGCAGGTGAGGGGACAATGTTGAGTTTTTAATTTTATTTTTGTAACAGAGGCCCAGGGTATTTCTCCTGAAGGATGCTCAGCAGGAAGAAGTGTTCGAGCTGGGCTAAGCCAGGCAGCACTGCATTTCATTTCCCTGGTGAGAAGCAGTGATGGCTCACCACATCTGCTGCCCCAGGAATTGTGAGAGACATGGGTCGTGCTGAAGGAAGGTGGGAAGCAGCATGTACTCATGACTGGTACGCAGCCTGAGAATCCCACCCAGGGCCTGATGACTACATTGCTCTGTATGGCAGCAAGGTCAAAGATCCTGGAGACACAGACACTCATTGACGGTTTGATTTAAATCCATCTGGGTGACTTCTTAGGCAATTAGGTGTGCCTCATGGGTAATGCACAGATATATCCCTATAACCCAGGGAGATGAGATTAAAAACTATAAAATTATTTCTTCAGGCTGCAAAATAAAAGCCTAAAATCATGTGAATATCTGTAGAGATTGTGTTTCAGGGCACAGATTATGTCTAGTAATCATTAATGTGCTACTATTAGGTATTGCAAGAAAATTTTCCACTGTAGAGAAGAATTAGTGAGGTTAACTTTTTAGCACTGGGAGGTTATCAAGAAAAAAAAAAAAATCAGCAAATGCCTGTAAACACTCCTATTCTGCAGGTGAGATATCCCAAAACCACTTGTTGGATGAAAAAAAGCACAGCTATGAGAGAGCTCCACTCAAATTACAGAGTAAAAAATAAAGAATGACTCTGTATGACTGACTGTACCCTTTTAGCGTTGCCAAACAGCCCCAGAAAACTAAATTTATTTGACCTGACTGTATGATCTGCGTTATTTTTCAAACACAACTTTTTCTTGCTGAGAACTCTTTTTCAGGAGTTTGCAATTTTTTTAATGTTATGAACCATGAGCCATCACTAGGTTAACCACAGATTTACTACTCTTACAGGCAAACAACACAAGTGCACCAGCCTCCAGTGGGTTCTGCTATCACTGGAACTGGTTTGCAGCCAAGGCACTTGATGATCTTAAAGGTTTTTTTGAACCTAAATGATTCTCTGATTCTATGATTCACTGTAGTAGGGTAATGCTGGAGCAGACTTTCACCAGCACCTGCTGCTGCTCGGCCTCTGTAGGTATGCAGGTCCTCGCTGATGCAGTAGGGCTCTGTGTCAGTGGGTCGAACCCAGTGAGTTACTGCTGCAGGAAAGAGACCTCCTAGCCTCCTTGTACTGCAAGCATAGTCTGAGCAATTCCTTGGAACAGTTTCTTAGCATTGCTTTAGCTTCTTGTAGTTTTTTTTTTAAAGGTTCATAGAAAAGCTGAGGTTGGAAGTGACCTTTCTGGAAATCACCAAGTCATAGAACCATAGAATCATAGAATTGTTTATGCTGGAAAAAAACTTTAAGATCATCAAGTTCAACCACTAACCCAGCACTGCCAAGTCCATCACTAAACCATGTCCCAAAGTGCCACATGTATCTGTCTTTTAAATACCTCCAGGGATGATGACTCAACCACTCCTCTGGGCATCCTGTTCCAGTGCTTGACAGCCTTTTCAGTGAACACATTTTTTCTAATATCCAGTCTAAACCTCCCCTGGTACAGCTTGAGGCCATTTCCTCTCACCCTATATCACTTTTTACTTGGGAGAAGAGACCAACACCCACCTCACTGCAACCTCTGGTAGCTGTAAAGAGTGAAAGTCCAGCACCCCCTACATATGGTGCAGCCAGACTTTGCCATCCCTTTCTGTAAATATCTGCTTTGAGATGCTTTGAATTAACTCATACAGAAGAAATCTACAAAAGCTGTTTAAATCAACCAGAGCTGTTAAATGTCTGCTTTGGGATGCTTTGGTTCACCAGCTGAACAGCTCACTGATCGTAAACAAGTGACAATTCAATAAACATTTTGGGAACTTGGGATGATCTGAATGACTTGACTTGTGGCTTGTGCAGGCATGAAGAACATATTTACTCAAAAGGGGGAAGACTGGCTTCTTTCGTGGAAGAAAGCCTGAGGCAAAGGTAGATCAAAGCATGGGCAGGACATCAAGTACAGGAGCATTGCCATTGACTTCAGTAGGACTGCTCCGGAGCTAGGGGTGAAACCAACAGTTAAATGCTTTCTGGGTTTGTGCTTTACCTTGCCCAGATTTTTAAGGCATGTTTTCAGAGATATGGTTCATTTTTTTAAGCATTAAACAATACTTCATGCTGTTGCAGGCTAATGTAACAAGACGGGTTCACTTTATACGCTAAATTAAAAAATAAATCTGTCCTCAGTTTTTATCTGAATTTGACATTTCCCTTGCTCTCTTTGTGTATAAATTGCAAAGTGGTAGCCTGAGGGAAGGTGTTTGAAGAATTCTGTGTTTATAAATGGTCTATATTATATTTTATATATGTAGGCAGCAGCTATAGTCTCTGCTTTTAGGCCTGAGGGGAAGGCAATGGTTTCCTGCATCATGGAGCCGCAGCTCCTGTCTGTAAGCAGGTACACAAAGCTCCCTTTAACCGGCTCGAAAGGAGCGGTGAGATGAAACATGCCCACTGATGGTTAACAGATCTGTCCCTCAAGACTGCTTTTCGCTGAACATGGCATTTGTTTACACTCAGCTAAAGCTTTTAGCATTTTTGGGCCTATAAGAGGATTTGGCTGGTAGCCCTGCTGCTGATTGTCATATTCCCTAGCTAGAAATGTCAGTTACCACTTCTCTTTCTTCTTCATTCATTAAACTTTTTGTATATTTTCTCTATCGTTCCCAGGAATTAGTGATGACATGTGCCATTTGCATATTACTGTAGTTCTTCCAGGGTATGTGAGTGCACACAGAGCTTGCAGCTTTTAACCCACTAGGGATTCAGGGGACCAGGAGCCCACAATATCATCTGAATATTATTTGTAGCATCTTGTGTATAGAAAAACCTAGTGAAAAAATAAGAACTGTTCAGCTGGAACTGAATATGCACACATATTGCTTTTCTTTCATGACCTACCACCGAGCATTTTCTCTGCAGATGACAGAAAGGTATTTCTGGAAATCTATCACAGTGTAATTAACTGGAAGGATTTCACAGCTAAACTTGTTTAACCCACCCTTTTATTACTGTATGGCACTGAGTCGTCAATGTGGCCACACAGCTGATTTCTCAGATTTGCCATTGAAGAACCCCCATGGGGTCGTTGCTTCACACTGCCTGTCTGAGAATCTACCATGGGCTTTCTCTGCTTCTTTCCTGTGCTAACACACAGGGGAGAAATGCTCTCCCCCTCTCCTTAAGAAAGAAGATCTTCACAATAGACAGACCTACAGAATTAAAGCTTCAGTCATAGACCGGTGATGTAGCACAGCTGCTGTTGATTCACATTTGGTGGTTTTCTCCCCATATGGCTCCATCCAGCCATTTTTTCCTCATGGTTCATTCACAAAAAAATCACTGACAACTAGTTACACCATCAAAACTGAGGAGGCAATAGCCTCAGGGAGGAGGGTAGGAGCAAGCAGCTGGGCATCAGTAGCAGTTGACTTAATTTGCCTATCACAGCTGTCTTTGGCTTGTTGCAACAATCAGCTGGAGGAGTTTAACTGCCCTGGAGTAATTTCAGATACGTCTACCTTCCTAAAAGTTATGAGCTTGTCCTGGCTCATGACCTTAAATCCCTTTGGTGTCATGAAAAGAGGCAAGCACCTCCAGAAGGAAGTTCATCTGTCTTAGGTGCTTTCAGAGCAGCTTATCTGACCCTGTCTCCCTGAGTGATGGCGAATGCACAGATTAGGGTCACCAGGCTATATGGATTGATCTGGGACAGCCAGGGATCCAAAAAAGATTTGAAGCCATTATCTTGTCCAGATTTTAGTAACAGTAGTGAATACTCAGCAAGGGATTCATCTAGGATGTGTCTTCCTCCTTGATATGAGTCTTAGACCCTGTTACTAATTTCAAACCTGCAGTGGGACAGGAGACTTTCTGCCCATCATGCTCCCTGACATGTTTGTCGTTCCCATTATAGCCATTAATCCCATGTTTAGAGTTAAGCTGCCCTATCCCAGTTGGCTAGATAACTATCTTTCTAAACTCAGATGGTTAAAATCTAGGGAAATTGATTGCATTTTTAAAGCATAAATAAGGTATAGTCATGGCCACACTGGCTTCAAACTAGTTAGCTCAGAGAACATTAGCAAGTAGCTACAGCAGCAGGGAGCTCACCTCAGGCTGCAAAACCTGCCTTTATAAAAGAAATTGCCAAATTATCAAGCCAGAACTCCATTCAAGCAGGGCTGCATCCAGTAGCTACCCAAAACCTGAGGCTGTATCACACAAGTGACCTATAGAGCAATGAAATGTGCACAATCTTACTCCTTGTCAGCCCCAAACAAGACTCCAGATAGCCTTTGACAATGACTCTGCCCTAGAAAGGCTGTCATTTATTAAAAGACCCACAGTAATCCCAGCTCAATTTGTGGCCAGCGCTTGGCTTTTATGTATGATGAATTAGAAAGTGGGATGGTTCCTCCTCACACTACAGGTTTCATCTTACTCTTCTTTGTGAGAAATTCCTCCCTTTCAACCTACAGACCTGGAAAGCATTTCAAAGCCTGTCCCGTTCATGTGATAGTTTGGTAACTCCTACCAGTTTGGGAACTAGTGAATTTAAAAAGTGACACTGTTCCCCACTTTCAGTTCCCGAAGCATATCTCAGGGCCACTCGGATTGTTTCCATTTTGCATGACTTCGGAATTTCAGAGATAACTTGTTTGATCTTAGCTAGTAAAACAATATAACTACATTCATAATAATTCAACCAGACCAGCCAAACATCTCCTATGTCAGCACAAATGCTGCAAAGGGAAAATCTTTCTGACAAAATCTTTATTGAAAATGCGCTGCAGGAACTTGCACAAAATGCAAGTAGATGCTTACTTTTGTCAAACACACCTTGTTTATTTGGGCTGCATTTTTTTTTTTTTTTTTTTTTTTTTATAGTGAAATAGTCCCTTTAGGAAAAGTTCTGTAACTATTTTTTAATTGGAAACTGTAATGTGCGTGCCAGGCTGTACATCCTCCTGTTATCCTCTGGACAATCCAGTGAAATCTCTGCTAGACACTGTATGCAAGACAGCACAGCTGCTGTCGGATTTGGTTTCATTAGCCGCTTCCTGTGGCTCTGTGCTGTTGCTGGGACTCTCAGCTATACTCCTTCCCTTCTTTCAGTTTGCTCCCCCCTGATTTATTCTCAGTAGAGTCATATACTGTAAGGTACATCAGCTCCCATATCTTTTCAAAAGAACTGCTCCTCTTAAAGCATGCACAGATGAATGTATCCAGTTTCACAAAAGTATACATAAATTGATTGGAAAGAGGGAAGTTTCAGGCAACGACCTCAGGGCCAGCAGGTAGCAGGGCTGCATTTGTAGCTTTCACATCGGCAAATTATTTACACCACCTGAAAGTGCAGTGAGAGCATTGACAGAGGGGGGAGGGGAATGACACAATTTTGGAGCAGGACACAATTTCTGTGAAAATTCAAAAATCGGGCCATATGCTGAAACTGGCCACATTCTGCTCTATAAGATGTTCTGCAAAGATATTAAGTTGTATGTGTTTCAGAGAGTGCAATTGGGCTTGCTGCATATCCTGCAGTAAGTTGTTTGCAGTGATTTGCTACCTTTGGACAAGGATGTACTTGTCTGTTTAGAATGGATGCTCTTCAGCGTAGATAGTCTTTCTTCATAATTGTACAATATTATAATACCCAGTGGAAGTGGGTGACTTGTCAATGCTATATAGTAAAAACAGTAATGCTACAGACTTAACAGGAGCTTACAGCTGTCTAGGAATTTTCTTCTTTTACATTTCACCTTTCAAGCTGGATTAGACTCCTGAAGGAGCCTTTTGTTTTGTTTTACAGTCATTTATTGGTCCTTTTTCAATTGCTTGACTAAAGGTCATCTATGAATTTTTAAGTGCACAAAATAATTTTTGATTTTACAACAAATATTACGTTTATTTTTTTTAATAGCTGTAGCTTCTAAATATTTCTTGGATAAAGATTTAAATTTGGCACACAAATAATTCCATGGTCTGAAATCTTTCAGCATTTCAACAGCCTGGTAAAAGTCCATTTTCTTTTGTTCAGATTATCACAGTTAAGTATATGTGGCTTTTGTAGAAAGCACAAAGTGATTGTTTTCCTCACTATCTGCCTCTCAATTTTCTCCTGCCTCTGTGCATGCTTGTGTAAGTAACCTGAGAGGAGCGTTCAGTCTCTGAGGCGACAACTATTCTAGTAAATTAAAAAGTGGCAAGGAATTTTCCCAGGCACTGGGCTTCAATTGCCTGTACTCCTACATTTTAAAAAAGGTCCCAGGGATGGTTTTGGCTCACGTCAAATAGCACTCTCCTGGACAATACCCGGGCATGGTCTGAGGGCAAGCAAGGGACAGAAAGTCTTCCCAGTGGGCAACCCTAATGCAGGGACTCTGCTTTGGAGGGCAAGGGTGTCATGTTGTGAACCCAAGCGCCAGTTGTGCTCACTGCCAGAGAATGGTCACAAGCACATTTAGTTTATTAGTTCAGACACAATTTGAGTGGTATTAGGGGACCTCTACCCCTTTGATATTTGAAGGACCTATAAAATACCCCTCTCATTTCAAAGGAACTGTTAATGGACCCACAGAAACTTTGATGTACCAAGACACTTACCCAAGCAAGCAGTTCTGTGACGGTCAGCAGCGTAACTCATATGCCTGAGGTCAGCTCCATCCTCATCACATCTCTGAACTGGAGCCTAAAGTATGTAAGCTTTGTCTGGCCTCACTGAATTTGAATCTTCACAGGACGATCTTTTGTTACATTGTGAAAAGTATATGATGAGAAACAAGACAAATTTAGCCCAGATTCAGAAATGAGGCTTTTTTTAGTACAACTGCTCTTTTTATCTATAGTGAAATATTCGGTTTCTGGCCACTTGCACAGTTACTTTAGATCCAGCTTGCATAGTGCGGAAACAGAAAGAGGCATCAGGTGATACCTCGTGTCACCTGTCTCAGCAGCTTGATGGCAGTACCCACGTTGTCATCCAAATGAGCATCTTCAAAACTGCATAGCTTAGGGACAAGGCCCGTAAAGATGAAGACTAACATGATGGACTCAAAATTGGCAGGTGTCATTCACGTCTTACATGGTAAAACAGGAAATAGTACATTTGTCACTGATGAAAAGAGAGAAAGTTTCACTTAATTTTGACCATGTGAAAGCTAGATCTCTGATCTAACCTAACTTAGGTTTCCTTTGAGAGACAAGCTACACTAAAAGGAATTTTTAGTAGCTCAGAAACTGGTCTTAAAATGAAAGACTTATGAACGTACCTTAGGGTTGTTGTACACTAGGGACCTGGTTTTTGCATAACTAGGAGTGGATTCTACTTTAAATCCTCACATGAGGATTTGGATATCTTTCTGAAAAATAGATGCTGTTTCAGTTAGGTATAATGGGTCTGGAGTTATTCAGTGGAATTGTGTGGTCTGTGTTCGTACCAGAGGAACTTAACAGTACCTTGGGTTTAAAAGCTACTGGTCAATGAAATTTTGCAAAGAGATGACAAGCAATGAATGGAACAAGCAATACATATAAGTAGGTAGGCATGCTATAAACACAGATGGCTTTGCATGTTTGTACCTACCAGAATCCAAAGCCACATATTCAGCATCAGTACCTGACATGGCACCATCTGGTATTGGACAGCCTTTGTGCCAAATGGCTAAAGTAACAATGTTGTTTTGAATGTGGGTCTTGGTTGCCCTCGTTCAGCATTGTAGCAGAAACTTTACCATAACACCAAGGGATTCCCAGGTAGATAATTGAACTTTGATGATCATTTATTCACATGAAACTCTGGATGTGGTGACAACTTTAGCAGACTCAGGGTAGTCAAGTACTCACTGCAATAACTAAGCAATACAGCTCTGACCAAGAAGTAGGCATCTTCTTCTAGGATGGCATCTGAGAGAGAAAGCTAACAAAACATTAGAAAATAGAAACATTTTTTTACCACCTTTACTATCTGTTATCAAAAATGGTGAATTTCCAAAAAGTAAACTGTAAATCTTGAGCCCCAAGAGGTGGAGAAATGAGATCCAAGGGAACAAAGTCTGTATAACTGTATAAAGGGGAAGTCAGTCAGTCAGGGCCAAAGGCAAAAGCCTGCTATGAAGGGAGGGCAGACAGAATACCTATTTCAAGAAAAAGCAACTAAGAAAAGAAGAGTTTGGCTATTTATTCCTACCAGAGGAAGCCCAGAATATTGTGGGCTAATGTGGCATCCTTATGAAGACCAGGCTGGTGGCCAGCCTCAGTGCCATACATCTTGTCGGGTGGTGTTCTTCCATGGTATGTGCCTGCAACAGTTCCATAGCACCAGTTATAACAGGAATGGAGAGGGTAGGATGCACAGAGGTTGCTGGAAGCATCTATCAGAGTAACAAGATAATCAGTTCAGCCTGATATAGTAACAAGCAGACAGCAAATAGTTCGGGTGTGAAAGAACAGCCCTGCCAATGCTGTATAGCTAAATTATAAATAGCTGGGCACATGGACTTCTAGTAGCTATTAAAGACATTTTATGTCTCCTTCTGCTTTGGATTAAAAACCAGCAACTTTTTAGAAAAAAGACCGGGAACTCGGTCAGACAAGTATTTTCTAAGTCCAGAGAGCACAACAGCCTCGAAGTGGGAAACACAAAAGTTAATCGCTGCTTCTCTTCTCCTACCCCTTCCCCTTGAACAGTTTGTCATATCTGATTTGGGCTGGCTGATTTTGAAGTGCAGATGACAGGTCTAGGCAGGCAGCACTGCTTGTACAGTAGGACTAGGGGGAAAGCCTAAGCAAATCTGTGCCAGCTCATGAAGTTAAAACAATTTTGCATATAAAAAGGAAACCATAACTAATTAACACAAGGCAGGTGGCCTAGCTGGAAAACTAAAATCCAAACTAGGTCACAAGGGAATATGGGACTTGGCAGATGGAACTGTAACTGAAATCATCTCCCAAGACCAGCCAAGTGAGAGCACAGCCAACTACCCTTATGAAAAAATATGCCTGTGCCAGTCATTTCTGGGAAAAACAAGCCAAGGACAAATGACTGCAGCTCTCAGAAGGGGCATGATTGCATTTAGTCTTCAGGGCTTTGTTTCTAAAAGAGGTTTTTGTTAAATGCTAAAC
Source organism: Falco biarmicus (assembly GCF_023638135.1). Taxonomy (NCBI): domain Eukaryota; kingdom Metazoa; phylum Chordata; class Aves; order Falconiformes; family Falconidae; genus Falco; species Falco biarmicus. The sequence continues at coordinate 41,340,379 of NC_079290.1, read as the reverse complement.
TTATTTGGTCAGATTCACAGCGAGATCAAAATCAGCCTTCACGGTGCTTTAAGAAAACCAGCGGGGAAGACAACTGGGGGGGTATCAAATATTAAAACAAAGAGGAGGGTGTGAAAATTTATGTTAAATTTAAGTGGGGCTTGGTGGCAGCAATAGAGCCTGCTGAGTTACAAAAGCAAAAGCAGATACTAGCAAAGTACAGAGCTGGCTATATATCAACTACAGTATCAGGGACTGTTACCAGAATCGTTACCGGGGGGAGGAGGTTTGTTTGGAGGAAAGAAATGGAGAAAGTGAGATTTGTGAGGTGAAAGGCTCTGCTTTTATACTGGAAATAAGGACTGATCAAATACAAGTACAGTGTCTTAAAACTTAACCATGAGTAGTGTATGGGCTTTGGGAAACTGAACACCCAGCTCACATTTTCAGTTGGTGGCCCTTAGGGATACAGAAATTATTCCCTCCCCTCCAACTCCTGAAATGTAATCCTATGACATACCTAAATGAGAGAGCAGACTGATGGGGACTTACCCGCAAGCTAGAGAAATAGTTGATAGATTTGGATTTCTAAAAGCCTATGAGAGCTTGCAAATGTGTAACCTAACAGTATGTACAAAGCCCCAGCTATTTCTGCCGTTGCAGGTAGACTATTCCACTCACCTCACTATACCCGTGGTCAGAGTATGTGTAGTTCTCCATGGGAAAAACTTCAGCTGTGCATTTAAAGCATACTAAAAATACAGCCTGTAGGGTCAATTGACTGTAGTTTAATCCAGTCCTTTGGCAAGCAATTCAGTGAAGAGCTAATTGTAATCAACGAGCAGGAAAAGTAGCTCTTTAGCTTTAATCAGCCTCATGGCACCATTTATACCTACTACTATAAACACTATTATAGTAATTCTATAATAATTCATGTTTATACTTTACTAAGATTATGATTGTTCTCCTTTAGACTGTGATGTTCATATGCAGTCACTCACATATGTATAGCATTATACACATGCCTAAAATACAAAAGGCCAGGCTCTCAGTTGGTCAATACTAGTGTAACCTACTGACGCCAGATGGACCCCATATACTTGCATGAAATCCCAGCCTTGTAAATATTTTTCAACCATATTTAAATATGTACAAGGGAAGGCATAAAATACTAAGGGATCAGAGTTTGCTCACGAAGAAAGTTTGAGGCATGGAATGATGTCTTCAGCCAGATCAGACTGGAGCGCTTGAAGACCTAATTGTCCTCATTTCTCTGTTGCTGGCTCACTGGACCTCCTCCCAGCCTTCAGCTCTTGTGTTATGCAGGCTGCCCAGGGTAAATGTGGCCAGATAAACTTCAAAACTCATCAACATGGTTTGAGCTAATCCACCAACCCTGAGTTGAAATGGATTAGGAAACACTTGCCACGCTTACTGCTGAGGTTGTGTTGGCATAGCAAACATCTGTCAGGGTGAGTAACATCTTCTGGCACCAGACGGTTTGCAAGGTAAATGTGTCATGCATAAATGTGCCCAATCAAAACAACTAGTTCTTCCCCTGGGGAGACAGAAAGGAGAAGTGATTTGTCACAAAAGGCATAGGAAACTATTTCATCTGAAAACAGCAGCATGGAGGGGAACTAAAGCTGAGATCGAGAGGACATGAAAAGGGTAAAGCTAGTACCAGAAGTTGGAGCGGCAGCATGAGAATACATTTTATAGCACTTAATGCATGAGATGAGCTGTCAGGCTTCTGCACCAGGCTGGGAATAGACCATGCAGGAGTTCGCATCCATTTCATCAAGACAAAGAGAGAGTTTAATCACCCTTTCATATCATGTTCTCTCTATTTAACCACTTCCAAGTCATTTCCCTGCTAACTTCTTTTCTTGTGTCCGTCCAAAAGTCCTCAGTTCCTAAAATGTAACCTATTTAAAAAATAGAAGACCAGTCTAACAACTGTGCAGTCACCGTCTCTTTTCTTTCCATGTTCTACTTGAAAGGAAATACTGTCCTTGCAATAGGCAAAAATCCTCTCTGAATGGGAGCTCAACAAACTGAGGACCATTGTTTTACATCTCCATACCATCACAGACTGGCTGCAGGAAGCTATGTACTCAAGTAATTTGGGAGTGTTCTATAGTCTGTGCACAGAAGAATGATGAACTAATTTATACAGTCATCATCATCTTTGTAGAAACATTTCTTATGGTCTTGAGGGAAACATATCTGAATCTGTAAGAACCTTTATTGCTTATCTTAAAATTATTCTCTTGGACAATTATCATACCTGTTGACTTGGGCATTAAGTTGAAACTGAGCTATTAAAAAACCACCCTGAGGTGATCTTTGTAAAACTTTTAATTATTGAGTTAAATAAAACATCAGTTGTCTTTTAATGAAATATGTCACTGCATTCAGCCTTTCCCTTGGGTTTACCAGGTGTGTTCAAATAAACACTTAGAGACAGCTCTGTTATTATCATTATTACATTTATAGTGCCAGATAAGTGACTGTTGTACTCTAGAGAGAGACAGATAGTTGTCTAAGTATGCTTAGACTATTTAGCAATGTAAATGAAAATCACAGGAAAAGAGGCTCTAGGAGAATGAAATATAAGAAGGTCAGTGTTTGGCTCCCATAGAGCAAAGCTGATAGCCTGTATTGCAAACTAAGACTGCATGGCTACAGAAAAAGCCAGGTGCTTTAATAAGAACATTAATGAATGTGTTCAGCAAGGGTGACACAGACAACTCCTATTCTCTGACCAATTTCACAGAGTTGCCAGACCTGAAATATTCCCAAAATATAGCAGAGCAATGCCCAGGGCTGGAGTATTGGTCTGCCAGGATACAACTGCTGTTCATATGGCACTGAGCCCAGGCACACTGAGAATCCCATTACGGCTTTGTTGTGCATGAAATCCAAGGGAAGAGAGTGTCCAAAATGGCCTGGGAATCACATTATGGAACTTCACAAGGTTTGCCCGGAGGCCTTAGATGCTCCCATCCCTGTCAGGGCACATGCTGGCTGCATATGCCCACGGCCCTGACCCCTGGCAGGGGCAGAAGCAGCACTGGAGACAGCCCCTGCTTTGTGAAACAGGAGTGGTCCTTGGCAAGATGAAGCTTCACTGATGTAAAGCATCTTCTCTGTCTTTAGCGAGCAGCATGGTGACAGGGTAATGTCTTTGCTATCAGAGTGCTGCTGCTTTGTAACCACTTGAAGTTAAAACAATGGTTACCCTGTGAGGGAAGCAATATATGCTTAGATGATACATATGCTACTGCAGGACTTGACCCAAAGCACAGTGGGTGAAATCAGTCACCCATTGGCCTCCCTGGGATTTGGATGATGCCAGTTTGGCTCCCTGACCACCAGGCACAGTTTGTACTGTTCATGCAGATTATATTGTTACCCTTTTCAACTTGATTAGCTGTGCCAAAAAACTGGAGACTTGAAGGTTATTCTCTTCAAGCAGAGAAACTGATGATGGAGTCAGGTAGCTTGCAGTTCTCTCTGGCCGCAAGTCCCGTCTTCTTCAATCCAGGTAGTATTAAGCAATGGGAGACAATTTTGGCTTTAGCAGCAACATTTTTAGAGCAGCTTCCCCACAAAAGTTCTTCTTCCTTTTGATGAATCTACTGGATCAGGCCATTCTTCAGCTTTCTTTCCACTTTTGAGCCTCCTGCCACTGCACCTTCACAACCTTTTCTACAAGGAGCAAAAGCACACACACACAGAGACAAATGCATATACGCACATACAACTACATACCACCTAATGAAGGGCCAAAGCCCTTCTGCCTAAATTGTTTACATTTTTTAGCAGGATCTTACACCTCTTTGTGTGGAGGCACAGGCTTGTGTCATGATTTGGGAGGCTGTTATCATTTCAGCTACATACTTCCGCAGAGGCATTTAATAGTTTTTTTCCAGCCTTTTTAAATGAAGGGTGGCAGCTTAGTCCACTTCCTTCAGTGAATTATGCCCAGCCTCTTTCAGACCGCCTGTTTCACTGTGGCTGTTCCTCAGACTGCATGATTCTCTCTATACGCTGCTCTTTCATTTGGTATCGGATTTTCTGTGTGTTTTCTGCATTTTATGCATTATGAAAATCAATAAAGCAGACTGAACAATGAAATGTTAATGAATAACAACTGAGAGACTGCAGCTGTTTCATTTTAAGATGCTTTTAATCTCCATTACCATAGCCAACAGCATGCTCTTGAGCGACAACAGTTACCAAGACAGACATACTGCCCTGGTCACTAAAGATAAATCGCTGAAAAACCTACTGCAGCTGAAAACCAGCTGCAGCATTGCTGCGAGTGATGTGAGTCCCTTCAGTGAAGCTTTTCCACCAAAATCAAGGAATCTCTGTGCAGCGTTGGTTTCAAACACCAATCGTTCCATAAAGTGACTGAACCAGCACAGCCCATCCTCTTTCCATTTCTGATTACTTGCCTAGGGACACACGGGAAAGTCAATGCAAACCAGCCTAAGCTGGGAAGTCTCTGCACATAAATTACAGCATGCTAATCCCTTCCACAGATGCTCTCTTTTAGGTGTAAAATGGTTTAAGGTTATTGAAGTTCCATGCCACCCTCGGCAGGTTTTATTTACATTTCCTGTTAGAGGTTGTGGTTTCATGTTACAAAACAGTCAACAGCCATACCAGCTGAAGAGAAATTTGCCCAGTTAAAAAACCAAAACAAAACATGGTCAAAAAAAGTTTTAAGTGATTTTGCGTCCAGATCAGTTCACCAATCTTATTCACAATGAAGTCACACAAATACCATGCTAGAAACTCTCTTTTTTTCCAGATAAATTTTGTTCTGGATACACTGAGGTTTTATGTCCATGTTTTACTTTAAGAAATTAAGGGTACTCCCATTGTAATCAATCTTGTTCAATTCTGCCCTATTGCACAATAATTGAAAAATAATTTCAAATTAATGTCCTTATTAGCTAAATATGTGCATGCATAGTTCAGGCAGAAACCAAATTCTGCCTTCTTGTGTCCATTCACAACTTTTCCTCATCAACCTGTACTGTAAACCCTTTATGCAGTTGCACAGTTGCAGTCAAGCTTAATGCAGAATCAGTGAAGAACATGAAGGCAGCGAAGCCTCCCTGGTTGGTGAGGTGTAGTGCAAGAAGTATAAAGTTCCCCTTACTGAGACTGGTATATTTGGTCAGTAGGTAGCTTGGACTTACAGCACCTCAGAACACACCTGGCATCACCAGTGTCTATAATCTGTCTTCTAGCTCAGAGACCTGCGTGAAGATAAGAAAGAAAGGGGACAGGAATAGTTGGAACCAGTGTATGAGTGAGTGTGTACAAAGCGGAAGAAAAGTGTGTGGGAAACAAATCTGGAGTGGTAGCACTTGAAACTCCTCTAGAAGCTCCAGGAAATGGGCCAGGGTTTGACAATCTCAGGTATTTAGGCCTGGAGGTGATCCCTTGACTGAAGGACAGACTGGAGCTTCTTCCTGTAGTAGGGAAAAGCTCATTAGCTCTACAACAACGCAGCAGGAACTACTGAGCTGGTACTGCCTGACCAAGCAAGGGACAATGACCTTTATTCTGCACTTGGCTGTGGTGGGGCACATTGGATAAATACTGGGAGATCTGCTGTTAAGGTACGTGGGACTGTTCAGGAGTATTAATCTCCATTGCTAACGAATGAGTCAACACAATTCCAGTGCATTTGAAAATGTTTGAAACTTTTTAAAAATTCCCTTTCACTAAACCTATTATCTGTTTAGGATTATTTCAACATTAGTCGGTAACATTCTTTGAATAATAGACTAGTGTTCAGCTCCCTGGCAAAACTCACCTTGATCTGTATTATCATTTAGACTCCACCTGAAAACATCATTAATTTAAATAAGCAATAGAGACTGAAATAAAATTCCATTCGTGCTTAACCCTCCAATGTGGTTTTGAAAAAGCTTTCTTCTTTAGCCAGTCTTATGTTACATGCTGGATGGTCTTTGCTTTGACCACCTCATAAAAAAAGGCTCATAAATACTTTTCATGTGTTATTTAAACTAGCAGTACTCCCTGAGGCACCATGCTTTTATTTTTAAAAATCCTTTGTGTATTCCTTAAAGCATTTCCAAACCAGTAGCAGAGGTAAATGTGTATTTTAACCCAGGAAAGCCATGTTCTGTCAATATCAGACCACAAATTTTCTTACTCCATGCTGATAAGAATAAAACATTTCTAGCCACTTCCACCTGATTTACGTGCTTTCCTTCTGAAAATCATGAATTTCTGAGAATGAGTGAAAATAACTGAAATTATTTTGCTTAACTAGATGCTTTCCAAAACCAAAAATGCATTCCTAGTATGTTACAGCAGGCACAACCAACAGACCAACAACCTCTCCCCTTGCTGCTGCTTGGGAATGCTCTGAAGGAAGGAGGGATGCATGAAATCAGCACCTGGGATGGGCAAGAGCTTGTCTGGAGAAAAGCGGGACTAGTACAGGTGTGGTGAGCAGTGACCATAGGTGCATAGAGCAGGTGGGTAGATGGGAATGCAAAATTTCACCTAGTGTAAGAGATACTTTGTTTTCTTCAGCTGATAAGTATAGATACCAGTAGAATTAAGTTCTACTGTAAGTAGAAGAACTTGGACTCACAAAGTGTACAAACCCAAAAGTATACAGCAATGTTGATGTAACATTACATTTAACAAAATCAGAGGATTTAAACCAAAAAGATTACAAACTACACAGGCAGAATAGGTATTGGACAACTGGATAAACCCAGATATTCCAGAAAATCTAGAGTGGTTCCTCCACGTTCCAGTTCTGCTTGCCATTTATCTTTCAACAGGGAAAGAAAACCCCAACAAAACTCTTTTTGGCTTACAGCCCGAGCATATTCTTCTTGGCCATTTATAACGTGAGCTTCTTTGTGTGATCACAAATTAGGGTAGAAATGACATCATCCTGAGTCAGACAGGTGATATCATCTCAACATCCTTGAAAGACCCAGGCTGTGGTGCCCACACAAATATGCTGACAATAAAACTGAGAGAGGGATTTCTAAGTGTAAATCTTTTCCTTAGATACTGCTGCTGCAGAGGCAGCTCCTTCAACACATGGAGGTCAGCTGCTAGAAGAGGTAATATCTTCCCTCCTGCTCATGGAGTTTGTAATCTCTGCCAGCACCTGACAGGCCTTTAAGATTTCACATTTCTTTAATGGATAAATACCTATTAAACAATTGTGCATCCTTCAGAAGAACTTGCAAAGCACTAGTTCTTGCTGAGATACATCACTAAGACTCACTTTGAGCTTTAGAAGCAGCCAACTTGCCAGATACTATATTTTAGAACAATTTTTACAGAAAAAATATTATTTTTAACAGTTGTTCAGTCAAATGCTCATATTGTCAAGACTTCCTTTCCATTTATCCTCGCTGGTTTTAAAAAGCAAATACTGAGGAAAACAAAATAATCAACTCCCCCACTCCTTGCCCAGTCATCCCAGTTCCTGGGTAGCCAATCAGGCATGAAAAATATGAGGAAGACAAAGAGATTTATAAAGAGTTCAGGTTTATATTTAGCAAGGGAGAGAGAAAGTGGCTTCAGAACTGGTCTAGTAACACTGAAATTGAAGCAGCCTTTTCTATATAGCTATTCCTTCCTCCCTCCCTCCCACTCAGGTCATTTCCTTCAGACAAAAGCAAACCTTTCACAATACCTTTACCACTTGGCTGGCACAGGAGCTTTAGGATTCAATTCCAGTTCAAATTTCATGAAACATGAAAGGCCGTTGGGCTGTAAGTGTCTGGCACACACCCTGATGGGTAGCCAATGTGGGAGCCATGGCCAGGGGCAGAGGTGGAGTTATGAGCTTTGCTTGTAGGAGGATTTCTCCTTTGAATATCTTACAAAATTCAACAAGAGATGAGGTTCCCTGCAGAGCCACCAGCCTTGAATTTAGAGGGGTGGGAGAGAAGGAAGTGTCATCTCCATATACTTTTGCTGTATATGAATGACCATTTTCTCTACCTCTTACTGCACCCTACACACCACATGGAAAATCAGAGCTGGGCCACAATGGAACTCCTTCAAGGGACACAGAAATTCAGCAGAAGGAGGAGGAGAAGAAGGAGGAGGAGAAAAAGGAGGTGGAGAGGTGGACTGTCTCATAAACATCAGAACATCTGGTTGATCCACTGGGATCTGTGGGGAGTAAAGAAAACAATTGAAATACAAATAACACTACAATTAAAATGGAAATGTACATACAATAAAATACTGACATTGCTGAAAATATTTGATTTATTTGCATGCCAGAGAAGCACACAATGCTTCACAACTGTAATCATGCCAGTGTCCCAACAGCTACTTTGTGTATGATATTTTCTTTACTAAAAAGTAAGAGACATCAGACGGAGTCAGTAAGTCAGTTAACATGACAAGGGGAAATCAGAGGATACAACTCAGCCATCCTGGATACTGAAGCTACATCGGTCCTTGTTCTTGTTCCAATACACTACTGCTCACTCACAAAAGATATCAGCTTGAACTGGGAAATGTATGTCCGTGGGGTGTGTTGGCTAGAGGACAACAGCTGATAAGTATAGGGGCTTTTTGCTGCTGGGCTTATTCATGCTTTGCTTTTCTATGGGACCTAGGGCAGTGTCTGGGGTACGCACATGCTGTACAACTCTGCACAGTGTTCAGTGTTTTAGCTCTACCTTTGAAGAGCCTCAGCTGTCCCTGCAAGTACAACAGAGGTGTGAGTGAAGACCCTGGAGTTGGGAGAGGGTCCTATTTGGCCGTGCTGAAGCTGGATGAGCCTAGATGCTCCTGCTGTGAAGCACTGCCTGTTCTTCTTCCTACTCTGCAGAGAGGTGTGTTAAGCCCCAGCCAAATTATTACAAGATATTTCAGCTAACATGAACTCTAAAATTAATCACAGGTGTTGGCATGGCATGAAATATGTTCTTTAAGCCAAATAATGTCTCCTAGCCTGGCTGATCCTTTCTCCCAAACCGTTGCCTGTCTTAGTTTCTGGGAGATAAGTAATGATTGCTGCCTTTCTATCAGTTATATTATTCAACCAAAACCATTTATTTATTTTGCTACTTTTAATCCTGTCCTATCCTATCCTTTTATTTTTAAAGATCCAGAATGGGCATTATCTACCAAGCATCCTCAACAACTCTTAAATGAAGGAACAGCAGAGTATTTGCAGACTGATGCAGTCAGCATCTGGCAGGCTGAAATGCTGTGGCAAAGTTGCAGAGACCACAAGCTAGGTTTGTGGGCAGAGGCTTTTACCATTATCCTATTTGTTTTTTTGGGTCTTTGGTCTTTTTCAACAGCTGTGCCAATTAGTGTTACTAAAACAAGGGTCTTTAGGATTTACTGTCTGTGCTACAGAGCTGAGGATTTGGGGAGTTCTGGCAGAACAAAACATCAGTGCTGATGGAGAAATAAAATGACACAGTTACATAAGTTCAACATTTGGCTGAGCAATTTCAAATCATTGCAGTGCCTTTCGATTTATATTTGTTTGCCTTCCTCTTTGCAGCAAAGAAAACTACAAACCACTGTAGGTTTACAAGAATATGTAAGGATGTCAGAGTTGGTTATAGCCTAACCACTAAGGCTCCACAGCTTATTTTTTCATGGGCTGTATCACTAACAGCATGCTTCGTCTATGTTTTGGAGAACTGATGATTAATTTTATTTATACACTTAATGCAATTGTTTCCTCCTGGCATTGTTTAGAGAGGCTTAAATTTTGTACACTGGTGTTAAGGAGTACAGTAACTAGTTTGAAACAAAGCCTTCTAGCCATAGACATAAACACATGGCCCTTTGTTTATTTTACCCAGGCCACCTTTGGAAAGCACTGAACATGGAAGATGAAGCAGAAAATTACCTTTCAAGTAAAGATATAAAATGAATGAGGCATGAGGAGCTGACATGTGACTCAGTGATTTGACTTGAATTTAATAAACAAGAATCCAGCCTACGTAGAAGAGCCAATATGCCACGACAACAAGCCACAGCTCTGCCATTTCACAGTTCACATTCTTGCAGCATAACTGCACTGACTGTGAAGGTAGGGAATTACTATTATGCAATTCCAAAAGATCAAGGCCAATGGAGCCGAGGAAGGTACTCTGCCCACATATGAAATAGGGCTGTATATGGAATAGCTTGAACCCAGGTATGGCAGAGCACGCCCTGCGTATACGGTGTTGAGGCCGCTAATGAGTAAGATGGGCACAAACCCACATGCTGCTGCTTCTTCTTCCCAATTCATTGTGTCACACAACTGATATAACAGCAGAAGAAGGTGATGGGTGGCTGAGGTACTGATTTCTGTGTAAAGACAGATTCACAACAGAGTCTACCTGAAGATGGGTGGGAAGGATGTGTTGGTGGCCCTGGGTCCATTTGGGATCTTCTCATACCCACACTGCTATTAACTATGCAACTGATGTTGGGAGTGAAATCCAAGTGACTGGGAATGGAAAGACATGGATCAGAGATCCAGGGCATACTCATTACACACGTTTAAGAACGTTCATTTACCAGTTCAGCTGCAGACATACTATGTCTTGGTTTTTCTTACTTAGTTACCCTCTTGTAGATTAAAAGCAGTATGTCATTTGGTTATTTGGGTGCATTAGTAAATCGAAGGGCCAAAATCCAAAACTCAATCTGTCTACCGAATTGTGGGACTCAGAATGTAGCTACCCTTCATTTTTGATTCAAAGTATGGTTGAAGGAGGGCTACTTTCCGTTTCCAGTTAGATAGGAGTGGATTAAATTTTTTTCCATATGTAAGAGCCAAAATCTTGCTATGCTTTATGCCTCTGAATGAACAGAAAACCCCAAATCTCACCTACAAGTCTAATAAAGTGTAATTAACAGACTGATTTGAAAGCAGCATTCATAGCTCATCATCAGATTTATGTTACACAATAAAGTACTTACAATAGTGTATTCTTCTTTTATATAATTATTAGGTCATAATTTCAAATAAGTTTTTTATTTCTACAAAATTATCGGTGATTAGTTTGTCATCTGGATAGTAAAACCATCTGCCCAGAACTATTCCCACCAGGAAACCGAGGGTTTAGAAATCCCATGTACTTCCACACTTCAGAACGATACCACAAATATTCAGCAGAAAGCCACTGTCTAAGAATTAAACCGGTGTCTTGTGGAACAGTCTCCTTTTGCCAGCATGTTTTCAAAATTACTAGAATGGTTTTAGAAACCTGACCAGAGACAACATAACTGTCCAAAGTCCTGCCAGAGACCTACACAAGGTTTGAACATCAGTCTATATTTGGTACAGATGAAAGAGTAATTAGAAGCCTGCGGAAAATATTAGTATCTGAACTGTAACTTTTTCTGCACATTTCAGGTACAGTATTCTCCATCTCAGAACAGAAGGAAATGTATTGTATACTATTATGGAAGTATTAAATAGTTTCTGTCTCAGATGTCAATGTTTAAAACAATGGGGTATCATAGAACATGGAGGAGGACATTGCACCCAGTAGGAGGAAGTTACAATGGCAAGAACAGGATCATAGAGGAACAGTTCTTCACAGAAAAATGTGGGAGAAAAGATGGTTAAAAAAAAAAAAAAAAGCAGCATGAAGTCAGTATCTTCTCTCATCACCCAGCAGCCCAGCTCAGGACTTGGACTGCTCAGCAGGAAGGAGGAAATAACATGAAACCACATTCCCAAGCAAAACAAGGCTGAAAACCCAAATAAAAGTCTTCAGAAAAAGCTTTGGCTCGGAGTTGCCATAGAAATCATCAGGTTTGTCTCATTTCTATTGCTAGTGGAAAAAAAGAGCAAATATTGGGCAAAAATCCCAATAAGCTTTCGGGGTCTGCTACAGTTACAGGTCTGCACAGATGCCCATAACTTTTATAGAAACCAATGGGTGACCCAATGTCTGGGATTTGTAATAGTTTACATTTAGGTTTTGATGTAAATTTAGTCTTTGACTTCAATGGGAGTAAATTTATAGCCATGGTAAATGAATTCCAATTCTGCTTATCTGTAAGAAAGAAAATCACAAAAAATAGTTCAGAAATTGAACTTCTCAGCTGTCATTTAACACACAAATATATTAGCCTGTTGCCTATATTAATCAAGAACAGCCAGTGGTAACAGGAGCACCTTCACTCGCAAGAAGATATTAGCATTGGCTCTGTTACCTGCTCTGCACATCCATCTCCTGGTTTGGGTCTTCTGCAGGGAAATGTCCAAAGGCCCACACAGTGACTGGATCAATGGGGAGAGGAATCAGACGGCATAAGAGCAAGTATTTGAGAAACACTGGATCAAAAGATTACAGAAGGATGGGTTTCAGCTAGACTGTAAGAACACAAAAAAGGATTGCTAACATTCACAAGAACTTATTTTTTCCCCCCCTGAATTGCCATTTAAAAGGGATATTGCAATCTTGATTACTTCTGTTTTCATTTTGTTTTGCTGAGCCTTCCTTGTCTTCTAGAGAACTAAGTATCCAGTTTAGGTTTGGGGTTTTTTTTTCAACGGCTGGTCAAATACTTTCTGTCTTAAAACAAAAGAGCTCCAGGAAGGCTGTTCCTGGGGATAAATCTGGACCTTTTTAATTGAATTTCAGACTCTCATTATATAAGAAGATATCAAGATCAGTCCTAGAGGATTTACCTGCTGTGTAGTGGAGATATCACTGCACTAACCTCCTCTGACCCCAAATTAATGACAAGAACCAAATGGCATGTAAGCAGACCTCTGATATCTATGACAGAGATGTTCTACTGAATGTTTAGTGAGTCACATATAAATAATGACTGCATAGATGGATATAGGAGCTGGAACATGAATTTAATGCAAAGTTAATAATCCCTTCTGGAATTATAGATTTATTGAGGTAAAAGGGAATGTAATGATTTGTTTCTATTCAGTTGCTCATCTTCTTACTGAGAACTGCATTTGTTTGCCCTGGAGAAGAGGGAAAACGGGTATCATTGCTCCCTCCTGCTGAATCTGTTTCAGTTCACCCAATGGATTTTGCTGAGGAGAGCAAAGGGCATCACTGCAATTTGATGGTGTGAGTGTGTGTCTCAGAGGCAGGAGCCCTGAGGTAAGTGTCAGCTCCCAGGACTTTCTGTATTTTGCATTAAGCAGCTACCCAGAGGCAGTGTTCTTGCTCTCCAAAGAACATCCTTGTGTGCTTCTCTGAGAGCCTGTATGCTTGCTTGCTCCCTCTCTCCTGTCTTCTTCCACTTCCACAAAATTTCTGAGTCTCCAAGAGTATTAACAGCAGGCAGCCTCCCCAGAATACAGCACATACATCTGGATAAGGCTGAACACAGATTTGGCTGAGTCACCTGTATCCTGTGCGAGTGGTCACTAATTACTACGCTTCCGCAGCGAGGGCGAGCAGCGGGAGCTGTGGGGGACATGGGGCACCTCCTGCCCTGTGCCTCAGCATGGTCAGCCTCCACTCCTGCATGGGAATGAGCTTCCAACCATCGGTCAAGGGCTGAGAGGTGGTACCCAAACTCCTGCTGAGGGCAGGATTTCATGCACAGTTCCGGTGCTAGTAGCTGGCTTCAGCTCACAGCTCCCTCCACGGGGAGCACACATCACCAGCTGAAGCTCTGGATGCCCTGTTGGTGGCCAGACACAGCAACACTTAGCTTTGCCGAGACAGCATTTTTTTGTGCTGGGACCCTAACAACATGCCTGGGTCATTATGTGGCTGAGCCAAGAAATTAAATTTGCTTTCTAAATGTAAAGCTAATTCATTCCCTCCATGCTGGACAACTCATCATTCTTCCCCACTACTTGCATTGGATTATTTTCCAAAAGATTTATTATCCCACATTTTTCCAATCAAATTATGTTTTGTCTTTCTCTTTCTAACCACTCTGCATCTCCTCTGCATTGTATCTCCTGTTTCTGCAGTCCCAGCTACTCAGTTTAATGCAGTCTCAGATCTTCACTTCCACGTCAAATCTGACATTGAGTTGGCACTGAGGAAAATGCAGCAGACCAGGGCTTCCTTTGCAAATGGTTCAGTTCCCACTTTGGAAAATAATGCTGCATCTATACATAGGACTGGAAATAGCACAGTGTCAAAGGCCAGCCCTTCAGGGAGCAGTAGACAGCAGTCCATGTAAAACATTTCAAAGAGTGGGTGAGAAACAAAACCCAAGCCACAAATACCTCTTCCTAGAAAAAAAATAACCTGCCAGTGGTGGTGAAGCAATGGAAAGGGCAGACTGCTAATAACATACTTACTTGTGCCTTGGGCTGACTTCCACAAGGTGTTAGTTGGCAACATCACGTGCCTTCCATGAGAGCTGGCAGAGCTGTATTTTCCTTTGGATAAATCAAAATCTTTTGTTTTCCTTCTGCTGTTATTCTAACACCATTAGCAGGAACTAATAGCCACATAAAAATCAGAAATGGCAATGCAGAGTATCAGTAAAATACAAAAAATGTATTTTTCCCCAGTGTATCAGAACATGAAAGTTTATTTGCACTCACACAAAATGAAATACTGACAAACAGTTATAAGGATGGATGAGTTGAGTAGTCAAATGTAAGAGCTTTAAGCTCTGCTGGAGAATGAGAGTAAGGGGCACTTTCTATTGCAAGCCATTTGCTTTAAAATCAGTTAAGCGACAGGCTCAATGACAGCTCAATGATCATTTTAATTCTGCTGTCATAACCGAGCTTGGCAACAGATACACGTGTGTGTGTATTACAAAAGGTTCACACAGTTAATAAATAGGTTGTTGCGGGACTCCAGGACATATACCCCACAGATTTCCATCTTCTGCTTTGGTCTTCCTGGTACACAGAGAGAGGCTGCATCCCAGCTGTGGAGAGGTAATGGAGACAGGGCAAGAGGTTCAGGAGGAGCCGGAAGAGGAACTGGAACCAGTCTCCTCTTGATTCAGGCCATCCTCATCTAAGGTTCGTGTTGAGTTACAGCACACCGTTCTTGCTGTGGCCAAGCTGGTCATCCACATCATGAAGCCGGCAGGAGAGGGTAGCCAAGAGACTGTGGGGCCTCTCACCATTCCCTTCTCCCGTCACAACTCTGGGCAGAATCCTGGGCAGCTGCTGGGAGGCCATCTGGGAGTCCTGGGTGCTCCACTCAGTGACCTTCCCTGGTTACCCTACAGATCCTCTTTGGAACTTTCAACCCACACACCTCTTTTTTTCTTTTTTTTTTTTTTTTTTAACACAGGAGCTGACTGTTTTCCCCTGCCTTTTCCCTTTTTCTTCTAGCCCTTTGCCTGCACAAGAGAGCTGGATGGTTTTGTCTGAGCCAGCCCCTGGCTAAAAGGAGAATGACAAAAGTGGCAGCTGTGCAGCCTTGCCATTGACAAAGAACAGAGAAAGGCTGGTGCAGGACTGTGCCTCTCCCTTGGCATATGACACAAAGCAACATGTCTCTTGACACCCATCCTCTACTCATGTTGCAGGGCAGAACTCAAGAATCGTAACACTGAGAGAAGCAGAAATTTGAAGGAAAAGGCAAAGGAGAATTTCTAACAACATTTTATTGGCTTGTACTGCAAGCATTTTTGAGGCAAAGGTACTGCTCACTGAGCATTCTTTCCAGTCATGAAAGACATAAATAATAATAATTACTATTATTAATCTCACTTTCTTGGCACTATCTCAAAATTACATAGCTCTAATGATTCTGATGCATTTTATTCTAGAACCAAAACTATTACTAAGCTAAGCATTGTTATCACTGAGCATCTAAGAAACGGAAACTTCAAGCAGTACTGACATGTTCCAGAAACCAGACCCCAAGCTTATGAGCTACCTACATCATAACATGATGCCGTTCACTCTACAGGAATCCCTGCTTTCTTACAAGATTTTGATTCAAGTAGGATCTTCATATGAAGTTCTGTAAATAAGAATTGATTTTCTGAGCATTGAAACACTCAGAAAAGAAAGCCACTGACTTCAGAGGGGATTTAAGTGCCTACTTTACTGAATTAATTCCAGCATCATTGGTGGTATGCTGAAAACATATAGACATAATTTTAACTCTGAGCATCCAACTTCCACGGTGGTGCCAAATACCTAGAAGTAGTTCCCTGGTTAGTCCTGGTTTTCCTTTCATTTTTTAGGCTGTCAGCTAAATATATAAACATATAAATATATAAACAATAAGCTCAATTTCATCTTCACATTATAAGAAAAAAATTGTAAAGCTGTAATTGTGATTTGCCACCATAAACTCAATGCTCTAATGGATTACAGCAGAATAATATATTGCATCTGGTTTCTGTACTGTACATATAATCACTTTAAGATGCAAAGGTTTAAAATAAATGAGGGACCTGAGGCAACATTTTTTAATAGGAGTATGTGTATTCATGCATCAAAGGAGCTGATTCACAGTGTAGCATATTTAGGATACATGGTGTCTATCAGTATCCTCAGGTAAGGGTTAACTACAGGCCTGCCAGGGTTCTGGAAGCAAATGTTTGGAGCTAAACAACTCTTGCAATTTCGTGTTCTTGGTTTACGACCAATCTGAGATCAGAAGCAACGATGAAGGAGGATGTCTTTAAAACATTGTGATCATCCATGAGCCTGAACACCAAAACCTCCAAAATCGGTTCAATAGAACAGCCCATGCCTTTTCATGGGCAGTGCAGGAGCACACCTGAGCACTGCATTCAGTGCATCAAGAGGAGGAGACAGATTTAGAGGTGGCTTTTTAAAGCATGGCTAGCTGGCAAGCAGATGCCAGTCTCTAGAAGAACTCTGTTCTAGTAATCACAACCTCAGAGGCTTTATTTTTCATTTGCAGCAGCAAACTGCAAAACCTCATGGAATTACAGCCACTATACTTGTTCCAGAGTTCCACTGCTTGGGAGACTTTGTTCAATTTTTCTGTAACAAAGAGAACTCCACTTTGAGCCTTCTGAAGGCATAACACTTCTAAGACAAGACAATTCCTGGCACCTGGCAGCATGGTAGAGCTGAGTCCTTCACACCTAGTGGGACTGGAGGTCTTGCAATAAGCACTGTCAAAGAACAAGCTACACTGCAGCAAAATCCAAGAAAGCATTTGTTGGAGAAAAGGCCAAAGTGTGGAAGATACAAGAAAGGGAAGCTGTTGGGCTTGTGGAACTTGATAATACTACAGCTTAGTTTGTTCCCCATAACCTTTTATTCAGGTTATTTTCCTCTTTCACAGAATTGAGGGAGATGCTAAAGGCTAGGTACAGAAATAATTTAAGCTACCTGAAGTAAGACTTAAGCAGACTCTACAATGAAACTGTCATTCTAGTCGTTACCTAAAATTATCAGATACTATGGTTTGTAAAGTTAAAGAGTTATTTGCATTGAGTTGTTTCACCTCTTCACATGCATCCAGTCTTGGTTCCCAGCTCACTCCTAGGGCCATGGAGAGCTGGAAAGTAGACGCTTCTACGTATCTTAATGGCCTGACCTGCCAGGCACTTTCAGCACCTCAAGACATCATTAGGATCAAGCTGCTCAGAAAACATGGCAGATATCAGTTAATTATACGACACACAGAGAACTGGTGTAATGCACTCCTTTTGGTCATTACTGCTATAACAGGACAATTAATTCAAAAAGAAGTTATGTTGACTTAATCCCTTTTCTCTCAGAGAAGACACAAAGCTATACTGACTAATCCATACCTTTTTTGGCTTGCAACACTGTCCATCTCTTTTTTTGAAGCTGTACCACAACACAGCAACAAACACCAGGTCTCATTAGACCAGAAAGTGAGCCCAAGCACTCACTAGCTGCCATTCAAGGCTCTCCACCAGCCACTGAAAAAACCCACATGTGGTTGATGGACACAGTTTATGCTCCCGGCTGATCCTGCTTTTCCCATCACTGCAGCCATACCTAGTCTTTGGCTCGCCAACTTCTTTTCTGCAGTCTCTGGCTCCACTAATCTTTTTGTGCAGGGGGGTACATCAGTACCAGGAGAAGTGGAGGATGCGTCTTAGGCAGATTAGTTTAAAAGCCATTTATTAGGACAAACTTGTGGAAGGTAAGATGTGGGTCTGGGCATGCCCCTCCACCTCCTTAGAAGAATCAAACCCACACCCTGGAACAATACTTCATGGGTCTACATAAAGCATCTGCTATACAATGGTGGTCACTGCCACCCTTCCCCTGATTTAAGGGGCAGGCCTGCTCCATGCTTGTGAAAGAAATACAAGTCCTGAATTCCCAGAGATGTTCAGACTTGTAGATCCTCAGAGGATGGGAGACTTGCTGTAGCCCTGAGCGAGATGTCTGAATGACGGAGTCATCCATTCAGCACATGAATTGCTTTGGATGACATCCAGAGGCACCACAGCTCCTAACATTCAGGCATTTACATCTATGAGTCACTTAGGCACACACTGACAGGACACCACGCACCAAGTCCCGGCTCTGCACTGACCTTCTTTAGCTCCTGCTGATAAGCAAAGCAACTGCTGCTCATCTAACGAAGCCTTCTGTAAACTAGATGCAAATATTTTTTATCCTATTTAACGTCTCAGCTGGGCACAAGCAGGTGAACAACTTCTGCCCTGGGAACGCAAAGAGATGAGAGATGTCTCCTTGCTCCAGACCTACAGGGCAGAAATACCATAGACTCGCATACAAGACAATTGTTTAATATGTTCACAAATCAGTTTTATTAATTTAAAACAAAATTAATGAAGAAAAATTCTGTACACAATTGTGGACACAACACACTTTTTGTACAATAAGGCCCAGATAAACTGGTTTTTTTTTCAGTCCGCAAGTGACTAAAAATTGAAAAGAGAGAAAAAAAAAACCAAAACAGAAAACCAAACCCCCATCACTGTCTACTTTGCTTGATGAAAAAGAAGGCTAATTATAGTCTCAATTCTAAAAACTACCCACAATGTGCTTTATGTATGTATGTGAGTACTGGGTGAATTCCAGCACTCATACTGGGTAAAGTAAAGCACGTGTGCAAGTCTTGGTAGGATAAAAACCTCTCTGTTGGTAATAAAGCAATCCACAAACATCGAATTCTAGCAGCAATATGATTCCTCCAATAGAGAAGGGTGTTGTCTTGTAGCTACATCGGTGCTTTGTAGCTTTGCAGGTAGCTGTTTCAAGGCTGGTATGTTTAGCAGAAGAAAACAAGAAGAAAAGCTGGAGAATGAGCCAACAAAGCCAAGGCTTCTTTTTAATGAAGAGATTTAACTCAAGCAAAGGGAATTGGTACAATTCAAGCTGAAAAGTCAGACTAACAGTTTATCTGACCAAATAGCTCATGGCCTTCAAGATTAGAAAAGTCACAAGTCACAGAGACACAGTCTAGGTTTGTCCTGTAAATGGGTATAGACAAAAGCAAATTTTAACTCCTTGGTGATAACTATTTCAGTATTTCCATTGCCGGCAATGGATGTTATCTCTTAGGAAAATCTGACTCCTGGTGGAAGAGGATTAAAAAACTTAAATGTATATGAGTATTCTTGTTCAATTTCTCCAAAATATTCTCATTTCTAATTTCTAAAAATAATGATGATGGTAGTTTCCTTCATTTTTGGATGAGACATAAACTCTTCGGTACCAAGATTCCACTTCAAGTCATGTCTTAAAATATATTTGTGATCTTTCTCTATTTCTTTATGGAATGAATCTCCTAATTAATTTTTCAATACTCTAAAAAAGGGTTACACGTTAACTTTAAAAGAGGAAACAGAAGACAGCAAAGGACTCCTCTTCAGTTTGTTTTATCAGTATTTCCTTGGGGGTGGGGTAGGGGTGGGAGAAATCAATCTTTTCACGATCAGAGTAGATGAGAGAAGAAAAAGGTAAGAGAAACAGCTGAGAAGAACAAAACCCAATTCCTATTGACACTTGACATCCATGCTTTTGGTCTTGACAAATTTATCTAAAAAAATCCATTATCTACATATTTATATCCAACGCATTGATAAGGCACTGCACAACAGTTTGTGCATATGTGGCCTCATTCTTCACCAACAAGGCATTACTATCTTTCAATAGCATTTACCTTAACAATATGTAAAAGAATCATTCATTATTACAAATTTACACAAAAAATTCTTCCTGTACATGATTGTCTCAGTGATGTACCTATTAGTTTAAATTAGACATATTTTAAACTACTCTGTAATGTGCTAAAATCAAAAGTAGTTGCTGTACCATAAGGCAAAGGCTTATAATAGCCTTTAATCCTATTATACATATCCTTATTTATATGATGTCAAAATACAGTCTGTTCATAAATAAGTAAAGATGTACAGAGTACCCTGGGTATGAGAAACCAAAAAGTAAACCTTCTTTACAAGAAAATTACTCCACTGGTATTTTGAAAAATCTCAGTCTTCATTGTGCAATCAAGTTTGCTGTGTTGAAGAAACGGTGTGTGTCACATCGAAGAGTCTAAGAACTACAAAGCATTTACAGGTCCTTTTTTTTTCTTCACAGGTATGAACCTTTTATTTCCTTTTTTTTTTTTCCTCCCCTTCTCTGTTTCTTTTTGGTAGCAAATACGGTAAAGATGAGTTGTTCAAACACTCGCATGGCTTAGTTTCGTTGGACTCACAGTACCGGAGTCAACAGCTGTTCTGAAGAAAAAGACATGCTCCTCCGTTTGCTGAAAGGGCAAGGGTTAAGACCAATTGCAGCTGTACGTCAACATGTTGAAATCACAAAGTTCTGTAGTCCAATGCTGACACAAGACACAGGCATCCCGTCCACGGGCAGAAGGAGACTCTGAGGTTTGAAAGTGCTGCTGAGCTGCTACAAGTACTCTAGTTCCAAGGCATGGTGAAGGGCCATAAGGTCAGAGTGGCTTGAGATCCTCCAAAATGGCATAGCATGCTGTAAGCAGCACAGACAACATGTAAAAATAACCCCAAGCATTCTGGTATTTAGACCCACCCATTATTTTCTGCAAGGACATGGCAACACTCTGAGTGAAAAAGAGCTCCTTAAACCTCAAGCCCTTCACATTTATCTCTGGTTTCTTTTTTGACCCACTGCCACAGCAGAAATTCCCAACAGCAAATCTATTTACCAACAGGAACAACATCAAATGTGTCAGGAGATCATAAGGAAGGGAAGGATTTCTCATCTCTTTGTAAGGAAAACAGATTTCAGCACATTGCAGAAGAAAACATTATTTCTAGAAAAAATAGGAAAAATAACCTATACATGAAGTATGTGGGTAGTCTGAGGAAGGGAACAGAACCTGATTTAAAAAAAAACAACCCAAAATAAAGGAAGTGAAAGTACTATTTACTATCAAAACGAGTTTGTTCCTTGTGGAACTATCCCTGGCAGGTGAGTTAAGAACATAGCCATGGTGATTAGTTCATGTGTTGCTCACATCACTTTGAAAGGTATTTTATCCCAGTAGTTTGTATAACATGCTTCATTGTTAGCACTGATCTTAAAACAACTTTTCCATATGGAATAATTTTAAAATAAATACATATTTTTTTCCTATTAGCTGTAATAAAAGCTGTCTGGAGCACAAATATGTTTGCAAAGAGCCTGAATAAACCAAAACCACAAATACCAGAAAAAATCACATATTAGCTCATGCATGAAGGGTAAAAATTTGAATAAGAACTATTTTTATACTCTATACTCTAAACCAGGGATTATAGTGTCAGCAAGAACTTTTGCATAAATAATAATAATAAAAAAAGATAACCAAAACAATCATCCACTTTTGGCAGGAAAATATTCTATAAAACCCACGGGAAAACAGCTTCAATTCAACAATGTTCTGAAGGCTAACATGATCATGTTCACCTTTTAATTGGGTCAGCGTGTGTCCAGGCATCTTTAGGAAGCAAACAACAAGCAATTTATTATCACAATAGCTTCTGATTTCCCCAAGCATTTTGTCTACAACTTTTCAGGCAGGCTTTCTTCATCCCCCATCAGCACCTCCAGAGTAAAGACCTAATTCCATCGAAGCCAGTGGCAAAACTCTGTCTTCTGATTATCACTTGTATGCTGACCTTTTTTTCATTCAAGTCTTCTGAAATTTTATGTTCAAAAACAATTTTGAAAACAATGTGAAGCTCTCTCCAGCTGCATGTTTACTGCAAGCCCTGTGATTTTATCTTATACTTGTCTCAGAAGGCAAACACCTCAGCGCAGAGCCTGTCATAAATTTGTCTCTAGAAGCTCAGGTAAATATCTGTCAGTGTATAAATAAATATTATTTTTAGAAGAATGCTGATTCAATCCAGATACTGATGTGATGATGAATTGGGTTGAATTTATAGAATAAAGCAGAGATGGTTAGAAGAAACATAACCACGTACGCAGCGGCAACTCCCTCTGAAGTCAAATGGCAACTATTACGGAACGATCAACTGTTGCTCTTTTGAGAGTCAGAGAAGATAATGCTGAATGAATATTAATAAGCAAGACTAAAGAGTCACACACAATCAGCAAGGTAGCACTGTAAGGAATCTGGAAAATGCGCACCCAGTGAAGGACAAGTGTTAGCAAGCACAGAGTTGCACAGTTAAGAGGGACTGCAGAGTGAAGGAGGGGGTGTTGAGCACCCAGTCCCCATGTTTCAGGGTTTTCTCTTCAGAATAGCTCTAGTCTGCCATTGTGGAAAAAGTGCCCACTAGCAATTGAAGAGTATTTGGTCAGAACCTGGACAATATGTTATTTAGTTCTGTCCAAAAGGAATGTATCCGTCCCCCCTGCCGTCCCCCTGTCCCCCCCAACCCCTCCCCCTTAAATCAGTCCAGGATGTTAATCAAAGCATAGTGAGGTGGAATGACTGGAAGGTCTGCTTCAATATGACACTCCTGATCTGAGTTAAAATGTAATATGGATGCATCAACAGATGCCCACATTCAGATATGCCTAGCTTTTAGATCAAAGAAATATCTTCAGGAAGAAAATAAAATGACCCACAAGGAAGCACCATTGGAAGAGTTTCTGTTCTGTTTCACTTTACTCTAGACTGTTACGAAGCCTTGAGAAACAGCTGACTAAATCTCAGCTTGAAGATAAATGCATGAGCTGCTTCTAGAGAGAACAAAACAAACAATGAAATTCAGAGACAATTGAGACTTTGTTGGAAAAAACACTTATATATTTCCAAAACACTTTCACAGATTAATTCTTGCCTTAAGGAAGTGTTAAACGCTGATTATGACACCTACTACTTCTACATCTTCAATCTAGACCGCCACTGTACTGTCTCTATGCTCCACCTGCAACAGAAACTAGACGCAATTAATTGCTCAGTTGGTTACAGCTCCACATCCCAGTATCTTCCCTGTTACATTATACAGATAGTCTGTCCTCTGTGTGCTGCCAGGTCGGACACTGCTGCTTTCCAACTCAAATCTTTCCTAAAGATTCATTTTTTGCACCATGCTCAGGAAATGAACCAGCAAGAGCAAAATGAATAAAAATTTCTAATCATGCTGTTCTCTGGACTCACCAAAAGCTTCTGGGCACCTGTCTCTTCTTTAGGCCGAGAGATCTTCCTGACAGCGTTTATAACATCTGATAGCAGCATTACCTCAAGGACAAACGGGCACAGGTTTGTGCTTGCAGTAGGTCCATGCAGTGTTTGCCAGCTGAGTGCACTTGGCCAGCAGTGCTCAGCAGTGCTGCCTCTCTTTCTTGCATGGCTGCTATTTCCCTCTTAGAAGCTCCCTGCCAGGTAGGACCTACCTGATCTCCCTGCCAGCCAGCCAGCTCCCTGCTCCTCTTAGTTAGCTTGGCACCAGCTCTGCCTCAACCACTGGGTCAGGGAGGTGTAAATAGCATACCTAAGATGTTGGGTGGTGAAGAGTTTGGTGGACACCTGCCTTTGTGTAGTGTCCCCGCAGAAGCCAAGAGTCAATGACATGGACGCCCTCCAAGGTCATACAGCAAACTAATGAATAGGGAGAATTGTAGTAATAAATTCTTGGCTTCCAGCTCCCACTTCATGCAGCTCCAGCATTATACTGCTTCCCTAGTAACAACCTCAGCATCACAGAGCGTACACACACCAGGCAGCTAGGGCAGTTAAAGACCCTGATTGATTTAACAGAAGGTTTAGCTTCTGCTAAATCAAATCACAGAGATTCTTGCTAGATGTCCACATGCAATATCAAGTTTTGGATTACCCTCAGCTGTTTATGGTCAGTTTTTAAACAAAAACTTTAAGTGGTTGTTATTTTGGCTATATCTGTCCATTTCAAACTCAGTTAAGTGTCCTCCTTCCACTGTCTGTGAAAGGCGCATACCTCCGTTTACTCAGTGTAGTTACAGGAGTGAGGTGTGGAACGACTCTGGAGAATGCCATGAAAACAAAGAGGTTTTGTAAACCTCAGGATTATAATTATTTTCAGTTCTCCTGCATATAGGTCAAAAGACCAGCAGCACACTCCCAAGAAATAAAGCACGCCAGGAACGCAGCGGCTGCATGGGGCTGGAATCTGCACTGGCGCTCTGTGCACAGCCAAACGCAGCCAATTCAGATCTCTATCAGTCTGACCCTATGGCACAGCCTTCACAGCTAAGAGGTGGGCAAACAAATCTGACACACATCTATACGTATCTATATGTATATGTTTGCGTATGTATATACAGTCTCACACACATATGTGTACATATATATGCATGTGTGTTCATGGAGCATTTATGGTAATTTTCACCTTATCTAACAAATGATTGTGCAAAACTAAAACACTTAAAGTAACAACTTTACCATTCAAAACTGTATACATTATTCCTGTATTAACATGCCCCATGTATCCACAACTATTCAGCCCCATCAAAAGTGGCAACACACCCATGAGAAAGAAGCACAATTTTTCTTACCGAATGACTGGGCAAGAGCTTCTTTGTATATAGATATAGATAGATAGATAGATAGATACACTAAATATTGCCTTTAGAAAGCCATCCCTGCTGACACTTAGTACACCTCATGTACAACATGTGTCTTGTATTGTGAGCACACTGAAAAATGCTAATATCTCATTTGAACGGATGACAAATGCTAACCGCTAATAAATAGGTGGTGTAACTGGATGCATTAGAATCTAATGAAACTACAAGAAAGCTTTTCTTACTGCATATCGGAGGAATATGCTTCTAGCCTGGTAGTAAAAAAATGATTTTGTGTACTACTACAATATCTTCCAAGTAAGTATGAAGCTTTTGTCTTTTAAAAAACATGAATTGTTTTGTAGATGATACTTGCTAATAAACACATTTATAAACTTTTTAATGATATTTTGAAACGAAATTTGGTGGCAAAAGTTTGGGTTTGGTGTAAAAAAGCATGAAAACTGACATTACTAATTTAGTAAATCTAATATTATTATTAAATAACCTAAAATATTAAGGTATTTTATTTCTGAAATATTTTCATTATTTTTCAGCGCTTCGTAAAAGAACAAAACTTCAATTATTTTATTCAATCAAATAAAGCATTTCTATTAATACATGTGCAAAACACTGAAAACTGCAGACTATCCTTCTTCCTTGAATGAATACATATTTATACAAAAACCGTACTCCTGAGATTTGTGACGGATTTGAATAGAAAACTCATCAGTTTCTGTCATCTTTCACAGTATTTTTGTTGTGTTCCTGCCAGATTTGCTAAGCAGTCGTCTTTACTTCCTACCCCAAACCTGACCAGCACAGTGTGACTGTGAGCTTAAAAGTAGCGGCATATTGGATACCCATTTATATTCTATTTATTGCTCCAAAAAGATTTATGATTTTTCCTCCCAATTTCCCTCTGAGGGAGCATGACCATTTTGGAGACACAGGGAGATGCCGATTTGCCCAGGCTCTCCCGAATCACCTGATGTAAAATCCAGCTCCTCACTGCAAAGAGCCTCCTCCTTTGTCTCCTCTCACAAATTAGAAATCCTTTGGAGAATTCTCTAAGTAGAAAAACTCCGGAGTTGGTTTTTTTCTGCCTTATGAATATTTCCCAACTGTGTCTCCGAAGGCAAAGGAAAAGATGAACTCACACAAAAGAAAACAAAATAAAACACAACTAAACAAAACGCCAAGACAAGGGCATCTCTGGTACAAAACCTCAGAAACTGCAAATCGCTGTGTCACTGCAGTGGCACTCACAAGCAGTGGCTCTGACCCACACAGCAGCCACACTGATGCCGGCAGCTGTCCCAAGCACCCTTGGTTCTCACACCCGCTTCTCTCTCCACTCCTCTCCCTCTTTTCCCAGGGACGCTGATCCCAAGGTAGAAACCTTGGCATAAACCCTGGCATTACAGCCAAGCTGGCTGGTTGCTGAACAGATCCAGAAGGGTACAATTATTCCTCAGTTTGCAATGCAAACATCCCGAGAATTTTAATTGTCTTATATAATACTTTGCTGGAAGTGACAGCTAAACAAAGGTGTTGATACCATGGCTTGTCCCGTGCTACATGAAACGTAAGAGCGTGTGGTTTCCTTAGTGTATTGTATTTATTTTAATCAATCAAAAGAGGCATTTTACGAAAAAACAGTCTGTTCTAAAAATGTTCCTCAAAAGAACAATGATATTTTAAATGGTATTAAAAAGCTTCTGTAACCGAATTTTTACAATAATGACAATAATAAAAGGATTCTAAATGTGACCTTTATTTTTCCTGTTGTTGTATTGACTCAGGATTTTCTGTGAATGAAGGACATAAATGAAAAATCTTGTTTCATGATGAAGCAATTGATAAACTGTTTTTAACAAACCTTAACTTTCTTACCTCCTAAGCTGGAAGTTCATCTGTTCTTACTAAACAAACACAGAATAAAACACCCTCTCAAATAAAATGGGTTTGAATTTATATGCTCACTTAAAAATACTCATTCTAGTTTACATGTAATCAATCAAATGCTATTTAAAAAAGGATGCACCGTTTATGTTCTAAGTAGTGTAAAGAAACTTACATACACTACGGGCTTCACCACAGGCCAAACCCCTTCAGCAAAGGGTTGTGCAAAGGGGTAACACAAAAGCCGTCCCTGCCCTGAGGGTATCACAAAGAGCAGTGTGCTGATGGGAAGGAAGGTAGGAAGGAACCAGCTAACAAGGTTCAGGGGATAAGCAAAGCAATGGGTTTGGTACATCATGGGGCAGTTATGCCACTTTGGATTGATGGGCTTTGGGTGTTTTTGTGGGGATAAATCTTCGCCTGTTTTGTTTTCACACTCTCCAGAGAAGGTCTAGGCTTTTAATGTTTTCTAATACAGCGATATCATTTATTCTTTAGACAGGGGATGCCTCTTTAAACTGAAGCACAGCATACAGTAGGGTGCACTCTCATGTTCACTCCTCTTATTAACCCTAAAAACAACCTGAGGAACAGCAACCAAAAAGGCACCAACTGAGTTGGGAGCAGCTCCTCACACCACAAGGCACTGCGTGTGGTTCTTGCTCTTGCAGGATGTGAGGGCCAAAACTTAAGCAGCAAATCCTGCTTTCACAGGTGAAATAGTGGCTTCTTTTTTGGTGGAGTAAGCAGCAGAACAAGAATCACGAAAGGATTTTCCTTAATCAAATTATTAGTTCCTGCAGAGAGGCAGCGCTGCTGGTCTACTTATTGACTTCTCTGGCATTGCTGCAGCAGATAATTTAATCCAGAGTATCTAACAGGCTTTGAATCTGAAAATTCCTTCCACCGAGAAAGAATACACAGAAGTAACGGCACAAAGGAACTTTCTATACTGCTACTCCTCTTAGTGACTGGAAAGGCTTTTTCTTATGCTATTCTGAATCATGTTTCCTGTTGAAAAAAGCGTTGAATTAGATAATGTTACTGCAAGGACTACTCCTGCCATTATCATATACAACACTATTTCACTGAGCAACAGAAAAGGAACAAAGAGAAGAATTTTTTTTTCCCCAATCTTAAATGCAGCTTTTAAAATTTAATCATTTACAGCGGGAAAACATTTCTCCACAAAGATGAAAGGCATTTCTGAAGGAGAAAGGAGCAAACTGTTCCTGTCAGTCCGCCAAAGGGATATATGAAACTGAGACTCTGCGAAGTGCCAGGACGAGCTGGGAACCTACCCACAACGCTTCGGGGGCACAGAACCCAGATTTCATGAAGCAAAACAAGTCAGTGGTTGTTAAAATGCCATGTGGACTAATTAGTTTCACTGCTCCAATTTAGAAAGTTACAGTGGAAACAGATATAGAAGTACCACGGAGGGTTTCATGGTAAGAAAGCAGCTGTGTGAAAGCAATTTACCTGTAAAAGGAAGCAAGAACAGAAATGCCCATTTTCCTACTCTTTCTCCTATTGTTCAAATAGCCAACACTATGCCTCATTCCTCCAAGTGAACAGTCTGTATCTGGTGTACTTGGGTAGAATAGCAAGGCTAAGAATATTGCCTATTATTAGTCAGTGGGAATAATTGCTTTTTATGGAGCTTACTCCACACTGAGAAAAAAAAAAAAAGAAGTGAATTTTCCCCTTTTTCCCAGACGAAAGCAAAAAATAATAAAGTCACAGTCAAACAGTATCCTCTGCTCAGTTAACTGAAGTTATGAATGCAGGACAAGTCACAAGCAGTTACCTGAACACAGAATTCAAATTATGGACGCATAAGAAAGCTGAAATCTATGTATACTTACTCCAGTCCTACATGCTATTTCAAGGTGTGACATATACGTATTTCATATAGTCAAATAGCACACTGCCTTTGATCAGTAAGAATCGCCATTTTTTGCTTATATACATAACATCCTATGTGGTATTTTAAGATGCCAATGAAAACAGAACTATTAGTTCTTGGCACAAAAGCTGGGGTCCATTTTCTGGCTCCTTTTTGAAATACATCAAGCATATACAGCTAGCTTAATGTGTCTTCTGGAGAACAGCAGGGCACATCATTATGTACACTTTTATGCAGCTTTCTACTAGATATGGTCAAAACAGATTTCATAAAGCAAAGATACAAAATCCAAACATCAATGCATGCTGTCCCATGTCGAAGAAAAGACAGTCTTGCTTCCAGACTCTTGAAATGAACCCACACTGAAAAAAGGCTATTACCTTTTTTGCACCTTGTTCTTCTTCAACACCATCCCCTATAACAACATACACTACTTTTCTTCCAAATCGTTGAATTATTCGCTCAAAACAACTTTCCTTTCCTGAAACAAAAAGATCAAACTATTCAGGATAGGTGTTGATGGGACGACATAAAATAAATCACTTTTTAGCCTGGATCACCCCAACGCTTTGAATATGTAATTAGACCTATTGGGAGAGAAGAGCCTCTTCTGCAGGATGACATATCAAGGCCGACTGCAGCTTTCCTCCCACCACAGCAGCTGATAGGCAACCTTAAAATCTGCTCCATGAGGTCCTTTAGCACACACACCATGGTAGACACAGCATACTAGAGATCCGCAGTATCACCTTTCTTGTATCCTTCCTTAATCTGAGACAGGTTTCAGGGGGAAATTCCCTACCAGGAGAATTCTCTACCAGCTGTTTACAGCCAGTATCCTGAACTGAGCAAATTGATTGAATCTGAGTTGAAATTCTAGCTTTTTCTCCACAACCTGTGACAAGATTAATCACAGCTCCTGAAACAGTAGTATCCTGACTTAGAAGGTCACCCAGAAGATTTAGATTTAAATGCCTGTAATCCAATACATGGGCAAGGTCCTTGATCCTGCACTGGGATCCATTAATGTGGCTCATTACTTCACTGCACAGACCTAGGGAAATGATCCCAGTGCTCCAGTCCTACATGTAGGCACCGATACTGGGAAGCTTCCGGTACTGGTACTAGGAAGCCAGAAAGAAAGCAAATGCTTACAGTTGAGTTATCTCAGATGTCCCCGTTCTGAAAGACCACTTCAGTCTGGTCATGGTACATGCTTACCAGTGTCTCTACAGCAACCGATGGGAAAAATCATGTTTTTCAAAATAGTTATTTCAGCTACAGAACGGTACCAGCGTAAGAACAAGTAGGCTGGAAATTAAAAAAGGATTTCTAGCTAGCAGAGAAGCCAGACTACTCAATTACATCCTTTAACAGTAGCACCAGGCATTACAAACCTCCAACACCAACTAGGTTGAAATGGTGCTTGAAAATAATGAATCATGTCATGTTACAAAAAGTCATGATTTCTGTGGCAGTCAGTGACTGAATGCACCTTTCCAAAAAAACCCTCCTGTCCTGCATATATGAAGTCACAAGTAAATATTCATTAAAATGTTTTAATTAAAATGCGTATTTAAAGTATTATAATTCAAAGTTTTAATTTACTTTAAAGTTTTGACAGACAGTACCATAACATTTTTAGCCAAGAAACACTTTTAAGTCTTTTATGGTAATGCTTTCAAATTTATACATCTCTCAACCAAGTTTTTTTTTTTAAAAAAAAACACAAACCCAAACAAAAATAACCCACCATTTTTTTCTTGGCCATTTGAGCTTCCTGTATTACATATACTTAAGAACACATGAAAAATATTTTCATGTAGCCCACAATTTTGAGGGAATCTGAGACATAACAGATATGTCATAATCACGTTAAAAACTATAAGCACCATTGCCATCTGGTCCTATGTACTTCTGCATACTCAGAATAACATCTTTTATATTGAACCAGAAAACAGAAATAAACATTTGCCCGGCTGAAGCTTATTACAGTCAGGATGAATGAACTTAAATAATTACATTCTGCAGCAAAACATTCTTGCTTCTGTTAACTTGTTTACCAAAATTTGCTCCAGAGCCCATGAAAACAAATGGAGCCAGGGCTTATCTTTACAGAATTTTTTCTGCTAATCTGGGCAGGCTTCAGCATTCTGTACTGACAGTCTACTAAAAAGCCTTCTCAACTGCTATAAAGCCTCAGTTATGAGAAATTATGACAGAAAAGCAATTATATTTCCTTCTAACGGAGGCTGCATCAGTGTTAACAGAGCTGTATTTAGTTTTCTGTGCTGGATCATGACAAGCATTTGAAAAGCACTTTTAGGATGCTTTAGCATGCGAAATGTTTCATGAGATCAGGTATTACTAATCTTCATACTCGCTACAGTGAATGCATGTAAGAAATAAATATAGGCTATAATATCTTTTTATTTAGAACTACAGCTTCAAAAGTATCACAACATTATAAAAATAGCTCACCTATTTTAGTTGCACTGTAAATATTCTCTATGGGAAATACAACCCCTAGTCCATACAACAAGACTTTTGCCAGAGCTGGAATTAGCTGAGTAGTTGTTACAAGAATGTTCACACAGTTTGTCCTGTGGGAGAGAAAACGTAAGTGTTCTTTTTTAACAAAGCAAAACAGAACAAAACAAAACAAAACAAAAGAAGGCAAACCTTATCCCTCCCACCAGAACGCCTCACTATTATTATTGCCAGTTACAAAGAAATTATTTTTTTCCACCTTACAGGACAGCAAGGCAGAGTGGCATGGTCAGATCAGATGAAGGAATGAGTAGCAGCTCCTCCAGGTTCAGCAGTTTGCCTACCAGACCAGGCGGCCCCTTCTAGATCATCGGCAGACATCCTAGAGTTTCCAAACTACCCCATACTCTTCGTACTCACCTCGAATGAATAAGGGTGAGTGCTTTCAGTGCAAGTGTCAACCAAGAATCTGTCAAAGCTTCAATTTCTGCTCTTAGTTGTAACCAAGCCTCCCTTTTTGCTGGACCAAGAAGACCTGTGGAGTAGATAAGGGCTTGTCTGCACGGAAACTGAGTAATGTTCTGTCATTTTCCTTTGCCTTCGTTAGCTCAGAGACAATCTTCCACACACTGAAAACTAAACAGCTCACTAAACACTACCATGTCAAAAACGGAAGAAACCAAAAGTTCTTTCCTTTTAATACTTCTAATCTATATTTGTTAGATAATCTAGAGTCACTTGCCTCCGACATTATTTTTGTAGGTATTATATATTTCTTTTACTCGTCTGTAGCGGAAAGCCAATTTTCGCATCCAGTCCACTCCTCCGCGCACCCCCGTCGCGAGGCATAAATTCGCACTGGTGGCGGCTGCGGGAAAGCCGTCTGTTCCAAAGTTATAGGTGCTAGTCAGAGATAAGAAAACCTCCAGATTAAGAAAAGCAACAGGCTACTTTCAACCAGCAGCTACTCACTTTGCTGTGCTGCAAAGTCTCAGACAGCTAAAAAGAGAGCGGGCTGCTCTAAGTGTTACAGCAGCTCATCGCTTTCCCGGGAAGGAACTTGCAAAGCAATTGTATCTTGTTCAGTTCTCTTGTACCTTAAATCTTGACCGTTGTCATCTGAAGACACGTCATCAATGTGAACCTGGTCACATTCCTAAAGCAAAAGAAAGACTTTATAATTTTCTTGATCTTACAAATCTGGAAAATAAAGCTATAAAAACCTATGAACAAGCTACTCATCAGAGGTATTTTTAATTGTGGAAATCAGTAGATGGCAGTCTTGTTAAAACAACTATTTTACCTACTCCTTGTGCTCATTTTTGAGAATAAAGGCACACCATCATTAGCTACTACTGTTAAATGGCTTTCCAAAAACACATTTTTGTGTTTAGAGAGGAAAGTGGTTAAAAACAATTAGCATATGTGTTCCATAAACGTTCTTGTAGCCTTTCAGGTACCTTAAAACATCATGCTGCTCAAAGCTGATTCAGTCAGTGCGTAAGTGTAACTGAAACCAGACATTTTGGTAAATGTAACATATTAGAAAAATTAAACCTGATGCTAACCGCCAATGAAATTATGACCTCTGATTGCTGTTGAGCCACACACCAACACAGCCTGAGGCCAGTGTTTCAGAGGAGCATAGATGAAAAATCTGTTCCTAGTTTGCCATTCATTTGAGAGTTGTGAGTTCCCTTCTCTCTCTTTGGTCTTAGTGCATGAAAGCAGCATGCCCAGATGAAGAAAATCCGAACAGAAATAGCCAAATCAAACCATTTTTCTTCAGTGACTTGTATGCAAAGTAACATAGCACATTCATAATTAGCTTTGTCCATCACTAAATTAAAAATTGTAATGCATATTGTTTATCCACCAAAAAAACATTAGAATATTGCTATTAACAATTTAACTTTTGGCAGGAAAACAAATAAACCTCTGGCACTCTAGATCAATCTCAATTCAATGCTTGAAACAATAACGGATTTCAAATATTTTAATAATTTCCTCTTCTCTCTCTTAATGTGAAGTCCTATAACAAATATGATCTATTTTATACATGAAAATACTGCAGTCCTTTATTTTTGTGTTACTGCTTTCCTCTGAACAAATTTTTCTCTCTCCATGGATTTGTGAGGAAGGGAGGGAAGACAGAAGTGGAAAGAAACTCAAACCAGCTGTTCCCTAACAGAATTAAAATCATGACCCTCAACCCTTTTTCTAAAACATCTATTTTCCAGCCAACCCTCTCCCAGCAAGCAGCAAGCTCCAAGGAGGAAAAGACTTTGACCCTGTAACCTTCTCCTCCTCTCCTGAGGTCAACAACCTCAGATAAGAAAAAAGCTGGAGAAGTCTATTTGGCCTCACATGATGGCTGTGGACTCTAGATTTTTTCAAACACAGGTCTACAAAAAATATCTCAGAAACCTTTCAAATGCTGTGAAGAACAAGGTGTGGTCTTTTGCACTTGTACATCATATACTTATTCTTACTGTAATATGTACTCTTTTGTATTTTATACATAGGTAGCTTGTGCTAGAGACAGAGGTAAGAGTGACAAGCAGCACAGGAAAGACAGCACTACATTTGCTCATACTTAACCACCATACAGTGAATTTCCTCAGGCAGACAAAATGTATTAGATGTACAGTCACAGCTGAAACTACAAGTGTGAATGTCTGTTGCCAGGCTTATTGGCTAAAAAAAGCTGGAAGCTTCTTCAGCAAGTTATCAAATTTGCAAAAATAAAGGTTTTTGTTTAAAACTGCAAGTACCTGTCCATCCAAATGCCTACAAAGTTAACAATTCAAGTATGAGCTGAGTGTAAGCTAATGAAGGGACACCCTCCTCAATCCACCGGTTTCCCATTTTAGTTACTCTTCCATTGCTCAGTGACTTCACAAGCTCTCCATGGATAGAAAACTTAAATTTGAGTTCTCAATGCAGCAGTAAAAAATTATCAAGTCAATAGCCTCTTCCTCCAGCTTGGATACTATGAATGACAACTGGAACAAGTCATTGGAGAAGAAGATTCAAAATAGAAATTGGGGAAATGAAACTTTTTTTTTGTTTTTTTAGTAACCACAAAAGTAAAGGAAGGAGTAGAAGCTCATCTTCTTACAGGAGTGGCTGACAGAAGAAATAACTTAACAAACTTCTAGAATTAACTCTCTCAGACAGAAAATAGAGCAAGAAGGATGAGACCACTATATCTTAGATCCCACAGCTGGAGAGGACTTAAGGACTTGGAACTTTAACTTACAGTGCAAGGTCTTGGGATCATCACAAGCCCTGGGACATCACAGACATTCTCCCCTTCTGTCTAACTATCTGCTTTGTAGTTAGAAAGTGAGAACTGAAATGATACATTGGAAACAGAAATCATGGTATCGAGAGAAAGAGGGATTTTGGAGACAAAAACCCAGAAAAGAAATCAGAGGCTAAAAATCGGTGGGGTAAAGGTATAGAAACACTGTCAAGAAAGCAAGCAAAGTGAAGAAAAGGTCACAAACATCACAAATCTCAGGTGAACGACTGAATATAATGGAAAGAGATAGTTTCCTTTTTTTGTCAGGAATAGAAGAAGAAAAAAGTCAAGTCAGGAGGGGAATGAAGCAAAATTAAAGCACAAGAGATACACGGTATAATTTGGAAAGGATTAAAGACCAATGTGATTGACACTACATTACAACTAAAGGAAAGGTCACAAACAGTGCACCACTGTTTTGTTCCTCTTGAGTGGCAGGGCACAGCTTTGAGGCTAAATGAGAGCTTTGGGTGCCAGGTATTTTTTCACACCTATGTAGCTGCCTTGGACTTTGGGCTAATAAGTGATGGATATTCAACCTCTGAACACGGGAAGTAAAAACGCTCATTTAGCAATTGCTCCTTTAGCAGTAAAGTCATTTAGGAATAAAGAAGCCAATTACATGCCCACCATTAATTGGCCTGAGCCAACCTTCCTTCAGACCACCTTGCATTTTGTTTTCACCTGCTTGCTTTGTGTGGAGCTTTTTGTTCATGAGCAAAGACCACCTGAGACATGGGTCAGTCCCCTGATTATTGTAAGCAAGCATCCACACATTCAACATCTTCAAATAGCAGTTAACACAATATGCACCACAACCAGGGATATGCTAAAATGAAGTTTGACACTGACCAACAAAGTATGCACCTCCAGCCAGTACGTTTTTGCAAAGATACATTATAATAAAAATACAAAGACTCATAAAATCCTCAAGTACTTCCCAAAAAAGCTTCTGTGATAGGAGCCAACTTAGAGCTAAACAGCCATTCAGAAAAAAGACCCAAAATAATTGTTTTGTTTGCAGGCTTACCATTTCAAATGTGCACAGATACATTTGACAGATCTGTAAAATTTTCCTAGGAAATACAGTACTAGTATTCTTCCCTTAATTTCACTGGCAAAATGCTAGCTGAAATTAATATTGAAAGTCCCTGTAGAAACACTATAAATACATGTTATTTATGCAGATGTATTTTATTATGATAGAATCAGTTCAGCAGTCAGCTCCAAAGCAGAATATTAACATTTTTGGATTCTCTTTTAAAATAGGCTAAATTGGCAAGTAAGGAGCAAAATATCCTGTGTCTGATGCATAAAGATTATGCAGCTAGCTGTGTTTTGCTCCTAAAGGTGTTGACCTTGCAACTTTAGTGTATCCAGTTTGAAATCTTCACGAGGGACTACAAGTGATGACATGTTTGCACTGAAGGTTTGCATTTCAGTCAGACAGGCTGAGATGCAGCTCTGCACTTTGGGATCAATCCCTAGAAAGCAAAATGCACTTGGTATGCATCTTTAGACGTCTAAAC
This sequence comes from Falco biarmicus, assembly GCF_023638135.1. NCBI lineage: Eukaryota > Metazoa > Chordata > Aves > Falconiformes > Falconidae > Falco > Falco biarmicus. The sequence goes on along the minus strand of NC_079290.1, from coordinate 41,304,368 downwards.
CCTATTGTCAAACAGGTTGACATGAATTGCACTGATTTTAATGAAACCATTGCCGAAGTGCTTGATTTTTATTTGAAAATGAAAGTTGAGCTACTAAAACATAAAGAAATTTTAAAAGACCTTATTCATGGTGCCACACACACATCCTGTGTATGAGGGGCAGACACAGGATCAGACAGGTATTCACAAAGGGTAGTTTAGTCTAGGGAAGCAATGCTGCTCTGTTTCAGACCTCTGCTGCAGATGTCTTGCAGCCGTGGCCAGAAATTATAGGGCAAGTTGGTCAGAAACCTGGATCAGTTGTTTTTTCTTGGTTGGTTTTCTGTGCAGTCAGCATAGTACCTTGATGGCTGCCGTGGGAAATGGCAGAAGAGTGGGGCTGGGTGGTGGCATGGGGACTGGTACTGCTGGCAGCAGCCTGGCAGCAGCTCAAGGTAGCACCCCCTGAGCTATGTCAAGTAAGTGCTACCTGGAAGCTGGACAGGTTTGTTCAAAAGGCTTCATGGAGAATTACATTTTAAGAAAGCACTCAATTAATCTTCTGCAAAGGGAAAGAGAAAGTCTTTTCAATTCACGAATAACAGCATGAAAGACAGCAAGCTGTGAAGTGTAGGAGGATTTAAAAGCAAAAGCTATTGTCAAGGGAGAGAAAGGAGACAACTCCTGTGTACCTTTGAAGTGCAAGTTTGGATGAGGGAGGACACTAGATAGGTGATACAAAGCATTAATAACATGTTCAAAGCATGCTCAAAGGTACTGTTAATGGTGATACTGGGGGTTGTCTGTGGACTTACCAATTAGCTTAAGGGAAAATGAGTGTCAGCATGTGTAACACAGCAAAACTACCTCCAGTAAAGTTACTTGTCCATGCTGTCTTTTGCTGTTCTCTTGCACAGCTGGCTGGCATGGATCCATGTGTTTGTGTCCTTTCAGTTGTGATCTTTCAGTGCCACAACTGGTAGCTTAGCTTGAAACAAACCTTGGGCAGCAGCTCAATTAAACCAACAGACATTGCACAGAGTAACTGAGATTTGTTTCTATATTCCCTTCTATCAGATCCGCTTTGGGGCTGGAAGCATCAGCAGATACGTGCTTGCAGGAGCTCCTTAAAACTGCTGCAATCATTTGGTAAGTGAAAATATGTCTCCAGTGAAATACAGTAAGCCAAAGAAAAACAACAATCAAAAATGAATGACTAGATGACTCTAGCCTAAGACCTGTACATGGAAAGCTTGTGTCTTCTCCCTCCTCCATTCCCAAAGCATTTGCTAACTCCTTCCTCTTAACTTTTCCTCCTTCTCTTTTCTGCTTTTGTATGACCAGCCAAAAACTCTCAGAGATGCTCCACAGTCATCATTCACAGCTCTTAAAATGCCTGGACCTATGCAGTCTTCTGGAATCATTCCTTTAAACTAATTTAGGATCTTTATAAAAATTCATATGCAAAGCATTAAGTTATAGTAGAAATGTTCTGCAAATATTTATATTACTTTGCTCCTTCACTACCACCCGTCAAGTTCTGCAATTCTGCCATAATTATGTAAAATATGCCTCAGTACTCGATTTACTGTAGGAAAATTAACAATAATAATAATAAAAAAAAGAGATTAAGGCTGTTACAAGAATTCCTCTTATCTGTGCCAGTACTACATACCAAGTGCCAAATGGAGTGACGTTATGGCTAGCATGCTGATCCTCTACATTTCTGTGTTACAAAACTAACAAAAATAAATCTAATAATTCTGCTGTCTGAATAAATGCTGAATGTAAGATAACTCTGGACAAGTTTGCACATTATGAAAAGGAATAACATGAATAATATCATGAACATAACCTCAGCGGATGCAAAGTGTTACAGCCCAAAATCTGCTGATTATAGCTAAAATACATTTCCACATTTGGTTAATCTTAATTTACCATGAGAAAACTAACACCACGCTGTCAACTAATTGTTTCAATGCCTTAGTCTGCAAAGTCAAACAAGGGAGGGAAAAAACCCCCAATCAACAACCACCCTTCAGAACAAGCTATTTTCATTTTGCCTTTACATCAGTGTGCCCATTGAGACAGCCTGGAAGCTGGCCAACTGGCAGGAAATGATTGCTGGGATTCTCTGTTCCTCTCATATCTGTCATTACGCAATTATATCCACTGCTTCATTTTCCCTACTGAACAGTAGAAAAATTTGGTCATGTACATGTGAGAACAGATCTGGCATAACAAGTTAAAGCTGCAATCATTTATAAATGTGATGTATCTGAAAAAAAACATAATTAAAAACCAAAAATTCCTCAAGCATACACTTCTGTTTTTAATGCAGCTTTTTATGACAGCAGTACCTCTGTCTATGTCTTTTCCAGAAATAAGATATATATACCCTTTAAGATACCCGTTCAGATTATTATCTGCTCCACAAATAACTCATCACTTCTGTAAGCCATCCATGCTTCTTCAAGAAACATGGGCTTACTGATTGTCAGAGAATGCTTTTGCAAGCAGTAATTGCATATTCCAAAGTTAGTTTGTGAATGACCATTTTTAATTACCCATCTGTTGGTTTCTACACCTTTTTTACTTACAGTTGTGATTACCTTCCTGCAAAATAAAAAGCTGATTGCTTCCACTGCCTCTCTTCTAATTTTAGAAAAATAACATGCAAAGATCCCAACATTATTTAAGAGCAGTCATTAAACTTGACAAGTAGATCTCTGTTTTTCACTTGACTAGAAGGATAACAAAATCTCTTAGTATACATACAAGTCAGAAAATTGACATTATATAGAACAACAACACATCTATATCCTGTGCGTCTAAGTATGTACAAGTTTGTATGGCCTGTGCCAAATGCTCCTCTACTGTACTTCCGTACTTGCTAAATATACAAAAACCCCTGCACTTCCTTTCAAGCTGAGGCAATAAAGCCTGAAGGGCTGAACTTCCTAACCCATCATTGCGGAGCGCCTGTTAACATACAGCACAAATCCATGTGAAAAAGCAGAGACTAAGGTTCGCAGGTTCTCAACACTGGCACTCAATTGGCAGGACCTGTCATCTCTGTCTAGCCTGCACTTTGTGACCCTAACATTTTCTCTTCTTTCCCACCACAATTATTCAGCGCTGAAGAAAAAAGGTGCAGATTACCTGTGGGTCAGGCACAGGATATGAAGAACAAAGAGAGTTCTTGAAATCCACTTCATTCTGTCTGACAATTTGTGGATGAACAGTCAAGGAATTAAATCAGGCTGTAAAGGCTTTCAAAACACTCCCATTTTAAACTTAAAAGACTATAAAGAGAAGCTTATATTGTTTAAAAAAAAAAATCACAGCAAAAAGCCAAACCCTACTTTTTACTGTTAAAATAGCACATCAAAACAAACAAAAAAAAAGTTTAAGGTCATTAGCTATATGAACTGTTAGGTATAATAAACACTGAAGAGTAAGAACTGAAATTATTTAACAAACTCATTTTCATAGCCAATGACTTTGGAGTGCTCTCCTTCACCAAACATGTAGCCCTTTTAGAGCACATAATGGATGCCATTCTTTTCTAATAGAAAAAGTGATTAAAATCCTATTTTGCTTATTCACACAAACAAGTGCATTTGGATTAAATATGATACTCCTAAAGTAAACAGTGTTTGTTGCAAAATAAATACAGATCTTATTCTGCAAGCTGTGTTTATTGAAGTAGCTACACTAAAATCAAGGTTTACATTTTCATTTCAGCTGCACCTTATAACTGGAAGAATCCAATTTAAAATAAAACATGATGTAAAGAAGTATCTATACAGCAACTGTAACATGCCAGTTACATTCCCACAGCAAAAGAAAACTCTGTTTTCTTAACTTCATAAGTGTCATGAAGCGAATAACTGATAGTGTCTTGGTATGTATTACTCAATACACTGAAATCTTTCTACGGAAAAGGAAAACCAAAATGTAGTCATACCTCTAGCAGAGGGTCAGCAGAGCTCAAGGCAATCACAGTAAGTGCAGTCCTCCAAACCCCAGAGTTTTCTCACTTGCTTTACGGTGTAGATTTGTTGTTTGCATTCCAGTTCAGAGATACTCCCTATCGTTCCGAACATGCTCATTACACTCTAGTTGTTCAGACAAGATAAAATGTAAAACTATTCTATTTCTGTAATGTATGATCTTACTCAGGGAAGTGTTTTAGAGTGCCTCCCTAACAATCAGATCTTGATAAAATAATTTCCTACTCTATTTCTTTATATTTTGCAGGAAAAAGAAGGGAAGCCGAGGGTGTCAGAGAAAGAATTTTACCCATAGGTAGAAACAGCTCAATATGACTCAAGTTTATCTGTTTAAAGAGTCTGTGTCACTCCTGGAAACGACAGTGTTAAGTTCAAAATGTCAACTTCACTTTATTTTAAAAGGTCAGTGCTTCACATTGTAAATACCTTCTTTACAACATGATTCATGTTATCTGTGGATATATACTTTTGTAAAAAGAAAAAAATTCTATGACTAATGGAAGCCAGTGAAAATAAAATATGAATGTGTTTAAAGAAGTAACAAAAGCCATGAACTTGGTCAGCACATAATGAATTAGTCCCAAATGTATAAACTTGAAAGTATACTTTTAGGAACATATACATCTTACTGAAACTATATGCTAAAGGTTGTTCCAATATATTTAAATTTTAAACAATTTCAAAATTAAACTCATGAAAAGAATGATTTTTCCATAAAGGCCTGAAAACAATATCTCATCTCTCAGGAAATGAGAGGTTCACATGGAAATTTTCACAAGATGGAAGCTATATTTTCAGTCCAGTGTGAGCAATTCATTTATACTTGCTGTGCCTCGGTGCTGTTGATGACCTCCTAAATGCATGTGTTTAAATGAAAGCTACAATGCTATGGGCTAGCAAGTCTCCCACCCTCATAATTATTTGTTAATTGGCCAAAGACTGGGATTAAAGTTCTTGTTTCTAACCTTGCCAGCACAGACAGCTAAAATGTTTACTCTTATAGGCAGCCTGAAGACCTTCGTGCAACACCTGGCATTTTTCTCCCTCCTTTTCTTTCCCCCCTCAATGTTGCAGGGCAGATGTTGACCCCTACGCTGCTGCTCAGTGGCAGAAATAGGGCATGAGTTTAGGCACTGCTGCCTTGCCCAGCTGGAGCAAGAGGATGACTGTCTGCTTCACCAGAGCTCTAGGAGTGCCAGCGGGCTAGTCAAGAGTTTTTGTGCCACCTTGCAGCCTTAAATTTATAGAGAAAGGTAGAAGCAACAAGAAGTTAAATAAAGTGATAAAGTGATGCTATGAGCTTGGTAAGCTCCCATGTATTTCAGCTGAGCTGTACATGTGCAAAGATCACTCTATTTGATTTTCTTGAGAAAGGAAGTCAGGGTCTATTTTCAGTGGCACCTCCTATGAAGGTACTCATCATTGGCCACATGAAAGAAGTGGTTAATAGTTGCATAAGCCTATAGGAATGATCTTCCCAAGTAAGCTAAGGAGGTACTTGTTATTCTTTGTAGCTCTAACACTCATGAACCACAGCAGCACATTCCACAGCAGCCAGGCATCATGCATTTTGGATAGGTCGAAGCTTTTAGTTGGGTTTCGCACACACCAGCAAAGCCACAGTTCCGCCTATGAATGAAGACTTTGTTTCACATTTCTGTTCATTTACCTACAGCTACATGTAGTCTAATTTATTCTCACATTCATGAAGTAGAACTTCACAAGCTTTCTGCAAGTCACCCATGGTTATAGTATTACGTAGACGAGAAACTATTTCCACTTATTCCCTCATACACTTATCAGGGAAAATTCCTTACCATGATTTGTATTTCCTTTTATTTCTTTCCTTCCTGCTTGCAGCAGAACTGAGCTGTTCCTGGATTGCTATCGTGGAAAACTAAATGCAAATAGATGGGCTTTGTGCCTCATTCTGAATGTGCTAAGATAACTGATGTGATGCCTGCTGGAAGGCAGTCCACAATTGTCAACAGGTTTGTTAGAAAATGAACTCTCCTACTCTTCATAGGACTTAACCTTAAAAATTAGGTTTACATCTACAAATAAATGCAGTGCTGTACAAAAAAAACCCAACAACAACAACAACAAAAAAAAAAACAAACAAAAAAACCCCCAACAACCAAACAACTCTACTAGAGCTTTTGGAATAATGACATTCGGCTTCCCAGGGACTCCGTTGCTGAAGGTGGACTATCAAAAGTTGAATCACAGGCTCCTCTTCAAGCATACCTAGCCACCACCTGGTCTGGAGTTTCCCAATATAGACATTATGAACATCAGGAGAGATGAACTCTTATTTCAGCCAAATGAGAAAAGGCATTTTTTAATAGATATTCAAAATATCTATAAATAAAATATCTAAAAATATATAAGTTCCTGGATGACTGTACTCTGGTTGACCAGAGATCAGTTCAGCTGCCATCTTTATGGTATTTAGGGGTGGGAAGGAGATAATTCAGCTAGCTCTGTCTGAAGTTTTCCTCTCCTGGCAACCATCTCTTGTATCTCAGCAGCAATAAAGCTTATTCAACAGCCCTTCCTGTAATTGCTTATTTTTTTGAGTTTGATGGCCCAGAAATCTATTTTCAATATGTTCTACAGTCCTTTCTATCTGTTTTTGTAATAAGTGACTACAGTTGTTTCTTATTCAATATCCAGCTAACCAATCAGGAAGTAAAGGGCCAAAGGTTTGCTAAGACTTTCCAGGATCCATCTTCCATTCACAGCCAAATCAGACTACTCTGCCAAAATCAGACAGGTGCCTCAAGGAAAACAGCTATTTCTCACACCAGCAGAACCAGATCTAGCAGTCTGGACATGGACTTCTGTCCATCGTTCATTGCTAAGTGAAGGTCATCTGGCAAAACCCATCACTTCATGAAAAGCTGGACTGATATTCTCAATTATATTAGTCTCAGTTATTATATTACCAGCAATAAATATTTACATAACCAACATGAATGATTACATTCACAATCACGAAGAGCTGATTCTGCTATCAGCTGCATCGTTATCCCACTTTTGAAAACTATTTTCAAACAAAACCTATCTCTTTCATAGATTGGTTTTAAAATATTTCTAGTGAAGAAATATTTCTTAGAATATTAAAGAATGCACATGCTATTTTCCTGGTTTGAGAGAATGTGAAAGGTAACATTCTTAAGAAATTTATTTCCTTTGGCATTATCTTAGCCAATATTTACATTTGGGTCAGTAACTTTTGGGTCTGTGAACCCACCCCTTTACCTTCAGAGAGGTTAACCTCTACCTATCAACAACACTGTTGCTCTGGACTGGATATTTCACACACACACCCCCCGACACTGACACAGCCAGCTTGATTTTCTTTCTTGCTGATACATCAGTGGTGATCCCAGCACTACAAAGGAAATCCATACTATAATGTACACCGAGGTCTTGCAATGCTCTGAACCAAGTTTGCAAATGAAATGTTTTAAATAGAACTGGAGTAATTGTGCACGAGGAAAACAAAGAGCAGGAAGCACCCAAAGCTGGCATGTTTACCTCTTAAACAGCTGCTACCTATTGTTTTTTTAAAAAAATCCCAACCAAAACTGTAACAAAATGCTCCATCCTCCAACAACTAACTTTATGAATGATTGAATAATTAAAACGCATAAAGTTGTTGTACAGTTTGGGAAGAATCATTAATTCTACAAAACTGTACTCCTCATCTCAAATGGCAGATAATACCAGCTCTAACCACCGTACTGCAGACTTAATCAACAGTTTAATCTTCTAAGCATTCTGAAAGCTTATCACAAACCGAACCTAAATGCAGTAACTGTTAATACCAAGTTCATTCATATTTTAATGCAGTCTCCATCACACTTTCCTTCTAATAGTATTATTTAACAAACATAAAGAAGTAAAAAATAGACAAATGATACTAAGAAAGAATATACATTATAAATATTATAATTAATAATTATAGAATAATATTAAAATCTAATCAAAGAAGAAAATACTTCTTTTTCCTGAATTATTTTAATTCATACCCACCAATAGTTTATTTTGCCTCAAGGACAATGGTATAACTTAGCAGTAATTTTACTGATTTCTGAAGCATTATTTCACACCCCTGCAACTGAAAGCCTAGACGTCTCACTTGCTTTATGGACAAGAGAAATGGGAACTATTAAACCACATATACAATCACAAGTAACCTGTTTTGGAACAGCAGTATTTAGAAGAGCAAGACTCTGATTTACTGTTGTTCTGATTTCTTCTTTTTCAATGGGCTACCCCATCATTTTGTAAACATAATTTGTCACCAACACCAGCCAGAGTTCTCTGTAACTACTTTTTGCCTTTCTTTCAGATCTGTTATCCCTGCTGAGAGAATCTACTAAAGAAGAATTTTTCATACTGACACCAACTGTAGTCTTGCTGTGAATAACCACATTCCCATAAAAATCATTCCATTTATTGCAAAGTTGTTGGCAGACCATAGGAATAATAGTCAACTCAGGAAACCTTTTATCCTCAAATCACATAACTTAACCCTTTGCATGACCATATGAAGGTTATACATAAAAGTTGTATCACCATACTGCTGATATAATACTTTACTAAAAGGATTTTTGTTGTTGGCAAGTTTTTAAAATTATTTTTTCACAGTACTTCTTTTAACTAAAAAGAAAAGAAGAAAAAGACTGAATTAAAATCCATCAAGCAGTATTCAGGTTTTTTTCCTACTAGATAATGTTGTATTTAAAATTACAGACTCTTTCCCAATACATGAAATAATACAATAGCATAGATGCCTGAGTGTGGATAAGATTATAAACTAAAAATTTACAGTCATACAAAACTTTTTTCCTCTCTATTTTTCCTGCCTTTCTAGGTAAGGAAAGATACATGAATTTACAATATAATGCAACAATTAGAAAAAACCCTGTTTGCTTAAAGAATTTTTGTGGAAGACACTTCTGTTAGTCATTATATTTGCTTTGCTAAACACCAAACTAGTCAAGATTAGATTCAGGAAAGAGACATTACTTTTGTTAGTCAGTCCTCTTGACAGTTGGGGAGTCAGAGGTTGCTCGTATTCAAATTTCTGTCTGAATTTATTAAAGTGATGGAACAAAAAAAAGTCGGTGTATGTTTTTGCCGTCTTTTTTTTTTCTGTTCATCAACCCTTATTTGTAGGCAATTATGGCTTGATTTATGCTTTATTCATTTGACCAAGGCTGTAATGAGACTTTTGGGCTTGTAAACACACCTTTAAGAAAAAATATACACATTTTGTTCCAATAAATTAATTGAAATATTTGACTTGTGTTTTTAAACTTTTCAGTCTGAGAAAGTCTTAGAAAACCTCTTACTTGAGTTGTAACTGCTGCTACAATTAGCTCTCCTCCCTGCCTACCAACGTTAGGGAAGGCGTTTTTCCCCTGTGTATCCATACCTCACATTCACAATGTGAGTTACACAAACAGGCAGAAGAAAAAGAGGAGATCTGTCAACCAATTGAAGTGATTTTCCACAGTTCAGAAAGGACTTTTTGCTTAGATATAGCTGGTCTTTCCTGGGGCAACAGTATTTCAGCTGAGTTCAGTACTCATGTCAGCAGTCTGTACTCTGCTGTCAGTGAACACGTGAGAACTATCACCTCCCAACTGCAGGTAACGTTTAGAAAGTACCTGGACTGCCCTGTTCCGACTGGACAAGGATGCTGGGAAAAAACCCCAAACAAATACTCCATTCCTACAATACCTCATTGTTTCTTTTGCTAAACTTTTCCTTTACATTTTTTAAAATCCTCATTAAGTCCTCATGCTTTAACAGCACACATTAAGATTGCTTTAGTCCACTATAGAATACCCAGCTTCTTGACCATATCTAAAGACAAATTTTAAAAATGCAATTAATAGCAGTCACGCTTTAAAATGCAGAAAAATAAAAGTGATACTGCAATGAGTAAAGGGAATAATCCCCTCCCCCTTTCTTTACAGTTTCATTAGACCATTGAACTGGATGAAATTCAGATAGAGGCCTTATTGTAACCACACTGAAACAGTAGAAATCTCCTGAGACCGTGAAACTCAAACATTTTGGGAACCAACTTTAAGTACTCCTTTCGTGCTTTTAAAAGAAAATGAATGAAAGACACTTCTTAATTTTTCTCTCTGTAGCAACATTTTAATATAATTCCTACAAAAAAGCCAGCACAAACAGTTCTGTTTAAAATACATGCGTATGCATATTTTCTTAAAATTTAAACTACAATCATAGCACTCACATGTAACCACACCAGCAGAGACTGCATGATGGCTCTTAAGATACCAGATAACCTGTAAATAACATTGTAAATTCATGCTAAAATTAAACCTATGCTGAAAAGGTTGATATAAACTACCTACCACGCATATCATTAAGATGCTGATGTTGTGGTTTCAAATCTTTGTACTTATGTGAGAATTGGCTAATGTGCTCTCTTCCTGCAAAATGCCATGTAAGGATGACACTTAGTTTCTCCTAGCTTTCCTAAAATAAAAGTACATAATTTGCAGAGACTAATCCACTTAAAACACCAACCTGAATAATGCAAATCTGAGATTTGTGGTTTAAGATGATACCCAAACCAACAAAGAGATATATTTTTTTAAAGGTGACTATGATGGTCTCTCCAGTTTATCATTTGGGGTTTGCACTGGAAAAGTCCAGTGAGGAAAAAAACATGGTTTGCCTCAAAGTGGTGGAATCAGCATAAAATAACTGCATTACGTGAACAGAAAGGGTGGCCTGGGAAAGATATTTGAGTGTAAATTAATGTTGATCTTAGCTGGAATAACATGCACTCTTCAGCACTTGCAGCTGCACCAGGGACTTGACTGGCTGTATGAGATTTTACACATCTGTCAACTTAATCAGAGACCAAAACACAAAATCTGCTGCTCAAGAATGTTATTGGAATTTGTGAAACTTTTTTGATTTTTAGGTTATAAACTAATAATGGACTACTTAGGAAACTTATGAACGTGTTATGAATGAGTCATAACTCCAGTATTGACATCTCTAGTAGTAGATAGGCTTTTGTTCAGTGGTATTCATAATATTTAAGGAAAATGTAAAAAACATTTTATTTACATCAGTTCTGTGAAATACCAAAAGCCAAAGAGAAACCTCTCTATGCAAGAATAAATGGAAAAAAATACATTAATTAATAGCATATAGCATAATAGCAACATTAACTGCTTTTACCATTAGTATCAACTATTTATTCATTCATTTGGCATCACTGTTCTATTTTTTCAGACTTCTGGGATAATTTAAATAATAAAAAAAGCCTATTCAAATCCAAAATGACAATTCTGGAACTAAGAGGCCTTCAGGATGAATCACATCATTACCTAGTTTTGGATCTAACATCTGAATCATCAAGCAACATATCACATCTGTGCTTAGGGCATGACCTGTACTGGCAGAAGAGCTCCGTGACATGTATCAGGGACTTTGCAACCCCTCAGAAGTAAAAAATTAATTAAAAGAAGGTGCTTATATATGTCAGCACTATAATGTAAGCCAGTGTTTTGAAATCTGCTAATGGACTGGCAGCAAAAGCATGAAAATAGACTGCAAGTTTCTCAGTTTGTTAAATTTCTTACAGTGAGTTTTGCATCTAATTTTCATCAATTTGGAGACTTTTTAGAACTACTATATTGTTTCATTATTGGTTATAAGAGAATCTTCAAAGCACTGTTTGACATCATTCATTATATAGAAATCTTTATGGTACCCTTAAGAGCCTGCTGCTGCAGCCCAACACTAAGGTTTCTGTTGCAATTAAAGCTGCTGTACCTGGGGTAGACCTGTGATTCCAGTAACAGACTCTGCCCATGTACTGCTTTGATAAGGATATGATGATGACTTGCAGGCACCTTACCGCTGCCCTTCAATACACTATCTGTTGTACTGGCTGATACTAAAATCTGGTATTTCAGGCTCTGCAAAACCTAGCTGTAATGGGCAGGTACAATTGTTACCATGAAAAGTATGTCAGCATTTGGTATTTTATTTCTTGGGAAGAGGACAAGAACCTTAATTCTGTCACTGGAAAGAACACCTTTGTGCAGTTTGGGAGAATATGTAAAGAAAACGTGTTTTGTTACCTGATAGATACTCCTTTTAGGGTACCATCTTGGAGATGCATTTAATACCACTACAAGTTAGCTTGCTGTCTATCATGAACCTTTTTTCCATACCATATGGAAAAAAGTACTGTATGCAACTGATAAATGGGATGCCATCCAGAGGGACCTTGGCAGGCTTGAGTGGGCCAATGTGAACCTCATGAAGTTCAATAAAGCCAAGTGCAAGGTTCTGCACATGGGTTGGGACAATCACCCATATCAGTACAGGCAGGGTGGTGAACTGACCAAGAGCAGTCTTGTCAAGGACTTGGGTATACTGGTGGATAAAAAAATCAGACATGAGCCAGCAACATGCGCTTGCACTCTGGAAAGCCAGTCATATTCTGGGCCACATAAAATGTGTGGCCAGCAGGTCAAGGGAGGTGATTCTCCCCCTCTACTTTGCTCTTGTGAGACCCCACCTGGAGTACTGCATCCAGCTCTGGGGTCCCCAGCACAAGAAAGATGTGGACCTGTTAGAGCAGGTCCAGAGGGCCACAGAAATGATCAGAGGGCTGGAACACCTCTCCTAAGGGGAAAGCCTGAAAGAGTCGCAGTTGTCCAGCCTGAAGAAAAGGCTCTGGGGTAACCTTACCTTGGTTGTTCAGTATATAAAGGGGGCCTACAAAAAAGCTGGAGATGGACTTTTTACAAGAGCCTACAGAGACAGGACAAGGGGTAAGGGGCAATGGTTTTAAAACTGAAAGAGGATAGATTAGATACATGAAATTCTTTACAATGAGTGTGGTGAGACACTTTAACAGATTGACCAGAGAATCTGTGGATGCCCCATCATTGGAAGTGGTCAAAGTCAGGTTGGATGTGGCTTTGATCCACCTGATCTAGTGAAAGATGTCCCTGCCCATGGCAGGGGAGTTGGACTAGATGATTTTTAAAGGTCCCTTCCAACCCAAACCATTCTCTGATTCTATGAAATGCTCTTTACTATACTGGGTGATTTGCATGTCAATGTATTTCTTCACAAAGGATGCCTGCCTGCTTTTTAGATCATTTGTACTAGAGCAAAATCTAGGCATCCCAAACAGAAGCCCCATTACCAAACAGCAGACTACATGGAGTTCACAGTGGTTACTAGCTCACAAGTACAGATACCTGAGACATTGCCATGATTAGCGATGACTGATGCCCTTCTGCTCTAAATGTTGGGGTGTTTTTTAACCTGTAGTTATAAAAAATGAGACTTCACTTGAAATGTATGAATAACTTGAACTGGAATAATTACAACTTACAATAATCATTTGAAATAAAGGACAATAGCAAATAAATTAGCAAACACAATGGAAAACTAGAAAGTTTTCTTGCGTGACTGTTTGCAATGGTTTTTTGTCCTTTTTTTTTTAAAGTTGCTTGAATACATGCATTTTCTAATTGTGTCAGCAGAGACAGCATTTGTGCCAGAATATTACTGAGGACTAAGACATTAAAGAGACCAGGCTGAAGCATTCTTTGAAAGCCAACTACAACTCTACACAATAACAACTACTACTATCACCAGACTCAGCTGTTTCTTTTCCCTCTGGAGTACTTTATGACAGAATTATTATCCTTGTATCTGTAGATGCCATCCTTATCACCATCACCATCCTTATCTGTAGAAGAGAAAACTAAGGCACAGTGATCAGGAATTACAAAGCAGTGTCAACTACAAAACTGACCTCATACCACTTCATCTACACAAATATGTACGCAAAATACGTGCTGCACAAGACAAGTGATTAGTACATAATGTCAGCAAAGGCTTACCCTGTAAGTGTTCGGAGCTTGGAGCATGGCTTCAGACACAAAACGATCTTGATCTGATTTTTTCTATGCAGAGAAATTGAGCAAGCTTTTCTCTCAGTTGATCATGCTTTCACAACACTTCCTTGGTCTGCCTGGCTGTTTCCACAGCTCCCCCAATGCCCATCACTGACTGTGGACCTCCGTCTTCCATCCAGTAAGGTTTAAATCTAGGCAACATTGTATCTGTTACGCTTCCCCAAAGCTGGCTCCACGAAATTTCCACACCATGTGAGAGAATAAATTATGGACTTCCACACTGCTAATAGTGGCCAACCTGCTCTCCCAGCTTGCTCTGGAGCTTGCTCAAAGCCCACACTTAAGGGCTGGATTGCATCCAAGCACTTCACTTGTTAGATTACTTGACTCTAGGACCAGATGTGCTAAAATGCTTTAAGAAAGACAAGCATTTTACCCTACAATGGCCATGGTTCTTTGAGATGTGTGGTAACCTGCACACAGTAAGTCTGCTGAATGTTATTATTCAATGATTTGTATTATGATAATGCACCACAATCCCGAACCATGCTTCAGAGTGCTACTGGTCTAAAAGTTACCAGCCTGAGTCTGTGGCACATTAAAGTACCTTGCAAGATCTGAGGGGAAGTAGTTTCCCTTTCTCCTTCAGATTAAAGAAACAGAACATATGGCTGTATTGCTTCAAAGGCATTCCTACAGAGCGCTGTGTGGTACGCTGGGGACATAGCTGTATGCATGGTCACTGAAGGACCTGGGAGGAAAGTCACTTAGTCTCCTGTGGTGCTACTGATACCTACAAAGGAGAAAATTTTCAAGCTGATGAAAAGAAGAATATATGTCCCTGTCATGAAGAAAGGTCTCCTGGAGGCCCAGAAGTGATTTATATGGTGCATTTGCTTCCAGCAGCAGGGAGGCAGCCTAGTTTCACCTGTAAGAATTGAAGGCAAAGGCCAAAGAGGAACTAACACTGGAGTTTTACTCCATGAACAAGCTTCATGGTTGCTGTGCTGTGTTTTAGTTGTTCCCTTTCTTAGGCCTGAGCTCTTACTACAATCTCCCTGGAGCACCTGTTCTTGGAGAAATCCCTTTAGTGCCTGGTGTTAGCACAGACGGTATCCCTACCTGCTTCAGTGCCACTAGGATCTGCATTGCAGTGTGGGCCTTAAAGGTCATTTACATTTCTTAGAGAACAGAAAGGCTCTGCATACTACTGGGTGTCAGATATCCCAGTCACATTTCAAGTAGAAAGGTGCCCTCCACACAGTTTTGAGCTTGCAAAGGAACACAAGGGAGAGGTAGTGTTGATAAATAACTGATAGTCCAATGACTGGGAGCTACAAACAAGGAGAGCAGGCACACCCAAACAACGAGCAGGAAACTATCCACAAAAAGCAGATTTCATTAAAAATACCTGGCAGTTAATTTCTCCTTACCGACTTCTAGATCTGAGTAAATCCAAGAAGGCAGTTACAGACTTACAGGAGTCCTGGAATGATTTATTGCCATATAGGTGGAGGGAGGAGGTTTACAGGGCAAACACAGAGCGTGAGAGTGCAAGGATGTAAATGCTGCTTAGTCTTTTCTTTAAACTGTGAAAAGATGCATCTGTGTTAAGTCAGTATCTCGATGCTTCATAAGAGGCGGTTATGTTCCCATCTATGTAAAGGCAGGATTTGTAAAATGTTTCTGTATTAACCTAACTTTATTTAACAGAGTGAAAAGGCAGGAGAGTTACAGCAACACAGACAGCTGCTCTTGTGCCATTCCTTGGCATGGGAGGACCAGCCAACCCTGCTGGCAGCAGGCGGCTGGGACAGAGGAGCAAAGGTGCTGCCTGGTAGCTGGGGGTGGGAAGTGAGTGCTGCGACCCCCCTGCCTGCGTGGGCTGCCGCTCCAGCAGCCCTGGTTACAGAGCTGCATCTTATGGAAATCACATGTAACTCTAACACAGGCAGCTTTCCAGAGGGGTCCATGCATAGTAATATGCTAATGCAATGCCTTAAAGGTTCATTAATCTGATGTAACAACATACTTGCAATTATAAAGCAGTTAGGCAGCTCTTTTTGACACACGGAAGAGACTATGCTCTGAATTTTCATCAGGAATACATTAATATACATCCAGGTAAATTCTAAGTAAGAATCTGAGGAGAAATTAATCAAAGTCAGCACTCCTAATTGTTAGAACATAATTAACTATTATTCCTTCTTTTTTCCCAAAGAACCAAAGTTACTGTTTTACAGTAGTACCTGATAGCGTACCCTCATCTTTCATCGTTAAGAGAAATACATTGACTAATGTAGCTGAAAAACACACACCATACTGCTATTCATTATAAATTACTTCCATACACATATCATCACTTTGCATGTAGAGGCTCCACAAACAGAAGTGAATTGTGAAGCCATAAGTGTGCATTCAGAGAAATGAATGCTAATCATCATTACTGTGCCCTTATGCATTATTGCATTTCTTCGAGGTGTAAAAAATATTTTTTATAGTATCATAATATATAACCTTATACTGAACCTTCCCACAAAAGCCCACACTAAAACCCTGACATGACCAGAGATAAAAAGCCTAAAAGAAGCAATCATGAAATGAACCTACAAATTAATTTTATTTTAATTACTTCAATAGAATTCAACACAGACAAAAAAAAAGTATCTTATTCATAAAAAAGTGTTAGGTAAGATCAAAAAAAAAGACTACATAAGTGACATTTTCAGCTTCAGTAAATATATCTAAAGGAACAGATCTAATGAGATGGCACCATTTCAGAATAGAGTTTGCAAAGCACTGAACCAACTTTTTAAAATAAGCTGTTCATAATCATTCACTACCAGCAATTATTTCTTTAAAATACCTAGTTATAATAAGTCTGTCAAGGTCCCTCTGGATAGCATCCCTTCCCTACAGTGCTATCGACAGTACCACAGAGCTCGGTGTCATTGGCAAACTTGCTGAGGGTGCACTCAATCCCACTGCCCATCTTGCCAACAAAGATGTTAAACAGTGCAGGTCCCAATACCAACCCCATAGGAGCACCACCTGTCACTTGTCTCCACCTGGACATTGAGCTGCTGAGCGCAACTCTTCGGCTGTGACCATCTAGCCAACTCCTTATCCACTGAGTGGTCCCTCTGTCAAATCCAGGTCTCTCCAATTTAGAGAAAAGGTTGTCGTGTGGGACAGTGCCAAATACTTTGCACAAGTCCAGGTAGATGACCTCAGGTGCTCTTCCCTTGTCCACCAATGTTGTAACCCATCATAGAAGGCCACCAAATTTGTCAGGCACAATTTGTCCTTAGTGCCCCTCCTTATTGGTGAGAACAATGTCCAGCATAGCACCTCTCCTTGTTGGCTTCTCTATCACTTGGAGAAGGAAGTTATCAACATATTCCAGGAACCCCTTGGATTGCTTATGCCCTGCTGTGTTGTCCCTCCAAAAGATATCAGGGTAACTGAAGTCCCCCATGAAGACCAGGGCTTATGAACATGAGGCTGCTCCTATCTGTCTATAGAGGGCCTCATCTGCTTGGTCCTTCTGGTTGGGCAGCCTGTAGGAGACTGACACTGTAATGTCACCTGTCCCTATCCTCCCTTTAATCCTGACCATAAGGTCTCAGTCAACTCCTCATCCATGCCCAGGTGGAGCTCCATGCACTCCAGCTGGTCACTGACATAAAGGGTGACACCCCCTCCTCATCTCCGCTGTGTGTCCTTCCTGAAGAACCTGTATCCTTCCATTCCAACACTCCATGCATAGGAGTAATTCCACTGGTCTCCATGATGCCAATAAGATCATAGCCCTGCAGCTATGTGCATATCTCTAACTCCTCTTGTTTATTCCCCATGCTACATGTGTTGGTGTAGAGACATTTACATTGGGCCTTCAGTGAAGCTGACTTACTGGCTGGAGTACCTGGAATTCCTTTGTGCCGCTCTTCAGGTGCTCTCCTGCTGACCTGCAATCCCTCTCCAGGCTCTGGGTATGTATTGCTGGCACTGGCATCAAACTGGTAGGAGTGGTATGGATTGAGGTTTCTCTCCCCCAGCAACTTCAGTTTAAAGCTCTCTTCATCAGCTTGGCAGGCCTATGACAAAAGACGCTCTTCCCCTTCTCTGACAGATGGACCCCTTCAGCCCCTAGGAGACCAGGTTTCTCAAAGCAAGTCCCATGGTCTAATTAGCCGAACGCCTGGCTGTGGCACCAGTCCTGTAACCATATGTGGACTGCCAGATACAACCTGCACTCCAGAGTCCCCTACAGCCACTGCCAGGGCTCTGTAATCCTTCCTGATAATCCTCAGATGGCTCCTGGCTGTATCACTGGTGCCCACGTGAAACAGCAGCAGCAAATAGTCCGTGGACTGTAGGAGGCCTGGTAGTCTCTCGGTGACATCCCTGACATAAGCCGCCACTAAGCAGCACACCTCTCCAGAGAGTGTATCAGGTCAGCAAACGGATGCCTCTGTACCTCTCGGAAGAGAGTCACCTACTGTCACCCATTGTCTTCTCTTAGTTGTGCTGGTTGTTACACAGGGAGCAGATCAGGCTGCCTTACTCAGCTCCAGCGTCTCTCCTGGTGTGACAGCTTTCCTCTGCAGTCTGCAGAGCAGTGAAGCAGTTCTGCAAGGGCACCTCAGGCTTCAGGGGAAGTCTCTTCCTCCTGCAGGTCCTTGCCATTGCAGGCTTCCATTCTTCTGCATTACGGCCCGTCTCCCTTCCCTGTGTGCTGGTGGGGGAGGTTTTGGCTGTTTGGCTGTGGGCCATGGATCCCCCGCAGACTTGGAACCACTGCCTAACTCCTCAGCCCTCCTGACATTACGCAGCCCTCTCACTGCCTCAGCCACCTGCTGCGGAGCCCCGCCGCTGGGGCACACCTCTTGCAGGCTGTTCTGCTGCCTGTCCCTGCGCCCCCAGGAGAAAGGTCGGCATGTCCTGCAGCCTGAGGCCTGCACTGCGGCTCCGCCTGGCTGGAGGTGTTGGCCACCACTGGGGTAGCCAGTGCAGAGCCCCCAGCCGGAGCTGCAGCCGTGGCTCTCGGACGAGTGCCCACCGTTCTGCTGCGAGGGCCGGGTAGGATGAGTGTCCTTCACCTGTGCAGGTGGTCACAGAACGGTGCCTGGTTGCTGGGTTATACGGACTCCAACACTCGTCACTCAGCCAGTGGAACATCCCTCCTTTGGAGAGGCACCCTCCCTGCACCAGCTGCCAGGCCAGGCTCCTGCCGCTGCCAGCCACTGGCACTGCCCAGGGCTGCCCACTGTGGGAGCAGGGGGCGGCTGCCATTACTCCTGGCCCTGCCCACGCCTCGCCAGCTGCTCTCAGGGGGGCTGCTGGCCCCTAGCGGGTCTCCGTGCTCCCATGGGGGCTCCCCAGCTGAAAACCTAAATACTGAAACCTTAAACTGCCTATTTTGAACACCAAATGCAGACTTTGGAATCTAAACTTTGAGAACACTGCACTATTTTCTACTGTTCAGCCTAATATACTTCTATAATTTCCTTATGAAATTACTATTATGCAAGAAAACATTGTTTATTATGGTACTTAGATCAAATTATACATTGGTAAGCATTAATATTTTCCTTTCAGTATGTTGAAAAACTTGTCATACCCCTTTAACATGCTGTTTAGGGAATGTTCCTTCAAGATTTGAAATTATTTGCTATTCTATCAATTTGGACTTAATTACTCCAAATAAATCTGTGCAAAGCGAAGGAAATAAGCCATCTCTTTTTTTTAAAGCAATAAACTAAGAACCAGTACAAACTGAAGGTGCAGTAACTAATTTTAAATCTAAATGCAGCTCACCTGTTCATAAACAGAACACTGACTTCAGAGCTAAATGGTGAGATCTGACTGAATTTTGTAACTGAGTTTGAAAAATGCCAATTAGAAATACTGTTATATATATTATTATCATTACTACTACTACTACAACAAAAACAACATAAAGAACAACATGCAGGAAATCAGGTAATGAATTTACCTGGCTGTATCCCCTACTAAATTAGGATGGCTAAACTAGTTTGCAATTGATATGCGTTGGCATTCATTCACTTTATAGAGAATGAAAAATGACTGCTGAAGTTTAGAATTTGGTAATATTAAATAAATCTCTAGGCTGAGCTTTGAAAAGCCAGTTAAGTCATACACAAATCAAGCAGTGCTGCAGAGATCACTGCTGCCACTCTGCCCTTTGCATTCAGTCTTCGGCAGTTTACAAGAAGACAGAATACTCTCCCTCTAACTTGGATAACAAGAGAGCTGTTCTGATTAGAGCTGTCTGGAATGCATCGGATGAAAAGATTTTTATTAAAAAACATTAACTTGTGGTATCTGAAAAAATGTGCACCATAGGCCAAAGTTATGACAGATGATTGCCTGCCCATAAACCCAGCCTCTCTGTGTGTCAGGAAGGGTTCCCTCTGAGCCTGGGTGAGCCGGAGAGCATCAGCTTTCAGATTCCCACTTTGAATTATGCCTAGACCCAAAGACATGTCTATACGGTGGATTAGATGTTCCAAATCCAGCTTTGCCTGTCTTCACACTATTTCTGGGCAAGGATGCTCACTGGCAATGCTGCCTACAAACTTTGTGATTCCTAATGGCTCAGATGCTTGGGCACACGAATTGGAAAGCTTAAGCCTAAAGAGGTCCCCACTAGATCTTCCAGACTCAGTCCTTCATCAGCAAGAACAGATGTTTTAAGCCTGAGGCACAGCCAAGCCAAATTGCCCACAGTTTTCACAGAAGCCTGTCAAGCTGTAGAGTAGCCTGAAGTTCCAAACTACCAAGGAAGGACTTTGAATTTCTGAGATGGATGTGAGGAATCTGCCCTGAGGTCGCAGACCTTGGGAACCAGGCAGGCCCCGCTAATAATGGCAACACTCACAAGAAAGACAAACTGCGGCTCCAGAAGGACACGTTCCTTCAAAAACTCCATGAGTCTGCAACATGTTTCAAAAAATCTGACCTTCCTGGTGAACTGAAAGTCTCAATTTGTGGCCAGGTCTGGTCCTTAGGTGCTGCTTCCCACAAAGTACAGGCTCTCTTATGCCCCCTCCCTGTGCACTTCTCCGAAGACTTCTCCAGGGCAACCCGCAAGCACAAACCCACTCCTCTGCACACTGAACATGCTCTTCACTCCCTTGGACAGGGCATGATCTCTCAGATCAGAGTTCGCATTCATCAGAAACAAGGAATTAGAGCTCATGTACAATGACATGAACACAACTGCTCACTCCTAAGTGCCTTTGTGTATGAAGAACACAGACTAGGGTATAGACACAGACTATCATACTTGAGTTTGCAGACACAAGATAAACTGGCTTGTTAAGGAGCAAATGCAAAGAACCAAGCTCATTCAGTGAGCTACTCTGCTGGAGCTCCTCTCTGGAGCAGTATTTTTTTCATACACGGCTTCAAAGTTCTTCAGTGAATAAACTGCTATGCTGTACTGTTAAGGCTGTAATGTGCCAATTAGCAGAAGATAACCTACTATCCCCACGATGCAGCTGATTAACTTCCATTAAAGTCAGTGATGCTGACAATCATGTATGAACAAGTAGCTACGTTACTGGTTATGCACAGCAAATGAAAGCACACTGAACTTTATTGAATATGCTGGTAAGATACAGTAGTACTTTCTCTTTCTGCTCTGATAAAATGAAATATAAGCAAATATCAGAAACAGTTCTGGACAATAACTAGCATTGTTATACTTTTCTACAAATTTGAAAAATCAGTCCTATACATGCAACCCCCTAATGGTGCTTCTTATATCCAAACCAACCATATGTTCACATATAGCTACCTTAATGGAAGAAAATGCTACTTTAAAATTTAAAGAATTAATCTATTTTATTGTAAGTATAAAAAATAAATACTCGACTAAGGAATGGAATAAAAAATAAAGCACATTAAATAATTTCATTATATTCTAAGATGCCAAATCATCTGTGAGTGGTTTCTTTTTAGATGAAAAGAAATCAAAATATAGGACAGATGTTAGACAAACCACATTTGAGGTCTATCACACACTGGCATTTTTCAAATTATTTTGGCTCATCTATTAAATAAGGTGTATTTTGCTTGATTTTGAAAAGGGAAACATCAGGAAATATTTAAAGGCCAATTGCTGCCAATTAACTTTGATCAGCAAAAGATGCATTTGAATCTTTTAGATTCTTTTGCCTGTCTGGAATAACACACTATTCTAAAATTTAGCAAAACAACAACTTGATGATTAATGTGTGTTGGCAGCCCCACCACAAGCTTGCTTAACAGTTGGATTTTAAATAAACAGCTGTCTTCACTATGATGGGAAAGAAATCTGACTGTTTTCATGTTTTCGTGTTATTAAAATATGATCAGAAATTGCTTTTTTTCCTTTTAAGATGAAACAGCTAAGCATTATGGTGACAGTCTCTTTCAGCAGTTCGGATAGTTTTAGAACTATCTCACAAGCGTCGCCAAACCATAGCCTACGTAAGCTGAAAAAAGCCCTTGGCATGCTGACACCAGCTCCTTGCCGCACGCCGCAGGGAAGAGGCATGTGTGGCAGAGAAACCCTAGCACGTAACAAATCGTACCTGCCGCTGGGGAAGGCAGAGGACCCCCAGTAACAGGCCACTGAGATGGACAGCGTATACAACATTAATGATTTCCCTCGGGGTTAAGGTAATACTTGCCCACAGTGGGATGTAAGTGAGAAATCTGTACCCAGTCATTAACTGTTTATAGAAGCTGAAGTTTAATAATTAATGGCCTGTGCAGGCTATTGAATTCTAATGTTTATAGACACTTTCGGTGTATCCACTTCTAAAACTTGTTTACTGTGGTCATAAATACTAAGACCTATGAGGACAAAACTTGACCATTTAAACTATTGCAACTTTGGAATGCCAGTGCAGACATTTAGTGTAGATATGATTATATACCCTAATGACTAAATTATACAGGTATTTCCTAAACATTTCCACATTGAAACTGTGAAACCAAAAATAATGGTCAAACCATCTAACAACAAATAAAAAGAGACAAATATTAAATTAACTCTAGGTGTTTTAAAAGAATCAACACTTACTTCTAAATCATTAAAGAATAGATGCGTGTCTGCCAAATTGAAAATCATCTCCTCCATTCGCAGTCCAAGAGACACAGAAGTAGGTGGATCCTTAAAGAAGAAATTAAGCAAGTACACCATCAATACCATGCCCAACATACAAACTGGAGGAACTGCTTTTCAAGGGAGATTATTTGATGCATTAAATGCAACATCTGTTTCTTGAGTTTAACTTCAGTAACTCTCTAATCCTGTACTATAACACTTACCAGTAACACTGAAAAATATGACTTTAACTGAACTGATACCGTGATTCTGCAGTCGGACCTCCGTGGTCATCCTCGTGCACCCCTGGCATGGGCTCTCTGCCCTCTGTGCAGAAAGGACAAATCCATTTCACCTAAAACTTCTCCAGATTTTACAACTGTTTACAAGTTTTATGATCAACCAGGAGCATGATAATGCTATTGTTACCCAAAATAAACTCTCACTTGTCACAAGTATAGGAATACCTAGTGACTTTAAAGCAAATCACCGTTAATGCTTTATTTGCAAATGGCAATTATATTTAAAACCACTCCTTGATTCTCCACAAAACCATGCTTTAATTACGCTTTCAGTTTGGCCCACCCATGCAGAGTGAACAAATCTATTGTTTGTTATTAATGCATAACACACTTTAACTTCTCTACAGAAATTACCATAACAACTTATTCCTAACTGAGCTAATAAACTCAAAAAGCATGTTCAGCATTGTGGTTACCAAATCCATTACAGATGTTTGTCTTGTTTTGAATTTTTTTTTGCCTATTATATACTTTCAGTCTGAAAAATCGAAAAGAAAGCCTAACATATACATTTGATATAGAGTTTCTCATGTATAATGCCAAGTATATCCAAGCGCACAGAAGCATGAGTTTGAAAGAACATGTTATATTATCTCATGACACCCTCTATTAACAATGTTAGTTTGTTAGGAATTATATTTGAAATAGAACTGCAGAAGTGACAACCCATGTTTTATTTAAAATAAGTTAATATTCTAAACCTGATGACAACTCAAAGTTAAAAACCAAGAGATGCAGTCCCTAGTTTCTTTTTCCACCTTTCAATCAAATTAATAGATGTTTCAACATGATCTCTGAACTTTCAGACATTTTTCTGTAACTTCTGGTTAAAAGGCAAAATGTGTCAGTAGCAAACAGTTGGAAAATAATGGTGATTTGGCAGCCTGTTCACCTTCTGGAAATGCCAAAACCCCAAATAAAACTAACCAGAAAAAGAATTTTGGAAAGAAGCATTTAGAAACAAAGCTACATAAAACAAACAAAACATCTATTCTTGAGCTCACATACATTAAGAGTAAATAAGTTTCCTAGTATAAATAAAATAGCCCTTATAAATGGGAAAGAAAAATTGCATCATAGTATTTTGATGAACTTTGCCCTTAAAAATAAGCCTTCTATTTAAACTGGCACCACCAGAGAAAAAAAAAAAAAAAAAAAAAAAAAAGAATATTTGGCTTCTTAATTCAAATGGAAAGACTTTAAAATATGAATAAAAGTATTCTGTCTCTCTGTTTTAATATTGCTCTATTTGTAGACCTACATCTTCCTTTATTTTACTTTTGTAGGCATGTGAGGTGGAAAGCAGGTGGTATTTTCTTTTTAGCTAGGCCTGAGGCTGCTTTTCCCTTTGAGACATTCCTGCTTATCTTTGTGCCCACTTACCACCCCACCATCCTTCATAGCTCATCAGCTTTTTTTTTAAAACCAGACAAGGATCTCTGTTGTGCCTGAACACTAACAGAAGTCACCCCACAGAAACCTCTACTCTAGTTATTAAAAGGAATCTGATGGCCTAAGGGTCTAAGATGCAAATTAGTATCACTACCTACATCTTGATTATCAACTGCTAACGTAACAGTATAGAACTAATTCAATTTTGAGCTTCCATCCATGAATAGGAACATCATTTTGAAAAGCAGAATTAGACAGAGCATGGTATCGGTGATGAACCCATATGGTTAATTTTAAACAAATGGCTGTGAATACATAATTTAAGTTTCAGTGTACACATGACTCAAATCAAACATTTTTATTAACCTTTTTATCACACTTCTGAGTCAGAAAAAATGGATTTGTGTAAGGCTTTCTGTGAACCATTTCACACCAAGGTATTTTTAAGTGGTAGACAAACAGAATGGGGATTTCTCTAAAGTACATACTAAAATAATGCCATATATTAGGTTAATTTAATC
Organism: Falco biarmicus; assembly: GCF_023638135.1. Taxonomy (NCBI): domain Eukaryota; kingdom Metazoa; phylum Chordata; class Aves; order Falconiformes; family Falconidae; genus Falco; species Falco biarmicus. The sequence goes on along the minus strand of NC_079290.1, from coordinate 41,279,084 downwards.
AGGAGAAAAACAAATAGGAAAATCATTGGCACCTACTGAAAATGTCAGATTAAATAGCACAAAAGCTAAGAGAAGAAACAAAACAGGTTGCTTTTGAAAAAACCCCACGTAATTCCATGATTAAACACAATCTTATTCTATAGAAAATTCCACTTAGCATAAAAACTGTGTTAAGCTGCAGCTCTGGATACCCACGTATTTAACAGAAGCAAAAGCCTTATCTGTGTTAGGGTTTTAAATATCTGTGTAGTCATAGTCACAAACTTGCAACTGCTCTAGGGAAAAGCACAACAGCCTTGGTTTAAAGCACTGCAGTAGATTAAAATCTGATGTCAGACATTACACTGGGGGATGAAAACTTTAAAAAAGACAAGGCTAGAATGGGTTTAAAAAAAAAAAAATCCCATACCGAACCTTCTTTTGCAATTTTAAGCCACTAATTGCTAACTAATTATTGTGAGGTGTCACACAATGAGGAGGAAAGCTAACAATCTCTTCTTGTTGATTGGGATTTGCAGGTTCACTCGGTGTGTCTTTTCAGGTATGGTCAAAACCAGGTACAAATCTCTGAGGGAGGTACAGTTTAGCTAAAGAAAAGAAATACCAATGTCAAATTGCTTAAGCAGGCCTCTTATTTTGAATACTGGTACTGGAGCCAAAACATTGTCTGTATGTCATTTCTAAATTCTACCCACTTGATTTCTTTGTTTTGTGGAGAAACAAGAAGCTGAAAAACAGGAAAGTTCACTTTGGGTACAAGGCTTGTTTTCCACTTAAGCTTACAGGTCACAAATGAAGGGTTAAGTGAAACCAGGCTTTGTTTTTCTCAATCTCTAAAATATATTAAACCACACTAAAATAGCTTATAATTTAAAGGAAAATTCCCTTAAAGACTCTGAATATAAATGCTTTGATGGAGAATGGAAATGTACGTAAAGACTACGGTATTCTAGTGCCAATACTGAGACGTATTTCCACCTGCTCCAAGATGCTAAAGGGCTTCAACTTCTTCCAAATCCCAAAACTTAATCATTTGACATCTGGCTGAAGACATGAGTTTTGACGTGTTAGAACCCCTAATGTCAATTAAAGTCACCGATAACTATATTTGATAAATAGGTATCTCTGTACCTGTTCAAAAAAATTCCGAAAGTGTCGTGGTTTAACCATGACAAAAAGCAAATGGAAATGTTTTGTTTTGTTTTGTTTCTTTTTCTTCTCTTCTGGAAGAATAAATCATATTCCAATACCAGCTTCATACATTACCAGTTACATACATACATTACATGAAATTCACAAAATTCAAATCACCCTTAAATAAAAATGTAGCAGTTTATACAATGACTGTGCAAGCTGAAAAAAATAAGTTATATTTTGTTCCAACAAAGACGAAGGACAAAAGCAAGGAGCAAGCAGAGCACAACAGCAGCAAAAGGAGAGCAGGTGATAAAAACAGATGAAAAAGTAAGAATAAACAGAAAAGGGCGGCACAAGCAAGAAGTTATGAGGAAAGAGGTAGATAACAAGGACAAGAAAATCAATCCCTTCAGCAGCAGGGCTGCTCATCATTCATAGCCACTCACCATGAAACTCACTCAGGTGTTATGAAAACAGCTGAATGCCAAGTTGCCAAATCCTCTATTATTTAATTAGGATATTTTTGTTTGTTTGGAGATCCAACTTTTGTATTTTAATGATTATGTGAGCAGCTTAAATTTAATTTTATAAAAAGGCATTTCTAGCCCTCACCACAGTGTAGAAACATATGAGAATGTGACATCAGATCACTCAAAAAGCAGAATACAGGTGAAAAGAACATATTTTTATTTTTTTTTTTACAAATTGATTTATGATCTGGATCTGTGATTTTAAAGGACAGAAATCATTAGGGAACACTCTCTAAAAAGACATGCACCTCATATTGCTGCAAATAAACCCTACAATCCTTGTATGACAGATGCTATGTTTTAGCATGTTTGCTTTGAATATCTGATGCTATCTTCCTCTAATTTCTATGGAAATTGCTAACTGCGGTCTGAAGCTGTCAATAAGCCAAGAGAAATTGCGGTATGAATGAAACTTTACAAAAACAAAGCAAGAACAGCACACTCTCATGACTGCATCTGAGAACCAAGGACATGCACGTTGTTACCCCTCACCAAAAAGATCTAATATTTATCCACAATGTAAGCACTAATGCCATCACCCCTCTTAACATCTATGGTTGGTTGTCATTTAGCAATGCAGAAGTATTCTGCCACATGCTGTGCAACCAGAGCCAGCCAGGCAAAAGCTACATTTAAAGTAAACAGTGCCAACAGTGATGGAGCTGCAATGAGGAGTCACCCACCTCCTTGCAGCGTACATATTTATATCTCTTTGCAGCTGAATACTAGTCACTTCCTCCACCTCAAGCATGCAGCAAGAAAGGTGTTTATGTTCAGGCCCTAATTAATGGACCCACTATAGGGAACTAGTAACAAATGGAAAAAATATGCTTGCACAAGTATTTCTATGGCAATGACTAATTAGGTTTTCCCAGCACTACTCTGCTGCCCAAAAGCAAGTGGAGAGACTCTGTTGGCACCGAGTTTTTTTCTGAGCACTGGGATCTGTTCTACTCATTCTGAACTGAACTGTCAGAGATTTGATGATTTTGGGGTGCCATGCAAAAAGCTGGTTTTGGCCTGAGAAATGCAAAGTAACTTTTGCTAAATGTTTAATATTCTATAAAGCTGTTGTCTACATGTATCTATACAGTAATTAATTATTAAAATGTTTGAAGTTCCAGCATCTTTTTACTACCTAAATATAAATTAATAACACCTAGGAAACCAAGGCTGCTGAATTAACTTGCTTTTCTGACACATAATGAAAAAAACTCACTATATTCCTCAAACAAGTAACCAGCTATTACAGCAAACACTTCTGAGAATACACTGCATCTGAAGAAGCAAGAAAGGTTGCAAAGCAGAACTGTTTTAGACTTTTATAATGCAAAAAGCTGTAAGGAGAAATTCAGAACCTGACGCAGGCATGGTCTGAATCAGTAGTAGCTTTGCCCATCGCTCAGCTGGGTGTAGGGTATTAGTGACAAATATAAGCTTTACAAGAAGACACAGTGATATCTGGATGTTTCTTATACGTAGACAATTTTAAGGTGACCAAAAAACCCCTCACATTTTAGTTATAGCTCACATGAACTTAACATGAAATAGCATAATAGATTTTAGTACAAGCTGAGACATCAGCTTTCAATCCTGGAAAAACAAAGTTTGATCTCACAAGGGCATTCCATTCGTAAACTGTTCTTATTCACCTAAGACCGCATTTCTCCTCTGAGAATTACCAAGAAAACCCACAGTCTGTACACATATTCATCAGTTCAGTTATGATTTATAGACTATGCATAATAGAAAAATTTGACTCATAAGCAGACTTTCAAAAACATCAGTCAATACATAGATTAAAAAAAGTTAAGGTAAGAAATTTTAAACTAATCTCTCTGTGTCTGAAAGTATTCCTCCTCTTGCCTTCTCAACCCAGAGCACAGTCCACTGCCGATCACTCAGAACTAAAATGTTATTTTAGCAATCACTCATGGAAGTTCTTCACTCTGTGAGGGCAGGTAAACCTTTGCAGATTTTGATGATATCAACAGGTTTCAGACACTCCATACCTACAAACCAAACCTCAAGTCATCAAAGTATTATTCCCAACGCTATTTAATTATTCACTGAATATAAGGGCTGAGTAAGTACAAAGAATGGATGTGTGAAACAGCTTTACTCCTTGATTTTTTTATGTTTTAAGACACCAGTACCAATTTGCCTCTAGAAAATCATCTAGTGTTCTGGTCTTCCTTGTGTATTAACCATAAAAGAGCAAATATTACTGAAATTTTCCATCAGTTTCTTGACACTTACCCTTCCATATCTGTTAGCATAGGACCCTGTAAGCAAGGAATGGAAAATGATGATTGTCTCATCCAAATCCCAAATGAATACTCTCTGTAAAAAGAGAATCAAATCAATGTGTTCCTCTGTGAAGCTGATACTTGAAATGGAAAGTTAAAATTTGAATCAGTAAGTGCACAAATGAGAAAATTGTATTGAAATGTTTATATATTAAAACCATAGTTGCCTTGCCATTTATTTTCAGAACTAACAAGTTTTTTCCAGAATATGGTAATACAATCTGTTAGCTTTTTACTACAATTGCTATTATATCAAATTATTCTGTTAGAACAGAATTATAGTTATTGTCAAATACACATAGCTAATGAGATTGTACAATGTATTATTTTAAAGCCAGATGTTAGATAGAAACTGAAATAAATGAAGAGAAGCCTCTGAAAATTAAATCTTTGGGGTTTGAATTCTGTATTTCCGCAAGTCTTACAAAACAAAGTTCGTGTAACTGCTCTTGAAAATTACCTCTAAAAACAAAATAAAGCAAATAGCTGCTAAGCACTTAAATCCCCTTAATCTATGTTCATCTTTCATGGATTTTAGGCACCTGAAGAAGGAAAATTATGAACTTAGATGGTGCATTTTTAAGAATGCATAGCATCAGTAAATAATTCTTTCACTTACAGCCAATGGAAAGTATGTGTTTTAAATTTGTCCTCTGACCACACACAAAATGGTATTTTAATGAAAAATAAGTGTTCAAATACAAGTATTTTAAATCCTAGTGAGATTGTATTTCCCATGATGACAAATGGGCTAAGCTTTTGGAAAGGAAAAGTAATGCAGTGTGGACACTCATAGCTGTGGTGTGTCATTGGAGATGTGTTCTCAACATAAAGCATGGGCTACTGGGAGGAATGTGAACACAGCATGAGAGAACAAAAACCGCTATTGTGCTAGAAGTGCCTCCTGTCCAAACGCGAAGCTTTTTTTGACTTGCAAAAAGGTTAGTCTTTTATTTTTTATTTTTAACCAAAAGGAGAAAGAAACCCCCAGTATTTTTCAGAGAAAGTAGGTACTCTACATGAAGATGGCTCTTTAGAAGTTACACCTTCCATGAAAATACTGTTAGAAAAAAAAATAAAGGGAGTCCAATGCCACTTTATTTTTGATGTGTCAGTAATAACTTCTCTGTGCAAATTAATGATAAAAATAGAGTCTGTAACAGGTCAAAGAGATCTAATATAATGTACCTCAAGATCAGAGTCAGGTGGTGGTGAAGGATTATTGTTTCTTCTGCCACGTCCACGTGATTTCCCATCTGAACTACGACGCAATCTATCTGAATCTGAATCTTTAATGGGTGTTGATGGACTGTGGATTGTACTGTATTCTGCTGTGGTAAAGAAATTATATGTTTACCTTTCAGTTTAAACTTGAACAACTTACTTGCTTTTTACATGCGACACTAAAACCAGGATGTTCACTAGAGAGTCCTAACTAAAATAATTACATATACAATGGTAAGTGGCAATACTGATACATAAATTAATTAAATCAAGTCCAAGTTATATGTAAAAACAGAGATATAAATTATTTCAGTAAAAAACTAAAGAAGTAAAAAAAATATTAATGCCTTCAAATCATAGAGAAGATCATATCACTTCATAGACAAGATTAAACTCTAAATGAACAATATTAACTGACAGCAGCTTTTTTTTAAAGAACATGCTTTCAAACATGCTTTAAGATAACCATTATGGTGACTGCTAAGAAAAAACATCTGGGTGTAGAAAACAAAAATAACATATAGAAACTGAAAACTTTTCCCAACTGTCTGGTTGCAGACACTTGACTTTTAGGTTACTACATTTGAGCCAGATGAATATAATTATTTCTAAATATGGCATAAAATACAGTTCTTATTTTCCAAGGGTAAGTTCAATTAATATGTTTGAAATATCCATCAACTATGAAGATAAAATTTACAGTATTCTTGAAAGGCTTACTCCACACTGAACTTTTTAATGAGTACCTTCAAGAAAGGATACAATTCTTTATAAACAGTATTGTATGCTAATTATTATGCTTCAGCAAAATTTATTTATAAAAATATTTACTGTTGTTGAACAGGTAAAAAAGAATGATGATTTACATATGTAAGAACATCAAAGTTTTCCTGAAATCATGCTAGTTGGAAGATGTTTTGCTACGCTTAATAGCCACAGGTCCAATAAGAGTGAAGTGCTTGAACATTAACAAAGCAGACACCCAGCAAAAATCTTCCTTCCTAAGACATTTAACTAGAAGTACCATACTCCTCAAAAATGCAACAACAAATTTTTAAATATCTTTTCAAGACTTCCTTTCACAGTCTTAAATTCACAGAGAAAAAATTTTTATTTTGATGGTTATTCTTAATTTTTTTTCCTAAAAAATTTATTTTTGTGAAGGCAGCTGGAATTTTCAGCATAAGCTATATTTATCAATCTCACTTCTCAGTTAATATTAACTACTCTTTAGAGTTCAGTAGATGTGGATATTGTATCAGTATTAATTTTCTTTTTAATCAGCTTAGACCATGGCATTCCAGTTTGAACAGACAGGTATATTTCTCACACAAGTGATTCTTTCTCCTAAAAAAACATCCTGTTGAGGTCAAAGGTTAGATTAAGGAGGAGACTCTGGACATCTGTGTAACACCACATATTCACAGTTACTCAAAATAATAACAGTTCCTTGTGCTGAATGAAAGGAAAAGGTCTTGAAATTCTCATGCTCCGCCTTCAAATCTACACTTAATGGAAATTAGTATATATTATATATTTTACATTATACTTTTACCTAAGTATCTCAGGCTACATTAAACAAAACAGAACAACAAGTTAAGATGTAACTCAAGGTAAAACAAAGATTCTTTAAAACAGACCTGTACCTAAAAAAGTGATTCTGTGTACGTGCCAATCTAGCCATGTCAGTCTACGTAAGTAAAGTCAGAGGTTTAAATGTTGAAGACCACGTACATTGCCATAATATTTCTTGTTTTCAATGACAAAGTACACTTCAGAATATTTATTTAAACTATTTAAACTTCGAATGCTTTGAATTGCTCTTTCACCTACTGTACTTAAACATACATAAGAAATCATAACTCGGCTAGTATAAATTTTCTCAACCTTTTAAACTTAAATGAATTTGCTGCACTTATTATTTTTATTATTAAAAACCTTAATAAAAAAAAAGAAAAAATAAAGAAAACAATGCACAGGAGCCTTGAAATAAATTATAGCCCCATAAAATAAACAGACCAGAATTTCTTCAACAGGTGAATTGGCCAATGATGTTTTAAATATGTGGTCTAAAACTCACATGTAATGAAATATTGCATGTCCTATTGATTAATTTAAATTAGGGTTGCTCTTGGTCTCTGACAATGTTTTTAGGAGTCTGGCTTTAGATCCCAGTCTTTTAAATTCTTCTCACAGATGTGATACACCTAAAAAGTTTAAGTGTTAAACTTGAGGTAGTAGTAACAATAGTAAATGAAACAGGGAACAGATAGCATTGAAAACATATAAACAAAACTTCATTACAATTAGAACCAAGAAAAACTACAAGAGTGAGCACACAGAGCACAGCATGGTGAGGGCAGGGAAGAAAGTCTGCTTGTAAGAGCCATCCGGCTTTCCATTTTTGCAAACACCTTCATTTAAGCATACTACATTCAGAATTTTCGAACACAGGGCTACAAGTTTGGGTGGAGAATCATTTCCATCTCCCCTTCACATGTGCAAATCATCTGTCTGGATGGGCTAGATCCTCACCTGACAGAAGGACCCCCCAGCCCTACCTTGGGAACCCAAGGCTGGCTGGGCACACCTTAGCCCACCCTTCTTGGGGCCACTGTATCTGCATCCTACCCAAGAAAGAGTTGTCTGTCTCGCTCTTATGGGTCTCCAGGACACCTACTATGCTGCTTTAACAGCCATGCCATTAAAAACAGAACATCCAACTGCAGCATTCATTACAGCAACGTACGTTCAACCTGCGAAAGCAGGGAAAAAAATTATTCCCTTCATTGTATTTGCAGGCATTTGAAGACTGTTCTCAGATCTCCATTGCTGTTAGGTTAACCCTTCCCTGACTTATCCTTTTTTCTAGGTTCTGATTATCACTCTGTATGGTGTCTCCAAACTGGATACAGCAACCCAAAGCAAAGTCAAGCAAAGCATTACTCCCCATGTCCTGCAGGCTACCTTCCCCTGGACACCACCTGGCAGGAGACAATTCACATTTTCTGCAATATTTTCAATAAATGTTAATGTCAGGATCCCTAGATTATCTCCCAAGAAGGAAGTGATACCTAAGTGGTCATTTCTCAAAGACCTGGCCAAATATGGCACATGAACTGAATACACAACATTGCTAATACCTAGAGCTTCTGAGCCTACTCAGACCAGTCTGTTATGAACAGTGTCACAGATGGCAGTAACCAATGGGGGGACATGTGACATCATGTGCAAGAAACTTACTCCGTGTAAGTAAAGGAAAACCATATCATGTACTCTTTGGATTAAGGTCATTCAACAGGGCAGCCTCTGTGCGCATGGCTGGGTTACCAGCTCACTGTCCAATGGTCACTCTCAGGTCCTCATAAGGAAACCCAATTAAAGAATCCAGTATCCAGCTGAGCCCTGAGCCTTGACAAGCCCAAGCCCTGACAAATTCTGGAGCAAGAAAAACAACAGCGGCTGAGGGTACTCGATGTGCCACTAATATCTGGAGTACTGAGAGCAGTCTGCAGGGAAAGGTAGAGTCTGGAAGGAGCTGCCAACATTCCCCATCCCACATTTGTGCAGTTCATCATTCCGGCCTAAATGTATACCTCACACCTGCTCCTATTCAGATCACATCTCCATTTTTTGAGTTCTCATCCCGTCTCCAAAGAACTCACAGCCCCTCTCAGCGTGGTGTCATCTACATATTTAATAGGCAAACACATTCTGTTCCGTCATCTAAATGATTAATGAAAATGTGGTCTGATGCTAGGCCCGAGGCAGACACTGAGGAATGCTGCTGTAGCCATCCTTCTGTCTTAACAGAGAGCTCTCACTGACTTCTCTCTGGACGTGGTCTCCTAAACAGCTTTATATCATTCTGCTGCAGTTTCTGCTAGACTGCTTTAGCCTAGTTTGCTTATAAGATTGTTAAATGAAAAGATTTAACTGTCAGGGCAGCAAAAGCTTTGCTAAAGTCAATCTATATAGCCACAAAACAAGTTATCGTTATACCCATTATTCTACATTAATTGATAGGAGGAGGTTAATTTGTTCAACCTCAGCTGACTTCATAGTACAAACCATTTTGTAATACTGGCCCTGGGAAATGACTATGTCTCTAAAGCATTGAATTTAATTTTATCCTGTTCTTAAACATCAGAAATACAGAAACGCAGGAGAAAACCCAGCCCTCCACAAAATCACGAGTGGAATATGGGGTGAGAATCAGCTCTCCACTGCCTGTCCCAACACTAAAGCAAGCTCACCAAAGGAAGCTGGCAGCAGTCAGGTTAAACACAAGAAGGAGGAGTTCAGATAAAAGCTAGGAGATTTGCGGCACATTTTGCCAAAAAATGCCAGACTCCCAAAAGATTACAATGGTTCAAGAGGAGCCTGAAGATATTCCTGGAAGAGAAGCATACAGGGGTGCTACAGCCATGCCACATGAGCAGGTTGGGTCTACGGGACCGAACAAGGTGGCAACGGCCCCAGGCTTCACTGCCTGTTTCTGGGAAGTCATTTCAGTGTAGGTCCAGCCTGAGCATCAGTGTAGTCTCCTGAGCATTCTCAATAGGGGCTGGAAGAATTAGGAGCTGTCCTGAAAGACACTTTCTTGGTTAGTTTTGTCCGGAAGGACACCAGCTGGGTGCTCTAGGACTGCTCTGCTGAGCCAAAGCTCTGCATCAAAGCAGCCTCCTGCTCCAAATTTAAATGCTAATGTAGGCACACCCTAAACATACAAATGACAGCAGCTTTGAAAATCCCCCGAGATGAAAATACCTGGAAGCTGGAAAAGTGCTTAGGGCAAGTCTTGCAGAAGCTTAGCCTATCCTTGCAGCTCCCGGGGCGTTTGCTGATGGCCACTGCGGCAGGCAGGTACGGGGCTGGTTGATCCAATGGTCTGGACCAATACAGCCATTACTGTGTGTTGCATATGCCCTCACAAAATTGTACTAATAATGTAGGAACAGTAATTCTTCTGCATTCATTGAGAGACACAGAAGTTAAGATCTCTCTGCTACCGAACCTCTCTGCACTCTGCCCCGGGCAGACACCAAAACATTACAGCTTGTTTCTGCTTCACACACTCAGAGTTCCCTCTTCCACACCTTGACCAAGTGTAATAGACCCAACCTTGACTTCTCTAGTCAGTCAGAAAAACACTTTAAACCAAGACTCTATAAATGTATGCCTCTTTTTCCAGGTGTGACTGATACCCCCTGCTCCTGACCCCTGGTAGTAACCCCTGTACTGTAAGCTGACACCAACCCAGACAAAAACTACACATAAGTGTGAGGAATAAAAAATGTTTACATTCTGGTTTACCTCAGATACATGAGCCATACTTTAGCATACTTTTCCCTATGCTTCAAGGCACCGTATTATTTCAACTTGACATAATACTTCATAAGCATATACCTCCCTGTTATACATCATTGTGGGCAGTCTCGATGGTTTTATCACACAGCACAATTTTCCATCATCTCATAAATAAGACTACTTTGATTACTTATGAATGGATAATACAGCCACAGAGACACCATTGGCAACACTATATTCTGTAATTCCTTTCTGTTTGTTATGGAAATCCCCCCATAAATTGCTGTATTTTCTTGCTATCGATTTCAATGTATTACACAGCAACAGTATCAAATGAGGAATCTGGGGAAAACTAGCTATCCCAGAAATCCCAAAATCAAGTCTATCTCTACGTAAATCTCACTGGCTGTGTGGGTAGAGCTCTTGCTGTTGACAAAGGCATTGCAAATTTCATAAGACTTTTTCTCTACTACACTGAAAGGGTATGCAAAAAAGAGTAAACGCACATTATCAAAGTAATCATATCTCATGTCACAATGTAAATCACACAGGCGAGATGGGCCTAGGATAGCTAGAACAGTCAAATGTCTCTGCAAGTAGGTATGCACAAATATTTTCCATTTTGATTGTGCCCAGATTAATGGTTTCCCCTCAAATTTTATACTTAATTTTGAATAAAGACCTTAAATCCTCAGGCCTGATTTATTTCAACTCCTGCATAACAAAATAAAAATATAAGATACAAGTAGTTTGAATATGTCGGTCTCATGCTATGATTTTCTTACTTTTGCATAAATAAAGCTAAACACAAAATTTCACGAGCACTATACAAACTTCTTCCTTTACTCCTTACATAAAACTGAAGCAGGATGAAACAAGGCAGCAGAATCACACAGGTATTTGAGGATTTTTCTTTTTTTTTTTACTTTTCTATAAAAAATGTGACTACTACACTAGCAGTAGTGTACTACCATGCTAGTAGTAGTGAGTAAAAGTCCTAAGTATTGGAAGAAATATGATAACGCATGCTTGCAGGATCACAGAAAGATGTCTTTAGTACTGCTTTGACAAAATGTCAAAATCTGCACCTTATGAAACAAATATAAGGTTTGTCTGTTGAGGACTACTATTATAAACTTGACAGAAACCCTTAATAGTCTGTTTAAAATATTTGCAAAAATGCCGATTTATTTCAAGGCTTGGGTGACTTCTTGATTTAGCATTGTATATTCAAAACAACGACAAAATATCATATTAAGAGTGTATCTTCTATATAACAGTATACACTAACTATGTATGACAACAACTATATTAACAAGCCCTGCAGTGGTCCAGACTGTTCCCTCCAACTTTCAATGTTGAAGAAAAAAAGCTGAAGCATAATGGGCCCATAGTGCCACTCTCCATTGTAGGCATTTCTTCCTTACTCATTATTTATTCTTTCAAATAATTTGAAATTACTGACACTTTTGATGCTCCTAAAACCAATGATGAATATCCCATTTATCTATTAAAAAAAGTCTATTTAAAAGTGCATCAAGTTCTTAGCCTCAACATATCTTGTGACAGTGAGTCAGGCTATATATTGCTGGATGCATCGCAAAAGAGTTAGAAGTTGTACCTTGTTAACATAAAACCAGGAGAAAAGCAAAACCAGTGCTCTACTTTGCCATTCATTATTGCATCCAGTCTAATTCCTGTTTCTTCAGAATTTTCATTGAGTTTACTTCCCACATAAATATATGCTCTAGATTTACTTGTCACTTATATCTATGAAAAAAAGCAAACATTAAAACACCAATAACGTACTGTGAATACAGCAGTATTTGTTTCCAAACAGCTATTAGTGAAAACAAACAGCTATTACTGAAAAGTTGCCTATATAGTCTATTTGCTCTGTTTCACTTCCTTGCCTCTAATTTAGTGTTATGAAATATAAGAAGTAACTGTAAAAGTAGCTTTTCATTTTCCAATACTAAATATGATACAGTGTTCAAGCAAAAAGAAGTTTAGTCTTTAGAGCAAAATGATGACTCACGGCTGACAACAATTTTTGTTGCTAGCACTGCCCTTGTGGGGTTTTTGTTCTGCACTGTGAAGTATGTCAGCAATATGAAAAAAAACTTCCAGTAATATTTTAAACATACTTATTGCAGAAACGAAGAAAACTGGGAGATTAAACCTCAAGAATAATGACAGTCTCTCTCTATGCGAGAAACACTTTAATAAATTGTAAATACAGCATCATATGAATACAGTATCATATTTGCACAAGTGTCTGTGTAAATCCAGCTTTTGTCTAAGCAATGCTTGAAATGGCATGAATCTTCTGCATCCACAACATCCTGCAGCAAGAAGCTGCACAGCTTACTTATACACAACATAAAGAAAGACTTCTTTTTGTTCACTCTGAACCTACTTTATTGAATTTGAGTATTGGAATGGAGACTGAGTTTTAACTTGCTAGTCTACTTTTACCATTTTTTATCATTTTAATTATTATTACTTCTCTCACATACTACAGCTCACACAAAAAATCAGCATCTCACTGTTCATACCAGGGATAATCTACTCAAGTATGGACGAAAGCTCACCCCAGAAGGAATCTAACAATCTGTTGTTATTCTGATAAAAATAATTTTCTTCCATTAAGTGAAAGTCAGAAGTCTACAAGTGCAAAAAAACCTTTGAAAATTCTTACTTTTGAACTGAAACAAAACGTCCAATTAAATCAGAAACAAAGCACATATTAAAAATGTGAAATGTCATACTGAGATTAACTGTTCTGTTTAACTTCTGATTATGTCACTAGCAAAAATACTAGCAAAAAAGCCTTTTGTTCACAAGAATATCACATTAATTTGTACATCTGATTTATGGAGACAGGGACTATCAACTTCTGTGCAATCAAGAGTACAAGAAATTTTTCAGATCCACAACAAGAAGAGAAAGAAGAAACAATGAGCATTGAAAATCTCAGGTTCTTCTGCAAGAATCCTGGATTGCGTGGCAAAAACGTCCACATTTAACTAGGAACTGTGGGAAACCATAAAAGGATTATATTATATTTGGACAAGGAATTAAATATGTTTTAAGTGAAATTATCTGAGCTTTCTGAGTCTGCAAAACTCCACTAAAAATGTCACAAGAGCACATAATTACCTTCTCTCTTTTCACATGTTTCTTACCAGACTCTTCTGTTTCACTTACTGGCCCAATTTCATAGGAAACACCTATGCCTGTCAAATTATTCTGGTGCCTCTAAAGTCTGAAGGCTGTTCTGTGCTTGTCCTGGCATAGTTCAGAACTGCACAGATTACATGGTTTTTTAAAATATAGATGATGTCTAGGAATATCAATAACCACTAAGAACAGCTGCAATTCAGCAGCTGGAGCCCATCCTACTAAAGGGATAGGTAGCTAGTAGTAGCCTCATGTGACGGCCCTGCACAGCTCCTCACCAGCTCTCATATGCAGCGTTCCAGTTGTGGTAGAGAATCAGCAGCCTAATGTGCCCAGATGTGGCAAAACTGGTGACAAATCTGACTACTTGTAACTAAAATTCGGTTAGTTAACTTCTTTGTTCTGTGTTTTTGACCCAGCTGTTAATTTCCTTCTCTCTGATATGCCTTTCACTTATCCCCACTGATCCCATTTTTCTTTAACCCCAGCTTTACTTTGTTTTCCAAGCATACTGTGCATGAGCTCAACTGAGGCTTTGCAATAAGCTTCAGCAAGAAGAAGGTAAAAAACTTTACTGTCCAAGGGGAAATGGCAGGCACAGCACTGGATTCGCTGACTGGTCCTTCCCTTCTACCAGGGTTGAAGGCTTGTGAAGCAGCAGAATGTTCTCACCTAATTTTAACCTAGGAACCCAACACTGGGTTGTCAGTCACCTCAAACTGCTCTCATACCAGTGGACAGCTTTGGCACCTCAGGATTTAGACTGTCATTAAACTGAACTCTAAACAGAGATACTCATCTCTCTCCACTCAGTACAAGAGCGTGAATGGGCTTGATCCTGACTTCAGTGCATAAAGACAAATGCGTAAAGATAAATGGAGAAATCTCGGTCTAGCCCTATACCTTCTGCGAATGTGACCGTGTTGGTGAAGGGAAACAGAAAGACGGCTTCCATCAGCTCCATCTAATCGAGAGTGGCCCACAGCAGGTACTTTCCTAAACAGGTCCCTGCCTGTGGCACAGGTAGCCAGCCCAAGATAACCCCGTAAATACATTAAGAGTTGTTATTTGCAAACCATTTGAAGGAATTTTTTCAGAACTGTTAAATCAGTCATAAGTATCGCAGGGAAAGAGCAGTCTTAGCAATGCCGGAGGAGCTGTGCACATGTCCAACGTATAGTTAAGCAAGCAGTGATAGGGCACCCATGGACGTATAGTTTTCAATACGTGAAAGCATAAACTAGAAGAGGCTTAGGAGCAGGACCCATCCATGACAAAGGCCACCAAAATCTTTCAAATTTTTACACAAAACTTTCATAACAAAAGTGTGGACGATATGAGGGAGAAAAGAAAGACTTCTTAAAAAGGAACTGATAGAAAAATTTTGTCCAGGTTTATAGAGCACAGAAAACTATTTAAATAAGACAACAGCTTTTAAGCCACTAAGTCTGAGCTTGGGAAGAATATACCTCCTCTCTCCATATATGTGTTTACTGTTGCTTTAAGGAAGTATCAACTACTTAAAAAAAACCGTACACAAAAGTTTTGCAAAAGATCAAGACCCAGATAATACAACAACTTAATTTCAGTATCTTGATGAAAGCCAAAACTTGATCACATTTGTTTTCTGGGGTAAGAGGAACCTACTGCTTCTAACTGAAAAAGAAAAGCAAACAAACCCACATGAAAACACCCCCCCCCCCAAATTAAAAACAAAGTCAAACCCAGAGTAATTATGCAGACTCCAATACACATCCATATATTCTAAAAGCCACAGACTTCAACATGCATTCATATATTTAGAAAGATTCCTTTCTCAAACACATTGCACACGTGATTTTGTGTATATAAACGCACACAGCAGCTGTATTTTAGTCCCTACTTACTTTCAGCAAATGTACCAAAAGAGACAACACTGCATACATTTTCTTCAGGTACACACTCATGCAGAAAAGCAACTGAGTCCTAGCAAATAATATTAAAGCTCACATTGCACATGCAAGATCAGTCACATCAAGTACTTCAAGAAATCTAAAACCAACCCCCCCCCAACCAAACTTCAAAACAAAACCTCCTGATAGCATTGCCAAATCATAGCTGCTTCTTACCGCACTACTGAGAAACACATCTGCAACCTTGGACTTTCTGACAGATTTCAAATTTCTGCCATCTACTAACTACTGACATGCTTGAACTGTTAAAAAATGTTTGTGGGTTTTTTTTTTTAATAATGGGAAAAGTATTTTTCACCCCTCATTTCCAAAAACAGCTGGAGCAGTTTGGCATAAATGTTTAAAAAATATCTCTTAACTAGTAAAGGACTGCCAAATTCCAGCAAGAAAGGTAAAATGACTGGGAAATAGGACAAGCAACCGAAAATCTTTTCTTAAAATGGAAACACTTGTGCAATTTTAACTCCCCATTACAAGCATTATTATGTCCTCTGAAAGTGAAAAACACAAAAGCACTCTTTGAAGTGGACAGTCGGGCTATGGTCTGAAGGCCTCTTGATTTCACTCTTAAGAAAAATCAAAGGAGTTCATCTTAATGAAGACAGAGCTTAAAAGCATCAGGTTCTGGTTTAGTGTACAGCCTTTCCCATATCCCTCAATTTTTAACACAAGCATTTTACAAATAAATAGAAACAACTTGCACTTCACACAACCTTTAAAACTTTTACTGATCCCCGGGTTTCTTTAGTCTATTTTCTGTTAGAATCTGTGCAAGACGTGCCACAGGCTCAGGATTAAGAAATAATAATAAAAAAAATCAGTGACTACACAAAAAAAAAAATCCAATTCAATCCCCTTTCAACTTACAAAAATGTGCCTCATAGGGACCATAAAACCCATGTAATTACCTGCTGCAGGATCTGTAACCGCTTGACTGGTGATGCCAGATGGTGGTTCTTGAAGCTGGTATGTTGCATTTGTGGAGGGTGTCGTTGGGCTGGTGTTGCTGTTTGTCATGTAATGTGAAGGATATGGTGAGCTATTATAATACTGTGCATACTGCCCCTGGCCAAAACTGGGATAAGAGGGATACTCCTGCAAGACAAAAAAGCAACTGAATAGTCCATCAAAGTTTTGCTACTTTTTAGTATAAATTCCAAAATATAACTACAAACACATGTCAGACTTTCAGCACGTATGCTGCAGGACCTAAAAATGCAAAGCAGTAAAATGAAATCTGAATTATGCATAATTTAGTATGTCTTCTCATAAAATAGTTTATTAGACACAGCACTGAAGATGTGTGAATAAGAACATTAACCCCAGACAGTTCTACTATTGGAAGATGACAAATTGAAGAATAACATCTATAAACATTAGTTTAACTTGAAAGGATGCTAATTTATTTCAAAAAGCTATTTGAGGGTTAGATTTTTTCAGTGGATGAGATTCTAAGTTTGCCAAAGTTTCCTCAACTCATATTTACAAATTTACCTGCTGTGAGCTATTAAATCCAGTAGAATTTGTGAGTGAATTATTTCCCGCATATATTCCTGATGATGTTGTAAAACTGCTGCCTGAAATGAAATGAAAAATTATGTGAATGACTAAAACATGGTATCAGAAAATAACTTCCATCATGTAATTATATCATAAGGATATGGCATATTTGTAATATTTCCCATATGTTGACCAGTTTGGTTGTCATCAGCTCTGTAACATGTTAATATACGGAAAGTGATAATTCATCGTTCCTACACCCCATGTTTTGTTACTGCAATAAAAACAAAACCTTGAAATTTAGACAGGAATTTGGAGCCACCTCAGATCTGATTGAATATTAGGCTATGCCACCCCTCTGACTAATACCCAGCACTGGGGAAATAATGAGGTTTTCTTTACTTCCAGTTTTTGTTGACAATGCTGTCTTCCCTCACTGAAGCCCATTGGCTCCATTTCTCCTCCCACCTTCAAGAACCAGTTTCTCTCCTCTCCCTGAGACTCAGCCCCTCTCTCAGGAACAGCAGAAGCTGTAGCTCCCTGCACCAAATGGCTCACCCTGATTGCAAAGCCATTAGGATTTGCTCATCAATCATAGACAGCCTTGGGCTGCAAACCTTCTTTTTTGATAGTCTCCCAGGCATGAAACAAGGGAGAAAAGTACACCTCTGAGAAAGAAGTCCCAAGATTGAATTCAGCCCAGAGAGACTGAATTACTGCCTTTACCTCCCCCCTCCCCCCCGTTCACGAGCCACCAAAAATAGACAGATGGGGCTCTTGTTTAATACCTAACCTGAGAAGCTGTTCCACTAAAAGGGCAGCAACCCCCTTTCAGCTGTTTTGCCCTTTTTGGTTATAACCCAGGAGTGACATAGCCACCAGCTGAGACATATGGATGTACAGGGTGAAGCTACATAAGCCACCAGAAAGTCTGTAATGAGGCAACCTATTGAACTCGTCCAGCGGGAGAGCACCAGCCAGTGAGAGCTCCCATTAGAGCGTACGGGTTGTTTACAGCCTCCCTCGCCGCCGAAACCTGCCTTAGTGCAAAGATATACCGAGACCTTGGGAGCAAAAGCTTGCAGGTGAGCAAATGAGGCAACGAGGGGTGGAAATCAACAGGGAGCAAGGCACACGGATGCGCCGATCCTCTGATGCATCTGACACAACTCAATTAGCAACAAAATCCTATGCAGCGGTTACTCATTGGGAAAAGCGACGTTTCTTGCAACTCCAAACAGCGAGGAATGCAGGCAGGGCTGCATGCTTACTACAGCCCCTGAAGGGCATTTGTGAGCTATTTACTTTTTTAAATAGAAAAATTCAAATCGATAGGTATCCTAGCTGTAAGAAGTCAGAAGGAAAGATACTTAAATGTTTTGATTGCAAAAGACACATAAAAGTTAAGCCTCAAAGCAGGAGATGTAAAGTACAATAGCAGTGGGAGTAAAAGATGCAGCTTAAACTCAACATGTGATAATGACTGTAAACATTTCTCTTGTATTTTCTATCAGTGCAAAAGCTCTGTGGTTGTTGAAAGATGCTACTAATCCTGTGAACTAAAATCAGATTACTTCAGCAGAAGAGCTGACATCCAAGTTTAGCAGATAGTACAGATAAACAGTACTAATGAGAAAAACATGTTGTTTTAAAATTTAATTTAAAATTGGAAAACAGATGTTATTTTTTATTATAACAAACCCCAGAGCCAAAATACAGCTGAAAAATATTTTAAATTGCAAAACTTTGAAATGCTATTTTATTTCTAAGAGTGCTTTGGCTGGAAGAATCTAAGTCACTGTGTCTCTTTTTATTTCTGTAGTTATTTCTGAGTGATGCAGTAATACATTCAAACACAGGTTTTATAGGTACACGGTTTGAGCCGTTCTAAAAAGACATAAAAGGCCTCTCATAGTTGTAAGAAAAAAAAAAAACCAAAACAAAACACACCAAAAACCCAAAGCTTTTTTTGAGGAATACATTACCTTTCCACAGAAAGTTTGGCAAACAATTTGCAACAGCAAATGAGAAAAGTAATTACATGCCAGCCAGCATCTCTCCCTCTCAGACAAAGACACACATACTAACATGCAGATCTCTCTCTTTCATCTCATGGTCAGCACTGGCTCCTATGGAGGAGGGGTAGGGGTCTCTTAGACCGTAACAAACATGAAGCAGGTTTCTCAGAAACGGCTCTGTGGGCCACCCAGAACTACTGGCCTAAAGTTGTTTTTTAAATACTGCAGGTTTTGCCATTTGTTTTTTAAATACTCAGCCACAGCATACCATAGAGCTGCTGTCCTGCCTGAGCTGAACAAACACAAAAATAAAAATCTCTACGAAATGCATGAGATTTATTGCCCCAAGTTGGGCAGCTATGTAGCTTTAAAATGTGATAAAAGCTGTAAATTGCAGGTCAAAGGTCTATTTTGCAAAGAGCGCGGACCCACATTAAAGCTGGGAATCCCAGTCAGTGTCGGAAGACGGCCGGACCCTGCTGGGACCAGGGGCGGGCTCCAGGCACGGAGCTCGCCCCCATGCCTCGGCGAGGTGCAGGTTGGGGTCCTCCCCTGGGTATTGGCCACAGCAGTCCATTTGCTTTCCTAGCTCAGCCTCCTTGCCATGGGCTATGTCTATCATCAGGGTACAATGTATGTGGCAGAAGTTTAGTGCAGCTCTCCTGGGAAAGCCTAAGTCGGCCAGATGGGCTATTTAAACTCAAAGGTTTCTTCCGTTTGCTTACAGTGTTTAAAAATCCTTGGCAAACTCCCCCTTGTTGTCCTAGTAACTGCTTGGCCATCCAACACAATATTTTTAGACTGTATAATAATAACCAAATACCTTAACGTTTACTTTTTTATGGTTGAATTCCCAAACCAATTGGCTAGTATATTCTCAAACATCGCAGTCTTGGTAACTGTAACAATGCTGGTGGTGCTCATCACGAGTCTAGTCCCTTCCAGCGGTAGGATACTCGGGCTCAGAGTAAAAGCCAGGCTCGTATCGCAATCAAAGGATACTCAGGAAGGCAGTTGCAAATGGAGCTCTTCCCTTGGCATTTCCCCTGGTCCTCCTCCACTCCATTTATCCTCACTGAGCAATCCCTATAACTCTGCCAATATAGGAACAACAGCCCATTCCCACAGCCATTAGTCATGTAAGTGGTCTTTCAACATCTATGAAGCAACTTATATGAAAAACAGCTTAGGGAACATACTCCTTAAAGTAAGGGTGGGGAGGAGTGGGGAGATGGGGTGGCAGAACCACTTCAGTCCTCTTCCCATCCTCTCCCCTCCACATCCCGCCCCGTTAAAGGGATGATAAATTTGTAACAAACAAAAATCTAGTTACCAGAATAACCTTAGCAAGCAATCACAGGCAGCGATTTTCCTCAGCATTTCCAAAAGTTGGCAGTCTCTCCCTCTGCTATTGTTTGGTGACTAATCACACTGTAATTTTAGCAGGGTCAGGAAAAGCACTGGGTTTAATTGGCTGCACACGCACCGCCAGGCAGCGCCTTTACATTGCAGGGAGACATTCACCCCAGGGAGAGGAACCAGAATAACTCCAAAGCTTTTGAGCACAAGGTAACCCCACTCAGGGAGCACAAGCAAGAAACGCCCTTTACTGCAGGCGAGAATGCCAGCAGGGACTGGAGCACGCTGTCATGTAATGCTCCATTGCAAAGTAGGTTGTGGGAGCCATCATCTCCATTTAGCAGCTCCGCAGCCACATGCAGAAGAGGAACACCTACTGCAGGCTACGACAAGGCTGAAGCTGCATCCTGTCCATATACTACTAGAGGGGAAAGGGAGAATAAACTTATTTCCGCCTCTGGAGGTTTCTGCACAAACGACTGAACAGCAGCAGCACTACCCCCATCTTCCGTCAAGAGAATCAACTTTGTCCTTAAATAATAGTTGAAATTATGAATAGGTTCTCCTTCCAAAATTAAATGAGGAAAGGGAAACAAATGTTCCTTTTTACTTTTAACATCTGTTCAATCAAAAGAAAGAATTAAGTCAACTTAAAGTTGTTTCAAATTCAAAAGTTAGCCTAATGAAAACATCAAAAAGATATATAATCTCATGTATAGTACAGATATATACTGTCAACATTTACTGCAAGAAAGACCTGTTCAGCAATGTGATTCTTTTCTACTTATCTTCAAACAACTCCACGAACATTTTCATTTGAAATATTCTTCTTATTTCCATTCCTATGGTCTCTAAGGTTTCTGTAGGAGACCAGTCCTTCCCTCACCCACCGTTCATGAGCACAACAGAAATTACATACACACCATGGGGACCCCCAGACTCTGACGTGTGGCTCCTCTGCCCATGGCAGACAGTCAGCGATCTCCTGCCTTCCACGGTGAACAGCTCACAGCCCAAGCATGGCACAGCTGGAGCAGAACCCGGAATCAGACACCCTCCTTCCCCCAGCCCTGCAGACAATACTATCCTCAAATCAATGCCTCTGACCCTCCTCTCATTATGGCTTCACATCTGGGTCATCTTTAACACATTTCTTTTGCAGAATACTTTTAGATCCTCGCCTTTCAATGTGTACAGCTGAAATGCTTTCCAAGACCTTACTGTTCCATCTCTTGACAACTGTCACCCTTTCATGACCTTGACAGTTCTGATCTTATACACATTTTGCATATTGTAGAAAACAAAGCAATACCTTTATGACAGACCTCTATGTAGCCCATTGACTGAGTCCCAGCTTTGCTCTACTAATGCCAAAATTCACTGCTTACTCCTAAAATTTTCCAGCAAGCACTCCCTCACATTATCCCATGCTGCTCCCCCTTTCCTCCCTCCATTGAATGATTTCCCATAGACATCTGCAAAACTACTTCACTGTCCTCCCTACAATCCCTTTTTATTGACATCCCTCTGCTCTGTATCTTACAAAACCCCCCATCTTTAGAGTTGTTAGATAACCAATATGGGGTGACAACTGTTTATTATGCCTAAACAGTGTCAGCTTTATTGTTCCATTAGGCCCTCCTAACTTAAGTATTTTATTTCAGCCTCCAACTTCTACGGGCACTATATTTTCATTTGGCTGCGTAAGTTAGCACAACAGGATCCCGATACATGACTGTGGCATGAAGGCACTACTGCAACAGATATTATAGGCAACACAGACATAATTTTTCAGTAACTCTGTTTCCTACCAACCATGAATTACCAGTTCCTTAAAAGCTGGAATGTCATACCAGGAGTTCCTCATAGCTGCTGCTGGCAAGCATTTTGAGCTGTCTCCTACAGAGAGGTAGGGTTTTTTTCGGGGTGGTGGCAGAAAGGGTATGTGGGTTTGTTTTTTTGTTAGTGTGGCTATCTGCAGAAAGCAAAACCAATAACCCGGTTACAGTTACATTTACTCTGATGAGTAGAAGATCACCACTATTCTGCATGAAGATGAAAGATTGCATACTACTCTTACACTATCTTCCTCTTATTTGTCAGAGCACACTACAAATAAGCAATACTTCAGACGTCAGATGTTCACTTCTGCCCTATGGAACTACTCAGCACACAGTTCAAAAGGGAATTAAAAAAAAAAACCAAAACCCAACTCTCTTGTGTCTGAGTGAAGGACTGGATCAATATACCCTTAAAGTCATGAAACAAAAGCCTACCCTCATTCACTTGGTCTCTGAAAGCACTTCTGCCTGAAGACATTTCATGGAGTGTTTATATGATGGAGCACAGTTTAAATGGAGCGTGATAATAATAAGGAGAGGTGCTGAACTTTTAGAAAATGTCGTCCAATTCTGTGAGCGATCACTTGTTTCAACAATTCTAAAATCTGCAACACACCTGATTTAGACTGTCCAATTCAGGGGTGAATAGTCCTGCAGCAGACATCCAAAAGTAGCTATTTGTAGTAAACAAAGATATTTTTTTTTATTTTCCCTTAAAGTGGTGAAATCCAGAAGCAGGCACACCCAGCAACTTCCCAGTACCGAAGGGGAAAAAGGAATTGGGAAAACAAGGTGGAAAGATATTACGTAAACTAAACAGGCGAGTAAGGCTACAAAATATAATTGATAATAATAGCCCACACATACAAAGACTTACAGCTTTTAAATAGACTTCAAAGAAACAGACTTCAATCATTACTTAGCTACCTCCACAGCTGCAGTAGGTATTTTTATCTTCTTCTCCCTCCCAAACACACTCAGGTGTCAAATTATATTTGGCACTTCCTAAATTCATAATCCTGACACGTTTTCCAGGACTTGCTTTGTCACATTCGCTATTTTTTAATCTACTGCTATTCGGAGACACATTTTTACTGTAATAACACTACAACACTTCATTATTTAAAAATTAACAAAGCGAGAGATCTTCCAAGCTGCTGAGAGCTGGCCCGTCACTGCTCTCAGCAAAAGCAAGCATCGTTTCAGCTCCAGCTGCAGTAATATCAGAGGTAAGTTATCAAGCAAACATTCGTTTTTACCCTAGAAATGTAAAGCAATAAGGAGAAAAAAAACAAAACCATAACATTAACTGTGTCTAATTAATGGTAATATCTGTTTATACAGACCTTGCATTTGGTAGCTATAGGGAGCCTGTCCAGGTTGAGGTGTGCTAAAGCTGGCACCGTAGCTTAGAAATCCTGTCTGTCCAGGTGACTGTGACTGTGCCAATCCACCTTCTGTCTTGATGCCTGCCCACAATGCACCTAAATCAGTTAGTGACAGCAAATCTATTTGTTCATATTCAAACAGGGATGGAAAAAAAATCACTTAATTAACAGCATTTTTAACATATACCTATTATTGCATGCATGAGAGAATGAATATCAAGAGCATGCACAACTGAACAGGGTAAGGGCAGTCTAAAAGCACACATAAAACTGAAGTTCACCAGGGAGAGGTTAAATTCAAAACTGTGTTTCCAGTAACTGCAAAAGAAATTTATACATGAACAGGAAGTTGCATTATTCCTTTTTTCCTTTCCTGCCAGAGGCTAACTTTTCCATATATTCATGACATTTCACAGGGGTAGATTAGCAACTTTATATGATTTTAATGAAGCACAGCATAGCCAAGCTCTCCTGCCATCTACCCATTAATGACATAACTGAGATTTGCATTGTATAGTATTCATACATGAAAATTAAATGGCTCTGAGTGCAATGGCTTTCTAAGGAATTAGAAGTGGATAAAGAGAACTAGCAGCATTAAGTGTAGTGATGATTTTCAAAGCTAATTAAACACTATAGGAAGCATTCAGTCTTTTAACAAATAAATACCTACTAGACAGGAACTATTCCTGAAGCAGTCTCCCAAACTGGGAAAAATATAGCAGAAAATCAGTAATCTGCACTGACAGGGAAATCCATTACACATCACATTACCCTCTCATTTCCAAATTTATTAATAAAAGAATCTAAAGTCCAATTAAATGAATGGCTTGCCTCCCAACTTCAGTGATTCTTCCCCTAATTTGTAAGGCAACAAGCAAGTAAATACCAGCAAGTGAAACACTGAGGAAATGCACACAATTCAGCCTCTGTCTCTTAGTTTTAATTATAAGGTTGTCCCAACATGAACTACCATTTAAAAATAATTATAGACAAAGCAATGGAAAAGTAATACAATACTCTTAGGTTTCACTGTGGCATTCAGTGATACCTCATTGTTCAGAAAGCACTGTTATTTGAACTGAATTAACTAAGTGTGAATTGGTAACATTCCTTTGAAAATGACTGTTAATCTAAGTCCATTTCCTGGTTGGATTTTTAAAAAAATAATATTCAACAATGTTTGAAGGTAGGAGAGGGCTGAGAAGTTACTGTGTTTGCAAAACTTCTTCAATATCTCCCTATGTACAAACGGCAGCATATTTTCTTCTGCCATTTAAATAATTATTTTTCAACTGCTGTCATTAATTACCCTTAATTTCTTCTGCCAGACCTGCTAACTGCCAGACTAACCCTGTTTGCTTGTTTTTCCTTGATGCTTACTTGCTTCTTCTATTTCATGTTACAAATAAACAATTCCAAAGACAAATCTGACACCTCGTTACCAAGGGGAAACTCCTGCTATGGGTGTTTTGGTATCAGTGATCCCCATTTGCTGTCTGTTTCAGGACTTCTGAAATGCTGGTTAAATATCGCTTAGAGAAAGTTTAACTAAATCAAGCATTAACATTTCTAGTCCAGGTTTAACGGCCTGATTCAACTCTCCATCTCAAATGAAGTGGGAGGAGACAATCAAAGGCAGCGGCTGGAGGATGCCACTTGAGTGAAGACAACTTGGCACTGACGTGCTCTTTTGCAAAACTCCATGCTATGAAGAGCCTTTCATCTCCTGGGACTTACTCTTCCCACCTGCTCTCATCCAGAAGGCCTTCACTCATCAGACCTTGATGCTCCCTTCTCTTTCTCCCAAGTCTAACGTATGCAAGGAAGCAGAAAGGGACAGTGAGAAAACATAAGGGGACTGCCAGGGTCTGGAAAGAAAAGAAGTTGGTAAGCAAAGCTAGCTTTGCTGGTACTGCAGCAGGCAGGAGGAAGGCGCTTCAGGAAATTCTCCAGCCTCCTCAGGGGCTTTGCAGATGGACCAGAGCCAGGAGCCCCTGGGAGGCAGCTGTCATGGCATTCCCCTCCACCCCCTTTCCTGCCTTCATGGCTGCACCACGGTGGAGGTGGGGGAGTAGGAAAATGAAGAGGCTAGAGGGGCTTTCCAGACAGCACCTTCCCAAACGCTGCCCTAGAGAGAAAACTTCAGGGAGGCTGATAGAGGAATTCACAAATATTTTTTCTTCTAGTAAGCCCCAGAGTAAAGAAGCAAAAAAGAAAAAAGCCCCCCACTCCAACTCAGTTTTCCTTTCACGTGTGTCAGGTGTCCTCTCTTTATGCCTGCTGGAAGCTCTCTGCCTGGACGACAGAAAAGCAAGGCAGGTGGTACATGGGGTCTAAGCTGCAGACTGAAGAGGAGAATTTTGGCTCTAAACAAGGCTTCAGTTCTTGCCTATTGCAAATGGGCGACCCAGTGCTCCCCATGTGACTTAGTTGTGGAACACTGATTATATGATGTGCCTTAAGTATACAAAAATATATACGGTGTTAGGTCCCAAAACTTTTTGATAGTTATTTGCTTTTGAATATTACTCCTATAAAGTACATAAGCAAGAAGCACCTTAGCCCCAGTCACGAGGCAGTCTGAAAGGAACAAAATGCCTTAAAATCCACTTGGCTCAGGAGCTGGGGGTTTCTGTGGTCAAAACTAGCTCTGCAATGTAAAACATCAGGCAAAATTATCCAAAGTCCTCGGCACTGGGCAAAAAAACAGAACAAAACAAAAGAGCAGGCAGGCATGCTAACCCCCAGCAAGCAGTTGCCAAGTAAAGCAACTCTCAATTACAGCTCCGACGACAGCGAGACAGCTAAACTCAAGTAGTAAAATCAAGGCCTTGCTGAAGTCAGTGGGAATTTTATAGTTGACTTCAGTGAGCTCAGGATTTCATCCAGAGGAACCAAGCAAAAAAACAAAAAGTCACTGTTTGGGCTGCCCAAGCCACCACGGCCAGCCAAGTACGAACATGAGGTATCCACAGGAGAAACAGGTCAAGAAAACCACAGCAGGGAAAGGGGGTGTCTGTTATCACACTGCCTGATCCAGCTGGAAATAGCCAACAAGCTCTCATCAGCAACATGAGCTTCTGGGGGCAGGGGGAAGGATCTCCGTCTCCATAGTCTTGAAAATGTAGTTTGAATATCCTTGAAGTATTTTGTAAGTTTAAAATATAAGGGTTCAAATTGAAACGAAACATCCTATTTATGTTTGTAACCATATTTTTTGCAGTAAGTAATCCCAGGAAGAATGCTCCCTTGGGTCATAATTATTGATGATATATTAACAAAACACATTTTTTTAAGGTAAGCGGAAATAATAATCTATTGTACCTACTTTTCACAATAATCTGCTGTAGGATATACTTGAGACCCAGTGGATTTCAGCTTGCAGATTTCAGGCTGAAAGGTTCGCCCGTTTTGCACGTCAACGTTTTAATAATTTTAAGGGGCACAGCTTGTACTGTGGGTTCTGTCCTTTTGGTATAAAACTTAGATCACCTGAATGTATCTTTACAAAATATGCTGCTAAAAGCATGTGGATTGTATATTTTTAATATATTCCCCCAGAGAAATATAAGACCTATTTTCTAATAATGCATCCTCGCTGCTGAACTGCTATGTGGTCTGCCAGCAGACAGTCTGGCAGCAAAATGGTCTCACCCACAGCAGCTTGTTTTTAAATTAAATTTTTTTGGAAATATTTGCTACTTATACTATCACCTTCATCAGGCAGACAGAGCTTTAGTGGCAATTTACTTCAATTTTCACCTCCAGGGAGTTTTGAAACATTTAAAGTGAATTTTTTTTTGGTGTGGGTCTTTTTGAATCTGCTTTCACCTGCTGAAAAATCAGCACAGCTTCACCAATTAATTTGGGTTCCAGTAATCTGGATCAGCTGAAATTCAGACCTTTATGTACTGACGTACCCTATGGCACTGCCGGGGAGTGGAGCTCCTCGGAAAGCCACCAGGAGCTGTGTCTGTGTAACAGAAGTCCCTAGACCTCTTTTCCCATTTCAGCGCTGTTTTTTGTGTATCGTCAATAAAAACCTAATTAATCTCCCTCCTTGATCCCAAGACGGAGCATCCTCTTGAGTAGCTTCTTAGACCTTTAATAAATAAATCGAGCATCACCCACTCCAGTGGGGAAATTACCAGCCTTCCACAAGAAATGCTCGAGAGCACAGCCGTCCCACTATGTACTGGCTCAAGGGCCGCGTAATCTTGATCTAAAGAACATTTACCTCAGGAAAAAAATAACATGGACATGCATTTCTTACCATATGAAGGGATTCCATAGGGTTGGCCGGGCTGGGGGTAAGTGGCATAAGCTGTAGCTTGTTGCATCCCCGTTGTAAACTGTGTCTGCCCATACGCAGCCATCGTTTGTGAAGAGGGGGTAGGAAGAATATGTGGGTATGGTCTGCTATTGATTACAAATGACAGAAAATAGGACAGAGACCGCATTAGACAGACATGTGTGTACTTATTTTTAGCCTTATTATAATCCTGCTACTTCATTAACACATAATCATAGGCTGTGCTAGACAACAGAAAGTATAAGACAAAGACAAAACAGTAAGAAATCAATAATAAAAAATAAGTAAAACAAGAACTTTCCAAATATTTTTCAAATACATACTTAGCATTTTTTTTAAAAAAAGCTTTTTTTTTCCCTAGAAGCTGCTGCAGTTTAAATTATGACTTAACAGATGGACCCAATTATTATTTTAAATGAGGTTAAAATCTGCCTATTTCAGTTATTATTATTACTACTACTATTATTATTTTCAAAAGATATCATACTTGGAAGGGTAAATCTGTGGTGGGGAGAACTGGTGTGTTTGTCTTGGGCTGAAACCACTGCTTCCAATTGCTGCACCAAGGAGAAAAGAAAGCACACAGAAGTGTAAATACACACACCGAAGATAAATATTATTTTTCCTAATAGAATTTCAGAGTATTAACAAGATTTTAATTAAATTCAAATATCAACGATACCTTAGTTAGAAAATAATATTTTATCAGGAGCTATACAAGAGTGCTTAACATTAAAATCTTGATTACAAATCTCAAATACTAAATTGCCTCTTTGTACAACTCCTGAGCAGTAGTATATTCTTTGCTCACACACAGACAACATTTTCAATGCAAACAACCTATTTCCTAATGGAAACATTTCCCTTCATATTTTCAAAGGATTATTGATATCTCAAGTGCAACATTTTATTAACTTTTAGAATTTTTAAGACCTACATTTTATGAAGGAGCTTTATGCGTGTCTCGATTGAAAACATATGGCCAGCTTCAGAGCACGTGCCTCTCTTTTTTTAAAAAGAATAATTCCATAATACAATGTATTACCATATTACACCTCCTTCTCTTTCCCCACATCTTATCTGCTTTCTAAAATGCTTTCAGACCTTCAAAACAGTCAGCGTTGCATAAAGATGTCCAGTGTGCAAATGTTCCTAGTGAAACACTTGAGCCTTAGAGGCTCAGTGATGAGCTTCTCCCGCGGCAGCCCAGCCACCGCTGACACAGAGCTTTATACCAACCCATCCCAATTTCTTTCGGTATTTTTGGGTGCTGCCGGGAGCGTGGCGGATGTGCTGGCATGCTCTGCTCTGGGTGTTATTTTCAGGAGCCCTTCCCTCTCTGGTTACCGTTTGGGTGCTATTTCTTCTCTGGGTCCCAAGGTGGGTTTTGAAGCCTTTGCCAGGAAGGGGTCAGCGGCAGGTTATGAGACTACTGTAAAATCAGACAGCCAGAGAAACAACAGGCCCTATCGCTAAGTACTTGAAAATAAACAAGGCACGGATAATTACCCTTCGCCAGCTACCCCTTTCCTCGCCAGCTATAGGGAAAATCCATCATCCTCACACTCCGGGAGCACTCACGAAGCGTGGAGGGAAGCCAGGAATCTCTTTCTGTGCCTTCCACACCTGACAGCTTTTCTGTGGCTTGTGAGGCTGCAGATAGGTTAAGTGTTACGGTCCAACCTTTAGTCGGATCACCGCAGATGTACGTAGCTACTAAACACACTACCTTTTCTTCCTTCAGAGATTTAAAATACTCTAGAAATCTTTTTTTGGCTTTCAAGTTTGATGCTTCCATACTTGACAGCACACACAGAAAATGGAGGTTACAACAAGACCGGAGAAGGACTGGCTACTTGGAGCCTGATGGGTTGAAAGATGTCAAATTTTGCTACTCTGGACATATAAGCCCATGACACAGTATCAGATCCTTTTTTATTTGATTTGCATCTTAAAAACAATGTGCTAGAAATACCACAGTTAATCCACAGGTACACAAAACTGCAAACGTCTTGGGATTTTCTCACGGTGTTTGTCTCCTATATGTTAGAAGCCAAGATGTGTTTGGCTTCCAGGAAGAAAGCAAGCCTGACAAAAGAACGAATACCTTGATAATAATAAGACCTACCCCTCAATTGCAACACTAATCACAGAGGCAGGTATGTTTACTCACAGAAAACAAAAGAGTAATTACTCTGGGCCAGAATACTCCCTAGTGAGACTCCCACTGAAGACCAATGGACATTAATAAGCCTGATGCTGTAATGCTCCTTACTCGGGGAAAACTCCTATTGACTTACACCATCTGAGTAAGATGAACAGAAATAAGCATAAGGTGCAAAGTGCACAAGGCCTTTTAACAGCTGTGTGCAGATTTAGACCACATGAGATAAGAAAATAGTAAATGAGAAAATGCTGAGCTTAAAACCTTTGTTTATTCCTTACCTGATCCTGAGAAATTGTCTAAAGACCCGTCTGTGGTAGTAGTAGTAGCAATCTCACTGCTGCTCATTGGTTCTGTTTTAACTACAGAAATATAAATAAAATATATTCTATATGCACCTAATATTCTTGCACGCGCATGCACACACACTCACTACAGCCACAAATTCAATAAAGCAAAAATCTGCCAAAAATGTTTTAAATCATGGCTATAGATATTTTGCATTTTATGTATTTGTGTATACAAACAATGCAAAGTACTGGCAGCTATGATTTACACATACATATAAAATGATCAAGAGGGTTATTTCTGTCCCCAGGGAATAAGAGCCACTGTAACAAAACAGAAGTCCCCATGCAACTCTCTGCACCTGTCCTGATTCCTCTTAATCCTGCAGATCCAACAATACGGGTCCACATTTAGATCAGGTCACACAGACATTCACAGGCTCGAAAGAGCAATTTGAATAAGACAAAAAAGGAAATAAATTTTAAATGGGTTTCTCTGAGGGCTGCTCAAATTTTTTTTCCCATCCAAATAACTTTTCAGAGGAAAAATGAGAATTTCTGATGAAGTAAAACACTTTCCTCATGGTGTATTTCTCCTCTCAAAATGAAAACCAACTTTGTACTCAGCAACCCTGAATAAAAAAAAGGGGGACAGTCCTGACCAGGTGCTTCAAAGAATGCTTTTACGTTTTATTCCCTCTGCACCCGCAACCCAACACAGAGAGTAAAAACGAATGACAGTAAGAGAGATTCTCACCTGGCTCATGCTGTTTCATAACCGATTATTAATTAACAACTTTTAATAAAGCCTCACGTAAATAAAAAAATTCCCCTTTCTGTTACACCAGCACAACCTCAGTAACAACAGTATTCCAATCCATGGAGCAAGGATGGGGTTGAACTGGCATGGATGCAATCAGGCACAGTACCTACACGCAGGGAGTTATCAGATCAGCACAGCAATCTCTCAAATCCATTTTTACATACCTAGCTTTTGGAGTTACAGCACACCAAAGGCAACTGAGCATGACATTTCAGAAAACACCGGAGCTGATCTTCCTATCAACTTCCCACCGCTTTCGCTCCTGTTGACACACACAGTCACCGCTTCCCACACACCAGCGCTGGTGCATACCTGACCTTTGAGCAAGGCAGTTCAGTAACACTGCAGAAAGTGAATCCGAGAAAACCAAGGTAAACTGCACCCAATCTGACATGTAAAGCCTTGGTGTCATCTTGGCATACATGTGTATGTAGGCTTATATGTTTGTCTACACATATGTGCTCAGGAATTGCAACCATCACTAGCAGAAACCCTTTTGGTGCCAGTTTTGGAAAAGATAAAGAAGCAGCACCTCCCCTTTGGAGAAAGGGCCTTTCCTTTCCTTACCAATCCAAATTCATACTTCCACATGCCTAACTAGTTTCTTCACCCAACCTCATCCATGGGATTTATATGCAATCTCTCAAGATTCTACTAATTGCCCACTATTTTCTTTTGAGTCTCACGCGAGATGTTTTGTCTGCACACACTAACTCAGGAGATCAATATTAGCTCCACACAAAACTCATATATCTGCATTAGCAAGCAGTGCAGCCCAGTAAAGAAAGTTTCATGCAGTGAAATGGCTGGTGCCGAGGGTCAAGTATCCACAGTTTAGGCATTCGGGGTGGGGTGGGGTGGGGTATTCATGCTAGGTTTAGTCTTGTCCTAAGGACTGAGCACCCATCAACAACTGGAGAACATTAGCTGCACTTCTGCAGAGCACTTTTTGAAAGAAGTGAAGTCCAAGAGCTTCCACAAGGTGAACTAACGTGTGGTAAGAAAGAGTGTCCAATAGGTTCACTTCAGGAGTGTGCTAATGATCTGAACAACAACTCTTAACACAAATCTATTTCTTAAAAACACAGCATATAACATCCAACATTCATTTCGTAACTAAATACTGGAAGTCTAACTCACAGATGCAATAAAGTATTTGTTGCAAAGTGTCTATCCCAACTAACTTTCCAGAAACTACCAGATTTTTACACCAAGTTCTACACAGTTTGTTAATCTAGGTTCCAAGAATTATAGAATCTACATTGTCTTGTGCTTTTTCTTAGAAGTTTATCACAGCTGCATTTTACAGTCAGAGTAATACTTTCATCATAGATTACTCCAGCTTTCCCAAAAATCTGCAAGTCTTCTGAACCTAATTTCCATAATGCAATTATACTTCTGGAAATAACAATGAAAGATGCTTTTCTCTATGGCTGACAGCTGTGGAGGAGGAGAAGAGAGGAAGATGACGCAGATCAACTTAACTCGGGGTAAAGGGTGGAAGATTTCGGTATATGCTTTCTCCAAACTCATTCCCTCTTCCCTACTGGAGAAACAATTCTTCTATATTCCTTATAAAATCAAGTATTGTTTGGAACACCACAAACTAGCAGTCCAAGGACTACGCTGAGCTACCTCACACAATATAGAGACCTATAGCATCATTTGTTCTAGATAAAGATTTTTAGGATAATTTCTTTCTAAGTGGATGTAAATGCCCCTCCTTGTTCAAGATACCATTTTGGGGAAAAAACGCATCAAAATGAACTTCTATTTCTATGGCTCATGAGCAACACTTCAGTGCAACAATGTTTATAACTGAATGCTGTTTACTAGACATACTAGTTTTGAAGATACAGGACAAGATACATGAACTGCAGTGCAGTGCCTTGTTCATGGAAGTGGATTCTACCTGCTGATTGAGGTGCTCAGAAATTTTTCGTAACAACTGTTCCTTACATCTCCTCTTTCAGCTGTTTTATTTCCTGAATACACCAAAAGCAGGATAAGAAATGCTGTTCACATTATTCCTGATCTGGATACCCTTTTAGAAGGGTGATAATAAGTAAGCCCTATCCTACCATCTTTAGGAACAACCATGATCTTAGTGGAACTTTGCACCACAGCTCATTGGGAATTTAATAAAGATGGATAGGAATTGAAAAGCCCTCCATTCCCCAAACATTTTAATCAAAATGCCAGAAAATGACTGCATATTTCTTTCTATCTGAGCCTAAACATATTTCAAGAGGATGGAAGTTTGCTATACAAAGAAATTAACTGAGAAGAACATCCATGGTTTTACCCACTGGAAATACTTTCCATGTGTATTCTCACCACAAAGGAAGGTCTCATTTGCCCAAGGCCAAAACTGAGCATATTTTGCCGCAGAATCACAGGGAAAGCGAGCTGCAAAGGGATTGCCTAAAGTTGTGAGCCTGTCACTCCATCACAGCAGCACACCAGCAATCCATGTCTATCAGGAGAGACATATGGAGCTGTCCAAGGACGCAAGATCTCGGATGGGCACAGATCTGGCCCTGCCACATACTCCTTAAGCATGCTTTGGATTGCAGTTTCTCTCCACATTTTCCGTGACAGTTAACATTTCTGCAACATGTCCTAAGCTTCACAGGATGGCACTGGGCAACAAACATGAGTGGGAATATTGCCACACCTACACAGAACAGGCTGCAAGCTTGCCAGTAACTGCCAACACCATGCTCAGTCATGGCAGAGACTGCAGAAAGTGAAACGGGAAAGCTCCCATTTCTGCTGCTCCTTCATCAGAACAGACCTTTACAGAGGCACAGAATTATCAGACTTGCATTACAGAGACAGACTCTGATTTATCAACATGCTACTAAGTTTTAGGGCCAGTAAAATCACTCATGTAATAAAACAGAATATCAATAAGAAGTTCAAGAAGAAAGCTAATGTATTCCTAACCTGGTGTAAAAATGCAACAGCTATTCAGGATTACTGATACAGATTTCGTTCATATACCAAGGAGCTTAAGAAACTATGTCAACAGAGAGACATTTTTACCCCTTATTTTTCTTTCCAAGTCATCTATGAGATTCTAAACCCAAGATGTAAAAAGGAACTGTGTAAGAAAACAATACAACAAAAATAACAGAAAAAATATGAGTAGGAAATGATAACATACGTGCTAACTCTGAGAAAAAAAAGCAAACAATTCTAAACAATTCTGAGATGGCATTAGCATAACTACTGATCTAACTTTATATCAATTGTCAAGATATTTCTTCTTAAGACACTCAGAAATTGCAAGTGCAATGTGCTCTGTTTTGTCAGCCATATTACAAAAGGTGGTTAAAAATGGACTTACATGGCAGTTTCTGGACTCCACCGAGAGAGAGAACTTCAGACCAGAACCCACAACTGGCCAAGTAACAACTTTCTGAGTTCACAGCTTATCATTCATTCAGTCACTGGTGTATATAGCAGTAAGGAGTGCTACGAGGAATGAGATGCTGCCTGTTTAAAATCTGGATTTACAGACCTAACCTTTGGCCATTCCTAACACAAAAATTATATGAATACCTCATAAAGATTGCACCTTCAAGCATGCAAAAAGTAAGGTTTTTAAATACCTTTTTTAAATAACTTTGATTATCTAAAATACATAGGCTTGCTGTACTGAACTAGTCTTTGTCAACAGTTATGCCATATACATTAAACCAGAACAGAAATATTGTAAACATGGCTGACATTAAATCAGTTTTAATTTTACAGTTTCAAGGCTGAAGTAATATTATAATGTTATATTATTTGTATTATACGATTAAGTGGGAAAAATCAAATCATTCCTGGCTGACAGCTCTCAGTGTTCATTGGCACAAAGAGTCTCAATAAAGTAAGTGAGGCTGTTAGTCTGTTTATAGACATACAGATAGTCTCTAGTCCTGTTTTGGTTTGTCTCAAAGTGACTCTTCAAATAATGCTGGCAGCTAAACACCAGGTAAATAATGCTGGCAGCTAAACAACAGGTAGGTATCTTGATTAAATATTTTATGTATCCATTACTATTCATACACTGTTTTGCTTGATACCATCCTCTTTCTGTACCCACTAGAAGCCCAAAGCTCACCTGAAAGCTCAAAGGTAGTTGTCACTAACAATGGGACAAAAATTCTACCTTGAATCTCTAAGCTGAGGATATTTTCCATTATTTTATTCAAACTCTCCTCTTTTTGTACTGAAGAATCTTGCAATTATAAACAGATTACTAAAGGTTATGGGTTACTTATAAACATATTACTTAGTTATACTAATTCCTATCCAGTACATGACTGTCCTTTTTTATCACAGACCATCAAATCATCAGCTCCTGACCATGAAGCCTGATAAACTTACTTGCTCCTGCTTCTCAAAGCAGAGGACTCTTCTGAATCTCACTGTCTGGAAATTACCAAAGGGTAATTACTACAAGGTAATTTCCAGACTAAATTTATGTGTAGTTTTCAAAGAAAGTCCCTGCTCAAAGCAGCACATTCTACTTCAAGCCCAGACTGTTTCCTGCTCTCCCCTCCTCTGATGTGAGAAGGCTTCAGAACTGCTGCAGTATTTGGGCTGCAGCTAACACCCAGCTTCCACTGCCTGCATGGCTCCCCCACAGCCATCACCTTCCTCTTATGTTACACAGTACAACTGAAAGAGCTTTAACATCACTGCATCTGCTCATCTAGCAGTAAAAACCCATACATTTACAGTAGCATCATCGTAGCATCACCGTAGCATCACTGCTACAGTGCAAAACCAGAAAGAAAATTCAAAACCATATGGGTGGAGACAAGTTTTGATAGTATCTGTAGCTGCTGATCAAGATTTCACCCGGATATTCATCTGACAATTACAGTCATGGGTTAAAATACTCTCAATCGCTGCAGTTAGGAGATGAGTCAAACTAATGTTCTTAACCCTTCACACTCATTTGTCAGTTTATACAGAACGGTTACATGTCTCCTGTCTAAATGAAGGCAGCAATCAATTCAGAGCCAGCAACCCTTTTAGAGGTGTTACGGCCTATTTCTTTTCTCTTCTTCTCTTCCTAAGTACCTGATTCGGAATCTGACCATGGCAACTCCCCTGTCCATGTGTAAGAGTTGGCACAGGGTCCGTGTAAAATACCCACACTCTTTAACCAAAGCCAGACAGAATGACCACACAGTGCCACAACCACAGCCATTAATGGTGGAGAAGGTTGTCATCAGCTACCTTCTGAGAATATGGAGGCCTTCAAGTGAACAGAGAGCATCACAGAGAAGTCAAGCTCTGCCGTTTGGGTGTGTACAAGACAGAGGACTGAGACGTGAAGACAGAAGCAGAATGACAGTCTGGGTGGGACCTTTCATAAGATGGAAATAATATCCTCTACTTTTGGCCAGGGTCTGGACTCTACAAGTGCAAGACTTAAAAGGCAAATTCACCTGTACAAAAAGGGATAGCACCAACTTGCATTCCCCTCCACACAGCAGCAGCAGCTTGTCTCATCAAACCCAGTGGCACAGATACTTCACTCACTATCCAGGGGTCTGATGACATGAAGCATAACCAAGTTTCATGCTTTTTTATCTACCTGTGATAAGCAAAAATCCTCGGAAAATCACAAGACACAAATGAAAGTGCTAAATCATCAAGTCACAAGTCTCCAAAGTTGCTAAGGCTCTTCAAACATCACTCTATTTCTTAGACTAAGATGTTCTACTCCTGTTCCCTGGAGTTTCTGCTGGTGCACACCAACAGCAGGGGCTGTATTTTCTTCTTATCTGTATCACTGGCCAGGTGTATGATATTTCTATCTTACGCCACTCAATCATGTGATTGCATGCATGCAGATTGTGCGTAACAGGCTGGACCCCCTGGAGAGATGCCACACCTAGTGTGATGTACTGCAGTTACAGCATGCGGATGAAGTAGTGAATACCTTCATAGGTTCTTGAGATCCCACAGCCAGTGCAAAGCTAGCTGTGCCACCGGGACTCTGGGACCCTCAGACACACTCAGAGGGTGCTGTCACGCCACCACGTTCCATCCACAGTTTGGAACGGCATGTGCTCCCCACACATTTAGGAGAGGCTTGCAAAAATAAAATATATTAAAATAATGGTGCTTCCAATATGTCATTTTTTTAAAGTCATTTGTCAATTGGAGTGTTCTGTTTCCCTCAAATGTCTGTGGGAACCAGTACTGCTATTAACCTTTCACTTAAATGAGGCCCTGTCTTACAGGAAAATATTATGGGGGAAAATAAAATAGTGAAACTTTCACAAACAGAGGCACATACATACAGAAAAGACAATAAATACACAAATATTTATTAGCCAATCTCCTCCCCAAGACCTTGCAACAGGAGTTGCTGGGCTGAGCCAACACAGGAGTCGACAAGTTATTTCACTGGCCAAAAACCTATGAAAGAGGAATAATAGAGCATTATGCTACATGTGCTCAGAACAGACGGAAAGACTCATGGGGAAGCAGGAGAATAAAAGCACAGATAAGACAAAGAGTCTGGAAGGAAGCCAATGTAATACAGCAAGAAGAAAAAGGTAAAGAGCAGGGAAGAAAAGATAGTCCAAGCCAGCCCCTTGCCTTCACATAAACGGGCAGTGTCGTGTATGATTTTTATCCTCCAGAAGTGGCAGCAGGTTGAAGATTATTATTAGCCCCCACAGACCCCCAGGGTGCTTTTGTCACTCTGGGGCCTGGGACCACTGCAGTCTTTGCCTCTGGCCACGCAACTGTCATCCTGTGCTCTGCTGGGGCTGAGTAAAGAAGTTAGTATCAATAGCTCTTGACACTAACACCCTACTGAAATGGAAGTATTAGATTTACCTTTACTGTACTATTATTTCAGGATGTCTAAATATGGAGGTATCCCTGCATCAATTTTAAGTTTCATGCCGCCAAGCTCTTCATCACAAACACAAGTACAGAAACTTCAGCATACGTAATTGGCAGAAACACGAGAAATGAGCAATTAAAAGGCACCAAACACCTTCCAAAGGAGGATCATTTTGTCTGCTTGCCATCACCTACCACAACTTTGCACCCCAAAGTAGACAAAATTATGAATAAATATTAAAAATGATTAATAACTTATACAAAACTAAAAGTCATTCACTGCCAATGTGCAGGCTTGATTGCAATACTGGGAGAATATTTGGAGTGCTACAAAGTATTATTAGAATTACAACAAATACTCAACATATAATTTACTTACAGAAATCTCAATCACGTATCGTAACTTCAACCAACTCATATCCTCTCTAGGGTTTTCAGCATCTTACTCCATCATTACTTCAGAAAATACTGAAAACTTTTTTTTTCCATTCTATAATTTTGCAACTTGATAGCAAACTGTCCTGGGTTTGGCTGGGATAGAGTTAATTTTCTTCCTAATAGCTGGTACAAGGACTTTTCAGCTTCTCATGCCTGCCAACGAGAAGGCTGGAGGGGCACAAGAAATTGGGAGAGGACACAGCCAGGACAGCTGATCCAAACTGACCAAATGATGTCATGCTCAGTATATAAACTGAGGGGGGGGAAGTTAGCCAGGGCTGGGGCAGGATCGCTGCTCGGGGACTGGCTGGGCATTGGTCAGCGATTGTATTGTGCATCACTTGGTTTGCTGTGGTTGATTTTTCTCCTTGAGTTTTGTTTCTCTTTCTCTTTTTCTTATCTCCCCTTCCCTTACATTTATTAGTATTATATTTTAGTTTATTTCAATTATTAAACTGTTCTTATCTCAACCCATAGGTTTCACCACTTCTTTTCTGACTCTCCTCCCCAACCCACCAGGGCAGGGGAGGAATGAGTGAGCGGCTGCGTGGTACTTAGCTGCCGGCTGGGGTTAAACCATGACACAAACACACTACACAGCGCTGCCTTTTGAAAACCTGAAGACGGATTTACATTCACCAGACATAAAACAACCTGTCTAATGGCCACCCATCAGATAGTCACGTAGTGGGGAGCTGTGACTGCCTTTGTGTGGGATCTCATTCTCATGTTGCAGCAGGTACTTAAAGAGTGAGAACCCTTTTTTTTTATTCCAAAGGAATTTTGATGTCCAACTCCCTTTGAAGCCTCCCTTCCTATGTATCTTTGAAAATCTGATCTTCGATTTCTTATCCATTTTCCCTTCCCGCTTGATATGAAAATGCCTTCTCTCCTTCCTTCTGAACATCCAAAAACGAGGGCAGAAGCAGCTCCACACCCCTAACGTGAATGAAGTGTAGTTGCTTGGAAAACCGCGGCTTCTTCTCCCAGTCTTCATCTATTCTTTTCTATTCCAGTTGCATAAATCATCATCACAATGGCCCACAGGCTACTGTTTCTCAATCTATGTCATCCATCAGAACTGATTAACATTCTTTGGATAAAAGTAAAGATCACTGTCGGCAGAAACTGGATGCAGTTGTCCGCTATGGAAAACAGCTTTGCCACTCCTTTCAAATTTATTGATTACTCACAGCCTTTCCCCTCTAAAGTGTAGCTACCAAAGTGAGCACTGTTGTTGGAATAGCCACTAGCTGTCTGATAAATTGTTAACGAATGGCAATTTTATTAGCTTCTCTTGTTATTGTTTCCTTAACTCCTTCAGTATCAACCCACCACAGCAATTCACTGACAAAGGATGATTAGAGATAAGGCACAACTATGAACATTTTGATCCCTACTTCAATTATCTTTTTTTTTTCTCTTTAACAGGTTTTCTTAGGCAAGTCATACAGGGCCAAATTGTGACCAGTGTTTGCTGATCCCTACAACAGAGGGTATTTTGTGGAAAAATACTTAAAGAGAACATGGAAGCCCCCAATACTGCGGTATTTATATTATCAACACCACCTTGGCACACCAGGACTGATTTTTCTGAGTGCCTTCAGCCAGACATTTTAGTGTTACTCCTCCGCATTTCATTCTGGGAAATTTCTGACTGGTCAAGGTCTATAATTTCCTTGTTACTTCCCCACCACTGGTTTGAAGACCATGCCACCCAGCCCGGAGAAAAGGAAGAAAAAATCAAACACCAACAAAGTAATTATTTCTTATTAGCTATGATATTTTTTTAATCAAGATGTTAAGGAAATGCTACTTTTCGCCTCACCACACATACATCCAGAGCTATGAAGACTGCCTCATGATCTGCCACAAACTTAAAAGGATAGTCTTTTTTCAACAGAAATCATTATTGTCTAAAAGAATCCACAGAGAAATTGCTGCCTGAGACAGAAGTAGTAAACCTGACTTGTTTAAGAATGTTTATATAAAATAAAATAAATAGCAGTCACCCCAAACTCCTTGGATTTCTTCAGCTGCAGTCCTCGGCCAGCACTACCTGATCAGTTCTGCACTGCAGTAATTTTGCTCCACCAAAGTGAAATTAAGCACACAAAGAGTTATTATATAAAAGCTGCATGCAGAGATTAAACTCAATCACACAACTAAATCCCCATTCAGTGCTTTGAAAATTTACCACTAAGTGTGAAGCTAAAAATATTAGCTAATAACAGTGAGCTATCTTCCAACCACATCCTCTTGTAGAACAACATCAATAAGAGACAAGTCTGAAAATGTGCCTTAGAGGAATTAATGAACATTTGTTTGAAACAGAGCCATTTCACTTTGGGACAGGTTTTTTTTTTTT
Organism: Falco biarmicus; assembly: GCF_023638135.1. Taxonomy (NCBI): domain Eukaryota; kingdom Metazoa; phylum Chordata; class Aves; order Falconiformes; family Falconidae; genus Falco; species Falco biarmicus. The sequence goes on along the minus strand of NC_079290.1, from coordinate 41,238,071 downwards.
CTTCTGGTTTTTTTTTCCCCTCCCCCTCATCTAGTGAACATATCCTGCACTTCAGGGTATGGAAATCTGTTGAAATCACACCCATAGTCAAATCAAATTTAACATATCTTTACAAGATATTTATAACATGCAAATACCTAGAGGCCTTGTTTCTCACTCACATGAAGTTCCCTCATGCCAGAAACAGAGGGCTCTTTCATGTTAGTGAGGATGACTGTGTGTAGCAGACTAGAAGCTGGTTTCACATATTACATTTAACCTGTGAAGATTCAGCAACCCACATCCCCACTCCACGTGCAGCAAGCAAGCAAACCATACTGCAGCATTTTAAGAAAGGTGTTGGGCAAGCCCTTATGACTGCATCCTTACAGTCTGCACTTGTGTCTCAGCAGGACTCTGCTTCAAGAATCTCAGAAAAAATAGTTTTACTTCACCCTTCCTTAAGGGAGAAAAACAAAAAAAAAAAGAAACCCTTGCTTCGTTTGCTCCATTTTTTTTTTTATAAGCCTGTTTAGCAGCTCAAGGAGCCCAAACCAAACATTTTCTCAAGATAAAACAGATCAACAGTAAGAATTCCACCTTTAGATTCTTAGGCATCTGCTTCGCTCACAAATTTTGTCTCTTGGCCGGTGCCTAATTCAGAAATAAATTACTCTATAGTTTTTTTCACAAACTTTTCCTTATTTGTCACTTAAGAGCAATCAGAGACAGGACTTCTCAGCTGAGCAAGTTTAGACCAGAATCGCCAAGCACAAGCTATTTCTCAGAACACTTTTTGGACAACATCTGAAAACACATGCTGAGTGCCCACGCCTGCTGCGCCCACCGCAGCCACCCAAACCTGCGGGGCTCTGTGTGCTAGGGCTTAGCAACCAGTCTGCAGTGCTGAGGAGGGTCATGTCACCTGAGGGAAAATTGCAAACAAAAGAAAACCGTTTGGCTTCATCTCAGAAGGTAAACACGTTATTGCAAGCTACAGCTTTCTGGGTAGCATTCATCCCAAAATTAATAAACCTGAACTTCAAAATTCTTGCGTCAGGTAAATAAGATACCGTGTTTTAATTTACTTTCTTTAATAAACTCTGATACCTACCTAGAGGTTGGGATAATATTTCCAAAATTATTTGCCATCTGAGGTCAGCGCGTGAATAGATACAATAAATGGCTCATTTCCTGACAAAGAAATATTAAGCACCCCGTTTTTCAGAGTGCATGCCTCTGCACACAAAACCTACTTAGAACAAAAAGTCGAGCCAGATGGTGAGCGTCTTTCAGTGTTGCAAGGAACACTCATTTTTGTGCTACTAAAGAACCTTCAAGTTACACACAAAGTACAAAAGCTGGTGAATTTTACAGCAAAGGCTTTCATGAGCTACAGGAACTTTAATTTGAAATGGTCAAGCAATTTTATCCTGTACCAAAACTGGTATATACCTGATAATATGATATAAAAATATAATAATATACTTGGCTATTTAAAAGGCAGAAGACTCATCTGTGAACATAAAATATTTTTCTGCTTAAACTACATTAACATATCAAGCACTTTAGGTACTCCTTAAAAGGCTACTTTTTTTTTTTCCAGATAGCTTAAAATTCGATTGCAACAATACTTTTACAGCAACTGCAAAAAGTAAATTATACACAACTCTGGCACAAATGCCTGTTAATCTGATAACCCATGAACCCTCCCCACTACAGAGGACTCCAATTAGAATGAATAACAGAGATGTTTGGGGAATCGAGGGGGGACGACATCTGTTTGATTGACATGTGCCTTTCCTGGAAGAATGCAATGCATGCCCATAATCCTAAACAGTCTGACAGCACTAATATGACCCAATTCTTAGGAAAAAAAGCCGTATCTCTGCTGCAGCGGTTGTTTAACTATACATTTATATTGAAAAGTAACATTAAAGCTGCATGACTCTTTTCCAGTAATGCATTAAAATCTCTGCTCACATAGCTAGGAAAATGTCATATACGATCTTTCCTACTACTGCCACAGAAATGTTACAGGACAGAGCATTTTATGCTGCTTATTTTATAAAGCCTTCTGTGTTTCATTATATGTATTATTATATGCATTATATTTGTATTATATTACCGTCAAAGCTGTTAGGTTGTCCTGCTGTTAGTATTTGACTGAGAACAAACATAACTTATCATCTGCCTGACTGCTTCTTGAAAAATAGGTATCAGCTTACCCCATTGAATTACTACACCTGTTTGAATTTTGGCCACTCTATCAGAGCAGCAAGCTAGCCTGAGGAAATTTCAACACTCAGGTTTTTTTATTAGCCTGCTTGAAAAAACTTTCATAGCCTTAGGAGCCTGCAAAAAGTGAGAACACAGAAATACCAAAATAGTGAAAAAGACTGAAAGATTGCATTTTGTAGTACGACAACTGTAAACACCTCCTTTTTTTCTCATCACTAAACTACCCTTTCAGGTTTTCTGGATTATTTTTTTTAAAGCTCTGCACATACTACCTTCTCAGTCCATTCAAACCGCATGAAAGGAACATAAACCTGGAATGAACGCTATTGCTGAAACTTGATAATAGTAACCACTAATAAACATTGATCATTGGCTTTACACACCATGTTACATAAACATGGAACACATAAAATAGTATAACATTTTCTCTATATAGCTTACTGACTGCAAGACAACAATGCAACAAGGAGAAAAAACGAACTGTGAAAGAGTAAATAAATGGCGGCTCACCTTCTGTGCCATTGGGTGTCATGGAATTATTATTTATATGGGAGTTATCAAGTTTTGGACCACTGGGGGATTCACTACTACCACTTAGTCGTCTATGTGGGCTGGCTAGATCCTGCATTTCCATAGACCTGAAAACAAGATGCAACTAGTTTTAGTGACATATTCAACATGGATTACAGCGGAATTACCTATATGAGATGCAGCCCACTATTAATCAATATTCCAAAACCACTTACTAAAAACTGAACAGCTTCTCCCAACTTGATCTTTCCTTGTGCTAAACTCCTTTTGTAGCCCCCCGTACGATAATTATTTTTGCAGCTTCTGACAGAGTAAAATTGAGACACAAAGTACTGTACTTTAAACATTCATGTCACTTTGTATTTTTAAGATGGGTACAAAGATGGAATCCCCAATATATGAAGACACATGTTCTCTTAACAACAAATTAACACTCTGCTTTTTCAAGACGTACCGTTCAGTGGCAATATAATGGGCCTCCAAACCAAATAAAACACTTCAAGCAATTGTGGAAACCTATCATCTACTGACAGGGAATGAGATATTCCTGATGTATGTGTTTACTCTGGCAAACTACTTAATTGTTCCTCTGTTTCCGTTGAAACAAATGCAGCATTAAAACATTATTATGTCTGCTCACTTGTTTGCTTTGTGGATTACATAAAGCGTGCCCAACTGAAAAGGGATATGACCAACATACAGTGAATCCATATAGGCGTTAGTATGCCTTAGCACTCTGCTGTATCTCAGCAGCTGTCGCTTAGTCAAAAGAAGAAGAGACCAATTCCGGTTGAAAGCAAAAATGAAACCTTTATACAGCATGCAAGCAGCTAATATTTCCAATTTGTGTTTTTAATAGCCTTACATGAAAAGGCCAACAGCCATCATCACCTTAAATTCCCCCTTGGTTGATGCTGGGGAAACTTATGCTTGAAGTGCCCCATCCTTCCGTTTCTTTACACCTAAAACTTTTGATATTGTTATTTGATGTGCTCGGTCTAAGTAATTGCTCCCAGTAGAAATTTCATAGGTTACTGTGCCTCCAAGGCATCTGAACCAGTAATTTTTCACTTTAAAAGAAACGCTTAGGCTCTTTTAAAGACTATTAAAATTATATAAAAAATTCCTCCCACGGTAATTGTATCCTTAAGCCTATGTGTCATTTCAGCTACAAAGTTTTCACATTTTAAGTGAGATTTTATCATGAGTTTCAAACACAAATCTTTCTTTTTATATTTCATTACCTAAATCAATCTACAAGTAGAGAAGGATGATATGGCAATGAGTTTGAAAAGCCAGTAACTAACATAAAGTCAAACAATTCAGTGAAAAAGCGTACATGCTCATGGTTTACAGACATGGTTGCACACACATAAAAGCAACGACACTCCAACACTTACTCATCTGCCTAATGCGGAAAACAAGAATACTTACCACCTGAAGTTAGAAAAAAAAAAAAAAAAGAGTAGAACACTTGCAGAAAAATAGCAATTTTCAATCAAATCCTTACCTGCAGCTTGAGGAAACAGCAACATCTGAACTGCTTTGGGACTTCTGCACCTGTAAACCAGGGAAACAAACAGAAGCCTCTATTACTCCGCTTTACTACAAGGCCTTAATTTAAAGAAAGGATATCACCACAGATGACAATTCTGTTCTTTAAACCCAAAAGGAGAGGAGGAGGGCGCGGTGCCCGTGAAAGGCATATTGTCTTTAAATTGAAGGCTCAACTGTTGTTTCCCCGGCAGGTCTCTCTCCCTCCTCCCCGCGCCGGGGGACGGCGGCCAAGTGACGGGATAGTGATTCATCAGGGGCCCGTGACAGCTGCAGAGGGGCTCACTCCTCCCACGGCACAGCACGGCACGGCACAGCACAGCACGGCTCTGCCGCACACCCCCACGAAGGTAACCCCGCCGCACTGCCCGCCGAGGGCAGAGGGAGCCGCGCCACCTCCGAGCCCCCCAGCATCCTCCACCCCTCTTGCCTCTTGTTATGTATCACCGGCCGAGTTCTCTCTTCCTCCCATTCCCTTAACTCCTGGCACCTTCTTGCCCCCATCACATTGGCCTTCCTCTTCCTCCGCTCTTCGCCATCCTTCCCCCGCATTTGGGCAGTGGGGAACCCACCATTCTGCTCACCCCAAAGGCGAAGGGCGAAGCAAGCCTGAAACCATTTTGGGGAGGGGGGACATCAAGCGGCAGGTCTACCTATGGTAAAGATGCTCAATATATGACCAACAGTATTACACAACCGTCTCCATAACAAGCCCACCTCCAGCCAGGGCGAATTAGAATAAAATCCCCCACAACACCGCACAAAGTCTTTCTTGTAAAAATTTCGGCCACTAATGAGATTTCTGATAAAATGACTTAAAAGCACACTTTGGCTAAATAAACAGGAAGAAGCTGTAGCATTTACCTCTGAGGTCACTCATCAAGAAAAGGAATCTGGTTCCACTGGGAATCCCAGCATTAATTTTCTAGTTTAATAAAACAGCTCCTTTTATAACTCAGGTGAGTAGTAGATTTTTCATACTCTATTAGAATAAACACCATTGCTATGCTAACAGACTCTTCTCTGTAGCCAGTAATGATTGTCAGCAGGTGATAAAATTCAGATGAAGATACGCTGCTAGACACTGTTAGCTTAAAAGCACACAAAAGCTTCTCTGGGCAAGGTATATATCCTCTTAATGTCTGCACTGAGAATCCTTCATGTGCGTTTCCATTCAACCTGAACTGACATCTCTTAAACGATCACAGAGCAAAGACAAGAGAGATGAGGCATTTTAAATGCCATAAAAATCATCCAAGCAAATCCTACTTATGTGTCTGTAGGGTGGGGTTTTTTGTTATTTTTAATCACAGACAGAATTACTACTAGCAAGAGTAAACAACTGCTCGGGGCAGCCAGGCAATGCAGAACATTACAGAAGATGTGAAGAAGCATGCAAAAATGCATGCTGAAAAACATCAATCTTTTTGTAACTGGGTACTTAAAGTACTGCATAATGTGCTTTTCAATACATTGTCGCATGCCAAATCAAACTAGGCAAGCAGACACATTCAAAACTATGTATTTTATTTTAAAGATATTTTTTTTCTTTTCAGTTCTTTACCCCAGAAACTGCAGCAGAGTGCCTTAGGATATGTTTCTGCTGTTACTTCTAAGCACCTGGAAAAAATTATAGGTGAGAACTAAGTTGCTTACAGAGCTATCTTCACTCCCTCTTGCACAGGATCCTTTAAAACATATCTTTTATAATAATAAAAAAAAACCCTTCCTTTTTCAAATAGATGCTTTAATTAACTGATTATTCTCCAAAGTGCCCTACAGTATTACACATACTTCACTAAACTCCAAAAAACATTTAATCCTCACTATTTTATTTACCCAAATCAAAAAAAATAATCACTTCTGTACACTTATAAATATATCTATACACACACACACGTGCATGACTGTGTATAGAGAGATTTTGTTTTCAGATTCATGGGACTAAGCAAAAAAAAAAAATGCAGTTCATTCAAAGTGAATTAAATATATACCTTGTATGTCCCCTAACACTCTATGATTTGTGAAAGTTCATATCCACAATCTTCATTTTCATTAGACATACTTTAGATATATTCCTTTGTGTCTCAAGGATTATTTAAACCATGTGTTGCACGTTACCATATTTAAAAATGACTCTTTAATCAAAATAACTTTAAAACAACTAATCCTCACTTAGGCTGGTCAGCTGAATCCACAGAGTGGTCCAGGAAAAATAAATCTACTCTCAAGAATGCGAATGCAGACAACAATTAGACACAGATGTGAGTGAAATTAGTTACAGTTTACAAAATGCTACACTTCACATACTTTCAGTTTTTTATGTGCAGTACAAAATTACAACGTAGTAAGAAACCACACTTATGACGACCAGTTCATAGAATAAAAACGTTTCTGGGTGGCGTGTGCTTGCTCTCATATATTCTCCCATTTTGCCGACAGATTTCTGGATAACTGAAGTTCTGCAACAAAACTCACATATCAAACAAAAAGTGGGAAAAAAAATGCAACAGCCTTACCCAGCCAGTCAAAGGGGCACACAAAAAAAAATATCAAAAAGAGAAAAAAGGAGCTGTCACTCACCCTTCATCCTCTGTGCTCTGCTTAAACTAAAAATGTCTTATATTCTAAATGACATACACACTCCCCTTAATACCTAAAAAATATTACTGTGTATAATTTTATTGTTGTAAGTAACGTTCACATCTTTCTCCTCAATACGGATTGCAGGTCTGGGCACTACACAGTACGTGGCGATAGCAAAGCTACTTAAAATTCATCCATTTAAGAATCTTAAATCAGTAACATCAAATTCTGATTAGTTAATGAGGTCTTTTAAGTTTGCCTTTTTTCTAATTAAATTTATAATTCTTCACAGATGTAGGTTTTGTTGATGTTCAATTTGTCTCTCTCATTTTGTTAAACCTCACATAGTACTCCACCAATCCATTGAATAGCCACATTAAATCTGTTAATACCATGCTCTTCAACCCCAGAAATTATTTCCAGAAGGCAAACTTGCTTTGAGAGATCATCAAACAAGACTTAAGGTACACATTTTATCACATTTTCCCTACCACAGAGCTCAGGATGCGGAGGAAAATTCATGACTTTTGCACTGTTTATTATACTTTGCTAAATTACAAATCAAAAGCATCTGACAGAAGATCATGTATGAAGCCAAAAAGTTAATAATGTTCTGTGAAAAGTAAACTGTAAATGGGAAGGGATTCTAAATTTCAGCAGCACAGAGCAAATAAAATGTAGGTACTTGTCTAAATTACAGGTTTTCCACAGTATTTTTGCTTGCTAGGAGCAATTTTTTTTTAATGGCTATAATTTAAAACATTTTTCCAGCTGAAAAGAAATTTTCTACGTGAAAATAAGAAGTTAACCCAGAAAAATATAGCCAGCACACACACTTTTTCTTAAAAGACAGTTCTGCTTTAATGAAGCAAATTTAAACGACAATGGCAGTTTTCAAATCAGTGTTCCCCCTTAGGAAAGAAAAATATCTGTCATTTTTAGCAAGGGGTAGAGGGAGGGAAAGCAGACTTTTCCCCCCAACAGCACTCTTTGAAAGTGCTTTGCCTCCTTGAAAGTGCTATGCAATCAGTATCAACAACCAAAATGTTAGAAAACTACAATGCAAATTGGCTACAAAAAGGCACCTTACTGGCAACACATGAAGCTGGGCAATACTTTCACTCTTCCAATAATTGTATCACTGGGCTCTAAGTGAAGAGGTAAGGCTTTCTCACTAGATACTCACATCAAAGGCAAATTGCACTTATTAAAGCAGAAGCAGGTAATTAGGTAATTACAGTTATTACATTTTTAATTACTAGTTTAAATTCTTCTAAAAGTGCTATCCTGCGTGCTCATTTCATACGCTTATGAATGAAATGTTTTGAAACCCCACGACTTTCTTCCCTTTAAGAAAGAAGTACTACAATGTGACAATGCTCCTACTATGACCAGCCATTTAAGAATGTCTTTCTGCTTTTCCAAGATTTTTTTGGCTCCCGAGAAATATTTCATACTTATTGCAATTCAAACAAAATGATTACTCATTCTTTATTCTCCACTCTCCAAAGGCGAAGCGTGACTCGAGCTGTCTGTCACTGCGCAGAACTGCTGAGAGGGGATGGCTGCTCGCTCCCAGACCCTACCAGGCCTTGGGAAAACTCTGACAGCAGCGAGGTGCTTGGCTAAATACCGCGTGTCCTGGGCTTGTGAGCAACACATAAACCACTGTGTGCATGTGTGTTTATATGCGTAAAAAGTATATAGTGTGCATACACACACGTATGTATTTACAGATACATATGCACATTAGTTATTTATTTTGCACACCGAAACAGCAGTCTGTGCTCTGACAGATGCTTTGCGAACCGTCTCAGTACGGGATGGAAAATAAAAGCTTCTTTATATGTGGTGTCTAACATGAAAAACTTGCCACGATACACCGCTGAGCATTTCCACTTCTTATCCCAAATTTCTCTCTGTGATAGTTTTTAAATTTAAACAAATGGCGTGAAATATACTATGCCCCCCTTCTTTTCCCTGAAAGCTTTTATCTCTTTTGCTTGCCTCAGTTTGAAACGTTTGCTTACCAAAAAACCCCCAACAAAACCCAAGCACCTTCTAAGAAACGTTTTTAAGTGCACCGACACCTTTAGTTTTCCCGAACCACCCTTTCAGTCCAAAGGGCTGTCCTCCCTCTCCTTGGTGTTTGTCAGGAACGCCGGGAGAAATACCTACTGGGGAACGTCCTGTGGGTCTGGGTTGCTCAAACGCAAGATGTAAATTTAATGAGACTTCCAAAGGTCTTTAACTTCCTCGTTTTAAGACGATCCTTCTAAATGAGCCACCTAAAGTGTCAATAAATGTCAAATATTTCGGTTGCGTAGATGTTTGTTCTGTCATTTTGAAACGTCCTCCTGTGGGGATCTGTGTGTTTTCCTTGGTGTTTGGGAAATTTAAACATATTAAGCAAAAGGATTTCCTGCTTCAGAAAGCGCTGTCAAAATCTCTGTTCAGGCATTCTTCCCTCCAATTATTTTTTTATTATTATTATTTTTCTCACGCTCTCATGTCTGTTTCAGAGAGGTCTACGGGTTTCCTATACTACGTGCCTATCCCCCCCCTCCCCCCCAGCATCTCACCATCACGTTATTCCGATCTGCCGGACCATTAGCACTCTAGGAAATCCAACAGGAGAATCCCCAAACCCGGCTGATCACGAACAACAGACAGAACCGCCCCAGCCGGCGCTGCGGGCAGCCCACCGGCTCCGCCTGAGGCACGGCCGCACCCGGCCGGCGAGAGCTGCGCGCCGCGGCGCTCCGGGACGGCAGCGCCCGCCGCTCCGCCGCGCAGGGGACCCCGCCGCCGCGCACCGGGCTGCGGTGCCCGGGCCGGTGGCACTCGCCCTCTGCTCCCGGGCTTCGCCTGCCCCGCTCGCCTCCCCCGCTGCCCGCCGCGCCGCCCCGGCAAGCCGCTGTCAGCGCCCGCGCCGCCCGCTGTACTCACGGTGCCGGGCGCGCCGTCTCCGCGGCGCGCAGCCTCCGCGGGCGCGGGCTCAGGGCGCGGCGGCGGCGCCTCCCATGGCGCGGCGGGGCAGCGCGCCCCGGGGCGCGGGTCGGGGCCGGGGCCGGGGCCGGGGCCGGGGCCGGGGCCGGGGCGGGCAGACAAAGCCGCGGCGGAGGGAGGCTGCCTGCAGCCCCGCCGCCTGTTTGCTCAGCCTTGTGGGTCTGCCCAGCAGTGCCTGGGGGCACGCTGCCGCTCCCGCGCCCTCTCTCCTCCTCACTCCCCTTTTTCTTCCCTCTTTTTCTCCCCCCCCCTTTTTTTTTTCCCTTTGGATTTTGTTTTTGTTTTTGTAATGCAAACCGCAGCTATTCTCTCGTCCCGACCTTATTGGTTTAACAGCAACAACTGCAACGAGGCTTGCGCGCTCTGAACTCAACCTTCCCGCTTGGGCGCAGCGCGGCCGCGGCTGCCGCGCTGCGCGGGCAGCTCCGGCTGCGCGGAACCGGCGCGGGCGCTGCGCGCCCCTGCCCGCGGGCCGCCCCCGCCCCGCGCGCCAGAGCCCCCGTTTTGCACCTTCTTCAGCCGCAGCCCTGAACAAGTCATGAATCCCTCGGGTCCCTCCTCATCGCAAAAGTTTAATCGTGTGTAGATGCGTCCCCTCGAGTGAGCTGGCTTTAAACAAAAGCCGTGCTAATAGAATAACTGCAATTAAAGCGACGCTGTATCAACGAGCGAAGCTAAATGAGGATACTCACAGAGGCTCCTAAGCACACAACCAGCACGCACGTCCGGACATGCCGTTTTGATTGGATATGTAACAGATTTGTTCTCAAATATCTGAGATTCTTGCAACCTTGTAAAGAAAAGGTCTGCTAAAACTATTTAAGCCGGCCTTCTCCAATTTAAAGGTATTTATCAAATAAAGTATCTGGACCTTTTAAAATGGTTTAAACAGCGCAGATACGCGAAATACCCATACCCCTAGAAAAATTTGTAAATACACTCAAATTTGTATTTTACATTCTTGCTACTCACCTACTAGAGTTTTACAGTTTTACAGACCTTACAAGTATTTCCAAAGAGAGAGACGGTTGCATAGAGTTAAATTTGTGCATTAAGTAACAGTAACTCTTTAAAGCTTAGCTTTTACCAATCAATAAGTAATTAAGTAATTTCATTACTAAGCCATTAAACTGGAATGGGTTTATGATACATTTCTATTACAGCACTTCCAGTTGCTCATAATTCAAAAAAAACCTCTTTTACAAATATATACATTATGTTAAAAACATTATAACATATACTGTAACTAAATTTGACCGGGGTTCTCCGGAGCATTTCCACTTTGTAGACAGTATCTTTCAATTCATGTAACACGTATTTTTCTACACTTTTTCAGTACACGTAATCCAAATATGATGAGGAAAACAGCGTAATGATTCGCAGTACCAGAAAAGTCTTAATACTACACCAGGTCTATAGCACTACATAAAAAAACCCCACTTTATACTGTATAAATAGATTGAAACAGAACTTTTTTTTTTTTCTTTACAAAAATCTGTGGTTATTCGCTGCTAATATATCCTTACCTTCAATTAACTAATCTGTGAGTGAAAGCAATACTTCTAGAGGAGAAATGTCTTCTGGCTACTACATCCCAGTAAGCGAGACATTATTTTGTAGCAAGCACACTGGGAATACTTCAGGAAAGCAGATCGGTTTGCAAAGCTACAAGTCAACCTCGAGCTTTGAAAAGGCACCTAGGATTTCATTTTGTTTAGCGGAGAAAAGGGATCTCGGGACAGTCACACACCATATATGGGAGCCCAGGTCAAAACCAGCAGCTTTCCATTGGGCCCGTCGGCGCAGCCAGCGCAGACACCATCCCTTCACCTCTCCACACTCACAAACTGGGTCTCGCGCCAGGAAAGCTACTCATGATGTCCTACACTAAACTGCAAAAGAAATACAAATTACTTATTACAGAGGCATGCAGTTTTGTCAGGGAGAATTCACCGAAATCCTGAAATACATGGCTATGCAATCATTCTGGACAATGTGCTTTCAGAACAGCCGTGTTCCTCTGGAAAATGCTTACCACTGAAGTCTTTACCAGCGTTAGTAAGATCATCTGTAAAAACCCTACCCAATCCTACATAAAGACGCACGTCTTGCTTCACTGCCTGTAGGAGCTCCATCTATGACATGAAAAAGATCTGGTGCATACTTTCAGGAAGCAGAAGCTCTTTTTTTTTTTTTTTTCCCGGGATAAAAAACTCAAAAAATATCATATGCTTGTTGTAAGGTACCATCTGACACTGGAAAATGTAACTCAAAACCCTTTCTCAAAAATAGTGATACTGGAATGAAGTTACGGAAATAAAAAAATGATTTAAAAAAAAAATTATGACTGCGACTTCCAGTGATGCATATGAATTTTTGCATGTCTGTTTCATTCCGTATCTGAAAAAAAAACCAACAAGTACTGCAAAAAAATCAGTTTTAATGTTTTAAACATAAAGCTTACTGAAACAGTCTACTGTTGGTTAGAGTTCATAGTCCCTAATGGGAGTTTTGTCTAAGTAATAACTTTAGGAGTGTGCCCAGTCTCTGTATTTAATTAAACTAAGAGAGATACACACACACACATACAGAGCTTGATGATGTGATGATAAAAATGGGATAAATTACACAGAGGCTAAGACGATCAGAAAAAGGGTGTTGACGATGCATTGCAAGAAAAGAACTGGCTTTGAATTTTTAATCTCTTGTGTAGTATGGCATGTAGGCAGTATGGGAACTGAAGCCATATAAATGATCTAGATGGAGGATATAAGATAAAGTAGGGTCCTCTGTGTTTATACAGCCATTAAACAGTGCCTTAAAGTTCTTTATCTGATGTCTGAAGATTGGACTTCAGATTAGTGTATATCATTACCCCATGGTACAGTCTAACCTATGAACTCACCCTACAGCTGATACCATGGACCAGATCCTCATTTGGTTTACATGACTGCAGCTTTTTTATTTCAATAGCTAATCTAATTATGCCAGCACCTATTTGAAACCTATTTGAAAGAGGTTTCCTTACTTGGCTTTCTGGTTTTGTTCTTCCAACTGCACACCAAATCACTTCAGGCTGCGTCGCTGATCACTGGCACCCCACATCAATGTTAAACCACAATTGCACTTAACACTGGGTTTGGAACAGAGATTTCAGCGAGATTTGTAGATGTTTACATCGTGCCCAAATTTGCCCTGATTCTGCATTCCTGCTGATGCAGCTGGCATCTCAAGAGTCTTAAGAACCAAATGACCAGCCCTATTACACAATATCAAATCCACAACAAGTATGCTGTTACAACTGTTACTCAGGCAATATGGTTTTAACTCCATATACAGTGTCACACGCTTGTTTTAGCACAAGTAAAGCAGGTCCATCTTGAACACAGTATTTACTGGGCACTTAGGTGCCACAATTACAGACGTGCTGATAATGAAGAGACATTAGATATAGGATGGATATGGAATAGTGCGATGTTTGCATGTTTGCCTCTAAGTAGGAAATGCTACGGAAATATTTAATATTAGAAATAGGCCCAGGAAGGGCACACTTTGCTAAAGCAAAAGATGCATCCCATGGCTCCTGAAAGCCACTGCCTGGCTCTTTGCATAACAACTGCAGTGCAACGTCAGAACCCTCTGAAGCAGGCAATATCCCCCCTATGTCTCCATACAAGTTTTATCTTACACATAGCAGCTGTTGCCTAGAGACGTCCCTGGCTGGAGCAGAAGTTCGCAGCATTTGACAGGAGCCCTTATTGTCTTGTGCTACTCACGTGAGCAACAGTAGAAAGACCTTGGCAAATACAAACAACAAAAAGTGACAGAAACCAACCATTTTAACTGTTGTGTCCAAAAACTATCACTGTGATTGAGAAGGACAATTGCATTATATTCTTTCAAGATGCACTGGATAAAATTAATAATGAAATATGGTCTATGTGTAACGTGTTATAAGAAAAGGTCTGTGTTGTTAACCATCATCCTTAGTCAAAATGTGTATGAACTCCTGGCCCCAATGACATCTTTGCTAGTTTGCATGCAATTGTACTTGGTTTTAATCAACAACCTGTATTAAGTACAGGATCATTTTGTATACTTTAAAATAGGAAACAGTAGACTTTATTAATCCCTAAGTAGATACTGCTTTAGCTTTTTGAATGAATGCATGACTTTATGTGATTCTGAAATAGTTCTTGACAACTGTGATATAAACAAATGCAGAGATTTTCCACAGGAGAAACGGTCAAGGTTTAGTTTGATAGCAAATACCTTTCCCATTTTTTCACTTTCCAAAATCAAGGTATGTTTGTTTTTGAATCGTTACATCTTAAAAGCATTATGTAAGAGGGGGAAAAATATATAGTGCAGATATATATATAAACTTACACACACAAACAGTGTAAACTATAAGTACTCTAACGGCAAAATAAATAAGTAGTTTGGCAGGGTGAAGGGAAGGTTTCCTACATGAAGGAAAGTTTTAAATATATCTAATACTGTCGTCTTCCTTTTGGTAACTTTGTAACATCCAACTGAAAACTTCCTACATTACTTTTCTCTTCTAGAAATCTCATGAAGGTAGTTACACTTACTACCACCACACAAAACTACTGGTAAGTTTTGGTCTCGAGCATCTGAAGTGGATGCTCTGCCCAAAACTAAGGGCATTGCTTTTCCCTAAAGACTGAGACACCAGATCTGTGACACTCTGAAGGCAGAGCTCTGAGATCTACTCCTGATTTAAAAGTAATGTTGTTAGCTTTTCTAACTACAACACCCTTCATTTAAGCATTGCCTTAGCTATTCAATTGAACTACTGAAAATTACTTTCCATCTTCCGATAAAGTTCAATAGTTTTACAGGGGGATTTTTAATACTGTCTCTGGTAACTGAGAATCACTGAAAACGTCACCTTTTTATCCACAAAACACTCAGCTCAAAGGATACATAAACATGTTGGTAACTGTTTATAAAAGTAATCCCACTGAAGGCAGAGTAATTTTCTTTGAACAAAGTTATTTGGAGAATTAGCTGTTTGCAAGATAGGGGGTGAAATGAAAGGAGTAAATTGCAACCTGTGAGTATCCTTGAGAAAGAGCTCATTTTTCTAATTTACATTCAAGCTTTCACTCCAGCTCAGCATGGAAACATAACTGCCTAAAAATTGAAAATAATCATCCTTCACTGTGACATGTGAGCAACAATTTGCTTACAAGAATGAGCAAGTCAAAACAAATGCACCCGTGATGATGAGGAGCAGTTTGCTAGCACTCTTAACAGGCGATAAAAGCTATACTCAGTAGTTCCTCAGAAGACTAAGTTGCACAAAGATCACAGTACAAATGAGACATTACCAGTGAGCTGACAAAATAATCAAGTCCCGTTGTTCTGTAAAGACTATAAAACACATCATTTCCCACACACGCCATTCTTCCGTAGTTTGTCCTCCCACAACTGTTTAAGTCTGCCTCATCATTCCTTTAGTGCTACTAGCAAAAAGTTTGAATTTAGAAACCATTGCAAATTTTTTTCACAGCAATAACTTACATTTTTGCCAGTGATATAAATACAGCGCACTCTATAACATGAGTCAGCTCAGTAATGCCAGACTGTCTTTTCTCCGACTATTTTCCATTAAAATGAACAAACCCACTTTGTCAGCACCTCCTATAAGGTGAAAAGGGAGATGGAAAGTTCCTCTTTGTTTTTCAGCCCTGAGTTAAAGTTGTACTCAAAATTCTTAATTCTGCAAGAAAAATGTTTGTTCGCTAACCACAGAAACAATAGATTTATTTGTTGCAAATTCCATTTTGTTATTATTTCCTAAATGCATTCTGTATTTTTTTCCTGAAGCATCATCCATGTCACTGTTCAACAGTAGATGGAGCAGTGGATCATTATTGTATTTTAGTTATTTGTGTCAATTATTGCGTAATTTTTCAACTGCTGACAAATAAAACTGCACAGGCAAATAAAAAAATGTTATAGAGAAAATAATTGTTAGTTAAAGCATTTAAAATAATGATGAAAATTGAAAGAACAGCAATCCAAGCTCACTTTGACAAATTATTAAGACAAGCCTGCATTGGTGACTAATATAAGTGATTCATAAACACACATTCAAATCACAAACCTTGCATTAGTTGAATACAGTAAACATGTATGTCCTTAACCTTGAAACATTCAGTCACACATATTTCTCTTACGACGATCAGGAAGGGTGAAGCATCTTCTAAAAGTGAAGTTCATAAATATTCCACAATTTGGGCCTTGTAACAAAAAGGAAAAAGTGGAAGTCTAAGTTACAATAATCATTACAAGGACAATTTATTTTCACACTTGCACTAATTGCTTTTTCTGTAAACTGTTTTTAAGAAATTTACCACAATGAATTCTTTTGAACCTTACAGTAATTATACCATGACCCTCATTTGTTCAGCAAAGGTTAGACTCTCACCTAACTGTAACCATATAAAATTAAGTGTTTAGTTTAAGATAACCATCCCAAGTCTCATCTTCAGTGGAGAGAGACAGGCACTTCCAGTCACGGGGAACAACTCAGTTTGTTGTTCTCTCCATAGACACAGATGATGGCTTAAGCTAGCTCTCAGCTTTTGATGGCTGTGGCTCCCCCAAGAATCCAGACTTTGTTGAACCCAGCACTATAATTTCCCTTAAAATCTATTGGGTCTCAATAGTAATTGTATTCACAGAAATCTCAATTGCTGCATGCTCTATTTTGAAACTTTGTAGAATTACTGAGAGTCAGACTGCCAATATTTGTTGTTAGAAATCAAGGCCAGGGGAAAACTTCTCAGATGGCTTCAAAGTCCCAGTTCTCATCTCCAAGCCTGGCTCCCTCCCCCACTTCCTTCCAGCAGCATTAACTTTTTCTCTGCAATCTCACAAATCGGAAAAAGAGTAACCTCTAAAGCTGTTTTAGACTGAAGGTCAGAATTCAAAGGATTGGTAACTTTATCCGCAGAGCCTTGCAATCACATTGCTATTGGAAACACACCCAGAAGCACCAGCACTTGAGATGTTTTTATTAAGCAATGTCAATAGGTACGAAATTTGAAGGTTGGGTGCGTTTTTTTTTTCCATACTGTAAAGTTTATCAAGACTCATATTTGCAAGAGATCAAATTGCTTTCTGCCACTGAATTTTAGTTTAAAGTTCTCTGAGGTAAGGAAACTGGGCTCTGTGTTACATGCTAATGAAAACAGCAGCTTTGGTTTGTTTATCCAAATACTTAAAGAGAGGCACCTCTTGCAGCCAAAATGTAAACAAAGCTTAAACTTTTTTTACTGCTTGGATACTTCCAGGCTACTAATACAGATTTTTTTTTTTTTAATTAAGTGCATTATACAGATTTTCTACATATATTTCCTGCTGGACAATCTACCTTTCCAAAGAAATACTTAATTCCTAAACCAATTATTCATAATTACACCTATATTTTCAACCCATGAACATAAGACTACAGATCCCTTTCAAACCTAGGCTCAAGAGAAAAAAAATCAGAGGGCAGGCAGTACTTTTGTCCCTGCAAACCTGTCATTAATTTAGAGGGAAACTGGTTAAAATAAGGATTTCAATAGGGTTTCACAGGAAAGAACAAGTGAATGCTTGATTTCACTATCGAAAAAGCCAATCATATACCATGCCCCACTGTCTTTTAGCACATTTGCATGCACAAAGGCTGAAGCACTCATATCCACCCAAGTGATTTATCTGATGAAGTTCTGAAAATGTGTCTTTAAGGGTGCTTCGCCTTTTATAATACGGGAATCTCCATACACAACAGACTCCATTAAATAATGTTGCTAAACTAGATGCAGACAAATGAAAACACCCTTTGCACCGGATGCCAATTTATGTGTGGGAAGGCACAGCACAGGTACTGCACACCCAGCAGTGGCAGAACACTCTCCATGCAGTGATACCAGAAGAATGCAGTAACATAAGGAGAAGAGGACACAAAGATACACACAACAGAAGACAACTGTATGAACAACTTGAAACAAAGGTGGATGAGCAGATAAGCAGTTTTTAACTCTTATAATTTGATTATAAAAAACCTGTAAGTTGGCAGCTATCAGCATAAGTAATGTGTTGAGTTCAACTCAAAAGTGCTTATTTATTTCCCATTGGTGCATCTGGTGCCACTTTCCTTATATTGATAAGCAGGGTACCTTTGCATATCTAGGCTGATTTTTAATAGCTCTTCTGGAAAGTGGCAAATCCTAAATTAGAGACACCTACGAAAAAAACATAGATTTAGTAGCCTAAAAATGCACTAGCTTTAAACATACTCCACCAACATACTCCACTGCAGACAACTGCTTATTGAAGTCAAAATTATACTGCTGCAGACTGAATGCTTCAAGCGATGCCGTATGGTGCCTGGAACACAAACAAGGGCTCCATTGCCCTGGCTCAGGGCACTGGGGGTGCTGCTGCCTGCTCCACCAAGCCACAACAGGCTGTGGCTGTATGGGAAAGCATCCCCAGCCCCCCCAGCCACTGATGAATTGCTTCCCCACCCCTTGCCACAAAGGCAAACAAGCACCCAGGACGAAGGCTCCCCCTCCTGAACCTTAATCCATGTCTAGAAAGGGTTTTCAATTCAGAAAGAGCCTCCTCAAGAACTGCATGGTGCCTACAGTAGGGAAGGGGGAGATCCAAGGGATGGAGAGTGGCTGCCCCTTAGGTGGGTACAGCCTGGGCACCACAAGGCTCTTGTTCCTCCATGAGACCCAAAAAGGCTGCCACAAACCAGCAGTAATACCCCTACAATGCATTTCTCTTCCCTCCTATCCCCCTTCTCACAAGAACTTCATTACTTTTAGTTCTAACCTTCTTATTTAAATAAGAAAACACTGTTAATATTTCCACCTACAAAATATTGTGTATGCATCTCTAAAGCTTGAATTAAAATATAATCAACTTCATTTTAAGTTTCTTTTTATGGAATTGACCTCAGACATATGTGGTATACCAAGCACAGCAGGGGCTTTATACAAATCTTTCTCTATTACTTGATGAATTCCAGGATTTGGCTCTTGTTTTTCTGGTCAGTAAGTAAATAAATAGTAAATGGTTATGCAGTATGCATCATGAAGTAACAACTCATAGGTCAACTGGTTTTTTTAGAGCAATTGAATACGGAATTGCCTAAAATTGTTTTTACCATCTGAAGAATGTGCAGGATGAAATAGGTTTCAGCAGGTCCTACATCACAAGGTTCCTGTCAGCCAGCATTGGGGTCTGTTTCAGCCCAGGCCACCGCCCTGCAGTCTGATCCATAGGTACCAGTCTGTGGTACCCATTAATAGCCCTTCTGAGCTCAAAAGGGCTGTGTACCAATGTTGGAGTCGACGCTCACAGCACAGGTTACAGGATCCAGGTCCAGTTATCTCTTCATGTTTGGATGCACAAAGTCCACCAAGACACCCGTTTCTCAGAATTTGAATGGGTACCATAAAACGACTTCAAGTGAGCGGCAATGAAAAAATAGCTGCAGGTTAATACGCAGTAAAAATGTTTCCTATTAATTTAGTAAGAAAAGTGGACTTCAGAGACCCTGAATAAGAGGTTTGAAGACCACTGTTTACGTTTGGTTTAGAAATTCATGACTATGAATAAAAAAAGAATAAATCACAGTGAATTAAGAGATCGGTTTGAGACACTGATTTGCTAAATCTTAACACTCACCTAAGCTTGCTTGTTAACTTTGCAAGACATAAGATTCTTTGTTTTAATAAAACTGCAATGTACAGCTTAAAGACACTTGCCAAACTTCCAACTTCAGCTCTGTTTAAGCACATACATGGCATTTCTCTTGCTAGAAAGATCCATGTATAATACCAACAAATATTCTTCCCTCAAATAGCTGAGAACTAACAGCAACGTGAACTATTGGCAATCGGAAAGCAGTGACATCATTTAACAGTCAACAAACATGAAAGTGTCTATGCAGGCATCACTGGAAATGTGATAGCTTAATAAATAATAAAAATAGTGATATCCAGACTTTATAAGATTTCCACATATCAACATGCCATAAGCACATAGGTGTCATTTACTCAACGGACTGACTAATTCATTTCATACGTCCTTGATGAAAATTTGTTTCCTCCAATCCTAGAAGAACAAATAAGCCACAGCACCCTTCCCTGCCTCACATCAAATGCAATGATATCCAAATTAACATCTCCGTAGGGTGGATTCTACTGGAAGAAAAGGTAAATCCAGTAAATTTTGTTTGCTTGAATGGATCTTGGATTAGCTCCACAATTTGAAAAATCTCAAAGAATTTACTCCTTTCTCTGCTTGCCTTCTGAAATATGCAAATGGATTCACAAAACAGATCTTAAAAAATAATGAATTTTGAAACATCCTTTTATGAAAGCTTGAGAGAAACAAGTATGCTTTGAAAGGTTCAAACTGATGTTCAGCCTTTATAAGTGATTAATAATACCTGACCAGGAATACCAAGTAAAAGTTAGCATCTTATTAATGACTGTTGGTTAACAGTTACAACGAAAAAGAAAACTATGACAAGGTATTAATATCATGAGTAATTATGCTCGATAATTATGAATTCGATAACCAAGTGAAAGGAGTATTTTTTCTTGCTTACCAGAAAAAAAAGCAAATACCCCCAAACAGCTCCCACCTCCAGGAATTTGCCTTAGCTTTCAACCTAACTTAAAATGCAACCCAAGCAACTGTATTGGACATCATCTAAGAAAACTGAAGTAATTAACGAGGTCATATAGGAACTGGTGCTTAAATTGTGCTAGTGAGCATAGTGAGTGCCACTTCCCTTGCAGACCTGAGCACCATGCTCAGACTATCAGTCCCTGCTGCCTAGGGCCTGCTGGCGTTCAGAAAACATCACAACATCCACATCCTCAGGCAAATGCTATTTGTTAGGGCTGGACACAGCACCTCTTGCAGCACAGCACAGCTGGGCTTGAGGGTGAAAAAAAATTTATTTTTTAGGGAACCTTCTGCCAGCTAAAAGAGCTATTCCTAAAAAAAGTGTTTTCAAAATTTCCCATAATTTTTTTTTTCAAACATTTGGGCTGAAACAAATGAAACCCTGATTTCCTGCAAGTCTAGAGAACATAAATTTACTATTTAAAATTTGTTTGGTTTCCTCTACCTGCCTGCAATCGCAACTCTTAATTTCATTAGCTGAAATCTGCTAAATGCATCCCAATCATCTTTTCGTAACTCTTACCCTGGAAAAGCGTTTCATTTCTTCAGTCTTGATCGCCTTATCTGATTATTTCTCCATTTCCATAATATCTTGTTAGCTCCAGAAATTACTTTTCAGAAAATGTTTATCAGAGAAGTCAACGTGTTGTCCAACACGCTGGTGTCTTGCCTCTAACCACATCATAAATATTTCCTGAGGAGTCCGCTCTCCCACACAGGGGTGACTGCCTTACTGCCTGTCGGAAGCTTATTTCCCTTCTCTCAACTTTGAAGATGAGAGAAGAGAGTGGATGGATTTATTAGATCTCCTTTGTGTTCACTCTATCAGCTCTCTTGATCTGAACCACTGAAGTAGGAATCACAGATATGCCAAATTGTACTGGCAGCGGGGACAGTCCCGTGGCAATACAAGCTGGCTGGCGCTGTTTTGAAGCAGGTCCTGCTATCCAGCTGTTCATGAGCTGCCATCCACAGCTGAGGATGCCCACATTCACCCAGCACAATTTTCCAGATCTCTCTCAATCTACATTTTGGTTAACCAACTTAGACAATTTGTCTTTATTTACCCGAGTTAGTTAAACTCTCCTTCTCTTGGGGAAGAATCACACATATTTCCCAGGGGAATCTATTCTCTTACATTCTCCATAGGATAGAGAGGGTGCTCATATTTTGCTTGTGACATACGGGATCACTCCCGCTGATACTGATCAATTTGTTATATATTTCTCCTTACCCCTTTAACCATTCCTACACTCGCTAGGAAGGTTGTGAGCAGCTCGGTCCTATTGGCGATGTGACTGTTTCCT
Organism: Falco biarmicus; assembly: GCF_023638135.1. NCBI lineage: Eukaryota > Metazoa > Chordata > Aves > Falconiformes > Falconidae > Falco > Falco biarmicus. The sequence continues at coordinate 41,216,133 of NC_079290.1, read as the reverse complement.
TTTTCAGTCCGTGGTCCCGGAAAGGAACTTCGCTGCTTCACAACTTCAGGGGAGGAGGATGTTTGAGTTAAGGTAGTTTTATACAGAGAGAAAGCATAACATTTCTTTTCTCTTTTTTTGATCTTTGTTTGGTATCCACTATGCAGTCCATAGGGCAGAGGAGTTAAGATAAACTGACAAAGCCTATGACAGACTAATTGGTGATGGAATTATTTGGCGGAAGACTGCTGCTCAGTTTGACAAGACTTCAAAATGTAGAAACCACTTGGCAGACGGAAGCACAGAGAAAGCTGCAGAATATCTACTTTTCCTGACATTTTTTTTTAAAGTTACATTGATTCAGAACTATTCTCATTTTGCAGGCATTGCCATTCTTCAACCTGCTGCATCTGTCTTCACAAAGCAAAGGGGGTAGAATAATGCTAACAGCTGAAATTAGTTTGGGGGGTCTTAAGTTTTGGATGGGGTGCAGACACCGTATGATAAATTACGGTTTCAGCTTTCATTCTTTCCCTGAACAGAACTAATGATCAGGAACTATGAACCTTGCTAGTTACCTTGCTTTGGATTTATGCTGTTGAATAAAAGATCAGTGGATTAAATTAAAATTAATATCATTCATGACCTAAAGATAAAGCATCCTGTGTCTTTTAGCAAGCCAGTACTGACTGGTCAGGTGGATATCTTCTAGATAGGTGTGTTCTTAAGCAAATGCACACCTTCTCCTTTTATCTCCTGTACCTTTCTCATACCATCCTTCAGTGCAGGTACAGCCCTCAGAATACAAAAAACTAGTTTCACCCAATGCTGAAATCCAATTAAAACTCTTGGTACATTACCAGAAAGTTGTTTGATATCTGGTGATCCGATTGACATAAATGTCTGCTTTTGAGTGATGGAATCATCTGCCTGATTTTTTTTTTTTTTTTAAAAAAAACCATATACTGGAGTATAGATTTTAAATATCTTTGTTCAAAGCACAAGCAGGTTCAGTGACTTCTTTAGAAACTAAATCAGAAAATTATTTCCTTTTTAAATAATTGCCGAAACTGTTTTCTTTTGTGTTTAACTACTTTCTTCATTCATATGCATTTTTCATTACCGGACAAAAGTAGAATTTATGTCAATAATTAAAAACATGTAAATTACGTGATCACTTTGTATTTACACTGGCTTTTGCTTCATTGTCTGCATATTATTTCTGATTGCATAAATATTCATGGAGAAACACCCAGGGAAATTTTCAAAGTGGTGCATGGAGACCACACTATGCAGTCCCTATTAATTTTAATAAGAGTCACATGGTTATGTTCTCACACTCTAATTTGAAAATTTCCCCCCTGCTTTCCACCATCTAAAATAACTGTCTAATTCCAAGTATGCACTGTCTGCATCTCCCACTCTACAATCTATAAATACACAAGGGACATGAAGTCTTTTCATACAGATACTTCAGCATGCTCTGGTGGCATTTTATACCCAAAGGAAAAAGTCCCCAGCCTAATCAAAGTTACTAAACTCCTCTCAGGCTGCTCCTAATCCGCATCTCTAAGGACATTTCCATTAATTCCTTTGTTGAAATGCCTATTTAGATACATAGAAAATTAATATCCTGGGAACCTCTGACATAATTAAAAGTACAATTACCAAAAAAGTAGGATCAAAAGAACCGCTAAAACCAGAATAAGACATAATCAACCTGGTAACCCATCAAACAGTCCCAGAAAATGCTTTGACATTCCTCCCCAGAAGCTAATGACAGCAAGTTATAAATGAAAGGTTTTTGTCATTTGACTATATTTGAACTTTCCCGACAATGTGCCAGGAAGGTCAGCCAGGGTGGTGTAGAGCAAGGCTGCAAGTAAAGGGAATTACAGGCTTAGAGTTACTTACAGTGTCTTGCCAGATTCCCTCTGTTTTACAGCTCATAGGCTTCACTTTTCACAGTTGCTGCTGCTAACCAGCTCTTGTACATCTCCTGGAAACCAAGAGCGGGGAAGGGAGGACCTTCCCCACCAGATGACCTGGAGAGCCTCAGCAGCCGGCAGGGAGGCAGGGGAGTGAGCGCAGGGAGGCAGCAGGGCAGTGAGCGCAGGGAGGCAGCAGGGCAGTGAGCGCAGGGAGGCAGCAGGGCAGTGAGCGCAGGGGCAGCAGGGCAGTGAGCGCAGGGGCAGGGCAGTGAGCGCAGGGAGGCAGGGCAGTGAGCGCAGGGAGGCAGCAGGGCAGTGAGCGCAGGGGCAGCAGGGCAGTGAGCGCAGGGAGGCAGCAGGGCAGTGAGCGCAGGGGCAGCAGGGCAGTGAGCGCAGGGAGGCAGCAGGGCAGTGAGCGCAGGGAGGCAGCAGGGCAGTGAGCGCAGGGGCAGCAGGGCAGTGAGCGCAGGGAGGCAGCAGGGCAGTGAGCGCAGGGAGGCAGCAGGGCAGTGAGCGCAGGGGCAGCAGGGCAGTGAGCGCAGGGGCAGGGCAGTGAGCGCAGGGCAGCAGGGCAGGGAGCGCAGGGAGGCAGCAGGGCAGTGAGCGCAGGGAGGCAGCAGGGCAGTGAGCGCAGGGGCAGCAGGGCAGTGAGCGCAGGGCAGCAGGGCAGGGAGCGCAGGGAGGCAGCAGGGCAGTGAGCGCAGGGGCAGGGCAGTGAGCGCAGGGCAGCAGGGCAGTGAGCGCAGGGCAGCAGGGCAGTGAGCGCAGGGGCAGCAGGGCAGTGAGCGCAGGGCAGCAGGGCAGGGAGCGCAGGGAGGCAGCAGGGCAGTGAGCGCAGGGGCAGGGCAGTGAGCGCAGGGCAGCAGGGCAGTGAGCGCAGGGCAGCAGGGCAGCAGGGCAGTGAGCGCAGGGGCAGGGCAGTGAGCGCAGGGCAGCAGGGCAGTGAGCGCAGGCAGCTGGCGGGAGCACAGCTGGCTTAGAGCAGCACCTCAACACAGGCCGGAGCGTAGCTGTGAAGAAGCTGCAAGGGGTCTGAAGGCTCCGTGCTGGGAAACTTGAGAAGATCACAGGGTGGCTTAAGTGAAGGGAATCAAGAGGTAGGGAAGAAAGCAGGGAGGTTTGCTGATGAGATTGGTGTAGCTCCTAAGAGAAAAGGCTCTGGCTTCTGGGATGCAAATTGCTTAAAAACGTAGTCTCTGGGCTTGGGAGCACAGAGGGTGTACGGCCTAGGGAGACAAACCATGCACCTCTTAACCAAAACCCCAGTCTGGGGAGAGGGACACAAGCTGTGCCCGATGATTGCCCCAGGGCCAAAAGGCAGCCAGCCTGTACTGAAGATCCACACACCTCCAACCTTGTCATCAGTACAGGGCAGCCCTGTTCTACAGATCCATCGCTTGTCTTCATCCTTTCATCAGCCGAGGACATCTATATACATTCTCCACAACCCATCTGCCGGTTTTTATAAAACTTGAGGCAGTGTGATATTTTTGAGGCTGCTAGCTCCCTGTCAGACTGGATTGAGATTTCCCAGCAAATTGAAAAGTTATTATTAGGAGACCTCCAGCTAGACAGACATACAAAGAATGTGTCTGCAAAAGCCTTTTTTCTTTATGAAACCAGGTTATAACAAGAAACTGCCCGATCTCCACTTACAGTTCTGTTCAGTTATTTTAATGAACTTCTTAATTTTGCTGACAGAGTAACTTCATTTTACGTAGAAAGACAGTTCCCCAGAGGGTAAGATCTGTCAGTTGTCACAGGAAATCCTTTCAGTCCCTACCTATACAAGCAAAGCTGTATCTCAAGAAATCAGGTTCATCCTATAGAGCTGCTGAAGAAAGAAACTACAGACACAAAATCCTTCCCCAATTTGGTTGTGCTTTGCCTGCTTCAGGGCCCAGCTGTGGCTGCAATCAAAAAGCCACTTCTTCCATATTACAGATCACTTGAACATTTTTTTTTCATCTCAGGCCTGATGCCGTACGCAGCTGGACTGTCCTGTCTCACACGTGGACCAGACTGACTTTGTCTTCTTCACCATGTAGCAGCAGGTCATGAGTGATACCAGTGATGAGGGTCTTCCTTTTGCAGCCATTCGTTCAGACTACTTTGATGAATACCAGGAAATGAAATCAAAGGCAGCACAGGAATGTAGTAAGGGGTGAGACCACTAGAATTAAAAGCCACAAGAACTGACACCACATATGAGCTCATGATGAACCTGATTTCAGATCAAGTAGGTCTTGAAAGGACTTTGTCACACAGCCTGCTGGAAAGCCTTAGGCTGTCAGCTTCTTTCAAGGAAAATGGGAAGAGTGTTGGCAACCTGAGAGCCTAAAATGATGGGAAAAAAGCTTTCCATCAGGAATAGGGGAAGCAAGAGTCTTTCTCCCTAGCTTAATGACCTGATGCCTTGATGATTTCCAGCCATGGTTATCTGCATTAGGAAAATTATCAATGTTCTGTTGAACATTAATCTTTACCTGAAACATGAAGTTCTCAAATCAGAAGTCTTTTCACCCAAGCTAAACAAAGTCTTACTTGTCTAAAAATGTTTTAAAAGCTGTAAGAATAAAAAAAAAGCTGCGTTTAAAGTGCCCTAAAAATTTTACTGCATCCTGAAATTTTCTGAAAACCCATGTTTCCCTCCGTTTTTAACAAGTTTTTCCTTTTTAACATAATTTCCCTGATACAACATTATTTTTACTCCTGTCCTAACTTCTGTGCGGAAACCTGTTTCTAGTTAAACAGTTACGGAAGGGGAAAGCAATAAACAAGCAACAAAGGTGGAAACTCCATGCCTCTAAGTAATATTATTACTAAACTTGATATCTTTCTTTTAAAACATTTTAAAATTATATTAATTCAAAACCACACTAAGTTCATGCTGTTCTTTATTGAGAAAGACATGAGACCAAAGACTGGGTCAAGAAAAGACTAGCTAGATTGGGCCACATCATGCATTTTCACCATCAGTGTTAAAAATAAAGCTTGAAAAGGTACAGAGCTGAAATTAGTAGCTTTTTAACATATTGATACCTATGCAAGCTATTAATTGTTGTCTTTGATAAACACGAAAACAAAAGGATGTTAATGGAAGTTAAAAAACTGTTAGCAAGCTGTAAATGAAAAGCCTACCTACAAGTTTTTTATATCAATGATGAAATCATCACTGCCTGATTTTTCTCATGGATTTCTGTTTCTCCTCACAGATCATGTCTTTGCCCAGGTGAGAGTGTCAAAACTTGCACCCAAAGTATTGAAAAACTGTTTCCAAAAAACCTACTCCACAGTATAAGCTGTGTTTCTTTAATGTTTCAGCATCTGAAGCTCTTAGAAGGTTTACCTTTCTTGTACCATTTGCAAAAAAATTATATATATTAACCCATGGAAAAGGAAGAGAGAAGTATATGGAGTCTTGCAACCACAGCCAGTCTGCAAACACAGAAACCTCCATGTAATACAGGTGCAAAAACTGAGTACACCTACCAATGCATCTGGCCTGACTGGATAGCTATAATTTAAGCAGGTGGCTGACAGATGTCATGTCTCAAGCATGCTTTTTCATGTTCATTTTCATTTTAATCTCATTTTCATGTCTCAAGTATGCATTTAAATTTATTTGCTAACATACTATAGTGTGTAGCCTACATGATCCTTAAAGAGATTTCAAAGTAGAGTTCAAAGCTGCCAACTGATTATACAATGGGAAAAATGAAGTACAACCCTTGCCAATTTACCAGCCCCCAACACAGACTGAGATGGGCTGTTCCATAGCTAACGGCAGCACTGAGGTTTCAGAATACAAAGTACAGCAATTGCTACATCTTTGCCAAAGTTAAAATGAAGTTTTTGCTGTAACTTACTGAAAAATATATTAAAGAGCTGCTTTTAGGCTGAGAGGATGTCAAATGTAACTCACCCTTTCACCATTCAAGAGTTTGCAGATGGTGATCTCAGTGCAATGCCATGTTGTAAAGGTTTTGGTCTAGATACTATTTTTTAGCTTCACTCAAGAGGTTTGCTTCCGCAGAGGAAGTGTGAGACACCAAAATTACTAGTTACAGTAACACCAATCACTTCATACATGATCTTGGTACTTCAGCAGAGGAAACATCCCTCTGTGTGACTACGTACCGACCTTACATACGGGGCTTACATACGAGCACAGCTATCCAAGTGGAAGATGAATGGCTGTTCTGGAAAATAGGAGCTAAGTCCTCGGCTGGCAAAAGCAGCATACCAAAAAGTAAACTTCAGTTCTTAGTATCATCTGGAGAGCTGTCCTAATGAATGTAATCTCCCTCTCAGGAATGAAACCATCCTATCAAGCCCACTAGGGTACACTGAGATTTAATTAACAGTCCTGAGTTTCAGAAAGAAATTACCAAAAAATAACAACCAGTGACATTGATAAAGTCGTAAATACAAGATATGACTGTTTTGCCAAATGCAAGCAGTACTCCTTTGTTTTTATTAACAGATGCATCACGTCTCATTCCTTCAGGATGAGGATTGAAATGCTCCATAGTAATCTATGTGAACTTTGGGGCACATTTACTTAAATCCTCTAAAATATGCAGTCTATTTGTCCAGCGAATTTCAAAGTTAATGAAGCAAACATCCTCTTACATGCATAAGTGAGGGAAAAAAGGACATAAATCTTTCTGTTTGACCCCCGTTCACATCTGAACATGAAACACAAGCACTTTTAAAGCAAGGCAGAATTTTGTAATGTATTAAAAGCGTCTGCGAAAGCCTACAGCACTAAAATGCCTACTGCTCCTCTCTTCATCACTGCACTGTGTATGCCACCTCGCAGGTGTCTGTGCTTTTTATACACATGCTATTTCTAAATGTGAAAAAAGGAAAGGAAAAAAGTAAAAGCAATCTTATGATGACTTTGCAATTTATATAAAAAAAAGCTCTTTGAAATGCTGCCCTGAGCCACACAGAACTCCAGTTGAATAATTAATTACATATTGACAAGGTCTTATAAAAGAAAAGCTCAGAGCTGTATTGACATTTATATCTTCTTAACATTCATCAGAAAATGTCATTCTGCTTGAAACGATTGCTGGTAGCTTATATGCTTTTGCCTTCCTATCCAAATTCTTATCAAGATGTGTGACTAATGGTGTTTTATGGTTATACACATTAACAATTTGCCTAAGATTTAGTCTTTATGATCAACTAATTTAAATTAAGACAATATTAGTTTCTTGTATAAATTAATGAGACATTCTTGTATCTACATAGCTATGAGCCACAGTGTGCTACAAATATTTCTTTGAACTCCTCTAATGAGGCATTACGCCTACTCTTTTTTTGCATACATGCAATTAGGAACCACTAACACACAAAACACAACCAAAAAAATGAATTAAAATGACTGTCCATGAACTTTACTAGGTAGGATGTAAAAAGGAAATGCACCAAATAACTGCATAACGTGCAATTTTGTCAGCATGCCGTATTTCAAAAGAAGAGAGAATAAATTTTCATATTTCTGTTTTCCTATTACATTTGCAATTAGTTGAACTAGGATGGCATGCACATTTCTGGTAGAGCTCTTCTGTTACAGTACTTCAGTTGCACTTAATAAATTGCACCTTCCATGAAAAGAAAAGGTGATGGATTGAAAAATGTTTAGCACAACCATGCATAATTGATAGGTTCCCTAGTGCAAATAAGTGTCTAATAAATAATTAAATTTAATCTCATTATAAGAGTTTTCATAATGGGATAATTTAATTAAATGAAAGCCAAAGGGTTTCTAGGGGTTGAAAGATGCTGCTGTTGCTATATTTGGCTAATGGTCTGGGGATAGTATAGTGAAGAAGGGTAATTCACATGGGTGCATGCATTATTTAATGAATCCCTCTGAGATGGAGGAAAGGACAGATCAATGATAACTTGTCATTTTATCATTGCTTACAATGCACATTTAAACAACCTGGGAAATGTTAAAAACAGAGAGAGAATCTTGCAACCCTTTGCAATGCATCAGGCCTCTCTTTGCCAGGCACATAACGAGCACCGTCTTCTCCAATACAGTTTCACTCTCATCTAACATTGTTCATTTTTTTCCATCTTTCAGACCAAAAATAAGAGCAAAGCCTTACAAGCTCCTGTACAGTTAGGGCAAGCCTGCCCCTAAGTGAAAGTTATAATGGATACAGCATGTATATCTGATACTAAAAAATTGATAGCTGTGTCATGTGGGACCCATTAACAAGCTTTTTGAGTGGGCTGAGTTTTGAGCTTTAAGTCTCCAGAAGCACTTAGCTAGGCTAGGATACTAAAACCATACAAATCTAAGTAGTTAGCTCATTTGCAGGTGATCAGTTATGAATTAATATGAATAGTGAAGGTTATATCTTTTCAGATAAGACAAAAGTGTCATCTTGCACACAGTAAATGTGCAAGACACAAAAGCTAAATGGACTGGGTTTGCAATCTGAACTTCCACTTTCTAATGACCTGTACATGCACAAGCATTTTCTCATTTAGAAACTTTTATCTTTACTGGTGAACTCTGAACACAATGACTGCTGTGCTGCTGCAGCTTTATGATCTGTCCCTTCCAGAGGGTCTCACCCATCTTATGGCACATTTATATCACAGTGGTGTCAACCGTTTTTCTAGAACACCACAGGGATACAACTGGCCATGGTTTTGCCTTCTAAAGCATAAGGATTATGTAACATTAAAAAACCTATCTTTTTATGATTGCTCTTGTTATCTGTATTATCCTTGTTAATATACTTTTAAATCTTTCTGAACTTCGAAAGTCATTTTTCTTCTGTGGATAAGACAGACTTATTACTTGCACAAAGGAAACATTTTCTAGTATCAATGAAACCGTTTTAATTTTTGATAGGTGCCATGCTCCAAGAAGTGGCAATGAGCTACACAAAAGGATGCTCGAATCCCTCTAGGAGCTCTGGCTACAGAAGCTCACACAGTCCTTCTAAATAGTTTGCATCATATTTGCCAGTTACATCATGTCCCACAGGAGTACTTCAGACTTTCTTAATCTTCTTCATCTCAATTATCTTGTCTTAAATTTGCGACGTCTCCACTCATTCCATTTTTAGTTGATTAATAACTGTATTTATCGAAATACTTGTAGCACAGATGCTAAAGGTTTTGCACGGTGAATATCAGCCTCCTATTTCTATTTGTTCTTTATTGTCCCTGCCACTTTTGAATCCACACAAAAGTTTAGCAGTAACATATTTCTTGAATTACTTCTTGTGAGAATCTAAAGCTTTTTTGAAAATCCAAATACAACACATCTCTCTGGTTTTCGTTCACCTTCTCAGTGACCCACACCAAGAACGCAGAAGCCTCATGGTGTCTCACATATGTTCACTGAGGGATTTACACCTCCACACTCAGTGGTTACCTCATACAAAAATATGTCTCAGCACTTTCCAGTATTTTTACTCATTTTTTTAACCAACAGCTTCTTAAACTGAACAAATACAATGCCATTGGGCTTTTTGCTGCTGTTCCGTTGTTTGGTTTAGCACCTCTTTCGTCATTGTAAACACAAACAATTCCTCAACTTTGTATAAAAAGTAGGTGTTTAATTTTACACTAACATAAATGAAACATTCATGACTCGTTACAGAGGTGTAGTGCCTCTTCGCTTCTCAGCTATTATATTTAGTTTCTTACAGTTTAAGAGCCTGACTGATTACGTTTTGGCTTTTACAAAATGCATAATTGGATGGGTTTTATTATAGTGGGGAACAGCAAAAGGATCCTAAGAAAAATTATCACAATTTTTTTTGTTTCTAATTATAAGATAACATCATTCATCTATTTCTCTACAAACAAGAAAAGTACGTGCCTTGGGAAAATACAAGAGGCTATTTTTCTGACTTGGGTGCCCAGAATTCAGTAGCCCGATTTCTATTCTCAGTGGCTATGAAATGAGTTTCAGAGATAGTGGACTGAAATTAAGATGTTCCTTTCTATAATTCAGCTACCTCAGGCACAGTCACCCACTTAAATCTCTGGGAGGATTTGTGTACATTTTATTACAGCAAATTTAATTCAAACAGATGGGAAGTAAGATCTCTGCTGATTATTCAATAATCTCTTCTGTCCTTCAACAAGTAATGAAGTTCTCCACCCACTTCTCTGCTTCACTAAGGAGAGATCCAGTAAACCAAGCTAAAATATATGCGAGGCGTTATAAAATGAAGACTCCCCGCTGTATATAAAATACACAACAAATACAGAAAACACTTATTTCTTTCTTTTTCAGGTTGCATTTCCACAATGAGCTTGTTGGAGTATAACTTTAATTCTGAATTACTTTGAATAGTGTCCAAATGTTAAGGAGTCAGGGGTAGAGGGATTTTGTTTGTTTAAGAGTGGGACCTTCTATTTATTTTTCCTATTAAATTACAAACTCCATTTCCCCCCCAGGAACTAGTGTTCTTAGACCAAAACCTCAGCAGACAGCTATATCCTATGTTGCAATAGTGATCATACCATAGATTTAAATTAGAATCTGTGATTTCTACTCCCTGTTACAATGCTTGCCCAGACTGTAAGACAAAATTCCATTAAGTCATAAAAAGTCTTTTTTGACTCACATGAGACACTAACATGAAGATATTCGGGTGAGAACTAAAAGTATATCTGAGTAGTATAATTCCCTTTTTCATTATGTCTTTTCTTCATGAAAATTCCTGTCAGTCACCTTAAACTCCAAGACTTTGGCAGTCAGAGTCTTCATGCAATACTTCACTACATGCAAAATTTAAGACTGCCATGTGGCTGAATAGTGGCTCCATGTATTCTAAAACAGTAAAATCACCACAGTACAGTATGGAAACATTGTAACTTAAACCTGAAAATCCAGGGGTTTTTTCTAACCAGTGATTGTACACACCAACATCTTCTAGTAAAGAGTTGGTATCTGGCACTAATGACTGTACCAGTAAAAATAAAGCTCTGATTTTGGCATGCGTTACTGAATCTCAACGCACAGGAACTAGGAGGAAACAGAGGAAATACATGTAATATCTGCCTTGTTAAATGTATCCCAAAACTCACTTTTAAAACTGCATTTTTACCTAAGTTACTGTGCATTTGGGGCTTATTTGGTTTATCACCTATTTCTTTTGCAATCTACTTCTTTAAACATGGATTTGTTGTACCACTATCACTTAAAGCTGAAGTGAATCTATTTTACGATGACATTGGAATAAACTTTGCAGGATCTATTCAAAATATGTAAATTAAACAGAGAAAGACTTCCCAAATACGTATATATTTTACTATTTCCATAAATCACAAGAATCACTATCCCAGCCTGGCTTTTATATAAAATAATAATCAATAGCATATGAATTTACACTTTTAATTGCTAAAGCTTGAAATGCAGGAATGACTCAAATGTGGTTTTTTTTCTCAGTGTACCAATTCATATCGCATATAAGTTTGCTCACTTCAACATAAATTTAATAGGCCTCAATAACCAAATGAAAAACCCACAGTTTTACTGCCATTTCTGGACTCCTTCCTGCTGCTGTGAAGTCCTTCCCCAGCCGATTTCCATGACCTCAGTTCTCCATGAGACATACTAGTTGGCATAATGAACAACAAAACTTCAGTTACACTGGAGAAAAAGTCTACTTAAAATAGAAAGAAACCAAAACACTAATATTTTTCCTGCTTGCAGGACGAGAGGGATGCTCTGATAGATCTAGTTAAAATCTGTAGAATTTGGACCGGGTACATGTCACTAACTAAAGCCTTCCCAAGGCACTGCAGGGACACTATCAAACAAAAGTCAGCAAATCTGCTCAAAGAGCAAACTGTCCAGCTATCCATACATATATACTGTTCATCAATAGCTATCACCAAATCTAAATGATCACAACTTCTGATATTCAGAAGCACCTGGTGATCTGCTTCCCTCCCTCCTCATGCTTTTCTGTCTGTCAGTCTTGTACATCCCTCCACAGTTTCATATGGCACTAAATCTCCTTCCAGTCTTCCAAGGATGAGAACAAAATGCTAAACTGCCACTCATTTCCATAAATGCAGAAATCAGAAAGTAAAGCTTTCCACCTCTACATCTAGCCAAAGTAAATTGAGTCTTTATAGTAGAAATACTACATATTGTGGGAAAAAAACCTCCAAATACCAAGTATAAAACTCTCAGAGAATCTCAAGGAATTCCTCCTGTTTTCTGCCAACAGTCTGTGCTTGAAATGATCTGTTTGATATACTTCACTCAGGCTTTATGAAAGCTTCAGCTTCACGCAACTCAGCTACAAAGTCCACAGCTCCCCTACAAGGACAGAAATGCTGGAGCCAAGCAAAAAGTTGTGACAGGTGAGCGAGGCCCTGAAAATATCTACGAATCTGGTCTTTCCAACATCTTACGTGCAGTAGTTGCTGGTGTGCTGTAACTGCCGTATGCAAACTTGTTCATACAGCCATACAAGTGTGTTCTGTATTCTTAAACTACCGGCTGGTAAGTAAGACTTTCACTTTTATCTCTAGGCATACGCAGGATCTTTTCTGTCAAACAGAAAACATAAAAAATAGGATTGATATAGACAAAACTTATTTTTGGTCAATTCTGGCATTTTCCTTCAAAAGTAATGTAAGACACACCCTTGAATTCCCTTTGAGGATGTATGGGAATGTTACCACCTACTCACTCCAATGCAGCCACAGGAACCAAATAATTCTGAATGCAAAGTAATGACAACAACTAATGGCAACTTTGAAATGTTCACAGGAAGCTGAGATTCATTCATTTATAAAAAAGCAGGCATTCATAAAAACAGGTGAACCGCTTTTCATATTATGAACATTTTCAGACACCTCATGTTGCAAATCAAATGTGTTAAATAAAGGCAGAGCACATCAGGTAACAGTTGAAGAAAAGGAGTGGATGTCCTAAGAGTTTTATGAAATACTATGTAGTAGGATAAATGGTATAATCTGGTGAAGCTGAGCTAAACTGAAGTTCTCTGAAGATGAACCGGTGTTTCCAGTAGCTTTGTGGATCTCACTTTCATTTTAGAGTTTAAATTCCCAGCAGAAGGGCCGAAAAGAAGCAGGATGCAAAGAGGGTATGTTCTCCTGAATAGATTAAGTGGAAAGAACACACGAGAGGAGAGACCCACTGACCTTTAGAGGAACCTTCTGTGACTAATGTAAATAGCAGGTTACTCCTATGATGTGAAGAGGCACTCAAAACCAAAACCCTTCCACAGCCAACAGAGCACACTGAGTATCCACAACCTAAACAACCTCCACAATATTTTAGTTCTCCCCACGCTGAACCTCTGGGCACAACACTCACCATCACTCACCAGTGTCAGACCAACACTCCTACAGCACAGAGAGGCATGGTACTGACAAACAAAGAAGAGGGCAGAAAGTCTGAAGGACCTAAACATGTGCCAGCGGTGAGCTGCTGGGCACTGTTTAAAGGTTAAAACCTGGCCTTTATTCCTCAAAGCAACATGTGGCTTGGCCAGTGGATTAAAGTAGGCAAACTCTACCAAGTTTAGCAGGCTTAAGGGGAACCTAATAGCAGCCTTCCAGTACCTACAAGGAGGTTATTAAGAAGGCAAGAGCCAGGCTCTTTACAGAGATGCCTGGTGGGGGGATGAGGGACAACAGTCATAAGCTGAGACACAAGAGTTTCAGAATAGATAATAAGAAAAAAAATATTTCACCCTGAGGTGAAAAACTTGGAGGTTTCTCAAGACTGGACTAGAGAAAGCTTTGAGCAACCTGGTATGACCTTACAGGTGATCCCGCTTTGAGTAGGAGGTTGGACTAGGGACCTCCTGATTGCCTTCCAAACTGAATTTTCCTATAAACCTAACATCCTAAGTTATTAACTTTCTTAACAGATAAATGGATAATTAATTAAATATTTATTGCAGAAGAATTAAACCACAAAGAAAGGAGAACCTATAGCTCTAGTATATTGTTTAGCATTAGCCAAAGCATGCTAGTCTTTCAGAGCTCCTACATCATTTACTATAGAACAAGTGCTTTCATAAGCCCTTATGCAGCATACATTAAAAGCTCAGAAGAAAATTATCACAAATTTTAGTCAACAAACCATAAATAAAATTGTCTCCAAGTAGATCCTGGCATGATACACTGCACTTCCATTCAGCAGGCCATGACGTGGCAGGTTGTAATGATTCATATTACATTAGTAATTTATGAAGTAGTATAATAAACATAATCCTAAAAATATGTTCAGACTTCAAGGAGAGGTACAGCTACAAGAAGGTGGCTATTTTGCTCCTTTCCTCATCTCCAGCTAAAACAACCAGAAGCCCACCTGTACTTCCACTAACACAGTCCAACAAGTGATGAAGCACAGAGCGGTTATCTCCACTATGACCTGCCTCTGCCCCCAGTTTCACTTCTCCCAATGGGAAAGGAAAACTCTGTATCCTTTCCAGGGCAGAGACAAGATTCTGACCACCTACCAAGGATTCAGCTGGCCACACACCATGTGCTGCAGAACAACCTGATGACCTGGAGAAATCAGTGCTAAAGCTATAAAATGTTACAGGTTTCCAGGAGTAGTTCTGAACATCTCTGATTAAACCCTTAAAGTCTGAAGAGGCAATTTACCATTGTTACTGCTCCAGTAGTGTCCATGAAGCTGTACTTGCAGTAGGACTGCAGGACTACAGGGGTAACCAGAGCACCTAATACCTGACTTAGCTGCTGTAGGTGTTCCACAAGCCAGTATCTTTTTAAGGTCTAGAGTTTATACACAATGCTGTATATCTCTGAATGTCTAGGTATGCATTGATATAGATACACACATGCACATAAATACTGCAACTAATTCTCCCAGGAATTTTTAGTTTCCTGTCAGCAGTCGATTTGCCAGACTGAGACAGTCCCACTAGAACTTGGAGAATGGATAGCTAAAAAATGGTATTTACGATCTATTAAATCAAAACTATGCTGAAAATCAAACTCTATTTACAGCATCACTTTATTTTCAGTATTCCTTCTGGTGCAGTGAAATGGTAAGGAAATAGTTCTTTTTTGTGGCTTTTTGGTAGTTATTTTGCAGAAATATTTTCCATTTGCTAAGCAAATTGTTACAGGGCCTTCTTAAATAAAGAACTTTACTGTTCAAATCATAAAATTACGGCGCCATAGTTTGTTATTTATATCAGTGATGTTAAATATGTCATAAAGGTTCAGAAAGGTACAGAAACATACCTCTGCAGTATTATCAATTAAACACACAAAAAATATGCATTGTTGTTGGAAAGAGCTCTCCTTGTTCTCTGTCCTTGATGAAGGTACAGTTTCCCCAATCGGAACAGGAGGCTTACTGCTGAAGTTAACAAAGAACATCTGGTTTTCATTTGAGGTGCATTCAAGTGTTCATTAAAGTGTCCTTGCTGGTCATTTGCAGCCTTTTCTTTTTTTTTTCCCTGCTTCACAATGGTTTGTATCTTAACACTGTGGCAATTACAGTGTGTTACTAAAAACGGTCATTGTCATTGTACCATTTCCTTTGAAAAATCTCAAGAGAAACATGAAAGAGAACCAAATGTGGACCTCATCTGATTTCAGTGTAAGAGCAGCTTCTATAGCTCACCTTGTTCTTACTTCCTAGGGGTGTTTATTTTCTGCAATTATTCATCCAGGCTTCACTGAACATGAATACTAATAAATTTTAAGAAGTGAAACAAGAAGCCTTCACACTGTCTGCAGGGAGGCCTCAGAAACTCCGCGTTAGGTTGCGAGTTGTGAGTTATTAGTATTAGCACCTTTGGTGCTAATACTCTGTTACTTGCCATAGAAAGCCAGATCAGGTGAAAAACATCCGAATAAGAAAACAAAACCTTTGTGCGTTTTCTCTGAATGCACGGTCATCCTTATGTAACCAATTTAAAATTATTATTTCTGTATTCTGTACGTTATAATCTGTAAATATTTTCTTTAGATTTGTGCTGTGGTGCTCTGCAGAGTTATTAGAAGCATTTTATAGAAATCTGAACTTTAAAAGATTATTAAATATTTACTTCAGTAGATTATAACTAAATTTGGGGAAAATTATTTATTTCATTACACAAAAGTTCTGTGCATTATTTATAGTCACAGTTTAAATTTAAGGAAACTACTTCTGTGCTTTAAGTGAAGCTTCTGTCTCTATGCTTGAGGTCAAGAAAATTCAGCGGTGTGCTGTAACTGCATCCTAAGTAAATTAACATTGGTACGGATAACAAAACTATAAGCATTCATGACACTTGACAGGCAAGTATAAAGACAAGACTGCCTTTAAGCACTCCTACATCTGGAGTTAGACTGAAACCTGTCTAAAACGTGCAGCAAAAATTCAGAGGATGTAAATGTGGGCTTTAAACACACATAGGATGTACACTCTTACTGCTTTCTCTGAAAACTAAATTAGTAGTTGCATAGGTTATACAGAGGTGGTTCTGATAGTCAGCAGGCATAAACTCAGCATTCGCTGAGCAACCAGGACTATAAAAACACTCCCAAGCCTTACAGCCTGACAGCAAAGAGAAGAAATGGCTTTGCAATTTACTTTCCAGCTTGACTGGCAGAGGTCTAGAAAACTTAAATGTATACGTGCTTTAGCTGCTAGGGGAACGAGTTCCACAGCAAATTTACAGCTGCCCCAATATCAAGCTGATTGATATGAAATGTCGATCAAAATTGTTCATCCGTTTCTGAGAATCGTAAAAAAGAAAACAATTTTTCCCACATTCAAAATAATCAATTTTTATTTTTGAGATGGACTACACATCAGGAACATGAAATTTATTTCAGGGCAGCAGTTATTAACTTCCCTACAAATCTGGTATAAAATAATTAACCTTGGAAAGCTTACAGTAGAGACTTGACAAAATATTACATTTTAGCAGGTCACTCCTGTGGACCAATCTATCCATACCTGGCATGCTTTGGGGAATTCTGAGCAGAATGTCTCATAAAATTAGGGCAGAAATGGTTTTTTAATCTTTTTTCTAATGATCTTTTCCTTCCCTTCATTCTGTCTTATTGTGTTCAGGAAGGACAGAGAAAAAAGTTGATTCAAATGCAGGGAAAGAAGAGCTGATGAGAGAGAAAATGAGCTGAGAAAAGCATGAAGAATAGGCAGAGAGATGAGCAGAGGGAAGAAGAATGCTACATCTGATGAGACAGGAGCTGGGGATGCAGGGGCATAAGGGGCAGTGCAGGACCCAGGGTTGGAGGTTGGAAAGAACAAGAGGTGGGAATGCCCCAGGAACGAACTCTAGAACTGACCATGAGAAAGAAAAGTGACCAGGAGCACCCTCCAAGAAAGAAACATCAGTATTGGCAGAAGGGCAGTGCTGAGACTGCTTGCTGGAGTACAAAACACAGGGGGTGCGCAGGGGAACAGCCTGGGGGTCAACCACAGTCTTCCCAAACAGAAGATGCCAGCAGATGGCCTATATACAGTCATGTTCAAGTACTTCCCTGGCCAGCCCAATGATACAGTTATATATGCTAAGGACAGGCAGGGAACAACTCTTTGATAAGCTTTTACTAAAGCAGACAAACATAGCCCAACAGTCAAGGAAGAAAAGCAAACAAATGCATGAGGAAGGAATAGAAAAAGATATGGGCATGCTCCTAAAGGAAAAAAGAATAAGAAGCAGAAGCCCTAATTACCCATTCTGCATGTGATCACTAAAGTCAGGAGGTATTTATTTAAAGTTTCTGTATGAGCACAAGCCAATTTTATTGATAATTTTGCAAAGTGCAGAAGGTGGATCATTCTAAGCAAGCAAAATTTTTCCTAACAGTTTTCCTAACATTCATGACACCTCCAGACTTCCTTATGCCTTCTACTGTTTATGTGATTTAATATCACCCTTAATATTAAAAATTATTACCCAACAGGGACCATCCAGAAATCTTCATTCTTCTCAAGTCCTTGACAGCCCTTACCTACAATATCCCCATGCTTCTTGAATGTACCACTTTACTCAGGGTCTCTTTATGCAGCAAAGATTAGCGTATAGCAATTTAGCATTGTTCACTGCAATTACTTTAACTAAGTCAAGTATCTAAGAGAACGTCATTATTAAAGGAGACCCTGAACAAGCTGAGTTTTCCGTTCCCGTAATAATGAAAGCTGTGGACACTAAGCACATCACAGGACCAAGCATGTGTTCAAACAAACATCTCTAAATACCATCAATAACATTTCTATGTGATTTTTTTTTATAAACCAAACTTAAGTATATTTTTAAATTAGCTTTTAGTTCTCACAAATTCTACATACTCCAAATATTTAATTCCCATCTTATATGTGATCCATGTAATATGCCACAGCATTGTCTGCCTAAACATTCCCATTTACTACAAACAGAAGAATAATTTGTTTAGCTATATAATCAGCAGAGAGGTAGCACACAATAAAAGAAAGCATTCTAGCTTTAAAATGAATAAAAATTGATTGTGTCCCTATAAAAACTAAATTGGCAGAGTGTTAATTGCATTTCACATAAACATCTGTAGCAGTCGGTGACTCGTTACTGTGCTGTAATGCAATACAGGACACTTAGGAATAAATGCATCCTCTAGATGAGTTCATAGAGATTTTCTAAAAGCGCCTGATGAGATTGTAAAAATCTGATTAGTCAGAACTGCTAATGACACTTAAAACAAAGGGAAATCTTTAAATAAAATTATTTTGCTTTTCTTTTCTCTTGATAAATTATATGCAAATTACTGTTGATTGAAAAATGCCTGCCTTGAAGGGAAATTCATACTAATGAAGGAAAGGTCATCAGTCAACAAAAGTGGAAGAATCTACTTTTCTTTATGTAGAGTAGTATGGTGGAATAAGAAAATATACCCATTCTTCATATTATTTGTTGTTATTATAATGCATGAGACATGTTCCAGGGTGGAAAGCAGATTGAGTTGCCTCCCTGAAAACCTCAAAGTAATGACTCAGTACTCAGAAGATGTAAACACATGTTTAAATGTATGCCCTGCAAGCAGTCCCCTCAACTTCAAGCACATTACTTACATGCAAAAGCATGTCTTCAAGAACATGGTCTAGGAAAGCAGTGCTACACATAATCAAAATCAACAGTTTACACCTGAGCATCTGACAAAAAAAAAAAAATTACAGAAGTTACTAGTAAAAATAAATGGCCTTCCAAGACTTCCACTAAATATTAATGAAAAAGGGACTAATAATATTATAGTTACAGGACCATGACAATAAAAAAATACGTAAGTTTTAACCATTTAAAATGCAGACTTAAAGTCATTACTTTGAGGATTTCACTCTACTTTAATATGTACAGAACATTTATTTCAAGAACAGTGAGGATAAAATATAAAAATCAGTGAAACAAAAGCAAAAGTTGGCATTAAAGATGCTCACTGAGTCTACAGAATTCCCTTCACTATCAGGTCAGAAAATCAAGCCTGTTATTTTTAGTTTCTTTCAATTATCATAAACTAAACTTATATTTAACATGTAAGAAGACTGCAACATCTCAACAGGCTGCTGCACAGATAAGAGAAAGCAACTACTGGGTAAGTAGCAGATCTGCTTTGGAACAGATCACAAATAGAATCTAAGCCATCTGTGTGAAAAAAAAGTGTTTGTCCCATTGTGACAGATAAACTGCAAAGTCAAAGCAAGACATGCAAAGGAATCCTCCCGCACATCTCTACTCCAATACAGCCTCGGCTTCTTTTAGGTTAACATGCCCCAATAAAAATGTGAAATAGCAGGTGAACCTTGGAAGGAGCAACAGAGACAATCAGGTTGAGGAATCTTATCAGGAACCAAAGACTGAGCTTGGTGGAACTAGAGTTGGTGGATGTAGCAAAGAGAAAATTGAGAAGAGGTATGATAAGTCACTACTGATTCCAGAAGTCTCTCACAAAGACAGCAGTGAACTACCCGCTGTGAAATGGGATTGGAGCGAACTCCACCATCATGTTAGATAAGCATCCGCTGGTACAATAGTAATTAAGGTGTTTGATCCTGCTTCAGAGATGGTGATAGATTAAATGATCTGTTGAAGTAAGTTCTCCCTAATTTATGCTTGTATTAATATTGTTCAATTTACAGTCAGCATATCTAAAATATGCTAGTGATATGTAATGCAGTAAAGATGTCATTAGGAAAGAAAAAGTTCATTAAAAGTCTAAAAAGGATGATTTTATTCTTATTCGTAGGTCAATGAAATTAGTCTCAGATGAGCCCCAAATACATATATGTATAAGAAAAGTCCTTTATAGATAAATGGTAAAGCAACTACTGGTAACAAGAGTAGGAGTTGTCTTCTATCATTTTTAGTATTACAACTTAGACTACTGTATCAGTCAAGAATAGACTTTATCCTCCCTGGATTATCTACAAAACAGAGTAGTCCCATTCCTAATAAGTGTCCCTGAAAAACACTCTTCTGTAACTCTAAAAATAGTAACTCCTAGCTTCAAGCAGAATAAACCCCCAGAAATTTAGCAAAAAGAAATAAGCTGTGGTCCTTGAATGGAGCATACAGGAGTTTCAGATGAAACAAACATTTTCACTTCAATGCTATATGGACTGCATCTTTTCAAATGAACAGGGCTTGTGTCTAACCTCACTACATACTATATATGCCTATCTCAAATAGATTATAACAATGTGCTGTAAACCAGCTTGGTCTGAACTGTGGCTGGGCAATACCTTTCAATAAATGAAAAATGAGTGGACATATGGAACCACTAGAAACCACTCTATTCATCTATTAATGCAGGGTCCTAAATCATGAACCGTAAGTTTAGCCTGTTGGTAGATGCACTGATTATAATGAGACCATTTACTCCTGAGGTTAATGCTTAAGCTGATTCAGATTCTTAAAGCAATCAGATAAGGCTGGCCAAAATGTGGTGCTAGCCAGAAGTGGATGTTCAAAGGGATTTCTCTACAGTGAAGCTAAATAGGAAGGCAGCAGCAAGGTTTTAGTTGGGTTGCCAGGCAATCCGTACTGCCAGCAAGGTTCAGCTTTTTGAAGATTACATCCCTCAGCTGCTTTGGGACTGGGAAGCAAGACAGACCAGCCCTATGGAGCAGAGGGACTCTTCTGTCACTTATTGGGAACTCACACTCCTGGTACCCTTGATTCTCCTAAGCATAAAATGGACACCATGCACCTTTTTATCCACAGGGATTTTAGGATAGGGCTCCTCCAGTGAAGAGGTTTGTCCACCTCTGGTTTAAAATTTGCAGCCCTGTTGAATGAGATGAACGTAAGTATCCACAATTCGCTGGCTTTCTAAGTCCTCCCCAGCCTAACCCCAAGGGATTCACCTTGGGGCGTCCTCAAAGACATCAGAAAGTACAGGAGACACTGAATCTGTGCTGTCTTCCCTCCCTGAAATTGCCCCAGCTGCTGTGGCATGCAGCCGAGAAAAAATGGAGAAGCTACTAAAGCATTCTCACATAGTAAAGTTCTTCCCTGAAATCTCAGCACAGTATCTCTGATTTTATTTAAATCACTGATTAGAAAGCATGCCAGGAAATACAATGGAGTCCTTCCAGTTAATATTACCGTTTTCTCTGCATCTCTCCTAAATTAGTAAATCTAGTTTAAATAATCTTTGTAGGAAAATTTTTATGTTATACAGTTATCAATTCTGAGCACCTTGATGAGGGAATTCACTCTTTTTCCAGGATGCATGAGTGGACAATCTCTTGAACTGGTAAGTTCTAGGTATAAAAATGAAATACTAATGGTTTTAGCATATGAATATAGGGGATTTGCTATATGTTTATGCTTCTTTCTCTGACAAAGTAAAAGCTAATGTTTTCATAGCAGCTACAAAAGGGAGATCACTAGAAGGCAGCTCTGGCAAGCAACATTTTTGTAAAAGGAAAAGAACTCGCTCTCCACGCACTAACTGCAGGATTTTGGTCTGATACATGCCAAGTATTTTTCAAACTCAGTTCTTTAAAAACCAACAAAGATACCCTTCTGACAGATCAGAAATGTTTCTATATTTACTGAGAACAGATAATTTCTGTTCTTTAAAATCTATTATACGGACAACCTGTAAAATACCCTTCTAAGAATGATTGTTGTAGCAGTTTAGTATGACTAGTATGACTGAAATACTTCCAGTGCATCATAAAATTTAATTACGTGTTCCAGCTCATTGGCTCCTAATTTAGATAAAACAGTAAGATCTGAATTCATAAGGCTGGTTGGTCTGTAAGGGGCCCTCTGTAAGGGACTGTATATTAGGCTATTAAGACTTTCATTTTAGCCTGGCTGTACTTATGTCATGTACTTGAAGTGAAAACATGATTGAATGCTCTGAGAAAAAAACGGTCAATGGGGTGCTTATATGAGCATTTATGGGGAAAGCATTTAGACCTGGTGTTTACGCAGACTGTAAAAAATTTCTAATTACATCCACAATGTCTTCTCTATGAATAGATCATGCTTTCTTCCTTTTATAGATGAGCATTTAGATAAGAGGGACAGAATTGGTTTGGGGTTAAACATAATTTCAAATAAGCATCAGATTTAAACTGAAAGATAGAGTTAATTGCTTCTCCCTTGTATGTAACTGAATCATCATCTTCTCCTCTGGAAGGAATAAATCTGAACATATCTCTTCCATGGCAGCAATTTTCCATTTTGTACAACCATTCACTCCTCTCTGTTACATTTTAAATAAGTTCAGTGAGTGAAGAGTCTACCATAGAGAGTTCATTTTTACAGAGTGTTAGTTCAGCTGCAACTTCTCCTGAATGATTTAATACATACAGCTATTATGTAACTCAGATTGTCTTCCCATGTTTTAATTTATTCAGTCATTTCCTTTTTAAAACATGTGCTATAGGGTACAGCATACCTCCTGGTTGTGATTTTGAAAGCTTTCAATTTATTAGCTACATTTCTGACACTAAAATATTTAGTTATAAAAATGTAAAGATTTAGAACAGTTGGAAACCATTGTTTTCATATTTTACCCCTGTCTTGCATTAAGGGCTTTTGTCCCGAGGTGAATGTGGTAACGAAGTAGATGTGATTTGGATAAACCCTAGATAAGGTATTTTTTTTCCAGAAACATACGGTAAGAAGTTTGTCGGGAGAAAAAGTTATGAGAGTAAGAGCGACCCACCAAGGATTAAAGGAAGGAAACTTGGAGCTACCTCTCTTCTAGTGTTCAAGTATGAAGTCGTCCAACTCATTAGTTATCTTACTCAACCTTGACATTCATTTATATGGAGGACAAGGCTACAAATGACTTTAGCAGGCATGGTGAGCCTCTTCCTGAAAGGAATACAGTTAGGAAGAAAACACAGTAGTCATTTTACAGTAACTTGCAAGAGGAATGTGGTCTCCGTTAGGAGCTTATCTCAAGACATGAATTATTTGTTTCCCCTAATAAACATCCTATTACACTGGCTACTATGTTTAGGCTCAAGATTGACAAGGAGGTCTTGCATAGCAAAGATTTAGCTACTGTCTCATGGTGCTGCAGACCAGATGCTGAAAAAACTTGTCTCACACAGAGTTGTTTTAATATTTGTGTAGCAGCCAGGCAGGCGAGTTTCCTGTATAAAAAGAACATTTGAACTTTAGGCGTCAACACTAGAAGAATTCATGTTCTTTAATTAGGTCACTGATCCCTCTAAATTTCTATGTCTTGACTAGACACAGAAACTTTTTCTGGTCCTCAAGACAGTCAGCCTGTCCCCTCTGGTTCATTTGAAATAGGATGGTTAAAACTATCTTCCAAGCACATTCATCTGGGTCTCCTGGACATTGCATCATCATTTACATACACACAGAGTGTTTTTAAAGGAATATCAAATCCTATCAAATAAAATCAATCAGGTTGTATAGTCCTTGTCAGGGATGTTAATGATGAAACATAGCACCTGGCAAGTGAGAATATGGCCCACAAATATCTGGATAAAGTGTAATCAGTTTTAATTACCTGAGAGTTATACATAGTTGCAGATGGATTTTAAAAGTCTGTTGGTCTATTAGTATTGTTTAGTATAAGAAAAAGGAAAATAAATATTATGAGACATATCACAAGTTTTATGGTTCTGCATAATTTTTTGTGTTGGCCAGGAACTGTTCTTTTTTTTTTTTTTTTCTAAATTATGAGTAACCCTGCTCTTAGTCACTTGTCAGCCAGAAAACATCAAGAAATTTCATCTGCTATTAATGCTAGCTATTACATAGGTAATTCACTTCCAGGGGGTGGTGTTAGTACTTCTAAGAGAACTGCGTGAGTTCCTACTAAAACATGTAGGAAAAAGAAGTCAAACTTTCCTTCTCTACACTCCCCATCTCACTTCTTCCAGGGTCTTAAATAATTACCAATTACTTTCCCAAGATGTGTTATGCAAGTTATCAATTTTATAACCAGACTGTGTAAAAGAGCTGAAATTTTATTTTAGCATGTGATCTGACTTCTAAAAAGATCCTATGGAATGCTACTTAGCATCTAATGTCATTTACTAGAAAGCATATTTTCAATGCAGGATGATGCTTAAGGGTTTACCTTGCACAGTGACGTACCTATTATTTATTTTTGATATTTACATTTGAGAAAGGTGAAGATATGTTTATAACTTCTTTTTTTTTTCATTTTCCTTTTTTTTTTTAATGCCACAGCAAACAAAAATTCAGTTTCACATAAAAAGAAAAAACACCAAGTATTTCACTGTCATGCAGGCCATGTGTCTCCCCTTTGCTTGGTAACACTTGAACTTGGCAGGCAGAGGGCAGCTTCTACAGTGCTAAGAGACAGAGATGCCCAGCTAGGAGAGAGAACCTGATTAGCAATTCCCCATAAAGGGAAAGGCTGCCTCATAACCTCAGCCAGATTTTAGATTATAGAAAATCCATGCAGGAGACAGCTACTGAAAACTGAGCTTCATAAATTTCACCAAATGTCTACTTCTAATCTGATATAATTTAAAATAATAATCTTTGAAATGCACGATAGACTATTAGACTTATCTGCTATAAACTAATTATCAACTGGTAGAAACTGGCATTATAAAAAGGGAGAAATTGGGGCAATGGTATTAAGTAAGAAAAAATGATGCTTGCAAAAAAATTGGGAGGCTAGTCCCTCTGAAATCACTGATAATCCTCCTGCTGATTTCAACATGGTCATAGTTTCTTTCATGATCTTTGCATTAGGTCCAATCATTAAAAATAATAATAATGTATTTCATCATTTACTTAGGAATACATGTGATTAGGCCCCTAGACACTACAGTGAACTATTTATGTTGTTTCTTATGACAAAATAATAATAGTTCATAAATATAGAAACAGAAGGTCTGCAAAAGCACTATTTGCTGGTAGGACTAATTATAGTAACGCGTTCCACTTAGACTTGGTTCATACTGAAGATCTCTGTAAACTTGAAAGCTCACAAACAAAAATCAACCTACAACGGAAAATGAAACAGCATGGCAAATCACCTGCCTAATCGTCACCTTGGCCAGGGTTTAGAAATGTCAGTTATCTCAAAAATGAGTCATGGTACTAGCAGAGTTTTCTCAATAATTTTATTTCAATCCGATATTTAGAAATGTTAAGTATAAAATTCCCTCTTACAAGTTCCCTTCTGGAAGACATGATCTACTAAATTAAGACTGAGATTTTTTGTGATTTTAATACTTTGCTTCTGCAGAGATTAAAAGATAGTACAGAAAGAATGAAAGCAAGGGATTCCGTAAAAATATTTTGAAAATTCAATTAGCATTCAGAACAAAATTTGCTTTCATAGATCATTTTTCATGTATGTAAACTTGGAATGCATTCACAACTGATGATATACTAGCAGTACTACTGAGAAGCTTTCTACACATATTCCCCGTTCACTTAACACATATGTAACATACTAACATATGTATTTATATAACATAATTATATATGTATTTATACAATAGGTATATTTTACTCATGTGTGTTTTACAGAAAAAGCCATGTTATTGGCACGAAGTTTAAAATTAACTGCTTCATCCCCAACAGTGCTGAACTACTACTTTCATCACAGCTGAAAACAACTGAACTAATATTAAACTGTGTGCCTCATTTTCCCCTTTTTGAATACTTGTCTAAATCACATTAGTAAGAAACTCACAGCTGTAAGGAATGCAAAAATGTTTTTGGCATAAAAGTATTTAATTAAAAAACCCTCAGTAACACCCTTTTGTATCAAGTAGTCTTTTAAAACCTGCCCGTTTATTAAGATCTTTGAGTTGCTTGATGGAGTTTCAGCTACTGTGACTATTCCAGAAACCACTAAGGAAGTCAATTCTTACCCCTAAAGTATCAAGAAGAGTTGAATCTTCAAGCCTATTATTCCTTTTTTTTCCCCCTGCACATTTTAGAAAATAAGGAAAAGGTATTTTGATACTTAACATCTAGGTTAAAGAAATGTGGGAACTTAAGGGAAGTATCTGTGATGGTCCCAGTTTAGTCCCTATATATTTATAACATAAGCTACATTATGAAACTAAGATTTCATAATTTAGTACAAATAGCATTTTGTTTTAATGATATCCCCAGGCTGAAGGTCAGCAGGGCAGCAGTTTACTTGCCGGAAACCTGACTGCAAGTCGGAAGGGGCTAAAGAACTTAAACTAGCTTTTGGTAATTGTTCTTGAAGTCTCCTTAGCAATTTCAAAATTAACTGTGCAGCCTTTAGCATTCAGTAACATAAACTGGCTAAAGTGAAAAAGGCAGAGGAACTGCTAACATTTTGACATCTACATCTATATAACTTAATCTCTTCAACGTTCAACTTCTTCATGTCTCAATCATGAACTCAGTATCGTTTTCCCCGTCATACCCCATCTCACAATATGTGCATACCTAAGTCCACTGACAGTTACTGAAGAGTTACTGCTTCCCCACAGACAAGGGCAACAAATGGAGTACTTCTAAAAATCTTCGAAATATAAGGCATAAAAGTGTAAACATCCCAGGAAGTAGGGAAAAGCATTGTTTTAATGTTGTGGGTATTGGATTTGTTTTGTACATTACATAATAGGAAAATATTTGGGCCTTGGCATTTAGCTGCATTAAATAGCTTTTGTGGTTATCAAATTTTGTAGCCTAGCTTCAGCTTTTAAAAGTTGCCACAAAAGCGGTTTTCTGTTTTGTACACTGTACGGGCATAAAAATTATCAATTAGGCAACCTGACATAAAACTGCTTCTCATTCAAAAGTGGGAACTTCCCCCAGGAATTGATAAAATTCTATCAGGCTCTCAGAAATCAAGGGCTGTGTTTATGCCATAAGCACTACACAGAAACAATAGTCATTCAAAATATAATAATTACTGCACTTTTTTTCTGTAAGGAAAAGAAAAAAGCACACTTAAATCAATTTCCTCTTTCAACCTAACCATCCATGGTTTACATCCACAATCTGCACTCATGTTTTACTATTCGATTTCTTTTTTATTTAAATGGGCATTCAGCCAGCTTTAAATATTGCCAATTTCTAGGCAAATGCCCAATTATTTAAAGCTATTTCCTTTGAAGCGTATGGATAAAAATGGCCTTGAAAAATTGTTCTCATCTTGAGAGAAAAGAGTATCTCTCAAATCCATTAGTAAGGCCAGGAGAACGCTGCCATAGAAAGCATCCTTCTGGTTTGAAGGCAGCACAGCCCTGGAAGCGTTAGCAATGGGTACCGCACAGTTCTGGACAAGATCAAAAAAACAGTAAAGACACATCACTGCTACTACGGCTGTTCAGATATTCTACTTCTCAGTGTTCTGATTCCAACTTCTCAGGAACCACCGAACCCTCCAAATCATAGTGCCACCCATCTGCTCCCTCCCAGTTGTACCTCTCTGGCTCACCAGTGCAGGCTACTCTCTGGAGTGGCTCCCATTTGTTCTGTCACCTCAAAAAGCATCAAAACTACTTGTGTTCTAATAAAATATTTTGTATTCCAATAAATCTGTATTTGTCCTAACACTGAGGTTTGATTATTATTGTAAATATTACTTGTAGACTGCCTTTTTCTTCCTCAGCTAGTGATGTGAGGACTTCAGGCTACTGAATGAAGAGCTGCTTAGCTGCACACTCAGAAGTGCTGCCAGAATCAATTTACATTATGCATGTGGTAAACCAGCAAATTAGGGAGTGTGCAAAAACTGAATATGGAGATTTTTCACAATGCAAAATATTATAGTTAAAACATAAACAGTGCTTGTAAATACCTTTTTTTCTTTTTCTTTCTGATTTACTAATTCAACAGCAGCAACTAAAACACAAACTCCAGTTTCTTCTTTCCTTGTCACCAAGTCTCCTGTGTGATGTTTTCCTAGCCAGTTTGCACTCAAATAAACAAACTGATTTTCATG
Organism: Falco biarmicus; assembly: GCF_023638135.1. NCBI lineage: Eukaryota > Metazoa > Chordata > Aves > Falconiformes > Falconidae > Falco > Falco biarmicus. Next base: position 41,187,802 of record NC_079290.1, on the reverse strand, counting down.
AAAAACTGAGAGAAACAAATCAATTACATTCTAAGGCGCATAATGTCTCCTGACTCAAGCAATACATTAAAACTAATGTGAGGTCCCATTCCTTTGGAAGACTCAAGAGCTTTTCATCCTAACTTGGCTCTATGGAAAACAGGCGCATGCATATGGATTCAGCTTCACACTTAAAGTAAGAAAAAACATAATGTTCCAGAAACATTGACAGAACAAGCAGAACCATGTCTTCTGTTGGTTTTTTGTTGTTTGGTTTTTTTAAGGGGCTTTGTAATGTCAATGAAGTATTGATACATTTGAAATATTAATAGATGTTGGAGTCTAGTATGCCATCATTGTGTAAGGAAATTAACAGAGATAATATAGGCTACTATTATATAATATGCAATTACCTCTTAGTTACATACAGTTTAATATCAACCCTATACATCTGTGTATTTGCAGTGTATTACAAAATAAGTTATTCTGAAGAAAAGAGACAAGTCAGGGAAAAGAATCTGGCCCATCTTTCATTATTACCTTTTTTAGATATGAACTGTAAGCCTGTGGATTCCAGTGTTAAAAGACTTCTCTAGAACATCACAAATCCTGCACGTTCTTTGTAGTAACCTTCTCCATGTTCGGAGTCTCTAAATCACAGCTCCAGAATGTATCTTGCTAACACCATTAGCTAGTATTAGCAGCAGCCCTGTTGTCACCAATAGTAGTCCTCAATTGAAGTCATGTAGCTCCGTTTCTTCCTCTCCATGTTCCCTCACAATGCTAACAGCTTGGAGACCAGACCTACACCCTCTCCCTTCTCTTCTAACCTATCCTACTGAGAGAAGCCAACCCCACATTACCATGAATACTTGCATCCTACAGACTATGACTGAGCATCACTCTGTCATCTGTCCAGATCTTAACATTCAGAAGAACAGATGGAACCTGCTGGGCAGCATCCCATGGGGATAGAGGGGCCCACGAAAGCTGGTTGACCATCATGACAACATGCCCAAAGCATTGTCCTTTCCAACATGTAGAAATCTGAGCAAGAAGGGCAGAAGGCCAGCATGGATGAACAAGACACTCCTGATTGAGCTTAACCATCAGAGGAGATTCCTGAAGACTGGAAAAGGGCAAATGTCACACCATCTTCAAGAAGAACAAGAAGATTGTGGGAAAATACAGGCCAGTAAGCCTAATCTGTCTCCAGGAAGATTATGGAACAAATCCTCTCAGAAGCCATTTCCAGGCACATGATGGACAAGAAGATAATTAGGAACAGCCATCACAGATTTAGTAAGGGCAACTTGTGCTTAAGTGACCTGATTGCCTTCAAGATGAAATGATTGGCTCTGTGGACAAGAGTCCACAAATACCCCACAGTACCCTTTCAGACAAGTAGGTAGAAGATAAAGCACGTGGAAAACTGACCGAACCTTTGGGCTCAAAAGTTTGTGATCAGTCATATGAAGGCCAGCTGGCAGCTAGTTGCCAGTATAAACTCTTAGAGATTGATAATACGGTGTCTTTACTAACAAACATGGAGATGGATGGTGTGTATTCTCAACCTATTTATAGATTGCAAAGTCTGCAAGTTTGCAACCCTGCCCTCCCAAACTGGTAGGGCAGTGCTGCTATTCACCAGAGGGACCTTGATAGGCTGGAGATATGGGCCTACAGGAACCTCATGGAGTTCAACAAAAGAAAATGCCAAGTCCCATGCCTGGACAGAATAACCTCATGTGACAGTGCAGACTGGGGGAAAGCAGATCTATAGAAAAGGATGGGGGTACCTGGCAGAGTTTTTGAACATGAGCTAGCAGAAGTGAAGGCCAAAGCATATGGGGCTGTATTAGCAAAAGTGCAAGCAGCAGATAAGAGAAAGTTATTTTTTCACTCTGTTTGGTACTTGAGAGACCATGTCTGGAGTACTGTGTCTAGTTTTGGACTTCCCAGTATAACAGAGACATTGCTGTATTGTAATGAGACCAAAGAGAAGGCTATCAAGAAGATTAGGGGCACGTGGCATATGAGGACAGGCTGAGAGAAGTGGGTTTGATCAGCCTGAACAAGAGAAAGCTGACAGGAAATCTTACTGCTCTTTACATCTTCCTAGTGGGAAGATAAGGAGAAGATGAAGCCTGATTCTTCTTGGAGGTGTGCCTTGACAGGGTAAGAGACAACAAACACCAAGTCCAAAATGGGAAATTACATGGAAGGGCAAAATAAGTTCACCATGACAGTAGTGCAGCACCAGTTAAGCGTAACATAGAATGAAGAAACCAACCCCATAAAACTTGAGTTTTAAGCTGTTAATGCAAGTAGTAACCTATGGTTAGATGAAAGCACTGGAAAGCTGGAAAGCCTATTATGACAAGGTAGAACTTACTGAAACTGGGAGCATCAGTGCAAGCTACTTCTACTGTCACTTTGGTTTCTTGGCAAACTGAACACAATTTATCAGGGATACAAACGAATTTGTCAAAACCCATTTTCTTCTTTGTGGCAAATTTACAATTCTTTACTGTTCCACACTGGAATTTGCTATGACTGAATGGAAACTGCTCTCAGGAACACCTGGCATTATATATAGCAACACTGGCATAGCAAACGTTGGTCTCATCCTACAAATGTTTTTCGTGTGCATGAAGATCACTGTTCCAAAAAAATGTCTCTTTCCTCATAGCTTAATTAATGAACATAAATTACACAGTAAAAGAAATAACTTTCAATAGGAACATTAAAATATGACAACTGGCTATACAACCAGACATGTTTCTATTTAACACATCTGATGTAAGGAAGCTATTAATTTTCTAAATGCGTGGCCAAACTTCTTCGTAACACCTGACACAGCATTTTGCTAGGGTAATAAAAGAAAGCCTGACAGCTGCAATTTTCTAGAAATATGGATTAAGCCTTTCACTATGCTCTTGGGAAAGTTTTCTCTTCTATAAGCTTCTATAATTTGTTTTAAAATGGCTTGCTTCTGATCATTCAGACCCAGAATTCTCCTGCATCTGCTCCAGCTACAGCTTATTTTTTTGGCGTGTACATATCAAAAGCATTGGAAAACAAACATATATTCCTCTACATACTCTCTCTGACTTACACTACACTGCTTGTAAAATTATTTTGTTTAAAACATTTCTTTCAGGTACTTAGAACACCAAAGGTTACAGTAAAAATCATGCTGATATACTTGACCAATGCTTCCTCTAAAAAAAACCCAAATTATATTAACTGAAGGGGAAAACTGCAGTGAAAGTAACTGGCTTCCCCCTCTGAGAACGAGACGCACTGGTGCCTTGTGCCGTCTGGTGACAGGAACTAAATATATTATCTGCATTCTCCATGACATTCCACTTTGAACTTAACATGCCAGTAGTCATGGTACAAGTGAATGGACAGCTGCCATAAGGAAGGCATTTAATGTTTGAAACAAAGATTAATAGAGGAACCACATCTAAATATAAAATAAATATAAGAAATACATGTGGCAACTACCTTTATATTTATAATTTAAAAATAATTGTTCTAAAATTTGCATTGTTTAATGGCCCATCAAGTTACAAGATAATATATTCTTGCTACTATTAAAATTGCATCACGTAGCCCTCTGTTCATGTAGTATGACTTGTGCACAGTAGCAACAGCAAATCTCTAAAGTAAGTTTAATAACTTTGTCCTATTTTAGAAAGCGCTAAAGAATAAGTTTAAAATTTGCTTTATTTATCGTGGCATTTCCTTCATTTGCCTCTCAGTACCCCTTTGCATTAGTTAATTAAATTACTCAATAGACTAAAAAACTACAAAACATATTCTAGAATTTGGGTTATCACAAAATATTCCCACATTATATTCTGACCAGATGAGAACAAAGAAACGTGAAAACATTAAACAATGTCATTAAAATATGTGCTCAGTATTTTAAAATGTCAGTCTGCTATAGAAAATAATTGCTCTAGAATTTAAATAGTTCAAAAGCATACAATTTTTTGCAAAATGTAGAACAGTCATGACAAATTGTGTGTGCACTCACAAAGAGGAAGAAAATATACACAAATATATGCTTTAAGAGAAATTACTGCATTTACAGGGTGCAGGAGAAAATTCTGGATCAAATTCACAGCTGTAGCTGTGTGCACATAACTCCCACTCCCCCCACAGGGACAGATTATACAGTGTTCAAATCTAGACTCAGATCTTTATCACTGCAAAAGCACAGAGGTCAGTCCCCGTGTGCTTTGGATTCGCCCACTGGAATACAGTCGCTATGAGCTTTTACACAGAGATGTTCATAGGAATATTTTGAGCTTCATCATTTTCATTACTGAAAGCAAAAGCTTAAAGTATTTAATCTTTCATGTCTGGCACTCTCTCACTTGGCTTTCAAAAGGAAACACAAATTCAATACCCTGGACTGCAAGACACAGTGCTTGGTGCAACTTCTATACATAACACAAGTTTACTGCAACTAGCTCAAATTAATTAGACTAATATGATGAAAGGGAAAGCATTACTATTCCATTTTGCAGACAAAGAATAGTCAGAGACAGACTACATGGCATCACTACAGTCATTCAAGCAGTTTGCAGGACAGCCATGGAAAGGATTCCTAAATCCCAATGTCAGGTCAGCATCTTAACGGCAAAACCCTCCTTGCCACCTAAACATTATATCCAATTAGACAAGGACATCTCAAAGCAGAGGAATGTAATGTCTTTCTCACTGAAGTCTTAGATCTTTAAAAAGTGTCAACATAGCAATCATGAACCCCCTAGTGATGGTCTCAGCACAATGGGCTAACACAAAGATTTTGGATTAAACAGATCAGCTGTTACAGCCAGTTAACCCAGTCCTTCAGTTTTGACAGATTCAGGACTGTTAAAAATAACAAAGTTTTAAAACTCCTTTATGAACTTGAAAATGGAAGGCTGTGCTGAATGAAGATAATCTCTGGTTCGGAAGCCCAGCACCTGTGCTCCCCACAGTCAGTTTGTGATCCCAATGGTTCTCGTTTAGCATCCGTCCAAGAGCCTCTATAGCTCTGCTAACATCACCATCACACACTTCATCACAGCCAAGTTTATTTTTGTTGGCAGATCTACACAGGTCCTGTGTAACACTTCCTAGCACTTAATTCACTCAAATGTTACTTGTATACCTACAAATGACTCGCAGAAAACAAATGTTAAAGCACAAAATACATCGGGTTTGTCAGCACCACTTGTTTCTGACAGTTCTCTTTGATTTATAAACTTCACTCTCACAATTTCTCAGCGGGGTGCAACACTTACAGGCAGAATAATAATGCCCTCTAAATTTGTATCTCATGAGGATCTTGGATTAAAGATACTGAAGTGTGAAACATTTGCCAAGTAACCCTGTAAAAAGAAAAAATACTAAGACAAGAACTCTGTTACAGTGAATGCCATCTGTAATAAAAAGCATGGCAAAAGTTTGTAATCCTCTCTAGGTAACAGCAGTAACAACTACATAAAGCCTCCCACTGAGTTAGTTTGACACAAACTGTCCACAACTGCTCAGCAAAACCGAGAACACAACTTCTATTTCTAGCAGCTGTCTCTAACGCTGAAGCCCCGTGCACACTTTGGAGGGTATAATGTTTTCCTGCTTAGCCACTGACAATGAGAAACTAGAATGGCACAAAACATCAGTGGTTGAATAAGATGAGCGCAGAAAAAAAAATAAATCCCCAAAAGAGCACTCACTGGCCTTTAGACAAAAACAGCTGAGATCTACAAATTATTATTAGCACAAGCTGACAGTGAATGGGAAGAAAGCCAAAGGTGTACCAGTGGTTAAGGAAAGGACTCAGGATGACCTAAAAAGCATCAGTGTAAATCTGGCATTAGTGTGAAGTAAGAAAATAGTCGCAACACTCATCAGCAGAAGATAAGTGTATAATTGATACCTCTCAAAGTCATTCTCTGAAAATGTTTAAGATGCATTTTTAATTTTATGGCAGGTCATATAAGACTTGAGAGCTCACAGCCACAAATAACTTGTTAGGCATGAGCTGGTATGATCCTTGGTCATGAGGTGTTAACCTCAACTGAAAAAAATGACTGTCCTGTTCCTGTAAATGTGAAGACAAAGATGAGAGGTCAAAGGCTAGGAAAGGCAGGTGAGTGGAGGAGTTCTTTCACCTGGAGATAAAAGGAGGGAGCAAATTACTTGTCCTTCTTTCTTCCAAATTTACTTGGAAAATTTCTTCCAAATTTACTCTGTTACAGTTCAGAGTTACCTTCCACAGCACTTTACTACCCCCTCATGCATTACACCACACAGCACAGTTCTCACCTTCCTTCCCCACCTTTAACTCACTCACCACAGCCTCCTCCTGCACAACACCTCAAATGCCATAACATGCAGGTTAACAACTGTAAAACATGGGAGAATGGACATGACATGCTCTAAAAGGCCCAAGGAGTCAAAGGCATTAGCAAGACCCTTCTCACTACACGGTGACAAGCAGCCAATACATCTGGCATTGCATGTACAGAGAAGCCAGCACACACTCCACGACAACTATCCCCACACACTGTCTAAATCTTTAATAAAGAAGAGCAGTTAACACTTTGAAAATACTAAGGTATGACATACTGCTTTCCTTTTGCTAACACTTCTTACTCTTCCCACTTATATGCCGAAACATCTCATGGGGAAGGTCAAGAGGGGGATAAAGTATTTTTGTGGTGTCATTATAATCCAACTGTCATTGGATTAACTCTTCTCTGGATGAAGTACAGGAAGAGGCAGAAAAACAAGTTGGAACTGCCATATTGCTGGTGTCCTGTCTTCCATTATTGAAGATTAAAAAAAAAATACAAAAGAAGAGGGAAGCACAATTAAAAACTTAAAAAAAAAAAATACTAAAAGCTGCTTTTATGTCTCCTGCACACTTTTAATTGTAGTTTGTTGACCAGGTTGAGGTCATGATCTTATCAGCTCTTCTCAGATCCACCAAACTATGCTAGCATGAGACAGTGCAAGGCTTAGGGTTTTTTGCAGCTTTGCCAGTTAGGATCCACAACTGACTTGCTAAAGGAATCATGCTGGCTACTTAGGACATGGTTTTCTTCAACAGAAGGCAACAGAGATGGGAAGGATGAGCAATAAAGCGGAGGAAGGAAAGTAGAGCATGAGGTAAGAGCAGAACCCCACACGTGCACTCCAAGTGACTTGCTTGGGATTTATCCGAGGTGGGTAGGAGTGGTGATGCAGACTCTTCTCTGTCCCAAGCTCTAGGGTTTATCCAGCGACACTGCAGCAGGCACTGGCTCCAAGTGCGCACTGAAGCCAGAGTGGCTGAACGACCTGAGGCCTGAGGGTCAACAGATCTCACTGACAACTGATTTTTAACAACGGGAATAAAGCCCTGTATTAGAGCCAATCTTCAACTACTGCATCTGCTGAACTAAAAGAAAATTAAAAATAGTCACTGGCTTATTTATTAAGGGTATTGATTATATTTATCTTTCATAAAAACCATTAATAGGATCTTTTTTCAAAAAATTAAATTAGTAATTCAGCTCTCAGAAGGTGTTTTTAGAACAGAAAGGCTTACAACTAACATTTACTCTTCCATCATATCTTGCTATAAACTAAAATTGCCAATTCTTTAAGTGACAGCTTGCTTTTCTCTTTCCTCTCTGTGCCACCTACCAGAATCAGTCTTTGATCTTCCCCTAGATATAAACAATAACTATATATATATATATGCATAAAAATAAAATCACAGAGCTACTAATTGACCTTAAAATAATATTACGTAAATAATGGAATGTTTCCAAACATTGTCTTTTCTTGGTCAGGGAGGCACAGGTTCCAAAAAGAATGCAAAATATACAGCTGTGAATATGGAGTTTTGCTGGCAGGGTATGTCCCCACTCTCCTCACACCTAACTGTCTAACTCATCAGACCAAAAATCAGAACTTTCCAGAATTTTTCACTAGGAAGGAGAGAAAAAAGTTTTGCAGAAAGAGCTTTTAACAAAAGGATTAGATGGCAAAAGAAATGGGGGGGCAGGGTGCAGGGGGCTGGAGCGGGTGTTTCTCACCACCCTGACTATCCTACAACCCAAAGCAGGCAAAATAGAGTTTAAACCCAATCGCTGCCTGATTAGAGCTGGAATTCAAATTGCTCCTCTAGGAACGCATCCTCCCTCTTGATTTTCTGGAACAAGCTGCTTTCAAACCTTTCCTTCTGAGTACCTACAGGCAAGTGGGTAGGATACTCACTTGCAAGGGCAAGGTGTTCATTCACCTCTCTGCTCCGACCCAAGCTGTCAGTGATGACCACGCATCCCAGAGCACCATCAGCAGGGAACAGAGTGAAGAGAGGGGGTGGAATCACATCTTCCTGACTTGCAACTGATGCCAGCACCCCCAGTTGTTGGTTTTTGGGTCAAAAATATTAACCCAAATAAATACAAAGGAGTTTCAGCTTCAAAGCTATTCATTTTTTAAACTGAATACATTCAGTGAGAAATGTCCTGAATGTTTTTGCACCTAAAATAGATTATATTTTTCCAACCCCTTATTCCATCATTTTGATCTTATAGAGACAGGTTTTTTCCTGTATATCTTACCTCATTTACCCTAGTTCAGCACAGCTATACCAACACTTCTACTGTAATGAGCTCTGCTATTCAGCTCATGCATCAAATGTCTTGCATACTGTGTGAAAAGCAAAATTTTGTCACCTCAGTTCTCAGCTGGACATGGGAGCACTCCCTGGTGACAATCTCTTCGTCTTAACTGTTCAAACAACTCTTTCTAACAACAACAAATGCTTTACTCGGATCTCACCCTAGTGCTGTACTGTCACATCTGCACAGATTATAAAACGTCCCACTGTAAAAGTTACCACAGGTTCGTAAATTCTGTTCTCAGTCATTGGCACATCATGCACAAGCTTCACACATTGTCACAGGGTGCTCTGGCCTCACCTGGAATGCTTCTGAGAAACAAAAAAAAAAAACCAAACAAAAAAACTAAAGTGGAAAATCTCCCACAGATAAAGGAGATTTGTAAAGAGAATCTGCTGCTTCAACACCTAACAAAAAGTGTACTCCTCTTGTTTTGCAGCTTCGTCTCTGTAGTTGTTTACGCTGTAAGGAAATGGCCTCAAAAAGCATTGTAACCTCATTGTCCCTGACATCATTTGGAGAGTTCACCTTCAACAAAACAGGCAGCAGAACAAAATTTAAAAATTATTCATCCTGAATTTTTAAAAATGCTTCAGGGATGTTGAAATATCCTGCTGTTGTTGGTGGTGGTGGTTTAGCTTCGACAGAGAGAGAAGCCCCGTTTGCCCACGTGGCTGTTTTCCGTTGGGATGGGACGGCTGTGCTGAGCGGTGCCAGCCGTGGGGGCGGCAGCTGGGCACCTGCTGGGGCAGGAGGCACCACCACCCTTAGGCAGGAGCATGACTATGGCTGCCCACCCACAGGAACCACATCTCCAAAATCCTTCAAGAGCATGTTAGACAAACTAAAGTGGTTTCTAGGCTTCTAATTAAACTTTTAATAAGCCTGTGTGGGAGGTGACTTTCTGAAACATACAATTAAACAACAGAGAATTAGACCAACACTCACATTAGGAGGCCTTTGAATACCAGGACTCCTGTAGCATATAAACCAGGAAAAGTCACTAAACAAGTATTATATTCTAACACCAGGAATATTTTTTAACTTCCTAAGAAATAAGAAGTTCCAAAGGTGCAAATCTGTAATTTCTGGGAAGCTACGAAGCTTGCGTTTTGTAACTGTATCACCTGGAAGTCAACATGCAGTTCATGCCCCACATTTTATGGTTTTGTATTTTTATACGTTATACACACAATCCACAGACCTCACTAAACCAAAGACTTAGATATATAAAATAGCAAACACCACTTGTAAGAGGTAAATGATCTGCAACAGTACATTCACTCTACACTCTGCAAAGACAACAAAAGTACAAAAAGACAAAATTACTAAACAGGAGAATACAAGACTAATAAAATAAAAAGACACTGCAAGCAATTCTGAAGCTTGCACAAGGCCTCTAATACTATTTTAGATATCCCAGACACCTGCACAGGACTAGCTGACCTGTGCAGTGCTGCAGAAGACTCAGGCATGCTGGAGCTGACACCAAGGGTCCTAGACATTACACAGGCTGAGCGCCATACATTACAGCTAAATACCTGAAAGTGGGAAAGGGCTTATGTTCTGTAGATTCAAATGCAAACCCAGGAGAATCCATGACAAAAAAAAAAAAAAAAAAAAAAAAAAAAAAAAAAAAAACACCAAACCCTGAAAAACCATTTGTTACTGGCTCAGATTAATGTCAAAACTTAATGGAAAACTTGAAAAGCCAACATTTGTCTGTAGTAATAAAGGAATGCTCAGTCAAGACAGGGCCATTACAGAAAAGCTAAACGAATTAACCGCATGATACTCACTATGCAAGAAGAGAAGACCTTGACAACTCTAAACCAAAGTATTAGCAGAGGAAGCTTTGGGGTAGATTAACAAAATGAAGAGGCACAAAACACCCAGACCCAAGAGTTCACCCAAGAGCTCTAAAACAATGGAAGCACAATCAAATCAGCTGCTATAATAAACAAGAGAATTGGTAGGCACATGGGAATATGATGTAATGGGGAAGAGAAAGCATGGCTTTGTAAAGAGAAGTCATAACTTCAAGATTACTAGCGTTTCTGTAAGGAGTTAACGATTATTTGGATAAGGATGATTTGCTTAATGTAGTATATTTAGATTTCTGAAAAGCTCTCACAAGCCAAAAGCTCTTAAACAATTTGTCACAAGGTAAAATAAAAGGTCTGTCATGAATTACTATTTAAAGGATGGAACAGAATGAGTGGGCAGTTTTCACAACATTACTAGTGGAATTCCAAAGTGACCTCTCTATTATACATAAATGCCCTGGAAGAGACAGCAAACAGCAAGCTTATAAATTTGCTAAACTATTTGGGCCAGCTCAAAGTAAAGCTGCCTAAAAGAACTGCCATCATGGTGACAAGCACCAGTGAAATTCTGTATTGATAAATGCAAAGTCAAAGGCAACTCAAACTGAGGAATGGCAAGGATAAGTGCTAAATTAACTATTGTTCCCACGGAAGAGATCATAGAATTGTTGCCAATAATTTTCTGAAAACAACAGCTCAGTGGCCAGTAGCAGTCAAAAGGGTGGATATAGTGTTAAATTTTTTTTAGGAAAGAAAGACAGAGTAAAACAGGCAACACCATAAAGCCAGAGTGCTCACATCTTGAATCCCTCACATGAAGATCAGCAGCAGCCTCAGGAAAAAACCGAGCCTCTTCAGCTTGGAAGAGATACCTCAGAGTCAGGAAAACAAGTGTCTACCGAATCAGGAATGAGACTGCAGTAACTGAACAGAGACTGACAATTCATTATTTCTCATATCAGGAAAAGTCAACACCCCCGTGTTTTTGCTGCAGTTATTAGGCAGCAAGCATAAAAGCACAAAAAGACCTCCTTAGAAAACTCGTAAACTTGTGGAACTCATTGCTACAGAGGCTCAAAGCATAAACATGTCTCAGTAAAAGTAAGTTCATGAAGGACAGCATTAATTACACAACGGTTTGGATGTATCTACCATCCTATCAAAGGCAGGATTTTGCTCTATTTCTCCTACTCTCTTTAAAGGTCTGCCGCTGGTCCCTGTTAGACATAGAACAGTAAGCAAAGTTATGTTGTTTAGCCCTATCTAGTGGCACTTACATACCTTTCCCTCTTGTCTGCCAGTCCATATCTGAGTGTTCTTCAGGCTGTCATACACGGCTCCTGTTTTCCAGTCCAGCCCCCAAAGTGTTTGCTTCTGAGTAGCTATTGCCTTTAACTCTCCTTAGTCAGACCAAAATACTGTCAAATGAATCAGACTCATTGGAGATAATTATTTTGCAGGTGGAGGAGAAATTGAGAAGATGGAGAGTCCAGCTACCAAGAAGTGGCAGATACTCTTTGCTCCGGACGACCAAAAGTGATGCGATACTGGCAAATAAGACAGTCTTTGAGCAACAATAAACAAGACAAGCTAAGAACAGAAAGAGCTGGTCTCCAGTACTGCAAGGATTTGGCAGTGTGCTTGTCTTCTGTTTATAGAAAGCGTAATGGCAGCGTACAGCCCTTCCAGGGACTGAGCAGAGGATTTATGCAGTGTCTGCACTATATAAACCTGCTTGATGTGCCACTTAGTTTTTACAATGCCTTACTAAAACCAGAGTAAAATAAAGCATAGATCTTACACCTTCTCCCTTTCCAAAATATTGTTGCAAATGACACAAATCTGATGTACCTATCAGCCTAAATAAACCTTGCTCCTAAAAAAGCTAATGCTTCAAACTAGAGTAGAAAAATAGAGGTGAAACAAGCCATCCCTAAATTTAGATTCTTTTTTTATGTACAAATAACTGAAGGTGAAAGCAAGGCATATAAGCATTTAACTAGTTGATCCTGAATACAGAGATACTTTTAGATCTTTTAAATTATTTACAGGCCTAAAAGGGTGGTCAAACATGAAAAATATGTCCAATTATTAAGAATAAAAATAAAATAAAAAATAGATCGTGCTTACTTTCCTAAAAATACCTACAGTACTAAACACACATTCAGCAAGAGCAAATGCCTGAATCTACAAGCACCCAAGCAATGCTTACTCTAAAAGCTATCTTTTAATCCCCATTTTTCCCAAATGTAACTTATATTTTAAAATTACTCTGCTTATATTTTGAAATGTCCTCTGCATGAGGACAGTGTGAAACTGTGCCTGAAATTACTTACTCTCCTACTTGACTCTTTCAAAACAGATTGAGAAAAGAATAAGATATTTTTTATCTTCAAGCAATTTCATTCACTGACTCATGACCGTTAACAACACTTATAACTCTGCAAATTATAATCAGGATAATCAAATCCTGTGCTTCAGGGTACGAGCTGATCACCACAGGAGCTGGAAAGAGATTTTCTCCCATCTGCTGCACTATGCAGTTGCATAGGTGCATTGTTGGTACAATGGAAAGTTCACCCTATGTGAATGCTGGTGGCAGAGTATAAGGCTCTGAATGCCAAAATGTCAGAATAACAAATTCTACATGATTGATGAGAAATCCCTACAAAGCCACCCCACTCGCTGCCAGGCTCTGCTGCTGTGCTATGCACACGGACTGCAAGACCTGTGAGTCTGTGACTTCTAGGACAGTCTAGACAACACTGCTAAAGCACAGCAGACAGAAACAGAGAAGCATCTCTTTCCTACAAACCCTGAACTTTAATTCCTCCTGTTGTAAACAGGTCCTTGACTGACTAATCTTACCCCCAGCAAATATAATTTGATTTTACCGTAGCCATATATGTAAACATAATATGAGAAAATCATGGCATTAACATTATTAACTACTAACAAAATTATATTCCTCAAGTAAAAGCTGGAACATAACTTAATTTAATCTAATACATTCCATGCACACAGACACACATAGACACACATCTATACACTCACATCAAAATAACATTAATTTAAACATCATGTTTCTGAAATCCACTAATCTGAGGTCAGTATATGGAAGATTGAAAACTGCACTTAAATAGGATTCCTCTGTCACTCTATCATATTTATCCATTACCGGAGGACAATACTAAGCACACATATTTCAGAGAAATCTGAAATCGGGAGGAACTTGTATTTCAGTATCCCATGTAAAATAACAAACCAAAACTAGGAGTCTGCTGTGTATGTAGGGGTGATACCAGCAAAAGCTATAGCCTAACCAAGTACCACAGGGCTCGAAGTGTCAACTTTAAACCGCCAGCTTAAAATTGCTATCCATAAAGTTGTCAGGACACAGAGGTGAGCCCCACAGCAATGCTCTACGGATCCCTAAGACTTCACCAGAGCTAAGTGCTCCGGAGCTGACACTCACCCTCCCCCTTAACCGTGAGTGTTACATCTTTACAGCTCCCAAGAACCACCAAAGATGTCAGAAGGAAAAGGGGGAGTTGGTGACCGAAATTCTTGCCAAAATACTGTTTTGAGGAAACATACTTCTATTAATCATGGGTAGAGAAGCTTCACTACTGGCTTAGCAATTCCTCCTTACAGACCACGCTTTCTGCTAGGAAACTCCAGCTTACCTGTGAGTCAATGTCATGGGGACAAAGCTGCGAGCTGGAGTTGGTTTGTGTCATTGGTGTTGCTAAACACAGGGCTGGACCTACCACATACATCTGCATGGTAAATTTGAAACAAAATTTACAAGAGCATGTCTCTAAAGAAGTTGCGGCAACCTGTGAGATTGCTCCATACTATCTTTAAGATAAACATTCCAGGAGCTGAACATGAAGTAGCTGATCTGTAATGTTTTCGTTTTGTTCCTAAATATTCACATTCTCTCTCTCTCTCTCCCCCTAGCAGTTTTCATAGAAAAGTGTTTTTATGTATGCGTCAAAATACCCTCTTTTTGTCTGCAAGACTACTTTAGACTAGAAAATTCATTTTTAAATGATACTTATTTCCACATTTAATCAAATGGCACCAGGACAGGGGGTGTAAGAAAACAGGTATGGCATGGAAGTCTTGGCATCTGATTGAGTATCCCAGCTTTTGAAGCAACAGAAACACATCCTTCTAATTAAAAATGATTGCTTCAAGAAAAACAATGTGTACTTAAGAACAGTGTTTCAGGTAGTTCATTTAATATTGCACAGATACACTCCATACCAAAGTTTTGCTACAAAACTGAAATTCAAAAAACAGTTTAGGTATGTGCGCGTGTAAGTAAAGCAGTGCATGCATGACTGGGTGTGTAAATACTATATACCCAGACACAAACCCTCAATGCATTGAGTAAATTTCAGCTCTCTACCTTAGTCCTCAATTCTGAGTCTGGTTACCTTCCGGATTGCTAAGTCTTTCTAAATTAGAACAAGCAATTTCTCTTTGTTTTACCTAATATTTGAAAATGGCAAAAAAGTCCCATGGGTCACTGAAAATTATCCCTTCATTCCTGCCGCCTGTTTCAAGTCAGTCAAAACATTCCAGACTTCAAAAGGGGGCTTTGCCTGCTTAGGCCATTTTGGTGTCCTTCTATGGTTGGCCTATGAGGGATTGGTTATTTGGATAAATTAGTTTGTGGAGCCTGCTGGCCTTCTAGAAGACCTCAGTGTCTGACTGCAAATTAGTTCTACCGAACATGTAGAAATCCCTGGGCAGACGAGAAGAAATAAATGGTGATAAAATCTAATACTACAATGTTTGTAATGTGATTTTATTCTGCTCTGTAGCTTGTAAGCAAAGCTAATGTTGAATTAAAAATTTTAAAATATAAAAATGTCCATGAAAGCACAAAATCAGATCAGTATCCGAGTCACAGCAGAGAAGGCTGGATGCCAACTTTAAAGTTAAGCTTCCAGCAGGAATCTTTTACAAGAACAAACAAAAAACCTCCTGGTTTTCCACAAAATCAAGTAGGTATTTACATTACGGATGCACCCCCGCTTAAGCCAGGAAGTCACACAGTTGAATTCTGCTGGAGCTTGGGCTGTGAATAAACTGCTATGCAGTCTTTTAGTGCATAGTTGTACAACTGCCTAAGGAGAGTTTATCCTTAAGGAAGAAAAGTCAGAGAGCCAAAACTAACAAACATGGCTCCTCAAGCGGAACAATGGTCCAGAAAACCTAGTAAAAAAGAAAATAAACTTCACTAGCAGTTTGCTTTTTACTGTTAAGGGCTAAGCTACAACTTCATCGAGATTTTCAAGAAGAGACTTCACGCAGAACAGTATACATACAGTGCATGTATATACCAGCTGGAAAGAGTCAGATGGATTGTGTACTTTTTATATACCCATTATATACCTGTTTTTATAAGGTGATTAAAAATGCCTCACACTGTAACAAGGACAAAGATCCAATTATCTGAGGAAAAGAGGATTTGTAGCCAAATCAGTGGTGGCATCTGTTGACAGACCAGACGAAGTCCTTGCAAGGTCTCTGTCCTGCTCCTAAAGCTGGGACCATAAGGTCAGCGCTGATGTGCAGCATGTGAGGAAAACACATCAAGAGTTACACTGGCAGTGGGATAAGCTGCCATTATCATTGGCAGAAAATAACAAATGCTCATTAAAAATAAGAGTCCCAATGAATGCTATGTCTAGGCTCTGGTTCTGCAAAGATGAATATGCCCAACACTACAAGCTGTGGGTAGAAGTACTTCTGCCAGTGCTGCAAGCATCGTTGTCTATGGCGCTGCAGGGTTTCTGCCACAAGCTACGAAAAGTATGTTTCAAGTAACAAGGATTCCTCCACGGTGTTACTGCAAACCCCGCTGAATGAATAGTTTGTAGCAAATAAGGTACGTTCTTCAAACTGTCCACAGCTTACAATTTCAGGAGTATTTTCAGTATTTTTAAAGAAAAAAAAATTCTACTTATTTTCTACTATAGTAGAAAAAATTCTACTATA
This sequence comes from Falco biarmicus, assembly GCF_023638135.1. NCBI lineage: Eukaryota > Metazoa > Chordata > Aves > Falconiformes > Falconidae > Falco > Falco biarmicus. The sequence goes on along the minus strand of NC_079290.1, from coordinate 41,171,298 downwards.
CTACTGATAGAGCAGTTACCATAGACTGTCTAGCAGCAGCTCATTTCAGTTTGGTGAATTTAAATACATCAGCTAGTTCGGGGTGTTCACTATTTTTGACACTTACTGAGTGTTGTAAGTGGGTTTTGTGGCTTATGTTTCCAATATCCTACCAACTGCAGATAGAGGGGGGAAGAGGAGTGAATGGGAAGGGTGCGGGCAACCACAGTTTGTAGGCTTAGTTACAGATTGCAATTGCATGGTGCTTGTTGGTTATTGCCTTGCAGAGCCTTCCATAAGGGAAGCGCTACACATTTCTTCAGACTAGCAAGGGAACGCAGAAGCGAGTAAGTACAGTGCTGTGCCAGCCGTGCAGAGAAACTGAGGTAGCACCAATATACATGACTGCCACAGGTGACGATGCTATGAGTTTTCAACCAACAGTAAACCACTTGCATTTTCACCCATTTTCCTCATAGACTTTGCTCCCTAATGGGACAAACAGGTAATGTGACAGCAGGACAAACACACTGCCCGCGATGCTGTTCAAATCCAGAGGTCTGGCTGTCACCAGCCATGCCCACAGGCACAGCCATGCCACCACTGTGGTGATGGTCCCTGAAACCGCTCCGGGGCTGGAGAGCCACGCTGCCGAATCCCAGCTCGCCTGGAAACAAAATGAACCTCCTAGCCCTTCTGGTAGCTAAGATAACCTTGAAAATGTGAAGGGATTGTAACTCGATGCCTCGGCAAGGCTGCGAGGAGCCTGGAACAAAGAGGGAGAGATGTGAACTGCCCCAGCCCTGCTCTCTGGGCCCCATGGACTCAGCATTTCTGTGGTCGTGGAGTCTGGCGTTTTTCCAAGATTCCACAGAATCTCGCATGTTTGCTGCAAAATTCATTATTTTGCTGCAGCCAGGTGCTGGATGTTTTTTGGGTTGGGTTCCCCCACCCCACCCCCCTCCACCGTTTTTCTTGCTGAAACCAGCAACTCGCTCTGTGTCTTTCCACTAGCGGAGGCATGAGGTGAATTGTCGGTGCAAGTGCCGCTCTCCAACCCATGGCACGGGGCGAGCAGGAGAGCAGTGTCCGGCGAGCAGCAGGGAGGAGCAAGGAGCTGGAGGTATGCACCCGCCTGCCCAAAGCGCCGCCCGCCAGCTGAGGTCTGGGGGCTGCGGGGGGAACCGGAGAAGATTAACTGCTGAAGCAGATGAGGAGCACCTCCTTTCTTGGCTCATTGGGTACGCGCTGTTTGGATCTAACTTGACTGCTGAGAGGGCCTCTGAGTCTTCGCTCTGTTTTCCATATGGGCAAAGTCCACCATCAAAAATACTCAATGCTGAAAATACCTCTTGGTGTACAATTTTGCAATGAGAATTTTCAACTGTAAGCTTGGACGGGGTAGGAATGAAAAGCATTTTATGCTATATAATAACCTAATATTGCTACCAAAAACAGACTGATGGTGAAGAAATACCCTCCAAAATATTCCCAGAGGGTTAGTAATTGCTGTAAACATGCTCATATTTACTTGTGAAAACTTCCTTGTGCTGAAGCTTGCAATAAAAAAAACCCACCACATGTATTTTTTAAAAATCAAAAGGCAAATCAAATGAAATAAAATACTTGCTTACCTCTACAACGCCCTTTTGGAGGTTTTTTAAAAGTTGTCATCAGCGTACCTCTAACCCAGGTATATACCTACACCAAGCATATCACACCAGAATCTTCTGATTATCAGTGTTTGTCACGTTTCTAGGGCTTCTAGAGGGTTTCCAGGGCAACACATTCACGCCAAAGCCAAGTTCGGGACTGGCAGCGATTTAGCCTATCACAAATGTAAGCCACAACAATTTTACAGCAATTTTTGGAAATCGATTTGGTATAAGATGTACTGTTACCCATTCTCAGTTTCCCTACAATCAGAATTTCTCTAACATCCAAACTGACGTTTTCTAAAATTTTTAAAACAAGATGTGGTTCGTTCTTCTCAGGCATGTGTGAGCAGTGGGACTCATTGCAAATGACTGGCAGGCAGAAAAGCCCCCTCAAGCTGGTGAAGAACTGGGCTTACAAACTCAAATGGAGATTGGAGCACCAGTATATCAAATCTGGGGTGAGATGCAACCCTAGGCATGGCACTTCAAGGTGTAAACATGCCGGCTATGTATCAGACCTGCAGATTTCAGTAGCAAGCCAAATATTACTTTGCTAGTGTTTGCTCCAAAGTCAATCAAGTGAAGAAAAACACCCACAGGAAGATGGGTGAGGTGAGCAGCACAGCATTTTGACAATCTTTGAGAAGAAACACCCCAGTCACTGAGGCAGCCCAGTTGTATGAATTTACAACAACCTGGTTATCATTGAGATCTCTGCTTCACTGACAAATAGGGTTGAAATCAACAACCAATTTACTAATAAAGAAATACAGATTAAAAATAATGGACCACTTGTTTTAGCTTGATAAAACACCTGTGGACCATCTTTAACAGGTGCATAAATCATTAGCAAGCAAGCCTTTTTTGGACTTGGAAAGAAAGAAACTGAACATCGGTGACTTTTTCAGGGAGCATAACACACTGATATCCTCTGTCTAGCCAGCCCCAAATCTGTGTTAAACACTTCTTTCTCAGACACCTAGTAACAGAAAGGCAGGGGCAGATGTAGCATTCAAGTTTGCAGGCACAAGTTTGCAAATCAGGTCCCACAGAATGTGAACCAAACACAAGACAGCACCATTAGAACAATTTCTCCAAGTGATTAAAGTGTTGCTTAGATGCTAAAATCCCCTCTCAGATGTATGAATGTAACAGAGAGCAGACGTTACCCTACTGGGCTTATTATGACATCCTCTTGTACATGTCAACATTGACGGGCTGCATTCCCACTCTTTCTCAACAGAGAAATCTTGGTCAAAGACATTGGCAAAGTACTTACTCATCTACTCTTAGTCTTGTCTGACAAAGTTTTTTCATTTTCCTTTCCTTTCTCCTTCTCCTTCTCTGGTACTGGCTCTGTTACCCATCCAGCTCTATCTTTCAAAAACATTATACACCTTCGATTCTCAATTGTTGAATAAAGCTCCTCCCTTACCCACGTGTCCCTGAAATTGCTTCCACAGCATAGTTTGCATTGGCCAGTTCCAAATTTAAAGTACCTCTCAGCTGGCACTCGTAGAAAAGTTATCCTCTTTTCCTATGGACTACCACCAGGTTTTAAGAGTCATAACGTGTTTGGGATCTTAAATCCCAACAGCTTTTGGTTTCTGTGTTGTAATTGAAGAGTGTTAATCTATCCCTTACCCTTGCTCTCTTTCTTTCTTTCTTTCTTGTATGCACACACACAGAGCAGAATAAACAAAGTGTTCACACCATCTTCTTTATTTTCATTGAGACTATTTTTTGCTTTCTGACTACTGCTTTTAAGAAATCTCCATGTTGGTCAACTGACTGATGCGAATGCAGCAGCCTGTCCAATTATGAATGAACGGAAGTGAGACCTAATTGCAGGACTTGATTCACAGGTTTAATACCCCAATTTTAAACCTACCAAATGACACAGCAAGCAGAAGAGTCACACCTCACAGTGGTACATCCCCTGTGTCACATACCTTTGGGCCATTCAGTCCTTGCCGTTACAGAAGCCTAAGTGCTTGTCAATGCAGCAAGGCTATTCAGCAGTTACTGGTTTAGATGTTGATAATCTGGATAGCATCCATGCCTACCACCCACTTGCACGATGTGAAAAGAAAGCCTGAGCAGATTAAGTGTTTTACAGGCTCTCTGGACTAAGTGGTGACAAAAAGGAATGGAATGAATAACCCCGACAGGAGTGCTGGTGGTGCCAAACTATGAACAAATATTTCCCTTAATACTCCTGTTATGACAAGTGATAGTCACATTTGTCAACATACAGCTCCAGCATACAATTATCCGACCCAAACCCACAGCAGCACCCAAAGCCCAGCCTATGCCAGACATACAGAGAGGCAGTATTGCCATGGAAGCCACAGAAAATCCCCACAGTGTTGGGAAAAGGCTTTTCAAGCGTAGAGGAAAGCCTGAGCCTGCGGAGAACAAGGGGACTGAGCCTGGGTGGTGCTGAAAACTCTGGGACTACAACTACAAACAGGACCATCCCTGTTTAGCACCAGGCAGTAACCATGGCCACCCCCCTTCTCTAGGAGTGAATTGGTCCTTTCCACACATTGCTGTAGCAGCGATGGATAAATACCCAAATGTACGCATAGAGACAGACTGTGGAACAAATGAACATTGGAAAATAATCAAAGCCATATTGCTTCAGACAGTAAAAATGACACTAGAGGAGAAGCATAACAAAAACATGCAACACAACAGGCTTATTATTAGGTGCCTTGGTTCTTTCTCCTCTGTTGCTATGTGAAAAACTAACACAAGCATTGGCGAAACTGGATATACAGAGGCAGAGATGATGCAGAGTACCGTCAAATGTAGAAAATAAACAAACCAGAAGAAAAGTGCAGGAAAAAAAATCTAATCAAATTTACTAAATAGTAGGTTTTGGAGTTATTTTACAACTGGTAAAAATAAGGAAATTTCATTGTGCACTGTTTCTGTTAAAACAATCCAGAATAAAAACATATATGTAGCATTTTGATGTTCACCGAGTGCCAAGAATGATATCACAAACTAAACTAACAAATCTGTAACAGACACTAATCATTTGACCGTGCATGAAATATTATTTTAAAAACATTATTAACCGTGTCTGATAGTTTGCAAAATTTCTCACTATTATGACTTTATAAACAGGCATTTACAAGAAACAGCAATGCTGCTAAAGACACTTTTTTTTAAAGAAACAGATATTGCTACTATTCATAAGACTGCAGCTAGGAGTTGCACCCGCTTCTCCCAGAGGCTGTACTTGCCTATGTTCACACAGGCGAAGAGAAATAACTTCAAATAATGGGATGAAAAGTCTCTAACAGACCAAACTGTTAGCAACAGAAATGCCAGCAAGTCGAATATTTCTTAAGGAAAGTAAAAACCATCATTTTGTAATATGAATCATTAAAGACAAACATTTTTAGATCTATACCTATTTTCTGTAGCTTTAGCATAAGCCTCCACCTCTCAATGAATTTCACCGCTCACTGCTTCCAATCACTAGAAGTGCATGTAGTTTTCTAAAATTTTCCAGCCACTTGGTTACAACAAAAGTAATTACCATTTTAAAAGCCATAACTTTTTTCTCAGGACTGACAAGTTGTTTACTTACAGACTTCCCATTTATTCCCTGGGGGTCTTCCATTGAAGATTTCTTCTTCCAAATTATATATGGACTATTATTTACAGTGGGGTTCAGGGAGTCCTAGTACACACACATACCTGTGGAAAAGACAGCACCACATTGCTGTGTTAATGTGTTGGCATGAAGTTAAGAGATGATCTTTACATCTGCATCTTTCCATTAGCTAACGAAACAAGTTAGAAGCCGTTAGCTTTGATGAAATGAATTAATCTTAAAAATAAATATATAGTTGAGCTGTTTATTGCAAATCCACATGAGCCAAAAGCAGGCAGCAAGAGCTCCGCTGTGCTCGCTGTCAGCAGACAAATAAAAGGCAGCCAGGAACTCTTCTACTGCTGCTTCTTCTGTGCCAACAACATATCTTCTTTTTTTCTTCTTTTTTTTTTTTGTGTGTAGTTCAGCTTCTCCCTGATATCTATCAATGTCAATTGTATTTTAATGCTAAGAGGAAATAATAACAAAGAAATATGATTGCAGATTGAGCCAGGATAAAAAAGAAAATCCACAAAGTTTCCAAAATGTTGCCCTCAAGCTAAGGATATTTTTATACTAAATCTCTTCAAGTTTACATCAGGTCACAGTCCTAGCCCCTATAAATTATAAATATGGGGTGCTTTGTGTTCTCTCACCTTTGAAAGCGGTGTTCTTTGATGCTAAAAATAACACTGAAGTGCTGAGGTGGATTAACAAAGGATGAGCCCTTAAACAGACATCAATTCAAAATATGGTTTCCTTACAGGGGCAATTGTCTTTAAAATAAAATGCTGTGACCTTCTTCAAATTCAGAATTAATCATTCAAATAATTCAAACAAACCCAACTAAAACCCTCATTAGAAAAATTGGCTTGTTTTTGTTTAAAGACATGAGGCAAATGCAGTCTGCTAAAGAATAATAAAAATGTAAATCTGATTATCTAAAGTTACACGTTATATACATAGAAATGTGAATAGCACTTTGCTTATCTATGATAAGTGAAGATCCAATGGTCTGAAGGTATTCAATTTGTCTTAAAGCCTTTCTGTATATGAAACTTATATTTTAGGATCAGGATGCAAAACCTTATTCTGCATCTTTCTACCTGAATGGGATTCTTGCAAGAAAAAAAAAAAAATCCCTTCAAGCCCAGTTGTTCTGTGCACAATAAGTCCATACTGGACTCTACTCATTGCACACATTCTGCTACTTCTATAAAATATAAACATAAAGAAAGTGTTAACAGGTTCACTCCACACCCTAAGGAAGATGCTAATATGAACCATGCCTCTGTAATGCATCCACTCCCTTCTTTCTGGTTTACAATTGAGAGATCGAATCCAGTCCCACTCCCGCTGAGAACAATGGCCAATCTGAAATATTTCTATGAAATCAGGGTTTGGTGTTCATGTTTGTTCTGACACCAAATTATAGGTTAGAAAATTATTCAAGGCTTTAAAAAGTGACAATTAAAAATAAGGACAAGAATTTCTCCTGACTTTAAAAAAAATATTAACAGCAAAGAGCAGAAGAAAACCGTTCTCTAACAATGCCCCACTCCTAAGCAATGACTGACATCTGTTTCAAAAACTCTTTTATTGCAAAATTCAATAAATGGAAAAACCGCACAAGCTGAAAGTCTGCCACTTCAGCGAGGGAATAAAATGGAGCTTTTTCTAATGGAAAAAATATTCAAAAGTCAATTGATGTAATGCTGGTATGTGGATGACCTGACAGCTTTTCAGATCAGCAGTGCTCTCTTTACTAATGGAAAGAAAACTTTACCAAGACTGGTAATTGTCTACGTTTAAAAAGCATTTTCTATTAAAGCCCATAAGGAAAAAGCATATATGTTTTAGTGTATATCGCAGTTCAAGCATAATTAGGTGACCTAGCTTGCAGTAGCTGCTGTAGGGAACATTCTCCCTCTCTGGGAGAGGTTCCTATAACACACCAGCATCAAAAAACCCACTGCTGCATATTCCGCTCTGACATATTCTGCCCTCCAAGTCACTGCAAAAGAGATTTAAGAAAAGGTCCTATATATACCCACACACACTCTTAGGGGCAAAGACTTGTCTTTCTCAGCAGATGCCAGAGACCTCTGGCAGCAGAATCAAGCTAGCAGTAACATGAGGGCTTAGACATTAATATGGAACAGCTGATTTACAACGTAATTAAGTAATTTTAATTTTGAAAAATTCAACTTTTAAATGACAGCAACTTAGTTATCCCTATTAGAATTGTCATCCTAGGTTAATTTTAACTTTTAGTAATACTTTACAAAAACTAATTAAATTCCCCGGAGTTGTTAA